>NC_079215.1:27895294-28495294 GCF_029633865.1 Lampris incognitus
ATAACATCACAACATGTTATTCTTTACCCCCCCCCCTTTTCTCCCCGATTGTACTTGGCCAATTACCCCACTCTTCCACGCCGTTCCGGTCGCTGCTCCACCCCCTCTGCTGAGCCGATTAGGGCTGCAGCCTACCACATGCCTCCTCTGATACATGTGGAGTCGCCAGCCGCTTCTTTTCACCTGACAGTGAGGAGTTTCGCCAGGGGGACATAGCATGTGGGAGGATCATGCTACTCCCCCCAGTTCCCCCTCCCCCCCGAACAGGCGCCCCGACCGACCAGAGGAGGCGCTAATGCAGTGACCAGGACACATTCCCACATCCGGCTTCCCACCCGCAGACACGGCCAATTGTGTCTGTAGGGACGCCCAACCAAGCCGGAGGTAACGCAGGGATTTGAACTGGCGACCCCCGCGTTGGTAGGCAACGGAATAGACTGCCACGCCGCCCGGACGCCCACAACATGTTATTCTTAACCATCAGAAAATATAAATAATATTTTTTTAAAAAAGCTGGAAGAATAGCTAACTTCCTCTGGGCACAACAGGAAGTGTCATGTTATAGCTCCTCGTTTGCCACCGGTCCACTGGTGTAAACATACAACAGGAGATGGGTTACAGGGCTTTTCCCTTATGGTGTAGGGTTTGAAAACACGCAGAGAGACTGTTTACCCCAGGCTACATCTGTTTGCATCTAAATAGGTGTTACATATCCCATTACTCACTGTTAATACTAATACTACAATCGCTAACTACATACTGAAGTAAATAATCATTATCAGGTCATGAGAAGAAAGAGATAGCATGAAAGAAAGCGAGCCTTGTGTCTGTCTTTGTGTTATGATGGTGTCACGTTGCTTCAGGAGGGCCCTAGGTGTTAAATAGCTGAAGAACAGCAGCAATTGTCTCATTCACAAATCACAGCTCAGATTCCCACAATGAAGCAATCCAAAGCATTACTTTATTTCTCCCCATGGAGAAGTTAGGACTTCCTTCCATGGGTACGCAACAACATCAGAGCTGGTAGGGCGTCACAATTTTGCTCAAAGATACTTGGGCAGGATGGATGCTTGCCAGCACTATGGTTCGAGACTGGTCTTTGCCTACCTTTCTCATTAAAGCCACCTTGCCTCTCCTCGTTCCACTATACCTGCACCTTTTGGCATAGTGGACCATTATTCTAACACACACACATCCAACACGCACACATGCACCTATACACGTATGTAGTACGTATGCACACAACTAGCCTTATGTTGCCCCTTCTTCAGTGAGAGGAAACACTCTTTAATCATTTCATCAGATCATTTGCCTGGCAGATATGCCTCAGGCTTTTCCCATTACCCCTGGCTCCCTTGACCTAGATATACGTATATGTGTGTGTGTGTGTGTGTGTGTGTGTGTGTGTGTGTGTGTGTGTGTGTGTGTGTGTGTGTGTGTGTGTGTGTGTGTGTGTGTGTGTGTGTGTGTGTGTGTGTTTGAGAGCAACTGAGAGAGAAAGAGAGAGAGAAAGAAAGGGAGGAGAGTCACCGAGAGAGAGAGAGAGAGAGAGAGAGGAAGAGTGAGAGAGAAAGAGAGAGAGGAAGAGTGAGAGACAGACAGACAGACAGACAGACAGACAGACAGACAGACGGAGAGAGAGAGAGCGAGAGAGAGAGAAATGTGGAGACTGAACTTGTTTCTTTGTGCAATTGTGCAGGTGTGCTTTTCGTGTGTGTGTGTCTGGAGGGGGGAGGGGGTGACCCAGGTTATGAGTATGTCCACTGAGTGGCTAGTGTAGTACCGTACATACATGTGAACATCCAATAAAGAATAATGGATGGATGGACATACACATTGTCATACAGTGCTGCATTGCACTAGAAGAGTTAGACAAAAGTCAGACAGACCTGACCACATGAAGCAATGAAGATTCTTTGTGGGGAGTTAATAAACTGGAGAGTCTCAGTTGGCAAAACTATCCTCAGATCTCCTAAATTAAAAACTCTGGTCTGAGTGTTTGGTAACAGGATGTAGTGTAGGGCATGCGTTGCAGTGATAAGACACTGGGAATGACCATGAAAGTCAGTCTCTAATCTTGCCGTTGGCTATGAGCAACTGTATCATTTACTGTGCAAAGTTTTAGAAAACTGATAGTATATACCACTGTGCTTTACTTAATTTTATCTATTTTTTGCAAAAAAAGTTCTTTTGGATGGTTTATAGATTACCAATATTGGCAATAAGATAACTTGAATGCCAATGGAATTTGCAGAACAAGGACATATTCTATAACAGAGTGGCATTGTAACATAGACAAGATCAATGTTTCATCTCTCCATAGGATTTTATTTATAAGCCAGCTTGAAAGTGTCCCTTCGGTCTACATCATGCTTTCTTCAACTGCTTTGCTCATCACATGGTCGGCCATCTTGGGGTTTATATTCAAATTAAACTCAAATTAAATCATATGTTTTTATTTTAGCTGAAAAAGTTAACAGCAATGTTTTTGTTTTGTTTGAATTTGCAGGCCAGCTTTCAGCATCTGGAAGCCAGTTGGACAGGTAGGTTGTATCTGGTCTGGGTCAAGACGACACGGTATGCAGGCACAATACTCATAACTCCCACGAACGTCCCCACGTGTATTTCATTATTTGCCACAGGAAACATGAGATATTCAAAACAACAACAGAAGTGGCCAAAGATATCAAACACACTACCAGGCTGAGCAGACAGCAGGGGTTGGTCAACGCCACCCCCCATACAGTCAGTCCAGCCTCTGTCTTCTTGTCTCAGGACAACAGGGTGACGGATGGAGGGGTCAATGAGCTGTCAGATGGGAGGTGGACGGTTGGGTGGGTGAGGATGAATCAGCGTTAGGCTGAGCGCGATGTTGAGGTGAAATGGCAGAGAGAGGTAGAATAAGAAATGAGGTGAGAGACAAATGCAGAGAAGAAAGAGAAAGAGTTTGTTTTAAAAAGAACCTTTATTTACTCGCGATTCCATACATGCTCACGATTCCAATGTCACAAGCAAAATCAACTGAAAAAAATGAATGCACAAATAAGTAAATCATAGAAAACGAATAATACCCGAATAAAACGAATAATATTAATAGAAGATCATAATTAAATATTAATCTTAAAATAAATAAATAAATAGACAAATTAAAAAGAATAATGAAAAATTACTGGAAAACAATCATTCAGAACAAAAAGGAAAACAAGCTTCCCATTTTTAATGCAGCACCAAAACACATAGCTAAAAGCAGCATCTCATCTAATACAGAGCAAATGATGTTGCTTTAACTCCATTGCTGCTCAGAATCATACATGTCACTCATGAGTTTGGAGAATCTAAAAATCATCCCCCCTCACTGACCCTCACCAGACCCACAAACAATTAGGTAACATCTTAATTAGAATCAATTCTACTTTAATTATTCTCCTTCTATAAATAGCGAGCTTTGCTTCCCCAACAAAGTCAAGTCAATTTTATTTGTACAGCTTAATATCACAAGTTAAAAATTTGCCCCAGGGGGCTTTACAGCACTACAACATCCTATCCGTAGACTCTCGCATCAGATAAGGAACAACTCCCTAAAAAAAAAAAAATAAATAAAAAAAAAACCTTTAACAGGGAGAAAAACAGGAAGAAATCTCAGGTAGAGCAACAGATCTCTCTCCCAAGATGGACAATGTGCAATGGATGTTGTGTGTACAGAATAAAACACAATTTACATCATACAACATTGAAAGAGGATAACAGAATTATAATTAAATTATAAGATATGTGAAGAATATGATGAGGAGGATACCAAGCAGTGTCCATATACCACTGGAATAGCCTAGGACCAGAGCCACGCGACCATTATCACCATGTTGACCTGACTGGAGGACAGACTACACATGCACACAGGGCAGAATCACATCCCACCATTCACATACATGGGAGAGGAGACAAAAGACAATAGTCACTCATCAGAGAGAGAGAGGGATGCAACATTGAAACAGGATAACAAAATTCTATGGATTTATAAGATATATAAAAAATGTGATGTCAAGCAGCATCCAGATGGCGACCACCATCACCATGGAGACCTGGGAGGGGGACAGACTACACGTGCACACAGGGGAGACTCACATCACACCATTCAGATATGCGGGAGAAGAGACAGGAGAAGAAATCATTCAGAGAGAGAGAAAAGATGTGAGAGAGAAGAGAACAATTGCAATAATCAATCATCTATACTCTATACTCTAATCTCATTGGCAGAGCAGTACTTGGTAAATTCATTGAGACAGAAACTGACCTGCCATGTATAGGTCATGAAGTATTTAATTTAAAAGCAGCTAATTGTAAGTTAAGGCAAAAAGATGAGTTTTAAGTTTGGATTTAAAGGACTCAAAAGACTTTGTCTGACTGCAGCAGGCAGGTTATTCCACAAGAACAGGGCCTGACAGGAAAAGGCCCTGCCACCAGCTGACTTCTTTTTAAATTTGGGTACACACAGGAGCCCTGTATTTTGAGAGCGGAGAGCTCGAGATGGAATATACAGTTAAAGGAGATCAGAGGTAAGATGGGGCAAGCCCATTTAGGATTTTATAAGTCAGCAGAAGCACCTTGAAATCTGATCTAACATGGATACGAAGCAAACGATGGGAGGCAAGAATTGGTATAATATGGTCAAATTTTCTAGTTTTAGTTATATTTCTAGCTGTAATATTTTGAACCATCTGAAGACTTTTAGTACTAGCATGTGGCAGACCTGAAAACAGAACATTACAGTAATCAAGTCTGGATGAAACAAATGCATGTATTAGAGTCTCTGCATCAACCATGGACAGGAAAGACCAAATTTTAGCTAGGTTATGTAAGTGAAAAAAGGCAGTCTTTGTGTTTTTTTTGTTGTTTTTTTTTAAATGTGCTTATCAAATCAAAGGCCAGGATCAAACGTAACACCAAGATTTAGAATCCCCGTGTTACCTCCGGCTTGGTCAGGTGTCCCTACAGACACAATTGGCCGTGTCTGCGGGTGGGAAGCCAGATGTGGGTATGTGTCCTGGTCACTGCACTAGCGCCTCCTCTGGTCGGTCGGGGTGCCTGTGCGGGGGGGAGGGGGAACTGGGGGGATAGCGTGATCCTCCCACGTGCTACTTCCCCCTGGTGAAACTCCTCACTGTCAGGTGAAAAGAAGTGGCTGACGACTCCACATGTCTTGGAGGAGGCATGTTGTAGTCTGCAGCCCTCTCCGGATTGGCAGAGGGGTTGGAGCAGCAACTGGGATGGCTCGGAAGAGTGGGATAATTGGCCAAATTCAATTGGGGAGAAAAGGGGGGGGGTGTTAACGTCCAAGATTTTTGGCTGCCACACTTTTGTGAAACCACAGCGTTATCGAGTGTTATTGTTGCTTGATCAAAGTTGTGTCTGTGTCTAACAGGGCCAATGACCATCATCTCAGTTTTATCTGAATTTAAAGTGGGAAATTTAGTGACATCTAGTTTTTCACAGCATGGTAAATGGTAAATGGATTGCATTTATATGGTACTTTTCTAGTCTACTGACCACTCAAAGTGCTTACAGTATAGCCTCATATTCACCCATTCCCACACACATTTATACGCTGATGGCAGAAGCTGCCATGCAAGGCACCAACCTGCTCATCAGGAGCAGTTAGGGGTTCAATGTCTTGCTCAAGGACACTGCGATATGCTCTCTGGAAGAACCGGGGATCGAACCAGGAACCTTCCGAAGACGACCCGCTTTTCCTCCTGAGTATGCCACCCAGCAGCCAAGCAGGCCTATAAATTAATAATTTGAGTAAGATCATCAGCCCTTATATGCACATACAGCTAAGTATCATCCGCATATCAATGTAAATTTATTCCATGACTGCATATAATTTGGCCAAGAGGCAAAATATAAAGAGAGAGAAAAGTAGAGGGCCAAGAGCCAAGCCCTGAGTTATGCCATATTTAACATCAGAGAATTTTAATGTAATATTATTGTAGCCAACACACTGTATTCTTCCAGATAAGTAGGACTTAAGCCAAGAGAGAGCTAGGCCAGAGACACCAAAATTACAATTTATTCTGTCTAATAGTATACAGTGATCAATGGTGTCAAAGACTGCACTGAGGTCCCGAGATGGAATCAGAGTCCATAGCAAGTACATGATCATTTACCACTCTGGTCAGAGCAGTTTCAGTGGACTGACAGGCCCTGAAAGCCGATCAAAAAGGTTCGTATAGATAGTTTTATTCTATATGGGTCGAAAGTTGTTGATACACAGCTCTCTTTAGTACTTTAGAGAAGAATGGAAGATTAGAGACTGGTCAATAGTTATTAAAAAAAAACCCTGGATCGAGGTGCGGTTTCTTAAGTAGAGGTTTGACCACAGCAGTTATATAACTGCTGGGAACAATGCCAGTAGTAAGTGATAAATCAACAATGTCTAGCATTGTAGGTCCCAGAAAAGGCCAGAGGTCTTTAAAAAGTTTTTCTGGTAAAGAGTCAAGTAGGCAAGTAGTTGGTTTAGAAGCTGGCACAAGCTTAGTCAAAGTATGAAGAGAGTCTCAAAAGCTGAAAAACAGGGACTATCTGTGACTCATTGTATCGATATGAATTTGGTAAGACAGGAATTGCAGGCATAGCTGGAGTTGAAGACTAATTTTGTTTCTGATCTCATCAACCTTATTGCAGAAAAAGTCTGGAAACTCAAACTAACTAATTAGTTTAAAAGTTTCCACTTTATTGGGTTAAGCCTGTAGTTGGGTCAAGCACCAAAGACAAAAGCAGTCTCGGTAAAAACTACATCAAACTCTTGGGATCTAGGTTGGTGTTGTACTCGTTTGAGACCTTTGGAAGGTTCCAACAGAAGGAATTCAGCAGTTCCCCATCCTCCCTGTACTCAGAGCTGTACAGTTCAGCATAGAACCAGGCTGCCTGGCTCTGGATCGCCCCTGGGTCAGTGATCTCCGCCCCCATTTCTGTTCACAGCGAATGGATGCACTGACTCTGTCTATTCCTCCTCTCCAGAGAGAAGAACTTGGAGGGTGCATCTATTTGTGTGGTATTCAAGAAACGGAAATGAACCGGCACCTCCTGTGCCTAATGCCTAATAGGTCTTTAAGAGCATTAGTTTTTGCTTCAATATGTCCTCGATTTCTTGTGGAGTCTGCCAATCTCTGCATTTCACAATTTCAATCTCTAGCTTGTGAACAGACCTGGTAATGTTCCATGTGACATTGAGAGTATACTGTTGGTACAGCTGCCTGATCTCGGCTTTGCCACAGTCCCACCGCCGTTCCACCACAGAGAGGTAAAATAAAGTTTTCGTGTGCTAAAATCTTTCCAGAAAAAATAAATACATCTCTAAAATATGCATCTTGCAAAAGTGAGTTATTAAAATGCCAAAAGGCACTTTTGGGTTTTTGGTTGGCTATAGTATGTACACTGCAGATCACAATAAAATTATCGCTAAAACTGACAGACATCTGTTTGCACGTTGTAAAAATGTTAAAATGACGTCTAAAACAAGAAAACCTGTCTAATCTGCCAAACAAAATAAAGACATCTCTTGTGTGAGTCCATTAATACTGTCTGGTGTTGCCCTGCTGTCTCCTGCAAACTTCCACCAGGTCAGGTGTCTGGCTCATGTGTACTATCGCACACTAGGATGCAGCGTGTGGCTCTAGATGGTTTCGATCTAAAACCAGATTCTCTGTACAATTAAAATGACCCCCCCCCCAAAAAAAAGTCTTCTGGGTTGTAATTTCCTAAAAACCTAGCGGCTTTGTTTAAAAACTGTACCCTATTGAGACCTAAAACTGAAGTATATACATTCATAAAAACAAAGTTAAAACCCTCAAACTTTGCCTTTACCACTTGCATCTTGCCCTCCACCACCTTCTCCACCTGATGCAAAATTGTCCACTAGTGGGGCTCCTATGGCTGAGCACCACCTCCCCAGCCCACTTCCTCTTCCAGTCAGTTGTGTTTGCACTGTCTCAAGAAAGAGCCCTTTCCTTTGCTCATATGGAGCCTTGCAAAAGCCACAAAGAGGCTTTTATTAGAGAAGTGGTTGCTAATGTTGAACCCCTTCACATTCTTGTTTTTTTTTGTCTCACTGTTTGAAACACACACATTTCTTTTATTATTATTGTTTTATTGGAGCTTTCAAAAACTCCTCATCCTCTGCCATGTTGATGTTGGGGACATCAACATGGCATTAGCTTCAGCTCCACCCACAACTTCGCTCACAGCTCGACCCACAGTCTCAGTTGCACCCAGACCCTCTGCTCTGATGCTGTCCTCCACCTGTACGTTACTGACCCTAAGACAATCTGTGCTGACCCCAGCACTGAGCCCAGCACCACCCACATCATCTACTCCAGCACCAGCCCCAGCACTGGCCCCAGCATTGACTTCAACACAAACTTCAGCACCAACCACTTTGCTGACCCCGGCACCAGCCCCAGCCCCAGCCCCAAGCCCAGCACTAGCCCCAGCACCAAGTCTGGCACCAGTCGCAGTACTGAGAACAACACCAAGCCCAGAACCAGCACCAACCATTTTGCTCACCCCAGCACCAGCCTCGGCATCAGACCTAGCATTGACCACAGAACCGGGCCCGGTTCTAACCCCACTGTCTCCACTACCTGTATGTGACACTCCACCACTCACTTTGTTTACATCATGTGTCAGTCCATTCCTTCTACCCTCCTTCTGTCCTCCCTGACTGAACCCTCAGAAGTAGCTGCCCTCTCAGGACAGGTACTGATATGATAATGTGCCATTATCATATCCCTCTGACCAGTGCACTGATATGATAATGTGCCATTATTTATTACAGTTAAAACGCTTCATGTTTTCAGAAGAGGCATACTTCATATACTGAGCCCCATCCACCCTCATTACAAATGTGAAATTGAAGTCCTCATTCCTTTTATTCAGGATCATCAGTACTACTTGTCTCCTATGAGACACAGCATGTTTTATTAGTGGTGATATTCAGTCAGACAAGCTCTTCTTTATAGGGGACACTATCTTTCCACAACTCCCTCTCCAGAATCTCATTGCTAATGAATGGAGGAACTTTTTTTTTTAAATTTCCCCCCCTTTTTTCTCCCCAATTGTGTCCGGCCAATTACCCCACTCATCCAAGCCATCCCGGTCACTGCTCCACTCCCTCTGCCGATCCAGGGAGGGCTGCAGACTACCACGTCTCCTCTGACACATGTGGAGTCGCCAGCCACTTCTTTTCACCTGACAGTGAGGAGTTTCACCAGGGGGACATAGCACATGGGAGGATCACGCTATTCCCCCCAGTTCCCCCTCCCCCCGAACGACCAGAGGAAGCGCTAGTGCAGCGAGCAGGACACATACCTGCATCTGGCTTCCCATCTGCAGACACGGCCAATTGTGTCTGTAGGGATGCCCGATGAAGCCGGAGGTAACACGGGGATTTGAACTGGCGATCCCCGTGTTGATAGGCAGTGAAATAGATCGCTACGTTCCCCGGATGCCGGATGAAGGAACATTTGACAGAATTTTTTTTTTTTTTTTTTTTGCTGCTGTAGACAGCGGCAGCACAGGCGCAAATGTACCATTAATGGTGATGCCACTTTCGACCACACCACCGCATCATTCATCCACGCCACAGACTTTATGCTGCTGTGGCCGACCACCGCGCCCACTGCCAGCCCCACAGCCTCCACCGAACACGGGAGACCCGGAGACACCTTGACTTTGTGCTTCCGTGTTAACCTGGTGAACTCCATCACCACCTACAGCTTCTGACCAGTGCACGTCGGTCAGCACAAACAAACCACATACAAACCCATCCCTGATCTATATACACACCACTAACTACAACTAAAAACTACCACCACCACAACTTAAAGCCCACATAGAAACCACACGCTCACTCGCTCCCACATGCTCATGCACGCACACAGAGAGCGAGAGCGAGCGAGCGAGCGAGAGAGAGAGCGAGAGAGAGAGAGACGAGGGATGATTCAGCTGTTGTTTTTGGATAACGCAAAGACCTTTGACCCCATAGGGCTGCAGGTGAGGACATAGCAGATTGAGACCTCAGGTAAACATATGGACTCAAGCCACCCTATTCATACAACCACAGTGCACAGATGCAGAATATCTTGTAGGTGTTTTATTTATTCAAGTGTTTACTCCTCTAAGTGTAAATATGTTTGCGCATAGCTGGTACTAATCGGTGCATGATAAACTCAATAAACTCGAACATAGTTCGAGAGGAAAATTTTAATTCTTTTTCTTTCCTTCCTAATTCATTTAATCCCAGATACGTTAACGAGCCCGTTTATAGATTCCCTCTGAGTTTGGCTGTGACGATGCAGAGAGAACCATGGCACTGAACTAAGATTTCTAGAGTATTTTCTCTTCTCGAGTTTCCTGTGGGGGTCACTGGGGAAACGATTATGGGTAATACGTCCGGTGTTTGGCGGAAACAGTATCACAGACCGGCTGCAGATTTGGTTGAAGAAGCGTTCGCTATTGCTGTTCTTGTTTAAAAGAAGACGATAAAAGTTGCTAACCTACATATAAAATGTCGTTACGGAGTTCGGGGACAACATGTGCTGTTCGTGGTCCTATGTACAGTCAGACAAAACTTAATGAGTGGCTTAAACGGGAGTGCTCTGATCGTAAGCCTAAAACTAAATGAGACTGTTCCTGTCAGCGATGATACACTTTCCATCACCTCCCATAACACGACGAGGCAAAAAGAAGTCGGCTAAAGAACTTAAACTTATGAAAGCCCCCTTAAACTCTTTGTTTGCTCGTTTAATTTTGTTGCTAAGAAGCCAACGCTGGATAACCCTTACCCAACACTTTTTCTGGGTTATGAAAGGCCACCTGAGAAGAAGAGACGCCAACTCATCAGGACTCATCATGTCACAACAAATAAGTTAATGTGAT
Source organism: Lampris incognitus (assembly GCF_029633865.1). Lineage (NCBI taxonomy): Eukaryota > Metazoa > Chordata > Actinopteri > Lampriformes > Lampridae > Lampris > Lampris incognitus. Next base: position 27,906,230 of record NC_079215.1, read on the forward strand.
GTCAACTAGCTTGCTAGCTTTGTTTACACCACGTTTTTCAGTTTTCAGAATCTGACTATTCTTAACTTCAGCATTGTTTTAAAAAATATTATTAGTATAAGAAAACCCTGTCTGCCATGGTGACAGGCAGGTGACCTGACATTTTTGACTTGCCACGGACATTTAACGTTACCCTTTATTTGGCAGGGGCTAATTTCATTCCCTGTTTTAACTAACAGATGCAGAATATTTATTTTGAAAATATTAAACCTAGACTATGTATCCTGATGTCTGTGTGCAAGTTAGGTTCTGATTAGCCAACCCTAGTCCCCCGTACGACACCACTTGGTTTAGAGCGCTTATTTGCAGTAGAGAATAGTCTGACAACAGCTACAGGTAAGGCACAGTGTTTAAAATAGTTTATTTAAAGTAGCCCTAATTTGTTATTATTATTTGCCTTTCCAGATCCATCCATTGTCTTAACCGCTTATCCTGCTCTCAGGGTCGCAGGGATGCTGGAGCCTATTCCAGCAGTCATTGGGCGGCAGGCAGGGAGACCCTTCACAAATAATATCATGAACTAATCATTAATTCATATTATCTGAACATTGTACTTTAAATGTGTGTACATTTAACTTCTGTCAATCTTTGTGTACTTTTCCATCTGCTTGAATTGATAACTACTGAAGCAATACATCTCATGGTTTTTTTGTGTTTTGTACTGATCAACCTGTCTGTCTGTAACTCAGTGTTGTGTTGTATTGTTTATGTTTGTTCCAGGACAGGTCTCTCTTGAAAATGAGACCCCATTGTCTCAACAGGATTACCTGTATAAATAAAGGTTAAAAAAAATTGTGACCATATATATATATATATGTTACCTGCAGATGAGTCTGGTGAGATGGAGGTTTCTGAGGAGCCAGGTCCTATTTCAAAGACTTTTCATGATGCCCAAACACAGTGGGCAGACCCAGCAATGGAGGACCACAGCTACTCTAAAGGCGCAACCATCACACATGGCTTGACAACAACACCATCCCCTGAGAGGTCGCTGTCTGTTGCAGATGTTACACTGAAAGATGATGCAGATTGCCTGCTCTACACAGGGACTCCACTACTAGAGTTCAACACTTTTGTGTCTTGCTTACAACGTTTTGCCTCCACATCATCATCAATGCCAGTTGTAGACCAAATCCTGTTGACACTGATGAAACTTAGACAGAACTTTGTCAAAGCTGATTTAGCAAGATGCTTCAAAAGGTCACCTGGTCAGATCAATAACACACTGAGATTCTGGATAGATGTGATTGCTGAGCACACCAAGGATCGCATTCCATGGCTGCTCATGAAACAATAAAGGCCACCTTGCCATAGGTTTTTAAGGACAATTTTCCAAAAAAAACTTGTGTAATTGACTGCACAGAAAGTGTTTTGCAGAAAGCTAAAAATCTGGACTCAAGAACTGAATCTTACAGTCACTACTATGGCAATAATACTGTCAAGTATCTTGTAGCAGCTGCTCCATATGGAATTCCTATGTTAATTTCAGAGGCTTATGGTGGCAAATGTAGTGATAGGTTCATTACACAGAACTCAGGGTTCCTTGATCATTTGTGTGCTGGAGATGAGGTGATGGGGGACCGTGGCTTCACGATTAGGGACTTGCTAGAGGAACGGAACGTACTCTAAATCATGCCTGCATTTACGCGCAAGAAATGCCAGCTGACAAATGAACAGGTCACTTGCACACGACGCATTGCAAATGTTCGCATTCACGCTGAACGAGCAATAAAGCGTCTTAAGGTGTACAAGATCCTCTCACAAACTGTGCCTATTAATTTTGTCCCTATAATGGACAAGATAATAAAAATCTGTGCTGCTCTTGTATAAATCTGAGAAGAGAGCTTATTTCCAGGAAACAGTCACAATAACTTAACACAGTCAACATGACTAACCACCAGTGGTGTAATATAACTAAGTACTGTACTGAAGTACAAATTTGAGGTACTTGTAATTTACTTGAAAATGTCTATGTTATGCACCTTTGTATTTCTCCTCCACTACATCTCAGAGGCAAATTGTAGTTTTTACTTCACTTAATTCATCTTGACAGTTTTAGTTACTTGTTACTTTTCAGATAATTGTTCATACCATTACTGTCCAGTGAAAAGCAGATGTGTTGAATTTGAGTGTTTGTGATAAACTGAAGGATGAAGTGTTCCTTTATGGGTTGAGAAAATTCCCCTACTTCTTAATCTGAATAAACTATTTAAAACCCTCTTGGATTAGTTGGAAAATTCATATCAATCACAAAGCTGAAATCAGGCTGTTTTTCTTATTTTTTAGAGACAAGTGATTCTCACAGGACAGCCATGCTACAAACATATGATGATCTTATAGAATATGATGTATTGATGTAGATTAAAGTAACAAACAGTATATAAAGTAGTTCAACAGCTCCACTTTAAACATCTACAGCAGTAAAATGCAACATACACATTAATGCAGCGGTAATATTAATCCAAAAGCATCAAATATAATAGTAAAAACATTGACAGGGAACATTTTACTGCACAATGTGTACTTTTACTTTTCAGATTTTAAGTAGATTTTACTGATTATATATACTTTTTTCTTACTTAAGGTTTTGAATTCAGGACATTCACTTGCAGTGGAGTACTTTCATAGTGTTGTATTAGTACTTTTATTAAAGTAAAGAATCTGAATACTTCTACCACTGCTAACCATGTGTGCTCGTTGTTAAATGTGTTCAAAAAGGTGCATCACTATTCTTATTAATGAACTGCACAGCACAATGTCAGAATGTGTAGTTATTTTATTCCAACTTTTAGCTGTATCTGTTTCTTAATCATTGTTTTGTCAGCTCACCCAACTGCCTGTATCAACTGGCCTATCTTAACTGTATCTGTCCCATGACAAATAAATTTTGTTCTATGAAAAATGAACTGGTGGGACATCATTACACTGTGTTTGTGTCGATCTGTCCCTTGATATATGATTTATATCTGTTTAATATCTCTGTTAAAACAGCACTTCATAAAATAAGTGTACATTCAAACTGATTGTATTGTGTATGCCCAGTATATTGACTCTCCTGCTCACCCCACATCTACTCATGGAAGAGCTCCAGGTACTTTGGACAGAGATTTATCTTCTTGTTAGCAAAATCATCAGCCCACCTAGGTAGCGTGTATAAAAAGTAGAAATTCTGCAGCTGTTGCACATGTGCATCTGCATAGTTTTTGTCAAATGGAATGTCCACTTCTATGACCTGACTTGGTGTCCAGATGACCAGCTTGCAGCTCTGTAGGCCTAGACACATTATGATCAGTTGTGTCTAAAAGAAAGAATATGAAAGCACATTGCTACAGTGTGCGTTTACAATACAATGTCCAATACATCTAATTATACAGCCAATAATCTGTTTTCTTGGGGGAACAAAAATTATTCACCTGGAGGTAGTATCCATCCTTTCCATTGGGATGAATCAGGTACTCAACAAAATAGCTAAAAATGCTACTGTACGTAATACGAGCCCACTTCTTCACGTCATCTTCCCGACCATCTATTACGGACGGCAAAGGTATTCTTATTTCACCCTTTGTGAGCTCCGTGAGGTTGTTTTGTCACATCATTAGCTAATTTGGTTGGCTCGATCTTCATGAATGAATGAGACGCCGTACAAATCGCTCTAAGAAAGATGGTTAGCGTACCGTTACCCTGGAAAATGCCGGTTCTGGTTCAGTGACAGGACGCGCTGGAAGGTGCGCCCATAATTCACGCAAGGTATCAAGGTATCAATGTGTGAAATAATGTACATAAAGCCCTCTGAGACTGTAACTGTGATTTGGGCTATGCAAATAAACTTGATTGGGCGTTAAGTTACAGATTATGAAACATTAATTTAATAATTTGCTAAACATCTAAAACTACAGTTGATACCACATGTTAAGACTTTTGGAGGGATTATTGATGTGTTATAAAATCAGTGTAAATTCACTTCATTTGATCTTGCATTTCCAGATACAGCTACAAACGGAGGCTGCACACAGGTCATTTTTTCCCGCCTTTTTCTCCCCAATTGTACTTTATCCCAGTCTTCCGAACCATCCCGGTCGCTGCTCCACCCCCTCTGTCGACTACCACATGCCTACTCCGATATACACTCACTGGCCACTTTATTAGGTACACCTTGCTAGTACCGGGTTGGACCCCCTTTTGCCTTCAGAACTGCCTTAATCCTTCGTGGCATAGATTCAACAAGGTACTGGAAACATTCCTCAGAGAGTTTGGTCCATATTGACATGATAGCATCACGCAGTTGCTGCAGATTTGTCGGCTGCACATCCATGATGCGAATCTCCTGGTCCACCACATCCCAAAGGTGCTCTATTGGATTGAGATCTGGTGACTGTGGAGGCCATTTGAGTACAGTGAACTCATTGTCATGTTCAAGAAACCAGTCTGAGATGATTCGAGCTTTATGACATGGCGCGTTATCCTGCTGGAAGTAGCCATCAGAAGATTGGAACACTGTGGTCATAAAGGGATGGACATGGTCAGCAACAATACTCAGGTAGGCTGTGGCGTTGACATGATGCTCAATTGATACTAAGGGGCCCAAAGTGTGCCAAGAAAATATCCCCCACACCATTACACCACCACCACCAGCCTGAACCGTTGATACAAGGCAGGATGGATCCATGCTTTCATGTTGTTGACGCCAAATTCTGACCCTACCATCCGAATGTCGCAGCAGAAATCGAGACTCATCAGACCAGGCAACGTTTTTCCAATCTTCTATTGTCCAATTTTGGTGAGCCTGTGCGAATTGTAGCCTCAGTTTCCTGTTCTTAGCTGACAGGAGTGGCACCCGGTGTGGTCTTCTGCTGCTGTAGCCCATCTGCCTCAAGGTTCGACGTGTTGTACGTTAAGAGATGCTCTTCTGCATACCTCGGTTGTAATGAGTGGTTATTTGAGTTACTGTTGCCTTTCTGTCAGCTCGAACCAGTCTGGCCATTCTCCTCTGACCTCTGGCATCAACAAGGCATTTTCGCCCACAGAACTGCTGCTCACTGGATATTTTCTCTTTTTCGGACCATTCTCTGTAAACCCTAGAGATGGTTGTGCGTGAAAATCCAGTAGATCAGCAGTTTCTGAAATACTCAAACCAGCCCGTCTGGCACCAACAACCATGCCACGTTCATAGTCACTTAAATCACCTTTCTTCCCCATTCTGATGCTCGGTTTGTACTGCAGCAGATCGTCTTGACCATGTGTACATGCCTAAATGCATTGAGTTGCTGCCATGTGATTGGCTGATTAGAAATTTGCGTTAACGAGCAGTTGGACAGGTGTGCCTAATAAAGTGGCCGGTGAGTGTATGTGGAGTCACCAGCAACTTCTTTTCACCTGACAGTGAGGAGTTTCACTAGGAGGACGTAACGCGTGGGAGGATCATGCTATTCCCCCCAGTTCCCCTTCCCCCCTGAACAGGCACCCCAACCGACCAGAGGAGGCGCTAGTGCAGCGACCAAGACACATACCCACATCCGGTTTCCCACCCACAGACACGGCCAATTGTGTCTGTAGGGATGCCCGACCAGGCCGGAGGTAACACGGCGATTCGAACTGGCGATCCCCGTGTTGGTAGGCAATGGAATAGACCGCCACGCTACCCAGACACCCCTGCGCACAGGTAATTTTGATGGGAAGAATAATATAAAACCTCAATCGAAACACATAGGTTACTTGCCTCATCTCAGTCTGATGTAAGGTTGAGAATTTTCTTTCGGTGAAAAATGAATCCTTTGCCTCTGCTCATCTTTTTTGCCCCTTTAATGAAACATGCTGAACAGTGAACATGCTTAAGCCGTATATCACTAAGACATATGTGAACTGTGTCTGTGAAATGTAAACTTGCATACACATTGATATGAAGTAAGGTCAGTAACTGTGTTGGTGTGTGTGTGTACGCATGTTTGAGCATGCCCACGTACAATGTATATGCACATGTTTACATTTATATAATTTGTTTTTGCATGTACATAGGATTTTGTGTGTCTGCATGTATGTATGCATACTTGCACAGGTCCTATCTATGACCCCATAATTTGCCTGTCTGCATTGCTCAATGTGCCCGGCTCACGTTGGAGACAGTCATTCCCTGAATGTATGTCCCAGCACGCTGCACCATGTGTATGTAAGGGCCATGGGGGCCTATTTTTGTCACGTAATATGAAGATGGCTTCATGTGAGCTTGGTGAGGCATGGGGTCAGGTCGGGTCATGAGAGGAATAGTGGGGGTGTTGGGTTGTCGCTGTTTAAATCAGGAAGAGGGAACATGTTTAAGGACACCTAATGTCACCACAAATAGAGCAGGAGGCCCCTCTCTGTGTATGTAATATAGGTGTACTGTTCATTATATGCTTCAAAGTCAGATCATGTCAAGAGGTTCATTTTTTCTCTCCTCTGTGCTAGAAATCTCATTGGGCTGATTGCATAGGGGATCTTTGGCAGACTAATGATAGTGATCCCAAAGAGGCAGCATGTGTGAAAGTCGAAGAGCAAGAGATCCAATTTTTTTTTTTTACTCCCGACCGGACAGATAATGAAACAACAGCTTGCGGTTGACTGTGTGAAGCGGCGAGGTCACTTTAGCTATGAAGAAGGCAAATATTTTCCTGAACGAACTGTGCTGACATTTTAGTTTAGTGAAGGTGCAGCATTTGTTTTACTAGCAGGTCAAGGGAGCACGCAACAGTCACAGGCCTAAAGAGTGTTTTAAAGCCTCTTATGACACATTACAATGTTTTCTATGCTATGATTTTTTTTTCAGTTCATATCCAGCACCTGTATTTGCACTGGTATTTATCTTATAAAGGTCTCTGTTTATATGTTACACATAATGATACTGAGCATTAGATGGTCCCAGGAGGATTTCTGGCCGCAGTGAACCCTTGCCAGGATGTTGTTTTCTAGGTCTTTCTGTTCGTGCATCAACATAACTGGCAGAGCAATCATCCTCAGTCACCCTTTTTTTCTGTGTCTCACTCGGAAGCCCAGACTATATTGGCGGTGCTCCCAAAAGCTAACGCGGCATCACATTCTTGCCTAAACGTGCATAAAAACAAATTAGCCTGGTCTATACAATTTGCAAAGAGATGTGTGCAGCCAGCCAGCAAATAGATGTCATTCCAAACCAAGGTCATCATGGTACTGAAACTGGAAATTTAGGATTGATGTTTGTACACGCTGGGCCTCAAGCCACTTTTCACTCCAAATCTGACAAGTCTGATGCAAGATCATTGGATAAGGCCCACGAGGAAAGAGACGGCAATGAGAATACAGACTATTCTCCAAAACTTTCTAATTTACGGCTGCATGTTTTCTTTTTCTTACCGAAACCTAAAGCCATAATCAGGGGTGTATAAAATATGTTTAAACTGGAACTTTTTGGATTGTAAATGGACCGCAAGGCGATTGAGACAGCAAAACATTGTGCGTCATTTTTTGTGTTCCAGTAACACCAATTCCGCAAAATGTGATTTATTTGAAATGAGATTACGACATCCTGCTCACTGTGCAGAAAACAATACATCCAAGTGAATAAAATTGGATCATGTGTAATTCACCATTACGCTTAACGTTATGATTCAACATAATCGATAAGAAATTACTACTAATAGCGATAGGTGACTACTGTGTTTGAGAAGCACGCTGTGCTGTTTGCTCTCAGAACAAAATAGATGTTAAATTCACAGCACCAAGCAATGGTAGCATGGCCAAAGCACTCCTTAGGTACTATTTCAAAGGTTTAAGCAGAGTGAATAAAACCATACTGTTTTTCTTTATATCTCAGAGTCATCAGAATCGGTTAAAGCTGCAGAGGCTTCTATCCCCACCACGGTATGCAGAATGGTCCATGTTGAGCCGAGCAGGGCTAGTCTAATAAGTCCCCAGGCTGTGGTAGCCTGGCCTGTGGTAGGTGGATGATGGATTTCAGTGCCAGGGTACATAATGGCGGGACAAGGGAGCACCGGGGTGAAGGACAGCGCTCTGCCCTCTCTTCTTAATCAGATGCAGATCAAGCTAAAAGCAGCAGAGCAGCAAATCCCCCCTCTAACAGCAAGCCCCTAGACCCCTCTCAATCCCTCTCTGCCGCCTCTCTCCTTTTCCTCCCTTGGCCTTTCTCCCTTCATCCCTCTCTCTTTCTTTTCCTTCTGATTGTCTTAGCAACAGAGCTTAGGGAAGAGACCAGAGGAGATGGATGCAAGGAGGGCCTTTACCACAAAGATCATGCAGGATAAGTGTGAAAGCCCCTCGTGGCTTTTTGATAAAGTATTGATTTCTTTGCGAGCTGGTGTTTACGAATCACCTTGGAGCGAGTGACCCCAGAGACCTTGGGGTGTGAGGCAGGCATGTGTGTGTGTGTGTGTGTGTGTGTGTGTGTGTGTGTGTGTGTGTGGTAGTAGTGCTAGTGGTGGTGGGGGCAAAAGTGGGTAATGTGAAGAATGCAGAAGGTGGGGTGAGAGAGTTGGGGGTTGAGGGTTTCGTGTGTGTGTGTGGGGGGAGTACAGAAATTGATTGGTAACGAACCAGACCAATAATTGAGGGGACGGATCAATGGTGGTAAAATGGTGAGTTTGGGGTTAATGAAGCAAGGGGTGAAAATGGAATGAAGCTCCACCTCCTATTCAAGTTCCGCCTCCCAGATGCTTTTATGTTGGTGATCAACGTAAAAACAACTGCCCATCAGTCCTGTGACTCAACATCCATGACTGGCTATGTGCACTAACTTAGCAAACACAAACTCGCTCAAACGTATGCTCATCTACCCCACACTTGTGCGACTGCATGCAGACACGCTCAAATGGACATGCTATTTATTCCCTTTGATGTCCTTGCTCATTGTCTAACAAAAAAATTAAGGCCTTGGCCCCGGTAATAAGAATACAATGGACCCACATGTTATCCTCCACATAGACACTCCTTCCTGTCTTCTGTGAGGGAGTTGGTGCCACACAATGTGTGTGTAGCCACTTGGAGCGCCAAGGGCTAGTTCCAGGGTGACTGACTCAATGTCATTATCCTGGGGGGGGGTCAGAGGGGGGAGGGCAGGTTAGACAGACTTATAGCTCTCAGCTTTCAAGTCCGGTCTGAAAAGTTTAAGCCCCCCATTCATAGCTGGTCTTTCCTCATCCACCTCTGTCTCCGGTGAGAGCCTTGGAGCTGCTCTGCGTTTATCTGTGTGTGTGCCTGTGAGTAATCACATTGGAGGGTTGAATTTGCCCCCAACTGATCAATAGGTCACAGTTTAGAGAGAAGGAAAAAAAAAGAGAGTAGAGTAGTTGTATCACCCTTGCACAATTCGGTGCATCTTTTGACCACTATCTTGTCAATGCTAGAAGTATTTTTTTGTGGGTCTGCTGCTCGGTGACATGTTTTTGCATAACTCAATTTCGGTCTGTTATGCTCAAGTGTTGAGAAGCAGTGAGACATGGTGGAGCTGCAAGAGAAAAAGACAGAGAAGGAGAGAGAGAGAGAGAGAGAGAGAGAGAGAGAGAGAGAGAGAGAGAGAGAGAGAGAGAGAGAGAAGAAAAAAAACAAAACAAAAACGAGCGGCCAGCTTTCACCATTCTTTCCCCCCCTCACACCTTGTTGTCAGGAAATCTAATTTGTGCCCGCACTCTAAAGAGCCACCTGGCAACATATGCAGCATGCAAATGGGGCTCTGCTCCCAGCACTGCGAGTCGTAGAGGAGAGAGAGGGAGAGATTGTCCCGCAGGATTAATGACATCATTCTGTATGCACCTCTGGACTCCCAGACCGCCAGGATATTACCCACCTCTGACATAGAGGGATAGTGTTGGTTCGGTGAAGGCACAACGTTAGGGGATCTATCTCTTCCCTGATAGCGAGCAAAAAATAATGGGGCTGGTTCATCATCAGATTGCGATGTCAGGTTTGGGGGAAAAAATGAATACAAATGTGGCAATGTGAGAATAGATGGGCCTGAGACTGTGAGCTAGTTATAGTGTGCTGCCTGGGTCGCTGACAGCCTTGCTAATGGCGGCTCTCCTTACTAACACAGCAGCAACCCTTGCTGCAGTTGGGTATAGTGTGTGTGGTTGGTTGTTCAGCACATGTGCTTAGGATGGACATTATCTATCCACTTTGTTTAGGAGTTTCCTCTGAATGCACTCCAGTGTGGATAACAGTGTGGCTATTGGGGCGTCCGGGTGGTGTAGCAGTCTATTCCGTTGCCTACCAACACGGGGATCGGCGGTTCGTATGTGGGTGGGAAGCTGGATGTGGGTATGAGTCCTGGTCGCTGCACTAGCGCCTCCTCTGGTCGGTCGGTCAAGGCGCCTGTTCGAGGCGGGGGGGTGTGAGGGGGAACTGGGAGGAATAGTGTGATCCTCCCATGTGCTACGTCCCCCTGGCAAAACTCCTCACTGTCAGGTGAAAAGAAGTGGCTGGCGACTCCACATGTATTGGAGGAGGCATGTGGTAGTCTGCAGCCCTCCTCCGATCAGCAGAGTGGGTGGAGCAGCGATCGGGATGGCATGGAAGAGTGGAGTAATTGGCCAAGTACAATTAGGGAGAAAAAGGAGGAAAAATCCCCCCCCCCAAAAAAAAACAAACAAACAAACAAAAAAACAAAAACAAAAAAAAAAACTGTGGCTATTGATAGATAACAGGAGAAAAGGATAATGTGAGTGGGCTTATTCTTAAAATAGACCTTTCTGCAAGAATGCAAAGAGTAGCAGACTTAATTTTGGCCTTCACTCAATCCAGCGGAGAAGTAATCACAAATGGAATTCACCAATGTGTCATCAAAGGGACGGTCGGTCTGTCAGCTTTGCAGCCTCAATCTAACGTCAGCTAAAACTATGCCCCTCCTCTCGGTCCATCTGTGTCCTCTCTCTCTCTCTCTCTCTCTCTCTCTCTCTCTCTCTCTCTCTCTCTCTCTCTCTCTCTCTCTCTCTCTCTCTCTCTCTCACTCACACACACACACTATCTATCTCATTTATCCTGTCTTCCAGATCAGGAGGCCCCTAGCTTCAAGGCCAGAGAAGGCCAGCCCAGAGGCTAACACTATCCTATCCTGTTTCAGGCCCCTCGTAGTACAGCCACATCTGTTTAATGCATACATCCAGCCATGAGGTCATGAGGTGGGAATGTGGCAGGGAGCACAGTGGCTCTGGACTGGGAGGTCATTAGTGCCAACGGCTAGCTAACATGATCGCTTGCGAAAAACCAAATTTAATATTAAAAACAGTGATATGGTAAACGAGTGATGTGTGGCTTTCCTTGTGCTCCAGTAGACAAGGTTCGTGTCCAAGGTGCGTTCAATCTTCCACAACGGCACTACTGAAAACGAAGGAAGGCAAAGGTGAAACCAAAACTCCCAACATATTGTTTAACAGCTAAGAAATAATAACTTGCTTTTAGTAACACCGAGGGCAACAGCATACAGAGTTGGTATGAACTTTGCCAGGCACCCCCTCCTTTCCACATCTCTCACATTCACATGGGTTTATGTCATTTTTCGTTGAGACTCAAAGGTGCTCTGAGGTAAGAACATAACATTTTTCACCCCCAAGCTCCGTCATTGAGACATTATGGGCCCTGACCGGCTGACAGACTTTTTTTGGTTTCCATCAAACGTAGAGGAGAATGACTCCCAGAGGAAGGTATCGGTGTCCATGTGATGGTCCCGGGTCCAACAAGGGAATGCCAAAAACAACACAGCAGGCTTAGTGCTCAGAACCCAGAGAGGAAATTACAAGCTAAAGACACAAGATCTTTGGACATGTCCAGGTATTTAAGGCTATTAATCTGGTGAATTCCGTAATGACAATATTATGGCTAGTTGGCTACTGCTAGCATTATTTTCCCTGTGTGTTTCTGTCTGTCTGCTGGCAGGGTGTGCGCGCGCGCACACACACACACACACACACACACACACACACACACACACACACACACACATATGCACGGAAACCCACACACACACACACTACACTCACGCCACACACACACAAGCCATCATGCAAACAACTAAATACAAATGCAGACATACATGCTCACTCATTCGCTCCCACGGCAAATATAAAGAAACAGAATATTTAAAGACAGTGTACTCTGACTGTAGTATACTGCCACGCACTGGTCTGCACGGGGTGCTGCCGCTCCCCCCCCCCCTGTTTCTCTCTTTCCTTCTATTCCCCACTCACACTGACCCCACTCTATAGGGCGGCACTTTTATTTTCTGTACATCTATTTTATCTAACTTTTATCCATTACTTGTCTCCCACCAGGTGTATTCCTTTGTATTTTTTGCATCACTTACGGTCTCTCTATCCTATACTGTTCTCTGTGAGTGAGCAGTACACAGTGTGCATACAGCGTGCACACCCTAATTTTGAGGAGAATGTCAATAATGGATCTAGATCATAGCAGATTCACATGATTTTAGTGTTTCTGGGTCTCCCCGCTGGCATCAACTTAAACCTGCCGAGAATCAAAACAAAAGCCCCAATCATCTGAGCCATGGGCCATTAGGCCACTAAGTAGAAAGACTCTTTGTTTAAAATGGGCCGGCCCTCAGGCACCCTGAGGAAGACTGCGACTGAACTGTTTTATGGTTTGATATAAGTTTACGCTCTGTTATGCTCTATTGTGCGCTATGATTACTTTTTCACTGAAATCCTTTGGGGTTTGTTTGCCGAGCGTTTGTCTTATGGTGCCCCGGTCTTCTTCTCCAAGGTCAGGACCCTCTCTCGGTCTGAGATTCTTCCTTCGCTTCACCTCCTTTTTATGGCGTGATAACTTCATGGCGGAAAACTTCATAGCACTGTCCATAAATGCCCCCGCCTGCACCCCTCGAACCCAGAGGTTATAGGGAGACGGGGAAAACAGAGTGGAGACGAGGGAAGGGAGGAAAAAGAAACAAGAGAAACTGTGTTGATGATGACAGGAAGTGAGAGGAGGGAGTGAGAATGTGAGAAGGAAAAAGATGGGCAGAGGAAACGAGAGAGAGAGAGAGAGAGAGAGAATGAGAGAGAGAGAGAGAGCAGCGCACTGTGTGACACAGGGACAGATGGTAGCAACGTCGCATGGCCGAGAAAGCACATGTGATAGCCGTGAACCATGCAAGAGGCTCCCATACCCACGTCTCTACTGTTGACACCACTCAGCATGCACTGTAAAAAAAACAAAAAAAAAAAACATCTTAACATCTTATACCATGTTCAACGTGCGAACCAACAAAGTGAACGGTCCTTGAACTCATTTGGGTATCATTTCAGAGCTCCGGTGTGTCCGACTTGAGCACCGGTGATGTCACAGCAAGAAAAGGCAGAATAAAACATATTTATGGTGCACTAGTTTACTACATAGATATGTAGATATACATTCTACTTCTAGAAAGTCATTGGGTTAAGTATATGTATATAGATATGTGTCAATATATATCTATAATAGATATTTCTGCTCACCTAATGCATCTCCTCTGCTCTGCAAAAAGTTTGTAAAGAAGCATATGCTGCAGCGTATTTTTAATACATTTCTTCATGAACAAAATAAAGTAGCTTCCTGTGGACATCCGTTTTGTTTTGTTTTGGGCCTTTTCCCCCCCGAGTAAACAGTGTGAATGTGTTGGGTTGTTAGTCGGAAATTTCCAATTTCAAATGTCAAAGTTCCGAGTTGTCGTGAACGCAGCATTCGACTCGTCTGTCGTGAAATGTTAATTTTCTTAAATCAAAGGACAAACATCTGCCAGTGGGTTGAGATAATTCTGCTCGTTCCCACTTCCGCCTCGCTCAACTTGCCTCAAACGTTTTCTGGAATCAAAGGTCAACGCCACGAAAAGTGCCCCCCCCCACACACACACACTTGGTGTCAAGATAATTTACCTCCGTGAGTTAAAAAAAAAAAAGAGAAAAAAAGTTGAAACAAGTTGATTTGGTTGAACAAAACTGAAATCGTTCCACCCCACTGGCAGATTTTCTTAGATTTCCTTCCGAATTGAGTGAGATTTCCAGAGCTGGTGTGACCATAAGTGTTAAGATACATGTTTTTTTTGGTTTTTGTGCTGGCAGAGGGAGAGGAGGAGGAAGCGGCAGCCGTGGTGCAGTGATATGTGCCGCGAGACAGACGGGCGGATGGGGATTTAACGCTACACTGAGAATAGGGACCGTCATTGTTAATCTAGTTTGTCTCTCAAGTTAAGGTGGAGTAGAAAAAAAAGAAGAAAAGAACCAAACCTGTGACGCTAGCAAGTTCAATCCCTATGCACAAAACAAAACACACATCCATTTTTACTGTCATCTATTTGTCTTGGCCTCTTCCTGTACCTTCTTTACACTAAACCAGCCTATTCTTTCATCCACTCCCTCATTCCCTTCCACTTCTTTATTACCCCCATTCCTCTCTCTGCCTGTTTTCTCTCTTCCCCTCTTCGCCGTGCCCATGCAGGTTGTTCGGAGCGGTGGGCTGTGTTGTTTAATATGCACGGCCCATTCTTGCTTCTTCATTATTGTCCCGCTGGCGGCTGAGGCCCTTTTCTCTGGCCAGACAATGGACGGCGTCTTGACAGAGAGCATGGTGGTCATGTCCCATTTGCCACCCTGTGCTATCTCTCTATCCTGCCCCCCCTCTCGCCCGCCGCCCGCCTTTCAATAGCACCCTAATACTGTTACAGGAGAGAAAGACCTGGGAGCCTTCAATATGCCCCAAGCCTCAGGGGCCACAGCTATATACATACTATTAGCATAATTATAGCCTGAGAGAGAAAGAGCAGGACAGAGAGAGAAAATGCAGAGTGAGAGAGAGAGAGGGGGGAGAGAGAGAAAGAATGACACTGAGACAGCAAAGGTGTTTGTGCGGTGTGACAGTATCTACCCCCCCCCCCCAAAAGCCCACCTCCCAACCCCTATTCTTGCGAAAGGGGCATTTGAATACATCTACCATCAGATCTGGTCTGATCTTAACTAGGAACTGTTCACTTGGGGTTGGCTGCGGGGCGGCCCACTTGTGGGTGTGCAATTCTCCCATCGACGGCTTGGTTGCCTGACTTTGAACTTGAACTCTGTTGCCCAGATTGAAATTGAATTGGGGAGGGCTCCCCCTGGGACTTGGGGCTGGTAAATGCAGCCTGTTAAGCAGCTGTGGGGCCGCTGGGCTGTTAACATGTTAGCGTCTCCTCCCGTTCACGATCATATATTGATGTAGCATTGGCAGTTCAGCCTTTCAGAAGCTTGCCGGGAAAACGCTACCCGCTTTGCCTATAAAAATATCTCAGAAAAATGAAAATTACATAATGGGTTATTTTTAAAGGTAACAGTCATTTTGGGACCACTGGTAGAAGAATGGTCACATAATCAAGGGCAGATTTATGGTGTCGTTTTGAAATAGTCATTGTGCAGAATATGTTGAAATGAATCATTGTCATCGATGTCTCTATTGGCCAATGCAGAGTATATTGTATATGACAACATTCAATATTTCCCACTCAAACAGCATCCTTTTACAATATTTAAAATCGTTAAATGGCTTCATCTGTTTCAAAATTGACAGATGAAATCTCAAATGTATTGTGATATTTGAAAGGTACAATACTGAAACCATACACACACACACACACACACACACACACACACACACACACACACATATATATATATATATATATATATACATGTATGTATAGACAGCTCATGATTGCTTATGGCATGAAACAGGCTTGTACTGTCTCATAAAGAATTTACTTGACTCACTGGATTTTATATATATATATATATCATATTATATTTCAAAAATAAAGGCATTCATATGTGCACACACAAACATACAACCAACAATTCATATGCGCAAAGCCAGATCAGCCACATACTTGCCAATAATTTTATCCTCTCTGTCTCTCTCTGTCTCTTTCTCGTTCACACCTTCATCCAGCAGCCACTGTACAGTAACACAACATCTCTGTAGAGTAAATGATGATCCATTCTCCCTTTGCTACATATTTTTCATAAGAAAGAATACCGTTGCCACAGGAAAAGCCACCTCCTTGCCACCACTGGCCCAGTCGGCCTGTTGTTGGGGTGGCTTTAAAGCATGTCACAAGACCTCATGCATAGTAAACAGTGCGGCCTCCATGGCTGACTGGTGAGCAATTTGCCTCGTAGATTGCCTGGCCCCGGGGCCTTGGAACTATGTTTATGTATGAGCCCCCCTGTTTCATATGTATCGGCCCCTGGATCATTTTCTTCTCCCCTCCCCATTTTCTCTCTTGCAGAACTGATGGCATACATGCGTACACACATGCTGATAGACTAATACACACACACACATCCGTGCACATGCACACACATGCACACACACAGATACACAAACGGCAACAATAAAATAGAGAACCGTGCTTACATACACACACACACACACACACACACACACACACACACACACACACACGGACATGTACATAAACACACACATGCACATAGGCACACATGCAAACACACACAGACATACATGCACCTAGGCACAGATGTAAACACACACACACACACACACACACACACACACACACACACACACACACAACCATAACATAAACATTAGAAGTGATGACCTGCACGAAGGGTTGACACTGTCCCAGCAGATTACACTATTGTCAATACAAATGTAAATTCACTTTACATGTGTCACAGCTGCTGCTGCTTACTGTGAGCAGTTTGCTTTGCAGCAGGAGTAGAGGTGTATTACAAACATGATAACTGTGATGGGAAACCTTTTTTCCATGATGCCCATTTGACGCATCTTTTGTCCATATTTTCCATCTTACCAAAGATAATCCCTTTAAGGTTTAGGTTAGAGCTTGGATATCTTTCTATGTTGAAGCTGGAAACTGGCATGCTTTGGAAGTGTTAAATATCACCAGCATATCTCCATAACTTCTAATAGGCTGAAAGCTACTTTAAACATAGACATTTCTAACATATTTATAACCTTTTTTGGAAATTCTTCATTTCAGTGGAATACGGTGTAAGGCCACATATGCAGGGAGACAATGAAAAAACCGAATACATGTACGATGATACTCCTTCATTAACCCTTTATCACCCCCTCACTCTCCATATCACTCTCTCTCCTCCATCTCCCTCATACATTTCTCACCCTTTCTTCCTCGCCAGATTTCTCACCCCTCTACATTTCCTCATCCCCTCGGCACAATTAAACATTGAACAGGTTTTTAAAGAACACTCAGAGCCCATGTTTGACTCGCCGAGATATGCCCAATATTAGAGCATTTCAAGTAATATTTACAATGCCAAAAGTGGGGGTGGGTGGGGTGGGGGCACTGAGGCGTCCTCTATGTGTCAGCTAAGGGCGAAGCATCTCCAAAGGGCCCGAAATGTAATGGGTTTCACAGGATACAATTTGTTTGATATGAAATGATCCTCGGCAGACACAAAGTGGCCCCCATTAGGAGCTGAGCAGATTAGTACAGTCCTCTGAGGGTCCATGGCTCAGTGTCAGTGGTGGAGGACCCGTCTTATCTTTCATTAAGCGCACACAGCAGGGCGGATCCACCAGCTCAGAGAGAGAGAGAGAGAGAGAGAGAGAGAGAGAGAGAGAGAGAGAGAGAGAGAGAGAGAGAGAGAGAGAGAGAGAGAGAGAGAGAGAGAGAGAGCGGGAGAAAAAAAGAAAGATTTGCAGCGTTTAAAAAATCATTTTCACATATCATAGCCCCATCTCTAATTCAGTGCTGGAAGCGGTGAGGCTGTGGGGAACGCACAACGTCTTTCTCTCCAAATGTTAAAATTGACCAGCAGGCAACCAGAGGAAATGAGGCCAAACACAAACACACGTGCACGCACACAAACAGACGTGAACCCCCCCCCCCACACACACACACACACACACACAAACTAACCAACCCATGTGCTGATGGTCATGCCCATACACACACAAAAGTACACAGAATGCAAAAAATGTATAAAAATGCATAAGAGGCATGCATATAAACATGCAGCAGTTATACACTCAAACTGGAATGCTGCTATTTAGCGAGCCCTGCCAATGTACACTTGCCAACGACGTATAAATAAACATAAACCACAAAAATGAGTTGTAGTCAGTTGCTCACAGGGGAAATCGACCACTCACACATATACATACACACACATCAACGTGATGGCTGTATGCCACCAGGGTTCATGCCTAATCTGTGTTTGTTAATGGCTGGCATGTGCTAATTACTGTCACCATGCACCAGGGGCCCATTCTGGCCAATCACCAACTAGCATAGCCTTTGACAAGCCAATGGCCAACTGTGGTAGCTTCTGATCTATGGGGCTTCTGGGAGAGAGGGACCTTCGGCAGGAATGAAGAAGACGGCCTTGGAAAACTCCTCTAGTGCTAGACCATAATATGCTAGAGAGAGAGAGAGGAGGACGAGCGAGAAAGAGAGACGAAAAAAGAGATTTAATGTGTGTGTGTGTGTGTGTGTGTGTGTGTGTGTGTGTGTGTGTGTGAACGAGCACCAGCATGTGTGTATGTGTGTGTGTGTGTGTGTGTGTGTGTGTGTGTGTGTGTGTGTGTGTGTGTGTGTGTGTGTGTGTGTGTGTGTGTGTGTGTCTGTCTGTCTGTCTAAGCAGCGGAGGACACAGTGGAAAGGAAAACAGGGCCTGAATTTGGGCCAAGTCAACCACTCCACAGGCTCAAAGGCAGCAGTAATCCAGTGTTGACATGGTAATAGCCATGAGCTTAGTGTCAATTAGATAGAAACAATATGCTTACTCTACTGAAGTACGTGGATAGTACCTTTCAAGTATAGCAAGCCAAGCAAGCCCAGCTTTGGGTCAAAATTCATGCCTGTGGACATTTTTTTAAAAAACATTTGTTAGTAAGACTTTTAAGCCACTCTTAATTGTCTTTCCCTTTTTCTTTTTGGATTCTTCTGCTAAATCCACACCGAATTGCATCCTGTTTCCAGCATTGTTGCATTGCTGCACTCTTGTAGTGACAAACGAGAAATAAAGGATGTTAACATTGTTTTGTTTGATAGCCTCTGGGGTGGGGGTGGAGGGGGCGGTGTGGCCTTATTACATTTTAGCCACACAGAATGGGTTTCTGGGCCATGACAATCTTAAACCAAGCTAGACCCCGTCATTCAGAGTCGGTGAAGGACGAGAGATACAAAGGGTAAAACCATCTTTGACATTCATGGAATGTGTAGGCCCGAAGCCATGTGAGAGATGTGAACATTCAGTTAGAGTGTGTGTGTGTGTGTGTGTGTGTGTGTGTGTGTGTGTGTGTGTGTGTGTGTGTGTGTGTGTGTGTGTGTGTGTGTGTGTTCTGTGTGTGTGTGTGTGTGTGTGTGTGTGTGTGTGTGTAGATGGCGGCTTTCCTCCATCGATGCCGTAGTACCAGTGCAGGCCAGAAGGTCTGCGGGGGAGGGGATCATGTGATTGGGCGACGTGTTACACCATGGTGAAAGATAGCAAGAGTCCATTTTACCACAATCGAGCACCAACGCTGCCCTGGAGGTGCCCTCATTGTCACAGGGGCATGCACCAAACAAGCAGATCATATACCCTCAGTGGTACACTGCATGCATTTTTATACTGACCATATAGAGATCATCTTGTCATGCTGCTGGCTGAAACAAGTGCATTTGAGTGAACTCAGGAGATACCACGAGCGAAGGGACACATGGTGTATACCCAAGAATAAAATGCATACATAGGCTTTTAAAGTGTATTCCAATATTATTGAGACATATCATCTCACAATGCTCATGGATAGACAGGCAGTTGGATGTGGTTCCCCCACATGCGAAAAGAGACCCCCCCCGCGTCACACACACACACACACGAGTGGCTAGAGTAGTACTGTACATATGTGTGAACACCCAATAAAGAACCACCCCCCAACACACACACACACACACACACACACAGAGTGGCTAGAGTAGTACTGTACATACATGTGGACACCCAATAAAGAACTCCCCCAACACACACACACACACATATCTCAAACAGCTGCCCCACAATGTGATGTGCTAAAAACAGAAACACACATACACAAATTGCCTTCCTATTATGTGAAATATTTCTGAGTTCTCTGTCTCTTCAGCAGTCTAAGAGCAGACACGTGGAGCATGACTTCCCATATCAGAGAATGCGGTTCATCCATCTCTTCTTCTATTCACCTATTTAATTTCTTCTCCTATTTCCCCCGGTCTTTAGGCTCCTCTTCCTGATTACCCGAATGCGTTGCATCTCAGAGTTAAGGTATTGTTTTCTTTAAAGTGGAGGGTAAGTAGCGGGTGGGGGGCTAATGCTGCAAGCCACTTCAAAAGCACTTTTCATCTTTCCCCTTTTTTTCTTTCCATCAGCCTCTCCATCATTTTCATTTGGCATGTACCCGGAGAAAGTCTCCTTTCAGGACCGGGGGGGGGGGGGGGAGAGAGAGAGAGAGAGAGAGAGAGAGAGAGAGAGAGAGAGAGAGAGAGAGAGAGAGAGAGAGAGAGAGAGAGAGAGAGATATGGTAATGGGGTGATAATATGCCTGTTGGGTCTTAACAAGTCCTCTCTTACTGACGTCTCTTGGCTTATCATTAGGTCTAAAGCCTATTGATACCTATATCTACTGTCATCCCCTGACTGGATCCCTCCTTTAGAGAGGCAGTGACAGTAAAGGGAGAGGCTTGCTTGTATGACAAGCAATGGGCGAAGAGTCAACCCCCCCCCCATTTTACTCCCTGGTCGCTGCTTCACCCCCTCTGCCGATCCAGGGAGGGCTGCAGACTACCACATGCTTCCTCCGATACATGTGGAGTCGCCAGCCATTTCTTTTCACCTGACAGTGAGGAGTTTCACCAGGGGGACATAGCGCGTGGGAGGAGCACGCTATTCCCCCCAGTTCCCCCTCCCCCCTGAACAGTTACCCCAACCAACCAGAGGAGGCACTAGTGCAGCAACCAGGACACATACCCACATCCGGCTCCCCACCCGCTGACATGGCCAACTGTGTCTGTAGGGATGCCCGACCAAGCTGGAGGTAACATGGGGATTCGAACCGGTGAGCCCCGTGTTGGTAGGCGACGGAATAGACCTCCATGCCACCTGGCCGTCCGAGAAGAGGTATCTTCTGCTAGCTTGCAGATATTAAATTATAACCTTAGACTGAATTTCTAAGGGTGGTTTGTAAGATGGATGTCGTGGAGTAGATTTTATTTTTTATTTTTTGGGGGGGGGGTTGCTGTGACTTCATTTATACGTACATTTTTCCGTAAATGTGTGTCGCTAACTTTGAGCCCTGAACAAAGCAGGGGCACTTCTACCGACACACTGGAGGGGGGATTTCCAGATTGTGGAAGCCCTTAAAACGCCATTGGCTTCCTTCTGCTACGTCTATCCCATTTGGACCAATAGCATCTAAAGGAGGATTACAGAGTTATCGCCCAGCGGAGGAGGCATGGAAACACCTTGTAGGCTGCAATTTTGTTTCAAGGGCCTGAGTTCTGAAACAAGGTCGCTTGTTTCCCGTCCTCCCTGGAAAACTCAAGAGGCCAAAGTTCCCTGCCTGTTTCTATTTTCAAGTCTATTCTGAAATTCTAAGGGCTTTCAGCGAGGTCACCCTGCTGCCATATTAATAATAGATTTTAATTGATTTAACCTGGTCCTGAAGTGGGCTAAAATGCAAGCCCTGTCGCTTTCAGAGGGCAGCGAGAGGCGAGCACGGTCCAGCACACATCTTTAAAAGCTCCTCGACGTGAGTCCGGAATAAAATATTTACATGGTAGTGAGGACTGACCTCCAGCTGCAAAACTGCGCGGTGATTTCCAATTGATTTCTGACAAGACAAGTGGGGCGAGACAAAATGCAACCAGCACTGACCAGCTAAACAAGCTGTGTACCCAGACCGACGGCACTCTGCTCTTTACCGGCTGGAAAAAAAAGTCAGGATGATCAGCTTCTCTCACCTCTACAACTGTCTTCTGTGTGTGTGTGTGTATGTGTGTGTGTGTGTGTGTGTGTGTGTGTGTGTGTGTGTGTGTGTGTGTGTGTGTGAGAGAGAGAGATAGAGAGAGACAGAGAGAGAGAGAAAGAGAGCAAGAGACAGAGACTCTTGACCTCATTACACTCAGTGAGGCAGGCATCTAACTTCTGTGTTGAACATAATCTACCTCTAATACATAGTATTCTTAAAACGTGTTGCCTTTGTTTCCAACAAACTCTTCATTAACAAAGGCAAAGAAACTTGACTCATATCTTTGTGAGTCTGCAAAGCTACAAATGAAAACCCTTCATATTGGGGAGGGTTTTAATATTAACACCACCCTTAAAGAAGATTCAGGACTTCAGAATATGTTGAAGGTAAATCTAGATTAACAAGGACTCAACATTATTCTCCTATTCTCCGTTCTTCTAAACCTGTGCATTGCTTACTAAATGAACAGGCTGATGAAATTATGCAAATTTATTCAGAACATTAGCATGAATGCAAAATCGAAGGAGCTTCAGTTGAATTATTAAGATTATGAGAAATTACAACAAACGCTTTGCTCTCAATGTGACTTGTTTTCCTGATAAACAAAGGCCTCTAATTACAGGAAAACATCTGGGGACTTTGGTAACCTTCATTAGTCTTGTCCAATCCCACCATTTATCTCCCTGCAGAGTCTCCCGTTTGGAAGGATAAGTGCACCGATGACACTGCATACAAATGGTTACCAGTTATCAAACACATTCTCTCCTTTCATTTTTTGGCATCTTCCCACACCTTGGGGACTTTGCACAGTAAATGTCTGCTGTTGTTTACCACATCCTCCAATCTCACTGTCCTTTGGTGTTAATTACAAGATAATAAACACTGATTACGAGCCAATTAGTTTGAAACAAGCCGCTTCAAATAGGTTACAGCGGTTTCCTCGACCCGAGAATAGGTAACATCAAGAAAATGGGGAGTCAAAGCCAGATCTCTTGACGATATCAGAGCGTACTCCCAAAAGCCAGAGCACTCCAGGTTCCTACCAGACATGATAATAAATGTCACATATTCAACCTGGGTTTGCACCACATATATTCAGTCTCTTTTTCCCCCCAGTTCATATCCATCCCTCAAATGCAAAGGGAAGGATTCTCCAGCTTGGATCCAACATATCAATTCATCATCTTCTGCAGGTCATGCAGGTGTGTGTGTGTGTGTGTGTGTGTGTGTGTGTGTGTGTGTGTGTGTGTGTGTGTGTGTGTGTGTGTGTGTGTGTGTGTGTGTGTGTCTGTGTGTGTCTGTGTGTGTCTGTGTGTGTGTGGCTGCAAGGATTTTTTTTTCTTTGAGTTTGTGTCTGTGCTAGTGGGCTCTTTGTATGTGTTTTGAGACCCCTTAAACCTTACAGGGTGTGTGAGCCGGGGGTAGTGGTGTGTGGATAACCCCGTGTGACCGGGGCCTCAGGCTGTTAGAAAACCTGGCTGAGACAGAAAGAGGAGGGCTGGGAGATGAGACCAGATCAGACTGGGAGTCTGAGGAGTGATGGAGGGCCTCGTCCAGGTGTCTGCATGTGTGTGAAGGAGGTGATAGAGGATGTGGGATGGGAAGGGTGGAGAAGGGGAGGGGTGTCTTGGTGTGGGGTAGTGGGGCGGTGTGGGGTGGGGGCAGAAGTGTCAGAGCTCTTTTAAAGTTCCAGCAATCATTTCTTTAGTCAGCGTGCATTGGGGTCTTTTGCCGATTGTGCATGTGTGCATTGCAAATGTACAATGAAGGCATTCATTTCAACGCGCGCATGTGTGTGTCTGTGTGTGTGTGTGTGTGTGTGTGCGTGTGTGTGCGTGCACGTGCACACACTGCTCCCTCTCGACCTGCAAGATGAGTAGGGGGGATACTCCTGCTGATTAATGGCCCTGTCTGCTCTCCCATGGTGGCACGCCTCCAAACTAAATTTGGCCACTGCTGGCTAGTGGGGTCAGGTGCAGGCAATGGAGATATTAAGGAGGGCCTGCCTCACAGCGGTGTCGGCTGAAGACTACTGGACCCCGTGACCAGAAGAACCAAAGTCTTAAGACCGGTCATCTGTTGTGCTGTTAAAGGTGCAGTGTATGGAGAAGCAACATCAATACTATAGTCCTGTGAGGGGTCTGTTGACCTAAAACAAAATCATTTTCAAAATAATTTTGGAAAGGCATTATGGTTCTGAATAAAATCCACTGGCAATGCCTTCCAATGGCTAAATTGACTTTCCAGGCCATCTTAACAGTAACATTTAGTCGTGTGCATGGCCCTAAGTCTCCACACTTTCCCCCCAATTCATCACTGTAAAGGATAACTCCATTTGTTTACATGTGTCTTATTTTTGTATCCCCCCCCCCCCCCCATTTTTCTCCCCAATACTTGGCCAATTACCCCATTCTTCTGAGCATTCCTAGTCGCTGTTCCACCCCCTCTGCCGATCCGGGGAGGGTTGCAGACTACCATATGCCCTCTCCGATACATGTGGATGTAGCAGGAATGAAAATACCTGCATTTAATTGTTTAAAGTTCGTCAAAATATTATGTTCTTGTTCCCAAGGGAGTAACGTTCTTAATGACCTTTAATTATAGAAACGTTTTATTGTATTCCTGGCGCCCTCTTATGGTGCTAGTTGGCACTGGTAATCACTGTAAACATTACTCCCGTCCCTTTTCTCGCGATCGGTGACGAGATCGGTAAGTAGAACCGTCTCTTTTGTTGAATTCAAATGTTATAAACCTCGTATTAAGTGTTTTATAATGTATATGCAATAATTTGTGATCAAGTGTAATTGTTATAAGTGCCTACTGTAGCCTACTGTGATTGTTTTATCGAGATAAATGAATGGTGTTCTGCAAATTTGCTAGCTAGCTTCCACAGGCTCGCTAGATAATTGCCGCACAAGCACAGCTGGCGGCAAATATTAGTGTTAAATATAATTTGCTTTACGTGAACAGGGGCTGGAGAAAGATATAAACTATACTTTGCCAACGGATTGTTCTTTTTGTCGCCAGGTATGTTACTGTTCAGATGTATTCGTTGCATTTAAAGTTCTTTTTTTAATGTTACGTCACCATGGTGACTAGCCATATGGGAATGTGTATGCGTACGTGTGATACAAAAGGATGTGTTGTTAATTCGAAAAAAATTCTATACTATCATGCTGTATAGCCTTTTCTGGCGATCGGTGACGAGTGGGGCTGGAGCAAGATATTAACGATACTGTGCCAACGGATTGTTCTTTTTGTCGCCAGACAATAATAAACGGGAAATTTGTCGCCTGAACACGACAAATCTGCGTGGATGTGGTTTGCTTTTGAGTCGTGACCAGGTTATATAGGTTACATGGAGTTGCCAGCCGCTTCTTTTCACCTGACAGTGAGGAGTTTCGCCAGGGGGACGTAGCGCGTGGGAGGATCACGCTATCCCCCCCTGGTCAGGCGCCCCAACAGACCAGGACACATCCGTCTTCCCACCCGCGGACACGGTCAATTGTGTCTGTAGGGACGCCAAACCAAGCCAGAGGTAACGCGGGGATTCGAACCGGCGATCCCCGTGTTGGTAGGCAACGGAATAGACCGCTACGCTACCCGGACGCCCCTAACAATCGATAAATTACCTGGGTACCGCAATTGAGAAATCATACAAAATGGGAAATCATGTGCAAGGTCTGACTGAGGCGCTACATTTTTATTTCATGTTGTTATCATGGTTGTTGGACAGACAGGCGGTGTTGTAAAGCTGTTTCTTGTGGTGGTCCTGTGTCCCAAATCTCCAAAATGAAACTGACGATTGAAATTATATCATAACCGATATGCATTAGAGAAAAAACAAAACAAGATCCAGAAAACCAGAATTTTCCTTAAAGACAGCCATCAGCGAGTTTCAGTTATGATTTGCTGAATTTGCAGGTGTCTAGAAATGAAACAATCGAGTCATTATGTCAAACACGAGAAGTGAAGGGTGTGTCGGTGCATTGTATATGACACTGTGTTACTGAACCATGACAATACTGTCAAACTGGAGTCAAACCTCGCAGGTCGGTAGACCAAATTAAAACTTACTCATTGCCACAAATTGACATCTTGTTTCATCTAACAGGCTGTAAAGGGCTGACGGGAGAAGTTGCGCGCTACCGTGGAACCACATCCCACGCACCGCCACACATCAGTCCCCCTCGCATGACATTTCCGCTCCCATCTCACAGAGCAATCAGCATTATCCATTATGTATTCTCTACCAGGTAGCAAGAGCAACTTGACCAATTACAGACACAATGATAGACCCCGCAGCTCGTTTTTTTTTTCCCAACGTTTCGGCTGCGCTGTCAAGGCAACCTCCACACCAAGCGAACGTCAGGCCCGGTTGGCAAGGTACTCAAGATAGGCAATGTGAGTACATAATTACAGCTTGGAAACATTTGGCCTTTGCAAATTGTATGAAATGCATAGTGGCTAATTGGGCCACTCTGGCATTTGTGGAGTTCAGCCGGTCATCTTTTATGTGACAGCTATTATCACTAAAGTGATAAGAGTGAGAGGCCCACTCGAGTCCCCCTGGTTCCCCTCAGCAGACCAAGAAAACTAACTGGGATCGGGTCAAGTGGAGGAGGGCATCGCATAGTGGGCCGGCACAGGTCATTATCGACTGCCTTTTTATCAGGGAAAAAAAAAAGTAAAGCAATAATGAACATCTCTCAGGTGAAAAGGTAATGGGTTGAATTGGAAGGACTGGATTTTGAATATAATACGTATGCAATAATCCGTATCGCTAAAACTCACGGGGAGGAACATCTCAAAAGATGCTCAAATCAAAGGACATGTATTTCCTGGTATTTTTAACCATGGAAAAAATTGCTATGCCAAAAAACATGGGTGAAAAGTTCTTTTTTTTTTGAGAATCCTAAAACAACTGCAGCACTGTGAAAGAGGCTTTCACGGCTGCAGCCTCCACTGTCAGCATCCAGATAACGTCATTTAGCTTGTCTCCATTAGTCAGGGGGAAAAGGTGAACGGTGAAGGTTTAAAGACTCCCAGGGTATCAGATTGAAGGAAGACTTGACTATATACAAATGGGGGTGGGGGCTGGGGGGGGGGCTATAAGAGTACACCTTAGAAATGCAACTAGTAGCCAGAGATGGGAAGACAAGAGATTATGACTATGACTATTTACTTTTTCCTCTCTGTGAATTCTATAGATATCAGATATCGTATACGTCGGTGCTTGGGGGGGTGGGGGCTGGGGAATGGGGGGGTTGTAGTCTGGGAGAAACTTAAGCTAAGTGACAATTGTGCACTCCTTAACCCCCACAAGGCCCAGTTTCATCCCATAACGCATTAAAAAAAACAAACCGTTTTAACCCTCTCCCGCTTTCTGACAAACTCCTGCCATTCTGCAGACAACTCTTAAGTTCACTGTGATAGAGGAATGTGCTAAATCCTCCTCAGGCGGGGGAGTCATCAGCCAGGCAGCCATCAGCGGCCTCCATTCTTATAGAGACTGATAAATCTCTCACTGCGTATCCACACCCAAACATTAAGTAAAGGTAGCGCCATCTGCTCCTCATTAATTCCCCGGCAGGCGACTTATCACCTCAACCCTGGTGACCCTGTGTGCCTTCTATCTTCTACCTTTTCCTCTATTTCTCTGCTCTCCTCCCCTCCCCTCCCTCGTTCTTGAACCCCATCCATCTCCCATTTGCATGCTTTATACCCTACAGTGGAAGAGGTCTGTTGACATTTCACTTTATTGTGACTGAGAACGTTATGTACACAAACAGACACAGACAGTCACACAAACGGAAAGACGCACACGCACGTATGCGCGCACGTGCACCCAAGTGAGAATATTTTACTATGGACAATAGACTTCGACGATCCTGCGCCCCTCTATATCCCCGTGGCTAGTTCGGTGGACAAGTCTGATCTTTTAGGTCAATGTAAAATGAGAAGCAGAGCTTTAGGATTAGGGAGGAGATAGCTTGGGGTTCAGGAACCTTTCTCTGGCTTTGATTAGCTCCCCCACTTGATTAAATGCCCATCACTGAGAAAAAAAGGGATGAAAATTGGATGAGGGGAGAAGAAGAGAAGGGAGGCAAGGAGAGAGTCAAGGCCATTTGTTTTCTCAGCTGGGGCTAGTTCAAGTGGTCCTCTCTCACAGAACTCTCGCCAGGGTTCATACACGCTCGCACACACACACACACACACACACACACACACACACACACACACACACACAGGCGCACATGCACACACACATAACGCATGCACACATGCACGCACACATTTATATATACACACACACACGTTTATAAAAATGGGTTTGGGGATGGCAAGAGTCAAAAGATTGGGTATGTTCTTGCAAATCCACCAGCTCTGTCTCTAATTTTCCATTTATATCTCCTGTTCAATTGCTTATCCCTTCTTCTCTTCTCTCCTCTCTCCTCTCTGCTCCTCTCCTCTCCTCTCCTCTCCTCTCCTTTCTCTCTCTCTCTCTCTCTCTCTCTCTCTCTCTCTCTCTCTCTCTCTCTCTCTCTCTCTCTCTCTCTCTCTCTCTCTCTCTCTCTCTCTCTCTCTCTCTCTCTCTCTCTCTCTCTTCCCCCAGCTTATTCTCTTCCAGACTGGCTTGTCAAGGTAACCCGACTCCGGCGGCTTCTGACACAATCCAGACCGCCTGTAGCCCGTGCCCAACACTTTCACCAACAGAGCCAGACAGTAAAACAACCAGATTACTACCACATGTTTCTCTCTCTCTCTCTTTCTCTCTCTCCCTCGCTCTTTCCCTTTCTCTCTGTCTCTCTCTTTGATTCTCCATCTTTCTACCATTGGCAACCAGGCTCCTAGAGCCACTGCTATTAGCCGGGCTTGGGAAAGACAGGCCACACCGAAGACCTCCAGAGCAGGCAGAGGTGACCCAGGCTGTGTGTGGAGGGGCTCGACCTGTGTATTTATGGTAGTCTGGATCGACAGCGACAGCCTCGATCTGCCGCGTCGCGGTTATAGTAACTGCACTTTGCCGAGCCAGAGTGCTCTTTGTGTGTATACAGTATGTGTGCGTGCTTTCAGCGTGGGTACAGCATTATGAGGTGCATCAATCTGGAGGAGGAGAAGGAGAAGAGCGGTATGAGCTGCTAAATGGAAGTGAGGCTAGAGATTCAACTGAAGGCCAGAGCTTTACCCTCCTCCTCTCGCTGATCGGTGAAGTAGTTGGGTGGGGTGGGGGGGTGGATATCAACAAATGCCATCTAGTGTTTAGGTGGACATACTCTTGTGATATGACAACCTCATGTCTCACGGCCTGTCTCATAAACTCCATAATGAAGTAACAAACCCATTCATCACGTCTCATTTTTTTTGCAACGTAATTACCCGAAATCATGCCTTCAAGTTAAGCTAAGACTTTACAATTTTTTTTTAAAATCCCCCCCACATGTCTGTCTCTGTCTGATCTTCTTGGTGCCCTCTCATACTTTGCACCTGCAAAAGACCTTTTTCCTTCCACCTCTGTAGGATGGCAGGGGCCACTTTGGTCAATTTGCATACCTGGGCCCATTATCACCTCTCATTTACACTCTCACTCCCTGGTTTCTCTACTCAAATGAACCAGCTGGTGATCCAAAAACACTCCATTACCACATATTGGCTACCGACACGTTCCTAGAAAAAAAAAAAGAAAAGAAAAGAAAAGAAAAGAAAATGTCCTCCAATATAACACAGCTCTGGTATAAACATAACGTGGAGGACTCGATCTGATGGAGTTTCATTACAGCAAACTGGAAAGTTAATAGCACAACGTTGTGATAAGACAGCCCCTTAGACCAAGCGTCAGGCAGGACCCTTAATGGCTCTGAAGCTATGGGCTAAATTGAAATGTAAAACCCAGAACAAGACCCTAATTCAACTTTATCTGTGTGAGCGACGAGCCTGCCTCGCCCAACTGAGATTGGGGCCATCGAGTTGGATGAACTGTAATTTACGTTGTTAGAGTTAGGTGTATATGTTAATGCACAGCCTGGTGATACAGGATGTGTGTTGAGAATATGATGCACGGGAATGCATGACGGAGGTTCAGAGGTGCTCTTTCTTTGTCCGTCTCTCATCTCAGTCTCTCTCTTTCACTCTTTGCACAATTTACATGTCGGACATGACTGTGGCAGGCTGTGAATGAGTCTATTGCAATTCAAATGAATGACGTCCAGGGTACAAAATCATTAACAGGCTCACACGTGTTTTCATATTTTTTTTTTTTGCAACATTTTTAAATGAATATTTGTACATGATATCTATGAAAGAGTCCATCAGGAAAAAAGAAACGGAATGCGAAGAATGTGAGGTTGACCCTCCTGTGATGAAGATAACAAATTCAACAGGAGTAGTGGGTGACGTGCGCTTGCTACTGACTGCTGACTCACACACACACACTTCTCCCCTTTAATATCTCACTTAACAGCCCTCTGATCTACCTGTTCCCATTACATTACTGAGGTGACATCGCCTCTATCTTCTTCTCCCTCTCCTCCTCTTCTTCACCCCGTTCTCAAACATCACCTCCATTCTCCCCCCTCCCCCTAATATCCCCCTTTTTCTTTACCTCTCCGCTGGTCCCTTCGTTGCTGTCTATTCATTACCCTAATCAAATCCAGCAGCTGAACAAGCTGTACACTGCCACCCCTCTTGGGCACCCCCCCTTTCTCAGCCTCATTTGCATATGCGTCCAGGTAATTAGTGTGGGGGCCGCAGGTGTGTAGTGATAATCATTATTAAACATGACAGTCACCTGTGACCGAGCAGCCCCCCCTCCCACACACACACACACACACACACACAAACACACATCACCCCCCCCACACACACACACACCTTTCTGCCTGTCTTTATCAACCTCATGGACCATTAAGGGGCATGGCCAGTGATGATGATGTAATTTCCTGTTTCCTTTTCTACCTGGCAGCATCATAAGTGTTGCTCAGTAATGCCCGCTGTGTGTTTTTGTGCACTTTAGGCCATTGAGTTTTTAAAGAGAACGAAAGAGAGAGAGAGAGAGAGAGAGAGAGAGAGAGAGAGAGAATTGAATTTTTAAACAACTCTTTAGAGAGAGAGAGAGAAAGGCCTATCTTGAAGCCCAAATATGTCCAAAGACAGAGGAGTGTAGAAGTGAAATGTTTTTCCATTACTAAGAGAAAAAAAGGGAGGGAGAGAGAGAGACAGAGACAGAGAGAGAGAGAGAGAGAGAGAGAGAGAGAGAGAGAGAGAGAGAGAGAGAGAGAGAGAGAGAGTACACTGGGAAGCCTGGCAACACCCACTACACTGTCACATACCAGACACCCAGAGTGCTTCATCTCACCAGACAGGCCAAGACTTCACTGTGATTGTATGTCCCTACTGTATGTTTTATGTATGTCCCATGTGTGTTCTCAGGGGCGGATCTACAGGGTGGCAAGGGGTGGCAGCTGCCACCTCTGGGACACAGTCTTGCCACCCCTGTTGCCACCCCATTTATAAATCAGATAATATGTTTTTAAAGTATATTTTATGTACATGCATGGTGAAGGTCAATGAGACCCGCACCAAACTCATCTCAAACAGAAGTCGCCGATTTAGAATCCCCCTCCCCCTCACAGGCGCGGATCTACAGGGTGGCAAGGGGTGGCAGCTGCCACCTCTGGGACACAGTCTTGCCACCCCAAGAAAAAATCTCTAGATCCACCACTGCGTGTTCTTCTACATTATGTGTGTGTGTATGTGTGTGTGTGTGTGTGTGTGTGTGTGTGCACGCACACGCGCCTTAGTGAGTGGGAGCATGATGCTAGTGGGAACGTGTATGATTAATATGATCGACCCTTGGTACTGTTATATTATATTACTGGAATGTCATATTGATCTCAGTTGATTTGAGAAGTTTGTTAGCCACAATTTATGGAGCCCCTACTATTCAGTGCTATTAGGCAGACTTTGAAGATGGTTAATTTAAATTCAAGCACATCAAATTAGTTTGTACTCTCTTTCGCAGAAGTGATCATAATCCACCAACTCCCAGACTAAATCGTAGATTACAACCAATAGGTTTACTGAGGCCTTTATCAGGTGAGTAGGGGACAAAACAGGGCATTAACAGTCCCAGTGTTGGCAAGCCATACTTTACTGGGGTTAAAAAATTAGATATAAGAGTTATATTATCAAAATGGTAATGGTAAATGAACGACCTCCTCAAAGTAATGGTAGAGGCTTCAGTGGGCCACATAAAGCAACACATAGAGATGTAGCTCCCTCTGCTGTATGTTTTGTGACATTGCAGTTGATCAAGACTGGTTTTTGTCTGTTGAACATTGAACCATACCAGGTCAGCTAAGGCTCCAACAATAGTGTTAAAGTAGAAATGATAAATTGTGGGGCAGTTTAGGGCCTCACGCCGCTAAGAGAAGTGAGAGGAAAGGGACAAGTACAGCCGAGGTGGCGGGGAGTCAGAATCTTGTTAGAGGAAATGTCCTTTCTGCTTGGAGACACATAAACTTTAACTTGGCAGAAACTTCACAATTCACTATGCATTATGCAAGATCGTCACACTGACATTCACCTAAAATTAAGCAGTTGCATGTGCATATTTGAGTATGTTCATCAGAATTAGACTGTCTTCATTACTTTGACTTTTGCCTGTATAATTCAACGAGGAGTATACATCACTGAGGTGTTTGGGTTTAATTCCTTTGGGGACTGCGTAAAAACATGTATGCACTCATGGTTCAGCACGGCACTTTGGGTGTTTTTCCAGTGTTTATTTCCCCCCCCCCACTATATTTCACAAAACAAACTCTTATTAGCCGCTCCTACATAACTGCATACATAATACAATGAAATTCTTTTGCTCTGGTTCTCTTTGCCTTAACACAAAGGACACAAGGACACGCCATCCCTACACCAGACCTACATAGACTATGTAGACATGAATTCATACATTATATGCACAATATGGAAACGTGCACAATAACACAACAGTGTAAGGTGCATATGGGTGCATCAGTTGTTCAGCAACCTGACTGTTGGTGGAAAGAAACTTACTGAGATGGGTGGTGTGTGATTTGATGCTCCGGTGATGTTTTTTAGATGGAAGAAGCGAGAACAGAACATGAGCGGGGTGGCTGGTGTCCTTAATGATGTTTTGGGCTTTCCTTTTGCAGCGAGTGGCGTAAATATTATGAAGTTGTGGTAGATCCATACCAGTGATTTTTGCTGCTGTCTTTACAGTCCTTTGCAGCAGTCTGCAGTCCTGAGCAGTCAGGTTGCCAAACCACACTGTGATACAGCCTGTCAAGACACTCTCCATGGTACCGCGATAAAAGTTCATGAGTTTTGGTACTCATACCAAAGCTCTTGTGACACCTCAGAAAATACAGTCTCTGCTGTGCCTTCTTGAGGATGCAATTGGTGTTGACAGACCATGTGAGGGTGTCTGATGTGTAAATCGAGAAATCTAAAACTGTCCACAATTTCACCAGATGACCCATTGATGGAAATAGGAATGTTATTTTCTCTAATCTTTCTAAAGTCAACAATGATTTTGTTTGTCTTACTGACATTTAGAGAGAGGTAGTTATCATGGCACCATATGGTTAAATCTTCCACTTCCCTCCTATAGGCCCTCTCATCACTGTCGTCTTTTTTTTTCCCCAATTCATCACTGCCTTCCTCATGTGGCTGCAATGTGCACTGTATCATTCTTCTTCTGAATGTGCTACCAGACAGTAATTATTTAAATGAGCTACTACAAAAGTGTTCCTAATTTGGATATACACCAATCAGCCAAAACATTAAAACCACTGACAGGTAGGTGAATAACATTGATTATCTTATTGCAATGGCACCTGTCAAGGGGTGAGATATATTAGGCAGCAAGTGAACAGTCAATTCTTGAAGTTGATGTGTTGGAAGCAGGAAAAATGGGCAAGCGTAAGGATCCGAGCAACTTTGACAAGGGCCACATTATGATGGCTAGATGACTGGGTCAGAGCATCTCCAAAACAGCAGGTCTTGTAGGGTGTTCCTGGTATGCAGTGGTCAGTATGTACCAAAAGTGGTCCAAGGAAGGACAACCGGTGACAGGGTGATGGATGCCGAAGTCTCACTAATGTGCGGGAGCAAAGGCTAACTTGTCTGGTCTGATCCCACAGAAGAGCTACTGTAGCTCAACTTGCTGACAAAGGGAATGCTGGCTGTGATAGACAGGTGTCAGAACACACCGTGCATCACAGCTTGCTGGGTATGGGCTGTGTAGCCACAGACTGATCAGAGTGTCCATGATGACCCCTGTCCACCACCAAAACACTTACAATGGGCACATGAGCATCAGAACTGGACCATGGAGCAATGGAAGAAGGTGGCCTCGTCTGATGAATCACATTTTCTTTTACATCTTGTGGATGGCCAGGTGTGTGTGCATTGTCTACCTGAGGAACAGATGGCACCAGGATGCACTATGGGAAGAAGGCAAGCCGGCGGAGGCAGTGTGATGCTCTGGGCAATGTTCTGCTGGGAAACATTGGGTCCTGGGATTCATATGAATGTTACTTTTACATGTACCACCTACCTAAACATCTCTGAATGTTCTCATTCATCCAGGTCATGGTTATCCAAAGGAATTGAATCAAGTGCAACTGGACTTGGTATATATCCGTGAAGACGTTTCGCCTCTCATCCAAGAGGCTTCCTCAGTTCGTGTCTTTCTGACTAGACCAAGCTAGCTTTCTGACTAGACCAGGGGTTCTCAAACTTTTTCACACCAAGGACCACTTGATCATAAATGTTTTTTCCGTGGACCACCTAACCAGCCGGCCAACACCCCCCCCCCTGCCCAAAAAAAAAACTTTTTAAAACAGTCTAAATCAGGCTTACAATAGCATATTATGTTTTATATGACAAATTATGTCTGCAGAATATTACAATACAAAATATGTAATAAATAGGCTACTAGCAAAATTAGGCTAGGCTTCTACCATATACCTTGACCTTGATTTTTGTGAGATGTATGTGTAATTACTGTTTCATATTAATTTTGTTCAGAGCTATTGCCTTTGGTTGTGATGTGATGAATAAAACATGGGAATTTATTTGAAATACCACTGTCAGGGTGAACTCAATGTGAATTCATCATTAAAAGAGTGAACTATTAAAGTTAATTTAACAAAAATTCGTTTTAATAGGACTCAAATCTTTGTACTGGCTCTTGTGAAGCTATGAAATTACACATTTCAAATAAGCATAACAGCTTTACAGGTAGCAGCAGTCAACAACTAATGGGAGGAATGCTGTTGCTTTTGCTGTTGCATCACTGACTCAATGTCTGGCTCCACACTAGAGAGTTTCAGTCTCATACAGGGGGCTACATCGATCTTGTTCCTCTGCTTGGTTTTCAAACCAACCAGTGTGGAGAACCCAACTTCACAGTTGTAGGTGGTTGAAAACGGCATTAACACTTGCAAAGCAGACTCAGCCAGCTCAGGATGTTCAGGTTGGACGAGAACCCAGAAGTCTGTCAAGCATTTTTCTCTGAACGCCATTCTCAGTGTTCCATCTGATGCAATGTCCACAAGACTATCCACCTTCCGTGCTGATAGTTTGGAACCGACGCGCTCAATGTGAGGTTGGTCTCCAAATGGATTTCTGATCCATTCAAGGTCCACATCCAATTCTGGAAAGTATCTTCCCAATTGCGTGTGAATGCCTTGCAAATGTTCCTTGAAGGCTGCAAGTGTGTTGCTATCCAGAACCTCTTCAGCTTCGAGGACAAAATCGGCTAGAGTTGGAAAACAGTCAAACTCCTGGCGATCAAGACGCGCGCACCACAGATCCATTTTGATGCGAGTGGCTTTAACTTTGTCCTGCACTGTAAAAACCGTGACCGCTTTTCCTTGCAGTGCTAAATTCAGGTTATTAAGCGTGCTGAACACATCAGCAAGAAAGGCTAGTTTTGCGAGCCATTGAAAGTCATGCATTCTGCCATAAAGTTCATCAGTTTGATGCAAAAACAGCTTGACTTCATCGCGCATTTCAAAGAGGCGGGTGAGAACTTTAACACGCGATAGCCAGCGAACTGTGTGGAAAAGAAGTCTTGTGTGCTCACTCCCCATTTCTTCACACAGAACTTTAAAAAGACGTGAGTTCAGTGCCTTGCTTTTAATGAAGTTGACAATTTTTACGGCCTCGTCCAAAACCTGTTTAAGACAGGGTGGCATTTTTTTTTACTGCCAATTGCTCTCTGTGGATACAGCAGTGCGTCGATGCGGCAGAGGGAGCGACAGCGCGTACACGCGTAACCAGGCCCTTGTGTTTGGCTGTCATCGCCGTGGCACCGTCAGTGCACACGCCAGCACACCTCTTCCAATCAATGTTATTCTGCACAATGAAGTTATTTAGGGACTCAAATATCGCCTCTTCTGTGGTGCTGGTTGGTAGGGATTGACAGAAAAGAAAATCATCGTGAACAGCACCCGCATGTATGTACCGCACAAAGCAGAGGAGAATAGCCTCGTTACCGATGTCCGTGGACTCGTCCAGTTGGAGAGAGAGAAAAAAGACTCTGACGCAGACGTGTCACCAGCTGATCTTGGACATTTGCAGCCATGGATGTTATTCGCCGCTTGACTGTATCATTGGACAGAGGTACTTTGTAAAGTTCCTCACTCGCTTTCTCCCCTAGCATTATGTTGGCCATAACCTTTGCAGCTGGCTTAACCAAGGTCTCGCCGACTGAGTGAGGTTTGCCAGCTTTCGCAATGAGTAGGGAGACCTTGTATGAGGCTTCGGTAGCTTTCGCGTTTTCCCCTGGCATAAAAAACTGTGTGGCTTCCTTTCTCGTGTGTAGCTCAAGCTCTTCACGTTTTCTCTCAAAAAATTGCACAGGTTTCGAGGTGTATTCCTTGTGTTTTGACTCGAAGTGACGCTTGAGTTTGGCAGGTTTCATTGCTTCATTAGCTAATATGTCACAGCACACAACACAATGAGGTTTTGGATCCTCAGAATCTCCAGTCCAGAAAAATCCAAATTGAATGTAATCGCTACTGTATTTACGTTTCACTTTTGCAGTCGCTTTTTCAGTGTTGTGCTAGCTCCTGCTGCAGACTTAGCACTATGGGACTCCATGCTAACACTGACGCGCTCAATGTGAGAAGGAAGTATCTGCACCTTGTTGCTTACATTGTTCGTTGTTTCTCCGGATTTTCTCTTCAGCCACCGATCCATGATGTTTGTATTTTGAACGGTTCACTTCACTCTTTGTTAGATTCTACTTAATTTTCACAATAGTCAGGAGGTCTTTGATATGAAAAACCTGTTATTGGAATGGAAGCTAACTAGGTAACCTAGGTAACAGGCTAACTGAAGAGACATGACTCAAAACGCAGGTTTGCATTAGACAAATTGAACAAAATTCTTAGGCTTATTTAGGCTACATTTTGATTCACTTTTAATTTAGAAAACATTTAGAAAACAGCTGTACTCGTAACTTTGCATTGGAACGCAGATGAAGGTGATTTGAGAAACACGATTTTTTTTGAAATCCTCCCGCGGACCACTTGGGGGCGCTCGGACCACACTTTGAGTATCACTAGCTTGGTCTAGTCAGAAAGGCACAACTTGAGGAAGCCTCTTGGATGAGAGGCGAAACGTCTTCACGGATATATACCAAGTCCAGTTGCACTTGATTCAACTACCTAAACATCGTTGCAGACCAGGTACACCCCTTCATGGCAATGGTATACCCTGATGGCAGTGACCTCTTTCAGCAGGATAATGCACCCTGCCACACTGCAAAAATTGTTCAGGAATGGTTTAAGGAACATGACAAAGAGTCCTAGGTGTTGCCTTGGCCTCCAAATTCCCCATATCTCAATCCAGTCGAGTATCTGCGGGATGTGCTGGAAAAATAAGTCCAATCCATGGAGCCCCCACCTCGCAACTTACAGGACTGAAAGGATCTGCTGCTAATGTCTTGGTGCCAGATACCAGAGGACACCTTCAGAGGACTTGTGGAGTCCATGCCTCGACGGGTCAGAGTTGTTTTTGCGGCATGAGGGGTGTACCTACACAATATTAGGCAGGTGGTTGTAATGTTTTGGGTGATCGGTGTATGTGGATTAGCTGTTGCCTTAAATAGGCCACTCTTTATTTGAGTAAAAAGTAAAAAATCTTAAGAATGCACTGGACTCTGTTTTGTATTTGATGTGAAAAATAGATTATTATGATGTATGTAACGTGACTGAGAAAGCGTGAAAGAGAGTAAATAAAAAGTATGACAATATGACCAGGTCATATTAGGGTTATCCCCTTTGTTGTTTTACTTGGTTCAGCTGCACCACTCCATTACTATCAACCAGGAGTCCCCTTTTCCTTTTCCCTTACTGCTATCATGAGGAAGAAGAGCACTATATGGCAGGTTCACAAATACATGTATCCTCCTGAATCTTTCACACTTAAACATAGCTTTAACACCTAGGACATGACAAGGGAAAGCCATCCACTACATACAGTGAGACACACACACACACGCACGCACACACACACACACACACACACACACACACACACACACACACACACACACACACACACACACACACACACACACACACACACACACACACACACACACTCAGAATCACATGCTACACACTCACATTGAACAGATGCATTTTATATGAATGCATGTTACACTTGTGTTGCAAATGGCACAGTTGTTCACAGAGACATGCAGAAATTCACACACACACACACACACACACACACACACACACACGAGCATTCACATGTACTTAATACATATGTATACACACATGGCTATTACGCTGACATGCAGAGGTGTATATTTCGTTTTATTACTCCTCCATAAGGAGTGTGGAGAAGTATATTCCACGCTGGCCTTAGTCCATAAGGAGTGTGGAGAAGTATATTCCACGCTGGCCTTAGTAAGCACAGACAAGATTCGGGAGTAGATTAACATCACTGAGGGATGGTGGCCCATTATCCTCATATTCCCTCTGGTAACCACTGACAGGGAAATACGTTGCACAGATTGATGCATTTGCTTGTCAGTTTGTGAACGATTACACACAAACACACACTCATGCACAATGTGTTAGCGCTATGGAAAGTGACGCATTCAAAATTATACAAGATCTCACCCTATGCACAAAAAAAGAATTTTTTTTTTTTGGATGTTTCCCTTTTTCTCCCCAATTGTACTTGGTCAATTCCCTATTTTTCCAAGCCGTCCTGGTTGCTGCTCTACCCCTTCTGCCGATCTGGGGAGGGCTGCAGACTACCACATGCCTCCTCCGATACATGTGGAGTCGCCAGCCGCTTCTTTTCACCTGACAGTGAGGAGTTTCACCAGGGGGACGTAGCGCGTGGGAAGCTCATGCTATTCCCCCCTAGTCCCCCCCGCTCCACCGAACAGGTGCCCCGACCGACCAGAGGAGGCACTAGTGCAGCCACCACGACACATACCCACATCCGGCTTCCCACCAGCAGACATGACCAATTGTGTCTGTTGGGACGTCTCCGGAGGTAACACGGGGATTCAAACCGGCAATCCCCCATGTTGGTAGGCAACAGAATAGACTGCAATGCTACCTGGACGCCCACCCTATGCAAAAATGTTTGCCAAGTTCCCTGTCACTGTGGAATAAATGTGTGACTAGGTTATTCATCTGTTAGGAGCACCAGAGGCTATGCAAGTCACTTTACTGCTGCATACAATTTAAAGCAAATAAAAATGAAATGAAAGCAAGTTATACTGTATTGTGTTGTATATACCATTACTGAACAATTAATTAAGCTTTTTTAAACAAGACTCTGAACTCTCCCTTACATTTCAAAGTGACCAGCGAGCAGAAAACACCGAGGTACTTTTAAAAAGACAGGAAGCAATCGTAATTTTTGTGTCATTTCTGCCTCATATGCTTCATGGGGGAAAGTGACAAGGAAGATTTAGGACATCGATGCTGTATGCATGCATCATCATTGTGAGTCCATGGTACGTACCTTAGACTGCAGGATCTGCACAGCATCCCACAATGTTTCCATCCCACTTCTTCCATTAAGTGCTTATTTCCCAAAAGAGCTAATTTTCCAGCAGCTGGCTAGCTGTCACTCAAAATATCACCATGTGTCCCAAAAACCTTAATTAGGTTGTTGTTAATAAGCTGCTGTAGGCCATTTCTTTCACAGACACACTTGTACGGTGTATTTATTTTACAAACATAGTGTATGGGTGGAAAGAAATCCTTTTGTTAGTGAGGGTATCCATCAACTGGAGAACCCGGGTTTAATTCCCACTAAGGGAAGCATCACTGAGTGAGACACTTAACCCAAACTGGTTCAGGGGCTTTGTCATAACTGTCATACAAAAATGACAATTTTCTTCTTAGTGCATTAACTATGTATAACACAAAAGTTTGTGACTGCAGACACAGTAAAGTATGTTCTTTCCAAAGTATGTCTGCAGGCTTGTGTGTCCTTTCCCAGCAGAAATCCACCACCACAAGATGATAATGGCTGATGGATGACAATATGGAATCCACAAAAATAACGAGTTGAGATTGCATTGCACAGCGCATAAAATCTAGACTGGAGCCTTGACAGAAATAAAGCCCTCGGCTTCTGTACGGGCGAGCACACAGCCAGATACATCTCCCAAAAAGCTCTTCATCAGACCCAGAGGGTGTCTTCATGCCCACATGCAGAAGAGAAGTCAAGACTGATGGGGGGGGGGGGGAGAGCTCCGGCGATAGACCACCAGAGAGCAGATCTATGATGGTTTCCTGAATTGGTCTATATACCCAAAGTAAGAACCCATAGATCTCCTGTTATTAAGAACGACTGTCATCAGGCTTTTCTTAACTCAATGAATCCAACATTCACAATTGTGTTTTGTTTCCTGTGCTACAGCGGCCCTTTATCTTCCAGTAGTTGCTGCTGCATAATTTACTGGGCAGCACGGTGGCCCAGCGGTTAGCACTGTTGCCTCACAGCAAGAAGGTCCTGGGTTCGAACCCCAGGCCGTCCCAGGTCCTTTCTGTGTGGAGTTTGCATGTTCTCTCTGTGTCTGTGTGGGTTTCCTCCGGGTGCTCCGGTTTCCTCCCACCATTAAAAAGACATGCATGTTAGGGTTAATACTCCTGTCTGAGTCCCTGAGCAAGGCAATGGAAAGAAGAACTGGATTTGGTCCCCGGGCGCTGCAGCTGCCCACTGCTCCTATACAATAGGGTGAGTTAAATGCAGAGGATGAATTCACTGTAACCGAACAACGGTACAATGACAAAATAAAGTGGCTTTCTTTCTTTAAGGCTGACCAATGTCACAGGCTCATAATCACAATGCCCTGCACTTTACCTGTCTCTTTTTAGTGATGGTGTATTACCTGGCAATGCCACCACACACCATTAACAAACCCCCCCACCCAACCCCACACACACACACCCACCCACCCACTAATCCCACTGTAGACATAATTGTAACTTTGTGCATTTACATTACATTCTGTGCATTATATGCACACATTATATGTGTAACACATGTATATTCAGTCATTAATGCTCTATATAGTGCATTTATCATATTACGGTTACATACTGTACATAATCTCTTGCTATTTATGCTCTACATCGGCATATTGGTATTATGTTGTCCTTGTCACTTTACTGTTGTATACTGTACATTCTGCACTTTGTCCATTTTGTCTGTACATTTTGTACATATTTTTTTTACACTTTTTGCTGGTATTGGTTTGAATATATTTTGCTCCGTTCTTGCAGAGTTTTATTCTTACCCATTTTCCCCGTGCTCTCTTTCTGTAACTGTTTACACTCTCATGGCTGTGGTGACAACTTAATTTCCCCTCAGGGATAAACAAAGGTTTATCTTATCGCTTATAGTTTGGGAAATTACATCACCGGGTAAGAATGTGATGCTAATGTTGGTGTTATGAGAACATTTGTCATGTGAACTGTATTGACACACCAATAAAACCTTTCAGCACAAAGGAAAATAAGATATGCAAAATTAGAATAGGGTCTCGTTTTCTATATACATATCAAAAGTATTTGGAAATTTAAAGAAAGATTTACTCGATAGCTGAATATGCGATCAGTGACGTAAAATGTAGTTCTTATGGTTGCCAATAGCAACGTCTGATGTTCTGTTCTCATAATCACAAGACACCAGACTGTCTAGGCAAATATCTGACAGATTATTATCTAATGATGTACTTTATCTATGGTTGGGTGAGTAGAGTCTTACATGCTAAAGCATCTGTCTCGCTGGGGCTGAGTCAAGCCCATCAGTCACAGTGCACCGAACCCCAAATCCCATGGGGCCCAGGGGGGGCGGATGGATGGAGAAAAAGTGTAGAAGAGAGTAGGAGAAATGTAAATTTGCCATAATGCAGTTAAGCTGTGACACAATACAGTTACTTCTACATCTAAAAGAGTTTCTATAAATGTATACTATTTATTAGTGACTTACACACACACACACACACACACACATATACACATCTAGCTCTATCGCACTATCAATTTTCTGAACTCTACTGGAGGGGCAGACACCATTCTTCCAAAAGATATTTCCTCATTTGGTGTTTTGATGGTGGTGGTGGAGAGCGCCGTCTAACACGTCGGTCCAAAATCTCCCATAGGTGATCAACTGGGTTGAGGTGTGGTGACTGTGAAGGCCATAGCATATGATTTACATAATTTCAATCCTCATCAAACCCTTCAGTGACCCCCTCGTGCCCTGTGGATGGGGGCACTGTCATGCTGGGAGAGACCACTCCCATCAGGATAGAGATGTTTCACCATAGGATAAAGGGGATCACTCAGAATAACTTTGTATTGATTTACAGTGACCCTTCCCTCCAAGGGGACAAGTGGACCAAAATCCTGGCAGGAAAATGCCCCCCACACAGCATCACGGACCCCCTGGACCTCTCACTGTAGGGGTCAACATTCAGGTTTTTCCTTTCATTTGTCCCCCGCCTGTATGTGCGCGCGTGCTCATCATTAAGCTGCTTAAGAGCTATGCTTGCAGTTCAAACGCCAATAGATGGCAGCAAAGTTTAACTACATTGCCAGAAACGCTATACGGGAATAGCCTGGTCCCCAGCTTAACTATGTCAGATAACTGGATCCAGCTTAACCAATGTCTCCTAAGGCTGGATTGGTTGTGCGCGTGAGTTATGGATTTCTATTATGAAATGACAAGCTCGAGTGTTATGTTTGCAATTGCAAACATTTGAGTATGAGCATGATGAATTTATTACCAGTTAGTGTAGTAACTGCAAATAGGAGAACAGGGGATTTCTATGACTGCTAGCTGAAGAAAATAGAGTGATATATTTGTTTGTGTATGTGTGTGTGTGTGTGTATATTAAGATAAGCTTATATGTGGTTTTGTTCTGGGGTTTGCTTGTACATAAAGAATATGTGCAGTACACTCCTGCATACAGTAGAAAAAAATGGACATTTCATACAATTAACAGCAAAAGATGCTTGTGACAATTGATGGAAGAGCAGCAGAGAGAGACAGGTTGCAAAGCAACACTTGGGGGACAGGCCTGAAGGACGTGGGCCTTGTTAATTATTGAAGCTACAGCATTTGCTTTTGTGCACCGCTCAGCAATGTGTCACTTTGGTCTATACTCCAATCCTACACACACACATGCAGAAAAGAAAAACAACAACACTAGCAAATAATTTGTCAAAATAGACACCATTGTTAAGAGGTGAACTGTTAATCCTTAATTCAGTTTACCAATAGATATGGCGTGAAAGGTATTGATTATGCACACTGACGGCTGTGTTGCGATCCTGTTACAAATAACAGCATGGATCAATAGGTGAATCTGGACACTAAAATACCAACAA
The DNA here is from genome assembly GCF_029633865.1 of Lampris incognitus. Lineage (NCBI taxonomy): Eukaryota > Metazoa > Chordata > Actinopteri > Lampriformes > Lampridae > Lampris > Lampris incognitus. The sequence goes on from NC_079215.1 coordinate 27,950,163, forward strand.
AAGCAGATAGATTTCAAATGAAAGGGCAAAACAAAAAAGAAAGAAAAGAAATGGACATTGCATACAGAGGACATCCCTCTGTAGTTAATAAGTGTCTGATAACCTTTGCTATTCTTACTCACAGTAAAATAACAGCTCCACAATACACTATGTATGTCTTGGTGATTAGAATATCTTGCAATTTGCAAAATTATGTCCTTTTAATTGAACTAGCAAACCTGTATTGCAATGAATTGAACATTAACAGCTCAAGGCACTTTACGGCCCTGAATTAATGAAAGCCTTTTTGATCAACATTTTGTGCTGTGGTCATTCCACACACCGTCAAACAGCATGCTCCTCTGATCTTTACTCTGCCCCTGTAAATGGGCCTGGGGTGCCTTTTGCTCAGTTGGAAAATGAAGGTTAGACTTAAATGGACATCATCCCTGCAGGGGAGTGGTGTGGGGGCTGGGCATATCATTTTGGCCGTTGTGGTTGATGATGGGAGATGTTGACGATTCCTGGGGAGAAATGGTAGGTCATCGGTAGGTCAGCTTCACCACAACAAGACAAGGCCATCTAGTTGGAGTTCGTATGAGCTCCTTGCTTATTTGATGTGGTGGGCGGTAGTTACGTGTGTGTGTGTGTGTGTGTGTGGGGGGGGGGGGGGGTCTCCAGCCTTGAATTCGTTTTTTTTTTTTCCCCTTTTTCTCCCCAGTTGTACTTGGCCAATTACCCTATTTTCTGAGCCGTCCCGGTCACTGCTCCTCCGCTACTGCCGATCCGGGGAGGGCTGCAGACTACCACATGCCTCCTCCAATACATGTGGTGTCGCCAGCTGCTTCTTTTCTCCTGAAAGTGAGGAGTTTCGTCAGGGGCACGTAGCGCATAAGAGGATCCAGCTATTCCACCCATTTCCCGCTCCCCCCCGAACAAGTGCCCCGACCGACCAGAGGAGGTGCTAGTGCAGCGACCAGGACACATACCCACATCCAGGGGTGCGGGAAGGTATTTTGAGTGGGGGTGTTGTGGTGCTCTCTAGCTAGGCTAGTATTTATTTGCCAAGGAAATATCCCTCCCTCTCTCAGTCTCTCGCTCACGCACGCACGCCGCACACACACACACACACTACAAAGACGTAACGTTAAATATTTGACCAACAATGTGTTGGAATTTACAGTCAAATGAGAGGTAAAAGGAAGGGAAGCTATTCAGAACTAATGTTAGCACTCTGGGATGGATACAGTAATGTAAACTGCTACATGGTCAATCAAATGACACACACGCATGCCCATAATTTGACACACCAAAGTTATAATAGGCTCATATCAGTTACGCACACAAACACCTCTTTTTCACGACAACACTGATAGCCGAAAACATGCCATTAACACAGAGACAGGATATCCATTAGGCCTACATTAAGAACAGTCGCGCTGCACACATCAACTGGTGCAATAACAATAATGTGAAATTATGATTGTCATTTTAAAGTATGCCATCTCATAGCATTGCCAATTCCTGGCTATATACATAGCCTACTACAAACATGATATTGACTATTACACACATTCTGCAATGCGGCAGCAATAACCAAAAATGAATAATAATGCATGTCAGTCTTACCTATTTGAAGACTTCAAATGTGGACTTCCCTTCTGGTGTGATGTTGATAAATCTCTTCATCAGTGGCTGAATGTCCATCCGATCAAGAATGTCACTGTGGACGTACAGTAAAGTCAGGTGTGTGAGTCATCTCTGGGTCATATTGTTCCGTAGCCACGTTTTGAGGTGGTGAAGGGTGGAGAACGACCGCTCAGAGTTCGCCTCAGCACCCCCCTCCCCGCGCTCCCAGCTTCCCACCCGCAGACACAGCCAATTGTGTCTGTAGGGACGCCCGACCAAGCCGGAGGCAACACGGGGATTCAAACCGGCGATCCCCATGTTGGTAGGCAATAGACCGCTATGCTACCCGGATGCCTCCATCCTTGAATTTTGACACGATAGCTAAGAAATAAAGCTTCTTCTTTTCCGCTTTTATTTCTTATTGATGTCTAATTTTTGGTTTCTTTTTTTTGGGGGGGGGGGGGGTTTACATAAGTTCACAGTTATTTCTGGCATTTACTTACTGAATGTATATTTGTCAACTCAACTTTATTTATATAGCACCTTTCATACAAACATGCAGCCCAACGTGCTTCACATAGCAAGACTGAAACACAAGCAAAAAATAGATGACAATAACAGTTGTGCTAGACTAAAAATTACAACAATAATACAATAAAACGTTAAAAACAAATAAAAATCAATAAAACAAAATAAAATAAACACAAGAGATAAAAAATAAATATGAAAACCAAAGATGAAAACGTAAAAACTAAGGACTACTCAAAATGTAAAAGCCAGAATCAAAAGATGGGTCTTTAATTTCCCTTTAAATTTACCCAGAGAGCAAAGTACATCCGGGTGGCGTAGTGGTCTATTTGTTGCTTACCAACATGGGGATCGCCGGTTCGAATCCTCATGTTACCTCCGGCTTGGTCGGGCGTCCCTACAGACACAATTCGCCGTGTCTGCGAGTGGGAAGCCGGATGTGGGTAAGCACTAGCACCTCCTCTGGTCGGTCGGGATGCCTGTTCAGGGGGGAGGGGGAACTGGGGGGACTAGCGGCATCCTCCCATGCGCGACATCCCCCCTGGCGAAACTCCCCACTGTCAGGGGAAAAGAAGCAGCTGGCGACGTCACATGTATCGGAGGAGACATGTGGTAGTCTGCAGCCCTCCCTGAATCGGCAGATGGCGTAGAGCGGCAATCGGGATGGCTCGGAAGAGTGGGGTAATTGGCCGGATACAATTGGGGAGAAAAGGGGGGGATCCCTTCCGAACGATGCAGGTGGCCAGTGCAGTGGGATAATGTCTTCCATTGTCTCTGTTTTAGCTCAGACTCTGGCCACAGCATGCTGGACTGGCTGTAGTTTTCATCAGTGGCAGCTGGTGCTAAAAGTTTGTTTTTTTGGGGGGGGGGGCGCAATTTACCATGGCACAGCACACCTGACAGCTGCTTTAATGTCCACACAGTCACAGAGTTATTAAGAAGGACAATGTAGCCTATAGATTTTATCAGGGTTCGTATGGTAGCTGATTGACAGACGAGACGAAGCGTTGTGGTGGGTGTGAACATGATTGACAGCCAAGAGATTTGTTCAGTCATATTAGCCCAAAAAACATTAAAACAATACCAATTAGACAGCAGCCTCAGGTCATCTGCTTGCCAAAAGTTCGAGGGCTTACATAAGGTATCGTTTGACCGGTGCCCCTCACCCAGGAAGTATGTGTATTCAGACAGAAATCAACAAAATACCATTTGGAACCAATATTTAATGGCTGCTGACAGGCGCTCACACACTGAAAACATTTTTTATTTCATAATTATTTGCATTATACAACTTAATTATATTTAACATGTTTAAGTAGATTTTCATCTCTTGATATATGAAGGGGGCAGCGCCCCAGCACCCTGTACTGGCCACAGCCGCCAATGGATTTCATACAGACTTTTTAGGTAGCCCCATAAAAAGGGAATTACAATAGTCTAAACGGCTAGTAATAAAAGCGTGAATGAGCATTTCAGCATTTTTCTGAGTTAAAAAAAGGCCTGACTCTGGCGATATTCCTAAGATGAAAGAAATGATGTCTTAATGACCTTGTTAAAACAAGAATTAAAATTTAAGTCAGAGTGTAAAATCACTCCCAAGTCTGTGATGTGTGTTTTATTCTGTTTGCTAATACTACCAAGCAATGAGTGCAGTTTTTTTGTGGCTGCTTCAGCCCCATGCAGTGCATTGGTGTCCTTTCGCAAAACAAATGTACAATTGTGTATCATCACCATAAAAAACAGTAACTGACATGTTGATGGTTAATGTTTCCCAGTTGGAGCATATATAATGAGAACAAAATTGAGCTGAGAATGCGTCCTTGAGGAATGCCATATTCAATACCATGAGTCTCTGATACACAACCACCCAGGCTGACAAAAAAACAGCCTGGGTGGTTACTACCAAATATTTGTTGGGCTGTAATGGTAGTGAACCTGGGACTCTGGGACGAGTAATTGTCGCTGCAGTATCTGCCTATGAGGATCCTTACAAACAGTGGACCATAAACAGTCACATTCAACAAACTGTTCAGTGACTGTGTCTGTTGAATTAGATCACATGATGTCTTGAGGTTTCCTTATCCATCTCTTACTGAGAGTCTCTGTACCTCAGGGAATCGGACCTAATTCCCATGTTGACACAGGGCTGCATATTATAAATCACAAGGCTTTAACAGAATTTCTTGAGGCACTCAGATGCTGTGTGTATGTGTGTGAGTGCGTGTTTGTATGTGTGTCTGTATTTATTGCTGTAATCATCAGGAGCCTCATTTATTTTGTCTGTGGTACAGAATACATAAAGCTTTTCAAAGCGGTTTTGTGTTGCGAGTAGTATAATAAAGAGCATTCATTTGCCTGTTAGCTTTCAGAAAAGCCTGTACAAATGTTTTTCTGTATCACTATCTCTCTCTTTCTCACTTTCTGAAATCTACCTATATAAAGTTTTCAGGAAGACGAAGAACCTTGTTCAATCCATTCTATTCATGAGGTAGAGAATACATGATCCTAAGCCTCACAAGTCAAGTTTATATATAAAGAACACTTTTAAAAAGAAAACCAACCTTGACCAAAGTGCTGTAAAATGTCAAATTAAAAGTTACATTCCTGGTTTTTACGCCCTTGTTTCTAATGCACACTTTTCTCCGAATGGCCACAAAGAAACGTAGTGTTTGAATGCTATCAATCAATCAATCAAGTTACATTTTATATAGCGCTTTTCTAGCTGCAACAACCACTCAAAACGCTTTGGAAAATCATTGACCCATGTGGATAACCTTGTAGCGTTGTTTGTACTGACCTGCATTCCGTACTTACAGAGAAGCCACGTGATCGTGCAGCCTAGTGGCGGCATTATACACACAGCTACATGCCTGTGCACTGCACGTGAGTTCCCCTGCAATGATTATTAAATGTTAAGCCTTGATGCTAACACTGCCTCCATGCGAATCATTCTACATGGTGACAGAAGTGAAACCTGATACTTTCCTAACTCGAAAGGTACATAGTTAGAATCCGACACCTTGTTCGGCAAAGTGAGTTTAGTTAGCGGCACTGGCTAACTAACGTAGCCGTTCCCTCTGCACGTAAGGAACTCCACAAAGACGAAAGAAGAAAAAGCTAGTTAGAAGGACGACAATGGCAGACGGATTTCGGCGACCAGACCCTCTTTCCTTCGATGGTAATGTAGCAGAGAATTGGTGCATATTCGACCAGGAATATGACATATTCATCGCCGCAGCGCACAGTGACAAACCAGCCAAAACGCAAGCGTACATACTGCTAAATTTAGCAGGAGTAGAGGCGATCGAACGTGAACGCTCATTCACGTATTTACCAGCGGTCCTTGCAGAAGATGGGGTCGTCATGAGGCGGGCAGAGACACGAGAAGACCCGGAATGTTTGAAAAGAAAATGCAGGGAAATTTGCAACCCTCAGACAAACATCACAATGGAGAGGCAATCCTTCAACACCAGAAACCAGAAACCTGGGAAAGTGAGCTAACTTTAGCTAAGGCTATTCGTATGTGTCAAATAAGTGAACTATCTGAGCAACACAGCAAAACACTGACCACTCCAATGCATGCCCCAGTCAGCGTGGATGCTGTCCAACATCCAAAAGCCGTTAGACAAAAGCAGAAGGGAGTCAGATTAACGTCGCAGAGTAAATAAATTTCAACAACAGGGATCACCAACTGCAGAAATTGCGGTGGAAATCACCCACCAAGGGAGAGTCCGGCATACGGTCAGCAGTGTTATGCTCGCGCACCAGAACCTGACCCGTGTGGCGAAACCCAAGACAGACACGAGATGACTTCAAAATCTACAAAGGGAGGTTTTATTGTGGGAGGGAAACGTATGGGGAAAAAAAGGCGTTCTGTTAGTGGGATGTGTGAATAAACTATGTGTGGTGTCCCGTGGTTTGCGTGTATAACTATGTGTGAGTGTTTTTAGCCAATGTGTGGTGCGGTATGTAAATGACCAGGAGGTGTTGAAAAAATGTGCGTGCACCTGGCGAGAAAGTCCAGTCCGTGATCCAAGAGGGGTTGTCCGAGAAAGTCCAGGTCCGAGATCCGGGAAGTCAAGTCCGAAAGGAGGGGTCCAGATAGAGGGACAAGGGGGGAGATCGCAGGAGAGGTCCGGGGAGAAACGTGAAGGTTGCTGGGGACGAGGGAGACGCGGGGAGCCGTGAAAATCGCGGAGGGAGAGTCTTGGGAGGAAACAGAGACACGAAGATAAGACACTGGGGAATAAACAGAATGCAAGGAACGCTGGAGGGCTTGTCAGAACTTTACCGCAGGGTTCAGTACGTCGAAGCACTGAGAGACATTCTGGGAGGCTTCTTGTAGAAGGCTGCCTGATTGCCACAGGTGTGCCTGATGGATGATGGCAAACACCTGGTGCAGTGCAGCGCTCGTCTCCTCAGAGCGCGAGCCGAGCGCTCGGATGTTTCCGGCACGTCCGAGCTGGGGGAGTGGCTTGAACGTGCCGGGGAGGCAGCTCGGGGCGGTGTAACCACAACAGGACCCCCCCCGTCTCCTACGGGAGACACCGGGCGACCGTCCGATGGCGTTGGGGTGGGCCCGATAGAACTCCTCCAGGAGTGCGGGGTCGGCCAGGTAGGACCGGGGAACCCAGCTGCGGTCCTCGGGCCCATAGCCAACCCAGTCCACCAGGTATTGGTACCCACGCCCCCGGCGGCGTACGGCGAGCAGCTCGACATCCCAGACCATGTCACCACCGTTGAGGACCCTGGGGGGTGGAGGAGCTTGGACAGGGGGAGACAGGGGGCTGGTGGCTACCGGTTTGAGGCGCGAGACATGGAAGACGGGATGGATCTTGAGTGAGGTAGGGAGATGGAGACGCACCGCCGAAGGGTTGACGATGCGGTCGATGGTGTAGGGACTGACGTAGCGGGGAGCCAGCTTCCGGTTGAGGGTAGGTAGGGGCAGGTCCCGGGCCAGGAGCCATACCCTCTGGCCAGGTCGATAAGCTGAGGCTGGCACTCTCCGCCGGTTGGCGCTGTGCCGGGCCCGCTCTGTAGCTCGCAACATAGCGGCCTGGGCGGTCTTCCAAACGCGCCGACATCGGCGGAGATGGGCCCTCGTGGACGGGACTGCCACCTCCAACTCCTGATGGGGGAACAGAGGGGGTTGATAGCCCAGGGAACACTCGAAGGGGGACAAACCAGTAGCCGAACTCTCCATGGAGTTGAGCGAATACTCCACCCAGGGCAGGTACTTGCTCCAGGAGGCGGGGTTGCTGGTGGTAACGCAACGCAAAGCCGCCTCCAGGGCTTGATTGGCCCGCTCTGCCTGCCCATTGGTCTGGGGGTGATACCCGGAGGAGAGGCTGACCGTGGCCCCAATCCCCTTACAGAAGGCCTGCCATACCTTCGAAGTGAACTGGGGACCACGGTCAGAGACAATGTCCAGGGGAATCCCATGGGGTCGGACGACGTGGGAGACGAGAAGGTCCGCCGTCTCGGCTGCAGAGGGGAGTTTGGTGAGGGCAACAAAGTGGACGGCCTTGGAAAACCAGTCGACAATAGTCAGAATGGTGTCATTGCCTTGGGACACGGGGAGGCCAGTTACAAAGTCCAAGGCAATGTGGGACCAAGGTCGGCCGGGGACAGGAAGGGGGTGCCGGAGACCTGCTGGAGGTCGATGGAGAGCCTTGCTGCGGGCACAGGTGGTGCAGGCTGCCACGAACTCTCTGGTGTCTGCCTCCATGGTGGGCCACCAGAAACCCCTGCGGATGAAGGCCGCCGTTCGGTAGACACCGGGGTGGCAGGCAAGATGGCTGGAGTGGCCCCACTCCAGCACCTGGGGCCGGACAGAGGGAGGCACAAATAGCCGGTTCCGGGGTCCATTGCCTGGGCTTCTGCCTCCGAGGTCCAGGAGAAGGGGCGGAGGTTGGAGGTGAGTGCAGTGAGGGGGGCGGCCACACGGCTGAACCCCCTGATGAAGCGCCGGTAGAAGTTTGCAAACCCCAGGAAGCGCTGGAGTTGCGTCCTGTTGGTGGGCCGTGCCCACTCCTCCACCGCTCGGGTCTTCCTGGGGTCAGTGCGGACGAGCCCCTTCTCCACGATGTGGCCAAGGAACTCCACGGAGGCGGAGTGGAACACGCACTTCTCGGCTTTCACGAAGAGCCTGTTCTCCAGCAGCCGTTGGAGGACCAGGCGGACATGCTGGTGGTGTTCCTCCTCAGTCCTGGAGAACACGAGGATGTCATCCAGGTACACCACCGCGAACGTGTTCAGCATGTCCCGGAGCACGTCGTTGACCAATGCCTGGAAGACGGCCGGGGCGTTGGTGAGGCCGAAGGGCATAACGAGGTACTCGAAATGCCCTAGGTGGGTGTTGAAGGCCGTCTTCCATTCATCCCCTTCCCGGATGCGCACCAGGTGGTACGCGCTGCGCAGGTCCAGCTTCGTGAACACCGTGGCGTGAGTGAGTGGCTCGAATGTGGAACTCATAAGGGGGAGTGGATATTTATTTTTCACCGTGATATTATTTAGCATTCGATAATCTATGCAAGGCCTCAGGCTGCCCTCCTTCTTTGCCACAAAAAAGAAGCCCGCCGCCACCGGGGAAGACGAGGGCCTTATGATTCCTGAGGCCAGGGACTCTGTGATATAATTGCGCATAGCCTCCTTCTCCGGGACGGAGAGGTTATACAACCGACCGGTGGGAAGGGCGGCCCCGGGAAAGAGATCTATGGCACAATCATAGGGACGGTGAGGGGGGAGGGAAAGTGCACTGTCTTTACTAAATACAGGGGCTAAATCGTGATAAATGGAAGGAACACCAGTGAGATCCGTGGGAGGAGGCACGGGTCTGAGGCCGCTGGACGGGGAGTGGGCGGAGCGAAGGCAGTTGGCATGACACGCAACGCTCCAACCCAAAATCCGCCCAGTAGACCAAGAGATGTAGGGATCGTGCCGTTCCAACCACGGTCTTCCTAACACCAGGGGCGCTGTGGGGGCGTGCAAAACCAAGAAACGGATAGCTTCCACGTGATTACCCGAAAGAGTGAGGGTGAGGGAAGCAGTGCTGTGCGTGATCTTACCAAGTGAACGACCATCTAGGGCTTGGGCTGTGAGGGGTGTGTCTAGGGGGACGAGTGGAATGCCGGCCTGCCGGGCCAGCGAGATGTCCATCAAACACTCGTCCGCCCCCGAATCCAGGAGTGCACCAACAGACAGTGAGTGGTTACCCCAGGTGAGAGTGACCGGAAAAAGGTGGTTGTGCTCCTTCTTGGGCTGGGGCTGAGGAAGGGTCGTCAGGCTCACTAGGACACCCCTCACTAGTGAGCCAGGTCTTTTTGGGCGAGTCGGGCAGGCCTTGATATAGTGGCCCGACCTCCCGCGGTAGAGGCAGAGGTGGCCATGCATCCTCTGCTCCCTAACCTCCAGCGGGAGCCGTGACCGACCCAACTGCATGGGCTCCTCCTCCGGCCTGGATCCAGAAGCCACCCAGGGTTGCGAGGGGGAGTGTGAGGGTGGAGAGAGCCCACGGGACGCTGACCCAGGGAAGGCACCGGTAGGACGGACGGGGGTTGGTCTATGGGAGGGGCCAGCGCGCGGGGTGCGTTCCTGGCGCCGCTCCCGCAGCCGTTCGTCCATCTGGAGGGCGAGGGTGACGAGCTCGTTGAAGGAGGCAGGGCGGTCCCGAACGATGAGATCTTTGATGGGCTCGCTCAGCCCCCTCCTGTACGCGCTCTTGAGCGCAGTCTCATCCCACCCACTGTCTGCCGCGAGTATCCTTACCTCCAAGGAATAATCTGCCACCGACCTGGCTCCCTGTTGGATGGAATGGAGGCGGCCGGCAGCGTCCTGCCCGTCAGCTGGGTGGTCGAACACCAGATTGAACTCGCGGCGGAAGGCACCATAGTCCGAGGCGAGCTGCTCGGTATGGCCTACCACCGCTATGCCCCAGCTGAGGGCTTTGCCAGTGAGGAGGGACATGACAAGGGCTACCTTGGTCTCTCCTGTCCTATACCTAGCTGGCTGGTGTTTGAACAGGAGCTCACACTGACCAAGGAAACCCCTGCACAGCTCGAACTCCCCACCGAAGGCCTTGGGGCAGGGGAGGTTAGGCTCGCACCGGGGGTCCAGTGGGGGTTGACTCGGAGGAGGGGGAACGTCGGGACCAGAAACGGGGAAACCGGAGGCCGAGCTGGGGGCAGAGACCGAGGCCAGGGCAGGGTGGTCGCTCATCCTGGAGACCGCTGTGGAGAGTGCAGCGATCTGCGCGGTGAGGGCATCTAACGCGCTCGTCGCGGCCTGGGAGCCGGACTGAAGATCACTGATCTCTCCGGTGACACGGGTGAAGGCAGTAGTAAGCTCTGAGCGGAGAGAGGCAAGTTGGCAACTGTGACTTCTTACTACTGCCTCTAGGGGGACGGGGCTCTGGGGCGTCACATGGACCGTCCGCTCCTTGGGTTTGCCTGGGTCCATAATGGCTCCGACGTTCTGTTATGCTCGCGCACCAGAACCTGACCCGTGTGGCGAAACCCAAGACAGACAGACACGAGATGACTTCAAAATCTACAAAGGGAGGTTTTATTGTGGGAGGGAAATGTATGGTGAAAAAAAGGCGTTCTGTTAGTGGGATGTGTGAATAAACTATGTGTGGTGTCCCGTGGTTTGCGTGTATAACTATGTGTGAGTGTTTTTAGCCAATGTGTGGTGCGGTATGTAAATGACCAGGAGGTGTTGAAAAAATGTGCGTGCACCTGGCGAGAAAGTCCAGTCCGTGATCCAAGAGGGGTTGTCCGAGAAAGTCCAGGTCCAAGATCCGGGAAGTCGAGTCCGAAAGGAGGGGTCCAGATAGAGGGACAAGGGGGGAGATCGCAGGAGAGGTCCGGGGAGAAACGTGAAGGTCGCTGGGGACGAGGGAGACGCGGGGAGCCGTGGAAATCGCGGAGGGAAAGTCTTGGGAGGAAACAGAGAAACGAAGATAAGACACTGGGGAATAAACAGAATGCAAGGAACGCTGGAGGGCTTGTCAGAACTTTACCGCAGGGTTCAGTACGTCGAAGCACCGAGAGACGTTCTGGGAGGCTTCTTGTAGAAGGCTGCCTGATTGCCACAGGTGTGCCTGATGGATGATGGCAAACACCTGGTGCAGTGCAGCGCTCGTCTCCTCAGAGCGCGAGCCGAGCACTCGGATGTTTCCGGCACGTCCGAGCTGGGGGAGTGGCTTGAACGTGCCGGGGAGGCAGCTCGGGGCGGTGTAACCACAACAAGCAGTGCCACAATTGCAACAAATATAACTATTTCAAAAGGTACTGCAGGTCCGATAGACAAGCCCGTGCATACAAACCTGTCAATCATCTGGTCACAGCAGAGGACTCAGACAGCAGCGATGGCTCGTTTCATGTAGATGGACTATCACTAGACACTAGAAAAATCAGCACAATCAACCTAGAGAACATAAAGAACAAAAAGGAGATCTATTGCTCCATCACAGTGAATGGCAAACCATTGAAACTAAAAGTAGACACTGGGGCCAAGTGTAATGTCATCTCCTCAGATATTACAACTTCATGAAACAGGTAGAGAAAATTGCCAAGACGCAGACAGCCAAACTAGTCGCATACGGCAGAACCGTGATCCACACAGAAGGCACTTCGCTGCTAAACTGTCAAATGAGGACACAGACACACACACTGCAGTTCCATGTGGTGAAAAACAATGTCCAACCACTACTTGGCCTACCAGACTGCCTAAAGACGGACTTAATCACTCTAAACAATGATGTACATCAAGTTGACGTCAGCGAGGATTTAACATTTTCACACAAAATATTCTCTGAATATGCTGACCTGTTCAACGACGAGATTGGCTCACTACCAGTAACATACACAATGAAAGTCGATCCAAATGTCACACCTGTCGTGAGGCCACCAAGGTGCATCCCCGTAGTGATGAAGGACAAAGTCAAAAAAGAGCTGGATCGGATGGTGACATTGGGAGTAATCACACCAATGACAGAGCCCACAGAATGGGTTTCTGCAATGGTTGCCACACACAAGAAGGACACTGACAATATTCGCACATGCATCGATCCACATGACTTGAATGAAGCTTTAATGCCACCTTACCATCCCATGCGCACGGTCGAAGAGGTGGCTACACAAATGTCTGACGCCACTGTGTTTTCGGTGCTGGATGCAAAAAGTTCATTCTGACAGAGACAGAATCCTCCATCCGAACAACATTTGCCACACCCCTGGGGAGGTTCAGATTCCTGAGAATGCCCTTTGGAATCTGTTCGGCATCAGAGGTCTTCCAACGAGCGATGGAGCAGGTCTTCACAGGCTATCCATGTGCGATCATCGTTGATGACATCATCGTGGGCGGCAACAGTAGACGACAGTTCCTCTACAACAGTAGAGGAAAATGATGCCAACCTCAAAAATGTCCTGGACAGGACTCGGAAAGTGAAGCTCAAACTGAATCCGGTGAAATGCAGGTTCAGACTCAAACAGGTGAGCTACGTGGGACACATCTTCACAGACCAGGGACAAAGCTGACCCTGCGAAGATAAAAGCAATCGCTGAGATACCCCCAACTGAAGACGAGGCTGCTCTTTAGAGATTCTTAGGAATGACAACATACCTTGGAAAGTTCATCCCCAACTCCAGCAAACTGTCTGCACCACTCCGCCAGCTGCTGCAACGTGACGTAGCCTGGTGTTGGGAAAAGGAACACGAAGATGCATTCAACAGACTGAAGGCCCATATATCAAGCCCTCCGGTGCTGAAATACTACGACATGAGAAAGCCTGTCACACTCACCTGTGATGCATCACAGTATGGCCTTGGTGCAGCTTGCCTACAGGGAGGCGAACCCATAGCATATGCCTCGCGCACCCTGACGGAGACTGAGACAAGATATGCACAGATAGAAAAGGAGCTGCTGGCGGTGGTGTTTGCATGTTTCAAGTTCTACGACTATGTCTACGGCAAGCCAATCACAGTCGAAACCGACCATCAGCCCATCATCACAATCCTGAACAAACCAATCCACACCACACCAGCGCGTCTGCAACGCATGATGCTGAAGCTGCACAATTTCAACTTGACGCTTGTCTACAAGAAAGGGAAGTTTATGTACTTGGCCGACACGCTGTCTCGTGCACCAAGGAAGAGCACATCACAGCATCAGACTGAACAGAACGACTTCGAAGTGATGGCAGTCCAGCCCATCTCATCAAATTGCCTGAAGAAGCTGCGAGAACACACAGCTGCAGACTCTTCAATGCAAGCTCTCTGCCGCACTATAAAGCAAGGATGGCCCGACCGAGCAAGCAGTACTGCAGCCGCTACAAGACCATTCTTTGCATTCCGGGATGAGCTCACCATCAACAATGACATTGTAATGAAAGGAACAAGAGTGGTCATTCCCCAAACACTACAGTCTGAGTAGCTGACCATTCTACACAAAGGACATCCTGGGGCTGAAGCAACGAAATGCAGAGCATGTGATGTTGCATTCTAGCCATCCATGGCAAAGGATGTTGAGAACATGGTCCAAGCCTGCAGTGTGTGCAACAGTCTAAAAGGACATCAACAGCAAGAGCCACTGCAACCCACCCCAATCCCAGAACTGCTCTGGTCCACCGTCGCCACAGACATCTTCGAGTGGAACAGTCACCCCTACCTGGTCTTGGTCGACTCGTACTCAGGGTGGTTTGAAATCGATCCACTTAAAACCCTCTCTTCACAAAGTGTGGTCAACAAGCTAAAGCAGCACTTCTCAGTCCATGGCGTCCCTGACACTGTCTTTTCAGACAATGGCACCCAGTTCTCCAGTCAGACTTTTCGTGGGTTTGCCACAACCTGGGGTTTCCACCACACCACCAGCAGTCCTGAATACCCACAAGCAAATGGCCTGGCAGAATGGGCAGCTCGAAGCGCAAAGAGGCTGCTTGAAACTTCAAAGAGAGATGGGACAGATCTATTTCTGAATCTGCTGAACATTCGGAACGTGCCAAGAGATACAACCCTGGGCTCTCCCGCTCAGCGTCTCCTATCTAGGAGAACACGCACCACCCTACCTGCCAGCTGCTGGCTGGCAGGTAGGACTGTAACGGTCCGGGCTCAGCTGTCAATGAAACGGGGAATGCAGAAAGCGCACTATGACAAGTCAAGCAGACCACTGCCTGCATTGGAACCATCCCAAATTGTCTGTCTTCAGACTACAAAGGGACATGACAAGATCGGAGTGATCAAAAGGAAGTGCAACGAACCTAGATCTTACATCGTTGAATCGGAAGGAAAGGAATACAGGAGAAACCGACGGCACATTCTGCCAGTATCCGAACGTCAACATACCCTCGACCAAAATGAACACATTCCATCAGTACTTACCAGAGAGCAAGACAAGGATGGCACTCAAGTGGAACGCATTCCATCAGTACTCACTAGAGAGCCAGACCATGGCACTCAAGCGACCACTGAAGAGCCACCACCAGTCGTGGAGCCACCTGGACAATCTCAATCCCCCTATATCACAAGATCTGGGAGGATTTCAAAGCCCAACCCAAAATACACTGAATGAAGAGTGCATGGACACAAGAACTGACTTGCCTTGTTGGTTGAAATGTTAAATTCTACCTACCGTCATAAATATACTTCTCTTGTTGTTGAAATGTTGTTGAAATGTTTAATGTTACATTAACACACAGGCATAGTTCGTGTAAGACCAGCACAAGATAGCCAGTACTGCTTTACTAAATATAAGCTACTTTGAAACACAGTGAACATTTTGAAAACATAATTACAGCTCTGAACTAAAGGAGGATGTAGATAACCTTGTAGCGTTATGTTTGTACTGACCTGCATTCCATACTTACAGAGTAGTCCCGTGATCGTGCAGCCTAGTGGCGGCATTATACACACAGCTACATGCCTGTACACTGTATGTGAGTTCCCCTGCAATGATTATTAAATGTTAAGCCTAGACGCTAACACTGCCTCCATGCGAGTCATTCTACAACCCATAACCTGCAGTGCAAGTTAGACTTGGGGATTCTAATATCTCTATCATCTACTGTAACAATACAGACTGGAACTCTTAGTACATTCTGTCAAGTTTAAATGCAATATTACAAACTGCAACTCTTAGTACATGCTATGTCCTCTTTAAAAATGTGCAGCACATTTTCGGTCCTCATTATAGGCATCGATTGACACGATCACTGGCCAGAGGATCAGCAGCCCACAGGTGACATTTTCCTATCGGCCTGCAATCAGCCAGTATGAGTGGCACCTGCGTACTGGTTGGCCTGTGATTAGGTGCACCTGTGCTGGGGACTATTTGACTGGGTGCTTTGCAGACATTCTGGGCCGAGTCTTGGAAAAGTTTCACGTTGGTCTGCGGAAGCCTGTGTCTCCTAAACCCTCATCTGCCTCCTCTGTGTAAGAGTGTGTTTTTGTGTCGTTTAGTTTTGTATGTTCAGTCTAGTTGGCGTTATTGCCTGCCCTGTTGTGCAGTGGTCTTTTGTTGTTTGTTTAGTCCAGCAAAAGACTTGTTACGTTATAAACTGCCTCTGCCTCTTCTCTGCAATTGGGTCTAAATACTCCGCGTTATATTGATACCTTTTACAAATTTCCAAAATCTCATCATGTTAATCAGACATGATTAACCACTGATTTAGCATCAAGTTAAATAGGCTTTTTTTTTGCAACAGAAATGTTTTTAACTGGTCGACCACGTGTAAAGATAAGTTTGTTTTATTCAGTATTAAGAAATGTCCTTTTTTCATCAATAAAAATCTAATTTTCCTGATCTTCTTGAAGGAAATCAAAAAACAGTGGCGGTATTAGTTCTTTTGGAGGTAACATGCAGGGAGAGATAAGAAGCTCTAGACAACGCACTCTCATCCTTACAGTATCTACTTACAGTATACAACTGATGAAGACAGAAACGGATTCCTCTTTTTCCAGAATGACCTTGGCGGAGGGCTCGCTCTAACTCGGGGGCAGAAACCTAAATAACCCAACCATGAAAATGAAAATCAATGCAGGAAGCAGATCTGTTGACAGAAGGTAGTCCTCCAAGGTCAACATCCTCAGCCCTCAGCCAGAGTGGCTATCACGTTCTGCTTCCCACGCAGTCACACAGATGTACACAAGAAACAGACCAAGGAAAAAACCAAGAGAATTTCCTGCATTTTGCAAGTGACAAGTGAATTTGTCTGTCTTAGTTCCCCTCAGCTGTTCTCCTTTTTCATTTGTTTCCTTTCAAAAGTATTTTCAGTGTCAAAATAATTTCTGCAATATTATTATGGGGCGTCCGGGTAGCATAGCGATCTATTCCGTTGCCTACCAACACGGGGATCGCCAGATCAAATCCCCGTGTTACCTCCGGCTTGGTCGGGCATCCCTACAGGCACAATTGGCCGTGTCTGCGGGTGGAAAGCCAGATGTGGGTGTTTGTCCTGGTCGCTGCACTAGTGCCTCCTCTGGTCGGTCAGGGCTCATGTTCGGGGGGCAGGGGGAACTGGGGGGGAATAGCGTGATCCTCCCACACGCTATGTCCCCCTGGCGAAACTCCTCACTGTCAGGTGAAAACAAGCGGCTGGCAACTCCACAGGTATCGGAGGAGGCATGTGGTAGTCTGCAGCCCTCCCCGGATCGGCAGAAGGGGTAGAGCAGTGACCGGGACTGCTCAGAGAGCGGGGTGATTGGCCAATTACAATTGGGCAGAAAAAGGGGGGGGAACTCCAAAGAATAAAAATAAGAAATTGTTATCATGGACTTGAGTGCCAAAAAACTCCTTGCTCACTAACTGGAAGTTATACAGTATAACCTTATGGAAACTAGGTCTGCACGATGTTGGATTTTTACCAATATTTTCCAACTCATTTTGGCTGTTTGCAGATACCAATATAAGCACTTGTTTTTTTTCCACCTAATTGCAGAGAACATCAAGTCTCTCCTGTAGTAGACTGAACTGAAGCTGCTACACCGACCACAAGAGACGCGTGCACCCGCACGGGCAGCGTACTGCTGATCTCTATTTTTATGTGGCTAGTCTATTTGTTTTCTCTACGCGTGGCCCTCCAACAGACAAGTACAATCTGATTAAACATGAACAATGTGATGCAACAATGCAACCTTGTGAGTTTTTTTCACCGCACATTAAAATAAATCAATCAAATCGATGTGTATCCATGATCATGTAGTTAAAACGATCTTGTTAATTAATTCAGCACCAGTTAAAGCATTTGCCACTAAACTTGTCCATTTTCCAAAGCAGCCTACTTTAAATCTCCTCCAAAATCTCCTCTGAAAACACGGCTGGCACGCAACCACACACAACAGATACAGTTGGTGTAGCAGGTTAAAAAAAACCTGCTCCATCAGGGGGCCCCGGGGCACGCATGTCCATTGTGCCCCCCCCCCGCCCCGTCAGATAGGCTACGCAAACAATACTAAACATTGTTAAATGTAAAACTAACGCAAATAGCCAACATGGTAGTCGACGCTATGCCAATCTGCATGGGATGTGGATGGCGACTACAAAGTACAACACAATTTTGAATCAGAAAACAAACAGAGATGAGAATAGCTGCTCACAGCACCGCAAACATATTGCGAAGCCTTCTTCCCACTTACAACGGCTTACCAACAGGAAATAAATGTTTTGTTTCAGAGCAAATAATTTAGTGAAATATGGGCATATTTTAGTAAAACTATCCGTTTAATTATTTTTCAGTATGGACATTCTAGCTAGCACATTTGTTTAACTATACACAATGAATCAATAGTGACTGTAGCTTGGACCCCCCATCAATAAAAACTGTAGCTTGGGGCCCCGCATCAATAGAGACTAGCTTCAGCCCTGTATCGTGCGACACAGGGTTGGAACAAACGTCCCTTGTAGGGTGTGATTGGGGATCCCTACTATACGCGAACACAATACCCCTGACCTTTTGGGGCCCCTCATGGTCTGGGGCCCCGGGGCACTCACCCGGCATGCCCGGTCCGTAATCCAGCCTCGGCTCCACCCCACCTACATGATGCGCCGCATCCGTGCCTGCCTGGTCAACGGTTCACATCACATGCCCCTAATTAAAGCATTATATTATCGGTTGAAATATTGGCATTTCAGGCTGATGCTGATATTTCATTTAAAAGCCTTTACCGGGGGCGTCCGGGTAGCATGGCAGTCTATTCCGTTGCCTACCAACACAGGGATCACCAATTCAAATCCCCGTGTTACCTCCGGCTTGGTCGGGTGTCCCTACAGACACAGTTGGCTGTGTCTGCGGATGGGAAGCCAGATGTGGGTCTGTGTCCCGGTCACTGCTCTAGCGCCTCCTCTGATCGGTCGGGGCACCTGTTCGAGGGGGAGGGGGAAATGGGAGGAATAGCATGATTCTCCCACGCGCTACGTACCCCTGGAGAAACTCCTCACTGTCAGGTGAAAAGAAGCAGCTGGCAACTCCACATGTATCGGAAGAAGCATGTGACAGTCTGCAGCCATCCCCGGAACGGCAGAAGAGGTGGAGCAGTGACCGGGACGGCTTGGAAAAATGGGCCAATTGGCTGGGTACAATATGGGAGAAAGGGGGGGGTCCTTTATCGGCCAATACCGATGACATGCCGATATCATCATTCATCCCTGATGGAAACTGGTGTAGTTCTGTAAGCAGAAGTCTGATAGTGGCTGGCTTAATGATGTCAGAAATGACAAAAGAGGGCTTTATGTGATGACAAAACAGTACATTACACCAATAAATTAAAATACAGTGATTGACAGCCATCAAAAGAAACCCACGAACAGTCTAAGATAATGCATTCTGGTTTTTGTAAAAAAAACAGTTGCACATCCACCATCCAGTTTCTGCTTGAATATTTGTTCCCCTGGATGGCAGTGAATTCTGTTGGAAAATAGTTTAATTCATTCAATCCCATTCTTTCTTCTGCAGCCCTTGTGTTTTGATTGATTTCTCTTATTGCTGAAGGACAAATGTTTAAAAAAAAATTGGTTTTGGCATAGGAAAACCATTTTTAACAGCTAACTAGAAATGCTGTTGAGTTAGCAGCAGCATTTTCATCACGTCACGCCACATAGAATTTAAAATATGAAACAAAAATCATCAGTTTACACACAAACACACTCACACAGGCATAGCTTGAAATACACAAAGACACAAATATGCGAACAACTACATACACATATGCACATTTATTAAGGCTGGCCCTACACACACACACACACACACACACACACACACACACACACACACACACACACACACAGACACACACACACACACACACAGCACTCTACATACACCACACACTATTTACTATTACTGCTTTTTTGTTATTTATTACTATTGTTGCTGCAGTGCTGAGGAGCCGAAACACAAGAATTTTATTCTCTTGTATTTGTATAATGAGACATAACGAATAAAGAATCTTGAATGTTGAAATATATTCAAAAATGTGAAAGAAAATGTGCACAAATAATATCAAAGTGAATTGCTCGCCTGCTCGTTTCTGATAAGATGTGCTCTCTAAAAATGTCACTCTGGATTATTGTTAATAACACTTAGCAGCATAACATATTTGAAAAACACATTTTTTAACACTTTTTTGTTCTTATTCTTTCATGGACTTCACTGGGGGGGGGGGGGGGGGGTTGTCACTGAACTGGGATCCAGTAGAATTTAGAATGCTTTTCTGTCTGAATTATTCGACTTTAGAATGGTTCTCTGATGTATATAGAATACAACCGCATGGCATGAATAGCATCTTTTTCCCCACTTTTTCTTTTTCCTTCTTTAAAATACAACTGTCCCCTAGCTAAACATTGCTAGCAGGGAGAATCCATTCATTTTAAAGTGATTTGCAAAGCGCTGATTATCGACACATTTGTTAAGAAGTGCTTCTTTTGCTCATTTTTTTTATAGTCTTTGTAATATATTTTCATCATTGTATAATTTATATTATTATTTTACTAGTTGTTATAATTTCTTATTATCTGCTTAGAATTATTTGCTTTACATCTGAGTAAAATTCACATTTCCTTTATTTTATAATTATAATGTTAAATAAAAAAAAGTGCTTTATAGATGCGGCTGCCATATGGGATCCCATTGCTAGGTGGTAGAAAGGGTTTTCCTGTGGACATGTGTTGGTGAAAAGGAAAGCAGCAGCCAGCTTAGACAGTAACATAGTAGGGCATAAGGTTGCCTGCCACTCCTCTTTTACAAGGGGCCATATGGATAGGCTGGCCAGTAGATGGGAGATTAAATGAATTGTTCCTATTAGAAGAATCAGACAAGAAATTAATTGAGTGCTTCAGCTTCAGGAGGTTATAAATAGATGCGGCTTCTCTTTTGCACATTTTCATAGGGGTTGGTTGGGCAATATGCAAGAACAGCGAGGATGGTCATTTGTGATAGAAAGCTGTGTATTAGCACATCATTAACTAAGTACATGAAGCACAACAGTGGTATGTAATGTGTTCAACCCAGTATTCATGAGTCATTTGTTTAAGTACTTACCGTAAACACAGCAGAATCCTCTTACATTTCAGTATAGCCAGGTTGAAATCTGGAGGTCAGTAGAACATGTTCCGGGCCTGTTTTGTAACAGAACAGTTTAACATTTGAGTTTTACTGCATGGTCTTTAAAAAGGCATCCTTGAACCATTAACATCCAAAGTAGTAAACAAATGCAATTCATCTTATTACATATTACTATCTGTGACACCTTGTGTGTGTGTGTGTGTGTGTGTGTGTGTGTGTGTGTGTGTGTGTGTGTGTGTGTGTGTGTGTGTCCATCTGATGCCTGGTAGCCAAAGGGGCAAGCAGCAGGGGTAGACGGACAAATAATGACATATTTAGGCAGTGTGACTGACGTTCTGACTGCCTTCTTGGCTCAGGTTGCCTGATGCTAATCCTAAATTAACATTTTCCTTCATTATTCAGTCTAAAGCCACCAGCCCTGAAGCAGTTTTCAGTGAGGATAACAGGGTGCTCTTTAATCCGATGCAACAGTAAATTAACTTCACCCAGCCTTCCTTAGCAGTTAAAAACCATGTCCCTCTGCTCCACCCATCTGTACTTGCAAGAAAATTGAATTGAGGGAGACCCATGGACATAAACCCGTGTTTATGTTCAGAAAAAAAGTATGTTTAGTATGTATGCGTGTGCATATATATATATATATATACATTATACACTCACCGGCCACTTTATTAGGCACACCTGTCCAACTGCTCGTTAACGCAAATTTCTAATCAGCCAATCACATGGCAGCAACTCAATGCATTTAGGCATGTACACAGGTCGAGATGATCTGCTGCAGTTCAAACCGAGCACCAGAATGGGGAAGAAAGGTGATTTAAGTGACTTTGAACGTGGCATGGTTGTTGGTGCCAGACGGGCTGGTCTGAGTATTTCAGAAACTGCTGATCTACTGGGATTTTCACGCACAACCATCTCTAGGGTTTACAGAGAATGGTCCGAAAAAGAGAAAATATCCAGTGAGCGGCAGTTCTGTGGGCGAAAATGCCTTGTTGATGCCAGAGGTCAGAGGAGAATGGCCAGACTGGTTCGAGCCGATAGAAAGGCAACATTAACTCAAATAACCACTCATTACAACCGAGGTATGCAGAAGAGCATCTCTGAACGCACAACACATCGAACCTTGAGGCAGATGGGCTACAGCAGCAGAAGACCACACCGGGTGCCACTCCTGTCAGCTAAGAACAGGAAACTGAGGCTACAATTCGCACAGGCTCACCAAAATTGGACAATAGAAGATTGGAAAAACGTTGCCTGGTCTGATGAGTCTCGATTTCTGCTGCGACATTCGGATGGTAGGGTCAGAATTTGGTGTCAACAACATGAAAGCATGGATCCATCCTGCCTTGTATCAACGGTTCAGGCTGGTGGTGGTGGTGTAATGGTGTGGGGGATATTTTCTTGGCACACTTTGGGCCCCTTAGTACCAATTGAGCATCGTGTCAACGCCACAGCCTACCTGAGTATTGTTGCTGACCATGTCCATCCCTTTATGACCACAGTGTTCCCATCTTCTGATGGCTACTTCCAGCAGGATAACGCGTCATGTCATAAAGCTCGAATCATCTCAGACTGGTTTCTTGAACATGACAATGAGTTCACTGTACTCAAATGGCCTCCACAGTCACCAGATCTCAATCCAATAGAGCACCTTTGGGATGTGGTGGACCGGGAGATTCGCATCATGGATGTGCAGCCGACAAATCTGCAGCAACTGCGTGACGCTATCATGTCAATAAGGACCAAACTCTCTGAGGAATGTTTCCAGTACCTTGTTGAATCTATGCCACGAAGGATTAAGGCAGTTCTGAAGGCAAAAGGGGGTCCAACCCGGTACTAGCAAGGTGTACCTAATAAAGTGGCCAGTGAGTGTACATATACACATACACACACACACACACACACACACACACAAACATATATATATATATATGTTTATATATATATATATATATATATATATATATATATATATATATATATATATATATAGTTTAGTATATGTATAGTGTTTGTATATGTTTAGAAAACAATGGCTTGGTTAAATGTGGTGCCATTAGCTTTAACCAAACTTAACAAAAGTGGTGACTGGAATAACACTTGTTCTTGTTTGCCGTCAAATGTGCCCCCACCACTATTTCTGGCTGCCCTCCCTAACAAGTGTTTTGTGTCTGCAAATTAATAATGGCATTATAACCTTTGTCAGGGCATTGGTTTATAAAGATAAAGGCAGCATGGGTTGGACACGTGCTATTTGTGGTATCGTTGGAAAAGTCCAAATACATTTCCATTTGATGATCTTTTTCAATCAGCCGATTGGTTTGTCAGATGTTCCACCAAAGGTCAGAGAGAGACTGAATGGGTGAGTCAGTGACAGAGGGTGTTCATCAAGCTGATTAGGCCCATGCAGAGTAGCAGGGGTCACAGCTGTCACAGCCAAAGCCCTTTCTCTTTCACTCATTGGATCAGTCTCTTTTTCCCTGTGCAGTCAGATGTTCTCTTTAATTGCCATTTTCTTACACGTCACATATTGAAAAAGACCACCCATGTATATGGAGAATATTTCTCATTTCTCTCTTGTCCTGGCCTTCAGCTGAAGCTGTATATAATTGATAGATGCCATTTTTGCACAGTGATGCCCATAATTGCATTGGTAATGCTGGCTATCTTTACCGAAATATAAAAGCTAAATGAACAATTGAGTATTAGTACTTGACTTGGTAATTGTTCATTTTGCAGCAGTATAAATTATATCTGCACGCTTCAGCAGTTCCCTATTTCCTTCCGAATCTAAAATTTGACTTTTAATGTGAGTATAATGACTGCTATTACTGACTAAGATGATATGCGTCTTATGGGATTTTCTATGGGGCCATCTTAATTTGGTCTATTAGTGTGTGTACAAACACATGCCGTGTTAACAGTGTGTGAAGAAAATGTCGTTCAAAGTGTAGAACCTATATGGTCGTGACTGAACTTCATCATAAAAACTTTAAGTATGATACTTACAAATACCTAACGATTTTATGTTCTAAATATCATAACAGCTGAAACAAATAGAATTACAAATACAAATAATAATTGATAAATAAATAATAAATTAAATAATATAAATAATAATAAATGAATAAATAATAAAATAGAATTACAAATAGCAATAGGGGTGTTTTATCTTTCAGTTTGATCAAATCATTTCAAATCCATTGTATTCTATACCCATCTTTACAGTGTGTTGTGTTTGACACAAGTAGCAGATTCATGCTTCATCACTGATACATACCATAAGGAGGAACCTGATCTCTTTGGCTTTTGGAGTTGCAATGCAGCATCTTCCATCACTTTTAATACTCAGCGCTCCCCTGGGATGCTGCTTGTACTCATATCATAGTGCTTGGGTTAAGACAGAGAGCTGCGAATAATCCTTTCTTGTGGGAGCTTTGGTGGGCACACAGGTGAGCATGCCAAGCTGACAATCAATCATGGCATACTTGGAACTGGTCCCTGTCTGCCTGTCACACCAATCCCAGCAACCATGTCCCCATGGCGGCAAGCAAGAGGGGAGCAGTGTAAGTTCTTCCATATGTGACGATTAATGATTCCTCTTCCAGTGTGAAATCCCGGATTTCCATTTGCATCTCAGCCTGTCACTTTGAAGGAGGGCATTATCTGCAGACAGCACACAGATATATATATATATATATGGTTGCTTTTTGGGTTGCTGCAGCACATTTATGTTCCAAATAAAGCCGTGTTAAGTCGTGAGCAGAGCTTATTTATCCTGGTTATTTCATCAACAAAGCTCTGTTTGAATGCTGCACAGTGCACCGCAATTGTCAGCACATGAAGAAATGTCGATAGCGGACGGGAGTCAACAATGGGCTGAAAGTGTAATAATTCACGCACGTTTGAGCTGAGCACTGTGTCATTGCACTCCCTTGTGATGGCCGCCATAGGTTCAGCGGTCTCATTTACAGCTGCAACACTGTAAGCCCAAGCAGGATGTAATGTGTTAACAGACAATATGATGTAAAAGGTCAATGCCTTTGTCAGAGGCGAAGGTCAGATCCCTAGGGGAATGTTTCCCAAGTAGACAGAATGAACAACACCACTTCAGGGGCATGTAATCGTGACTCAGCACCGTGGATGGGAGCTGGCCAGCCCCCTGCATGTAAATGCGGATACCTCTCTGGTTCTGCTTGACAATGGGATTCAGTGAGACCTCAAAGAATATCGGTCGAATTGAAACTTCATCCGTCAAATCCTATCGCAAACCTATCGAAAACCTCGAACGGTGGCTTCTCATTTAAAAAAAATCTTTGGAAAATAAACTTTTACCATTAAATTCTATTTATCTTTTTTTTTTAATAACACCTCAATTTGACCAAATATTTTTGTAATGCCAGTACTCTTGTGTTACTTGGGGTATTTTTACCATTCAGTTAGGAGATACCCAAGTAACACAGCTTGGGATTCACCTGCAGTGCACCTTGTCAGCATCGGCTCTATATATCAAATCCCACTGATTCAACTCAAGGTTATTTTGATGCAAGGGCCTAGGTTTGATTTTGACATTGGTGGGGACATAAAAGTGGGCCACCCGGGCCCCCTCTGGAAGCTGAGGCTTTTTGCATTTATGATAGACTTCTGACCACAATTTCATGTCCTCTAGAGCCTTTATTTATAGATATGGTAGCTAACGCATTCATAAAGGGAGGTTTTTTTTCTGTCAATATGTTCTGGGGACAATAATTGAACAAATTTGATTGCTTTCACCTGATAGAATAACACATTGATGCATGCCATATCAACAGAGAATGTGCCTATTTAGACAGTATATCATCAGCCTAATATTTGTTACAATAAATGTCCCTGCTAACTTATCACCAAGTCATTATTCGACCTCACCTGTGACCCTGCCGCTCCACCTGCCTCTCCTCCTCTGTCTGAGCTGCTACACGGTCGGGTTGCCTCTGACACCTGACAAAATAACACATTAATGCACGCCATATGAACAGCGAGGAAAACATTTATAGCTTAGTTGAGTACGTATTAATATTCCCATTATTGTTGACTCGACACATAAGCAATTGAGAAAATATTGTCTTTAAGTGACTTACACTTTGACTTGTTGTAAAGTAGCTCATAACGCCCACCAAATTAGCCTAATTGCCAAACACACACACACGTTAATGCAACAGAACAACGTGAAAGTCTGGTATTGTGGAAATGCAGGACAAGTAGAGACGGACAATTTCTCTCATTGACTACACGAACGCGCGTGTCATTTATTCTTCCGTACAAAATCCATGGACGTATTAGTAGAACAGGATATGGCTCGCCTGTCGCATACGCCGAAAAAGATATAGCTTCCGGGTTACTACCGAGTGAGTACTTGGGGCCCACTGAATAGACCTACGTCAGCCTACGTCATCAAAAGTATGCGCGCATTTAGGCAACGGAAGTGAAATGCTACCCCCAACTCTCCCAGTCATTCACGGATTCAGACAAGGAGGGGGAGCTTACAAAGTTTATTCAGAAGTATAACCAGCATCAAAATGTCCGGTTTTTGTGTGTTTGGCTGTACGAATCGCTACTCTACCAACAGCGGACTGAAGTTTTACCGAATTCCGACGGGATCACGGCCATTTCAGAGCAACCGGATGCGCCTGTGGTTGCAAGCCATCAAACGTATTCATGAAAACTGGACTGAGGACACGATCTAAAATGCTGGCGTTTGCAGTGGACATTTTTTATCAGGTAAGTTATCCATCTACTCTTTGGTTTCACTGGAATGCCTGATTTAGATGTAGACTAATATCTAAAGTAACCGATAAGCAGCGTTAGCTGGTATTATTTGGCTAATGTGGTGTGTCTGGCTATTTACAGGTGAGGCGTCACTGGACTCACAGAATCCTGATTTTGTGCCCTCTGTGTTTAAGTACGCAAAACAAAGTCAGAACCCCGAGGCAAAGGTGGAAAGGTAAGAATAATTAGGCCTAACACTTCCTAATCGTTTTAGAATTACTTTTCCCCTCTTTCGTTTCATGCTATTCAATGCACTTTGGAGCTTGCAGCTGCTGCCTTTGAGAAAATGGGGCTGTATTACAAATATTTACCGTCTTAAGTTTAAAGTGAAGATATGGATGTCTAAGATAAGATTTTTCTCCAGCGGGTATTAAGCAAATCATAACCTAATATCTAATCGTAACCAAACAATTAAGATAGGGTCTGCAAGTTAGGAATTTCCTGTAATATGGCCTCTGATCAGTATTTCTGTTCATTAATTTAGCTTTTTTATGTTAAGGTACCATAGGAAAAGGAGACAAGATGGAAGGGTTTACACTCCACCAAATCAGCCTGCTCCTTCTGAAACTCCAGGACAAGTCCTGGTAAAGATATATTTTTGTTGTGCAATCAACCAATTTGTTGTTCTCCTAGAAGTTTTGGAAGCTGTTGGGAGCTGCCTGCCTAGCCTCTTTGGTTTATGGAAACTGATTTCCCCAAGTGGAGCTGGCTTGACATCTTTCCTGCTTAGGTCTTTCCATACACATGCTTCAGCTGTAACTGCTGCTTTCTCTGTCCTCCCCATCCTAACACAGAGCTAAACTTTAAATAAAATTGCTGCTGCATGGCTGCAGCATGACCCAAGTCTGAAATGTGAAAAAGACAGAATAAAACATATTGACTTATCCAATATATGTTTTAATTTGATGACCAGGGCTTGCAATTAACACTTAATCTCAGTCAAAATTTGGCTGTGGCTGAGAAGACTGTAAATTCTACTATATAATTTTGCATTTTTCCAGTGCAAATTAATAACATCCACAGCTGTAACTCTGAATCAACAAGACACTGTGTGTAGTTCTTGATAATGTGAATTTCATGCCCCGTTTATCATGACTGAGTTATAGGGAAAGGCACATTTTGATGTGATGACGGGAGAAAATGACAGTAAAATAGAAGCAGATTTCATGTTTGCACAACAACTAGGCCGATATCATTAACCCTGAGCAAACTAGAAAAGCAACAGGACAAAAAATACTCACCCTGCCATGCAGGTACAATTGGCTGTGAGGACGTAGTTCTCGGGTTTGTTTACGATGACCCATGCCTCGTACATAGCTGTCTTGTGTCCTTGTCTTTGATTTGGCAAGACTTCGGGTTTCAGGACACAAAACTCAGTCTATGTCATGGTATTTTACATTTTGTACGTGACCACAGACAAAATAGTTGTATGCATCCAGTGACTTGTATGCCCGCAACTTCTCTCTGTTAAGGTTTGTAGAACGAACCCAATAGCGACAACACAAGACAAAGTAAAGCACCAACCTGGCAGGACTCGTAGAGGAGAGCCGGCCGGGCCTGGACAGAAGGGGGAGGCGCTTCAGGCGGAACTTGAGAATAGCTTCTTAAAAATGGGAAAACGTAAACTGCCCCCTTAATCCGAAAAGGAAAAAAAGTAAACTGCTCCTTTAAAGTCCGAAAGGGAAAAAACGTAAACTGCTCCTTTAAAGTCCGAAAGGGAAAAAACACAAACTGCTCCTTTAAAGTCCGAAAGGGGAAAAAACACAAACTGCTCCTTTAAGGTAGAAGTCCAACCGAGTAATAAGATCCACAGTGAGAGAGGAGAAATTAGAATATCAAAAACTTGATCTCAACTAGAAAATCACGATGGGAAAATCCAATGGGGAAAACACAAAGAGAGTTCTTCTCCGAACAAGCTCTCAAGGAGAACTGACACAAGGGAATAATCAAACAAGCAAAAACACGGAGAATACTACAATCTGTACTCCACCGGGAGACACAGAAATGTCACAAAATTCGAGACGAAGAATTTACTCACGGGACTGTTCAGGACGAACTCGCGACGAGTTCTGGAAAGCAAACAAACTTATACTAGAGTGGTTAACGAGTAGGTAGGCTGCAGGTGTTTCAGACGCGCCCTTCCCCCGCTCTCATTGCTGGTTGCCAGGTTGGTCAACAGACCGAGCCCTAACAGTACCCCCCCCTCTACGGGAGCCACCAGGCGACCTGCCAGGCTTGTCAGGGTGACGGCGATAGAACTCAGCGAGCAGACCAGGGTCCATGATGAGCTGGCGGGATACCCAGCTTCGTTCCTCCACCCCATAGCCCTCCCAGTCAACCAAATACTGGAACCCCCGTCCCCTGCGTCGGACGTCCATCAGCCGACGGACCTTCCACTGTGGATGCCCATCCACAATCTCAGGGGGAGGCGGAGCTGG
The DNA here is from genome assembly GCF_029633865.1 of Lampris incognitus. Lineage (NCBI taxonomy): Eukaryota > Metazoa > Chordata > Actinopteri > Lampriformes > Lampridae > Lampris > Lampris incognitus. The sequence goes on from NC_079215.1 coordinate 27,979,098, forward strand.
GGCCGGAGGCATAAGGGGGCTCTCGGAGACAGGCTTTACTCGGGACACATGAAAAACCGGATGGATCTTCATGGAGGCCGGGAGCTTAAGACGCACAACTGCAGGACTGGGTACTTCCTGGATCTCGAAGGGTCCAACGAACCGGGGATTCAGCTTCTTGGCAGAGGACTGAAGGGGGAGATCCTTGGTGGACAGCCAGACTCTCTGTCCGGGTTGGTAAGCTGGTGCTGTGGATCGGCGACGGTTAGCTCCTCGTCTGGCACGTTCCGTAGCACGGAGCAGCGCAGCCCTGGTGATCTCCCAGACACGACGACAGCGGTCCAGATGAGTCTGCACGGAGGGAACCTCCACTTCGGACTCCTGTGCAGAGAAGACGGGCGGCTGGTAACCCAGGGATGCCTCAAAGGGCGAGAGGCCGGTGGCGGAGCTGACCAGGGAGTTGACCGCATACTCGACCCAGGGGAGAAACTGACTCCAGGAGGTTGGCTTCTTGGCAGCGACGCAACGGAGAGCAGATTCCACACTCTGGTTCATCCTCTCAGTCTGTCCGTTAGTCTGCGGATGATATCCCGACGAAAGGCTGACCGAGGCGCCCAACCCCTTGCAGAAAGCACGCCACACACGGGAAACAAACTGGGGCCCTCTGTCTGACACAATATCCTTGGGAAGTCCATGCAAACGGAAGACGTGGCTCATCAGGAGGTCAGCGGTTTCTGAAGCAGAAGGAAGCTTAGGCAAAGCCACCAGGTGAACACCCTTGCTGAAGCGATCCACCACCGTCAGGATCACTGTGTTGCCCTGAGACGGAGGAAGTCCAGAGACAAAATCCAACGCCACATGGGACCAGGGCCGACTGGGAATAGGAAGGGGCTGCAGCAGACCAGCCGGTGCCTGGTGAGAGGCCTTGCTGCGGGCACAGATGGTGCAGGCCATGACGAACTCCTTGACGTCCCTCCTCATAGTGGGCCACCAGAACCGTCGAGCTATGAAAGTGAAAGTGCGGTGGACTCCAGGGTGGCAAGCGAGCTGACTGGTGTGGCCCCATTTGAGGACCCGAGACCTCACTGAGTCCGGAACAAACAGTCGGCGAGGCGGCACGTTGCTCGGGGCTGGACTGGAGCGCAAGGCGCGCTTGACCACCGTTTCAAGGCCCCAGGTCACCACGCCAACGACCTTGCTCTCAGGGAGGACGGGACTTGGTTCCACCGTTACAGGTTCCTTAAGGTGTTGACGAGACAGAGCATCTGCCTTGGTGTTGCGGGAGCCAGGACGATAAGTCAGTGTGAAGTCGAACCGACTGAGGAAGCTGGCCCACCGTGCCTGCCGACCATTGAGACGTTTGGTTGCCCGGATGAACGTCAGGTTCTTATGATCAGTCCAGATGGTAAATGGATGCTCTGCCCCCTCCAGCCAATGGCGCCATTCCTCAAGTGCAGCCACTACAGCGAGAAGCTCCCGATTACCAACATCGTAGTTCTCCTCGGCGGGAAGGAACCGGCGGGAGAAGAACGCGCAAGGATGAACCTTCTGGTCGGCCTCTGATCGTTGGGAGAGCACAGCCCCCAATCCGGTGTCCGAAGCGTCCACCTCAACTATGAACTGCCTCTTGGGATCGGGATGGAGTAGGACGGGGGCACTGGTGAACCTCTCCTTGAGCGACAGAAATGCAGAGCGAGCAGCTGGGGACCAGACGAACGGCTGAGAGGGGGAGGTTAGACGGGTGAGGGGTTCTGCTACAGAGCTGTAGTTTCGGACGAACCTCCTGTAAAAGTTCGCGAACCCGAGGAAGCTCTGCAGTTCCTTACGTGACTTAGGATCCGGCCATTCCACCACCGCTTTGATCTTGCGAGGATCAGCTCGAGTCTTGCCTCCCTCCACGATAAACCCTAAGTAGTCCACTGACTCAGAATGGAACAGGCATTTCTCAGCCTTGACGAACAGCCGGTTACGAAGGAGGCGTTCGAGAACCTGCCGCACGTGCTGGACATGCTCCTCGAGGGACCTGGAGAAGATGAGGATGTCATCAAGGTAGACGACAACGAATTGGTCGAGCATGTCGCGAAGGATGTCATTCATGAGTGCCTGGAACACCGCCGGGGCGTTGGTGAGGCCGAACGGCATTACCAGGTACTCATAATGACCACGGGGAGTCTTAAAGGCTGTCTTCCACTCGTCCCCTTTCCGGATCCGAACGAGATGGTAGGCGTTCCGGAGATCCAGCTTAGTGAAGACAGTCGCCTGGGTCAGGGGTTCGAGGGTGGAGCTCATCAGAGGCAGGGGGTATTTATTCTTGATGGTGATGTCGTTGAGTTGGCGATAATCAATGCAGGGTCGGAGACCACCATCCTTCTTCTTAACGAAAAAGAAACCAGCTGCCACCTGGGAGGATGAGGGTCGGATGAGCCCTGCCGCCAACGATTCTGAAATGTAATCGTCCATAGCAGCCTTCTCGGGGATGGAAAGGCTGTAAAGACGACTGCTAGGGAGAGAGGCCCCAGGACGGAGGTTGATAGCACAATCATATGGCCGATGCGGAGGGAGAGACTGAGCCCGCGTCTTGCTGAAGACCTCCCCGAGATCATGATACTCGGGAGGAACAGAGGAAAGATCGGGAGGAGGGGCAATCGGAACAGTCTGGACTGCTGGACCAGGTGCGGCCTGAAGACACCGGGCGTGACAGGAGGAGCTCCACTCCAAAATGTTACCAGACGACCAAGCAATGTGTGGCTCATGCTGAGCCAACCAGGGACGCCCCAAGATCACAGGAACTAAGGGAGACTGGATGACGAAGAACTGAAGGCTCTCCACATGGTTTCCAGCAATAGTGAGAGACACGGGACAGGACTGTCGGGTAACACTGGCCAGGCGGCGCTCATCCAGAGCAAAGGCCTCTATTGGCCTCTCCAATTCCTCACATGGAATGTTAGCTTGAGCAGCAAACGTAGAGTCCAAGAAACACCCATCAGCTCCCGAATCGATGAGTGCGCCTACAGTGAGCCGCTGGTCTGCCCAAGCCAGGGTAACGCTCACAAGATGGTTAGCCGGAGCAGGATGGCGGGAACAGGAAAGACGGCTCACTAGGATCTCCCGGGGTCCCAGTGAGCCTAATCTTTTGGCCGCGTAGGACACTCGCTGATCCGGTGTCCCTTAAGACCGCAGTAAAGACAGAGACCTGCCTTGAACCGGGCCTCACGTTCAGCGGGAGTCAGTCGTGTACGCCCAAGCTGCATAGGTTCCTCCTCTGTCACTGTCTGGGAGGAGGAGAGGCTTGCCACAGGGGAAGTGGAGTGCGACGAAGAAGAGCCCCCTTCGGAAGCTCTGGATGGCTGAGAGGTAGAAACGGTTCCCCGTAGACCTCGCTCGCGCCTTCTCTCGCGGAGACGTCCATCGATGCGGATGGCAAGGCTGATAAGGTCGTCGAGAGAGGTAGGGTCCTCCCGGGTGGCTAGCTGATCCTTGACGGCATCGCTGAGGCCCCTACGGAAGGTTACCCGAAGTGACTGGTCGTTCCAGCCACTCTCAGCCGCAGCCAGCCTGAACTCGACTGAGTAGTCAGTGACACTGCCACTGCCCTGCTGGATCCTGCTCAATCGGACACCCGGATCCTGACCGTACACTGGATGATGGAATACCTTCCGAAGCTCAGCCACAAAGTCATCGTAGGAAGAGCAGAAACTGGCCCCCATGGACCAGGAAGCAGTGGCCCACTGAGCAGCGCGGCCAGTCAGCAGGTTAGTCACGTAAGCAACTTTTGCAGCATCTGTGGTGAACCCCCTGGAATGGTGGGCGAAGACAAGCTCACACTGCATGATGAACGTGGCACAGGTCTCAAAGTTGCCATCAAAAGGCCTGGGATTGGAGATACTGGGCTCCCGGAAATCCGAAACATAAACGGTAGGATTGTCTAAGGCAACGGCTGCGGGCACTGCTGGAGGAGGGGCGGCCGGAACTGGTGGGACAGCTGGCTGGATGGTGATAGCCGCTGTGAGAGTTCGCAACTGCTTAAGAACCTCCTCTTGTTGGCTCGCGAGCGCCGCTTGCTGGGCCGAAAGAGAATCCACCGAAGCCTGGAGGGGTTGCACCTGAGCCCGGAGGCCCTGCATGGCAACAGCGGCCTCTTGTAGTTGCTGGCCGTGGGAGGCTGTAAGCTGAATCTGCTTATAGAGAGCAGCCTGGACAGGATTGGCGTCTGGGTTGTCTGGGTTCATAGTGAAGGCGAGTTCGTACTGTTAAGGTTTGTAGAACGAACCCAATAGCGACAACACAAGACAAAGTAAAGCACCAACCTGGCAGGACTCGTAGAGGAGAGCCGGCCGGGCCTGGACAGAAGGGGGAGGCGCTTCAGGCGGAACTTGAGAATAGCTTCTTAAAAATGGGAAAACGTAAACTGCCCCCTTAATCCGAAAAGGAAAAAAAGTAAACTGCTCCTTTAAAGTCCGAAAGGGAAAAAACACAAACTGCTCCTTTAAAGTCCGAAAGGGAAAAAACACAAACTGCTCCTTTAAAGTCCGAAAGGGAAAAAACACAAACTGCTCCTTTAAGGTAGAAGTCCAACCGAGTAATAAGATCCACAGTGAGAGAGGAGAAATTAGAATATCAAAAACTTGATCTCAACTAGAAAATCACGATGGGAAAATCCAATGGGGAAAACACAAAGAGAGTTCTTCTCCGAACAAGCTCTCAAGGAGAACTGACACAAGGGAATAATCAAACAAGCAAAAACACGGAGAATACTACAATCTGTACTCCACCGGGAGACACAGAAATGTCACAAAACTCGAGACGAAGAATTTACTCACGGGACTGTTCAGGACGAACTCGCGATGAGTTCTGGAAAGCAAACAAACTTATACTAGAGTGGTTAACGAGTAGGTAGGCTGCAGGTGTTTCAGACGCGCCCTTCCCCCGCTCTCATTGCTGGTTGCCAGGTTGGTCAACAGACCGAGCCCTAACACTCTCTTGTGTATACGCTCGGTTTCTCCACCAAATATGTATATATATATATCTGGCCACTGGATATTAGGCCACTCAGTAACGTCTTCCACCCACTCGGTAATACCACACGGATCTGGAAGTTGGTTGCCGTTTGCCAAAGTTAATTTATTCAGGTAACTTTCGCGATCTTTTGTCATTAATCCCCTTGCATAGTTTGACAAACTAGCTAACTCCGCCATACTTCTGTTGCCTGAATGCGCGCGCATCCACACCTACGTCATCACTGTTTACAAACAGTAAAAGGGTCTATACGCGCAGTAGTGTTACTCCCATTATGCCTCTAGGCTATGAGAACGAGAGAACCGCGTTCAGGATCCGGTGCTGCGCGTTCATGAATGCTATGCTAGTGATCAATAAATGCGACACAAAACCACAAACTCAAAATATCTTGATGTGTGAAAGAGAAGCTCAGTTTTGTGTCATTTATTCACCTTTATCTTTTATTTTTGTTTATCCGAACAGCGTTTGTTTAACCTAGCAAACATCCTCGTTCCCGAGACACAACATCACCGCGCGTAGAGTGCTCGTACACAGCCGTGATGTCATGCAGGCAATAAAAAATTCTGGACTTTGGAATTTTTTTAAAAAAAGATTAAAACCCAGTGGTTTAAAAATATACAATACAAAGAGTAATAATTGACCATGATCATAGCTGCAGGTGTCCTGTCAACAGTTTTTTGCGAGCAAAATGGCGCTGCTTCAACAATCCTCATCCTAACGTCCACCCTGTCACTATATCACTTATCCTGTAAGCCCCAAGACAAAAGAAGTGCTTTTCAAAATTATGAATAATATTTATCCAGGGCGGCACAGTGGCGCAGTGGTTAGTGCTGTCGCCTCACAGTAAGAAGGTCCTGGGTTCGAGCCCCGGGGTAGTCCAACCTTGGGGGTCGTCCCGGGTCATCCTGTGTGGAGTTTGCATGTTCTCCCCGTGTCTGCATGGATTACCTCTGGGGGCTCCGGTTTCCTCCCACTGTCCAAAGACATGTAGGTCAGGTGAATCGGCCATACTAAATTGTCCCTAGGTATGAATGTGTGTGGGTGTGTGTGTATGTCGGCCCTGTGTGGCAGTCTGGCGGCCTGTCCAGGGTGTCTCCCCGCCTGCCGCCCAATGACTACTGGGTTAGGCTCCAGAATCCCTGCGACCCTGAGAGCACGATATGCGGTTCGGAAAATGGATGGATTTATCCATCCAATGAGCTGTTAAGAATGAGATTTGGTATATTGATCACAATAACTGCAGCTTCTATGATACAGAAATTGAAACTACTGATCATCTGTTGCATGTACTCTGTGACATTTTGGGAGGATTTGTCTGGGCGAACCAAGCCTCTGTCTGGGCGAAGCAAGCCGAGGCTGACGACTCCCAGAGCTCCGGCAGCTTGAGAGAAACTGCATTAGTCGTCATGTTCATAAAGAGTTGTCTCTGGAAATGTCCAGCAGACAAACGTCTGGGTCACCAAGGGGGAAATTGCAGTAAAGTAGCGACGGACAATTTCTCTCAACACGAGCGCGTGTGTCATTTATTCTTTCGTACAAAATTACAACGCAAGCAACATGGCGCTGCTCCAAGAACAATCATCCTAGTTCCACCCTGTCAACCCGGAAACCTTTCTTAAAAGGCCCGTGTCTACCCTAACGCAAAACGTCAGCAATTATGAATTGTGCCCATACAGTCCGCTACAATATCAAATATGTCTAGCTACCCAGGCATAACGAACACCGAATCTGTGACCACTTACTGTTGCAGATGCACATGGTAGCCCACTAAATAAACAAACTGTAATGACAAAACACATGAACTGTTAGTATTAGGACAGTGCTTTCCTCACTTAGCCTAAATGCACATGCAGTTAACGGAGGGCTCTTCGTACAACCAGATCTAGCTACAGCCTGTCACCCATTACCAAGAAACGGCAAATCCTATTGGCGATATAGCGTTAGGGGGTGGTTAACGAGAACTGTTAACCGTTTGTATATCAAATACATTGACTAGACAGTGACGGACAACAGTGATTCTATCTTCATTTTTTCAATCAAAATTATTGCTAGGGACAATTCAGCAGTCGCTACGACCTTGTTTTGACGAAATTTTTCTAGGTAAGGTATTCATTAAAAGAAGAGTGCCAGAAAAAAGCGTGCACTGTTTCAAGTCCAATTGTGCCTGTCAGTGAAAGTAAAATTACAATTCGCCATTTAATTCGAGCAGTTTTCAGTGTCCAGTGGCGCTGAAATCATGCAGGCATGATGTAAATAGAAGAATGTTAAAAACAAAATGCGCGTGCTGTCTATCTGAATGGATGTACAGGGAGATCCGTGGAGGGTTAACTGACCTGACTGCTAGACTGTGATTCACACTCTGCAGGGTTAAGGACCAACATGCAGCAGAGCAGAACAACTGCCCTCAGGGCTCAACATGCCCAAAGTGGTGTGTGTGTGTGTGCGTGTGTGTGTGTGTGTGTGCGTGTGTGTAACCGTGTTTCATATTCGTATGCGTCACATTTGCATGGGAGTTGTATTAAAGTCTTTGTTCTTGACATATTTTTACACACTGGTTAAAAGCAAAAGTCGATATACTACAATAGCGCAGACACGCGCACACACACACACACACACACACACACACTTGCTTGGCAAATCCCTTGAGCTTTGTTCTTATCTGATGATCAGACAAGATGGCTGCCCCAGGAGTGATAAGCTCACACGCGATTCACCTGAACATGGCCCTCATTTCAAATTCAACCTCTACAATCCCTGCTGTTTTGTACTAACCAGACTTTAGTATTAGACTGACTGCACAGAGCTGCCTCTTGGGAGGTAAAGGCGTGTTTCTTATCTGACGCTTTGGTTTTCACAATTTTGTGTGTGTTCCATGAATATAACCCGCTCCCTTGGCTGCAATGCAATGTGTGAGAGGAGCAACGTGAAGACTGTAAAATACAGTAAGGAAAAAGCTCTTGACGGGCAACGAAAATAACTGGAAGGGAGGTTATAGTGTGTGGATCATGGGTTAAAGGAGTGATAGAAAAACAAAAAACGAAGTAAAAATAAACAAAAATATGAAATGTTTGAAAGGGTACTTGGAATAGCAGGAAAGCTTATCGGCGTGCATCTGTTTGTGGATGCAAATAGGAGGGAAAGGTGAGAACATGAGAGGAATCAGGACAGAGGTGGAATGGAAAAGTGTTGGCAAAGAAAGAGGGAAGAGGAGAAGAGGTAGCCACGGTAATTTATGACCACCGTGTGGCCCCGATATCTATTAGGAGGACCATAACGAATGGCCGGTCCCTGGCAGTGACACCCAGCAGGAGAGGTGAACTGATTGAGCCGTGATCACTCCAGCAGACTGTATCTGCCAGCAACGCAACACTAACCATAGCAGATGACATGCCAGACGCCGCCGTAAATCCACACCTGCATTAAGTGCTGCCCTGCCCCACACCTTTCAATCCCTTTCTGTCTCTCTGTCTCCTTCTCCCTGTCTAACTCTCGCTCACTCTCTCGGTAATCCGTGTTTAATTTCCCGTCTGTGTGGTTGCTTGTTCGCCTGCCTTTCTGTTTGCACCTGTCTGTAATATTACTATGGTGTTACCTTCTGTTTGGATGAAATTGCCTGCCTGCTTTCCTCTAAAATCATACCTTTCCTGAGGCCCCTCCTCCATCACTTCTCTTTCAATCTGTCTTGCCCTGGTGATACCCTGGTGATGCCTTCTACCATCCTGTTTTTTTCTTCCCTCCTGTTTGCCCTAAAATGTGGTATTGGGCTGATATGTGGGGCAAGGCATCCCCTCCTCAGTTTTCATAGCTCATATGCTCAATATGCTCAATATGACAGGGTTAGCTACATTTGTGGCTAGCACCGTGATGCTAACCTCTACTTAGGCATGTGCTGTGGCACTCAGCAGATAAACCTAACTACTATGGTAGTATAATAAGTCATGTTAGCCTTATGTCATGCAACAGTCTCGCCATTATTAATCTTCTCAGGTTACTGTTATTACAACCAAAAGCAACTGTGGTATGTTTCCCTCTTACTACTAACACAGTGAGCAGTCCAAGCGTTATCTTGCAAAATCTTTCAGTGGGCTGCAATGTGGCAACCAGTGACTTGATGGGGGAAAAAAAGGGTATCTGCTCTGCTTTAAGTACAGCAAAGCATATACTACATTTAGCTACACCAAGAGCTGTTAAGAAAATCTGGCTTGAGATCAAGTCCCTGTGTAACATGGACAACTAAATTTAACCTTCCTCCGCATGAAAACTGGACTTGGGCCTAAAAAAATATGGCCCAGATTGAACTTAACCTTGTCCAGGAGAGAGGGGAACAGAAACAAACAAACAACCAAACACAAAGAGAGCCAAAATTTTTGTTTTTTTGTATTTATTAAACTAAACCCCAGTCAAGCCTGGATCTGGCCAAGGTTTCCATCTGGCAAATTAATATCTAGTCATGATGCTATGAAAAATAGCCCTTAGCTGAGGAACTTTGTCAAAAATCCAAGCGCAATGTGTGCTGTAGTCTTGATTTTCATTCTGGTCTTATTGGTTTTTTTTTTTTTGAGTGAATGTCAAGCGCTATCTTTCTTCCCTCCATGCTGTTGGTATATCATAACAGAGCCAAGTAAGAGGAGTAGAGAGAACCAGAGGTGGGAAGAGGCACCTTGATGTCCCCCGTCAGTCTGTCTCTTGTTTTATTTGAGTAATACGTGTCCTGGCCTTGATCCAGACCAGAGAAGTACAGCAATAATACGATTATGAGAGTGCCCAATCTTCATCACCTACCTCTTACAGCACCAGCAGAGATAAATTGATGAAGAGGTGACACAAGTGTGTTGTGATGATGAAATGTGTGTGCGTTATGCGGGTGCCAGCACATGCGTGTCTGTTCGCCTTCGTGTGTGTGTGTGTGTGTGTTTGTGTGTGTGTAAAGAAGTGAAATTAAAGCCACACACAAATGCCTTTTTGATGCTTTCTGTCACTAGCATACCTAACATAACAGCTTATTCAAATTTGAACTCTTTGTTGTTCATTTTAATGACAACCATTAGGTAGGACTTTCTCAGGAAAAGATGATACTGCACATAATGTTTTACATTTCCACCATAGCAGCTGAATGCAGAAAATAAGGAAAGTAGCGGCAAGTTGAAAATAGATAAATAAATGTTTAAAAAAAGCAATTTGTCGTGGCTAACAAGCCAAAATGGCAGAACAAGCTAATAGAAGATCTTTACCATCAGACACTACAACAATGATTACAAACTCAGGTCCGGCCATGTTTAAATGCATTTACCAGTATCGCAATAGGTGTCAGTAATGAAACAAATATGACAACCTCAGAATTGCAGTTTCAATCTGTAGTAGTTAATAAATTGGATGTAATGTCAAGTCAATTTTGTCCAATATCACAAATTACAATTTTGCCTCAAGGGGCTTTACAGCGACACAAAATCCTGTCCTTAGACCCTCACATCAGATAAGGAACAACTCCCTAAAAAAAAAAAACCCTTTGTTTTCATTGTGTTCTTTCTGAGTGTCTCTTAAAAATAATAATAATTAAAAAAATCATGCTATAGGCAATCAGCTAGGTTATAATGGGCAATCATCGCAGGCTTTATTGACAGCTGATGATTGCCTATGGCATGAAACAGACTTGTACTCTCTCATAAGAATTTACTTGACTCACCGGATTACTTTGCTCTTTATTTGTTGAGCACCTTCCGTACCGTTGAGCGTTTCTTTTAACAACATTTATATACACTCACCGGCCACTTTATTAGGCATACCCGTCCAACTGCTCGTTAACGCAAATTTCTAATCAGCCAATCACATGGCAGCAACTCAATGCATTTAGACATGTAGACATGGTCAAGACGATCTGCTGCAGTTCAAACCGAGCATCAGAATGGGGAAGAAAGGTGATTTAAGTGACTTTGAACGTGGCATGGTTGTTGGTGCCAGACGGGCTGGTCTGAGTATTTCAGAAACTGCTGATCTACTGGGATTTTCACGCACAACCATCTCTAGGGTTTACAGAGAATGGTCCGAAAAAGAGAAAATATCCAGTGAGCGGCAGTTCTGTGGGCGAAAATGCCTTGTTGATGCCAGAGGTCAGAGGAGAATGGCCAGACTGGTTCGAGCTGATAGAAAGGCAACAGTAACTCAAATAACCACTCATTACAACCGAGGTATGCAGAAGAGCATCTCTGAACGCACAACACGTCAAACCTTGAGGCAGATGGGCTACAGCAGCAGAAGACCACACCGGGTGCCACTCCTGTCAGCTAAGAACAGGAAACTGAGGCTACAATTCGCACAGGCTCACCAAAATTGGACAATAGAAGATTGGAAAAACGTTGCCTGGTCTGATGAGTCTCGATTTCTGCTGCGACATTCGGATGGTAGGGTCAGAATTTGGCGTCAACAACATGAAAGCATGGATCCATCCTGCCTTGTATCAACGGTTCAGGCTGGTGGTGGTGGTGTAATGGTGTGGGGGATATTTTCTTGGCACACTTTGGGCCCCTTAGTATCAATTGAGCATCGTGTCAACGCCACAGCCTACCTGAGTATTGTTGCTGACCATGTCCATCCCTTTATGACCACAGTGTTCCCATCTTCTGATGGCTACTTCCAGCAGGATAATGCGCCATGTCATAAAGCTCGAATCATCTCAGACTAGTTTCTTGAACATGACAATGAGTTCACTGTACTCAAATGGCCTCCACAGTCACCAGATCTCAATCCAATAGAGCACCTTTGGGATGTGGTGGACCGGGAGATTCGCATCATGGATGTGCAGCCGACAAATCTGCAGCAACTGCGTGATGCTATCATGTCAATATGGACCAAACTCTCTGAGGAATGTTTCCAGTACCTTGTTGAATCTATGCCACGAAGGATTAAGGCAGTTCTGAAGGCAAAAGGGGGTCCAACCCGGTACTAGCAAGGTGTACCTAATAAAGTGGCCAGTGAGTGTGTATATATATATATATGGGTGTAGGTGATTGTAGCAGCATTTCCAGTCGATGAAACCATCTTGTCTCCGTGGATTTAATAGTTTGGATTTTGCCAATGGATGAAAAGTCATATCATGATAACAGAATAATTGAGATTATAATGCGCTATTATTTTAAAAAAATCATTTTAGTATTTCCCTCGTAAAATTATAAATTGGTCTTTAGAAAATAAGATAATAATGAGATAAATTGCATATCAATTTTGATATGTGCTAATGTTAATGTTATGTGTTCATGATATATGTTTAACTTGTAAAATAAGGTGAATCAACATGATGAAAAAGAAACTGAAACACATTTTCAGCAATGATACATTTGACAAGGTTAACTGCTGCAGTCTCTTACTCCTTTTTCAACTTGTTTTAATAGATATGTATCTTTTCTAATCTATAAGAACACAAACTTTAAGTAACAAATCAACTCTTCTCTTTTATTTGTGATTTTATTTTGATTTGGTCGATATTTTCAGTGGAGAATTTTGAATTCTCAGTGTAAGACTAAGGGTAGGTTCAGGGCCAGTGTAGCATGAATGGGTGTAAGTCTGTATTTTAATGAAAGTGTGGTCCTAGTTAACCTTTACCCGCTGACAAAACTCAGGATAAACTGGTAAACACTTCAACCCATCACAAAGTAAGTGGAGTAGGGTAAGAATACAAATTGTAACCAAACAATACCCCAGGTTTATGAGAGGGATGTGCAAACACTGCAGCCTTTCCTTGCTTTCCAAAATGCAAGAGGCAGTAATGAAGACAGTCAAAAAAATTACTGGTACTTTCTATGAGCAGCCTAAAGGACAAAATGCAAATGGAGTGCATTGAAAATAATAACAGCTGTAGAACGCTATAAATGAATTTACACCCCTGGTCTTGTTGTTATTTTTTCCCTGAAAAAAAGCCTTATTTTCCCGCTAGCGTTAATTAGCGATGGCACCTCTTAATTCGATGCCTCCGTTTCAATTTAGATTTATCATTTAGCAGATTTAGCTTAATTTAAGTAACATCAAGTTATATACCAGTAGATGATAGATGTGCTGTGGGATCTTGGGGCAAAAATCTGATATCAACTTTGGAGGGCCAAATACATGAAAATTTCTCAAGAGTAATTCCTGAGGGGGACACCAAAAGTAGTGCTGAAACTGCTAACCAACACTCACCCTGCCAGCTAAGGAACCCTACATTGCATTGCCAGCTTCTCCCATTGACTCGAATTCAAACAGCTGCAAACACTGGCTGATGTTACTGTGGCTAAACGTCAGCTAGCTAACATAAAGAGTGACCTTCAATGCAGCAAAAATGAAGACTGGTAATGATTATAAATTTGTTTTGCACTGAATGGTTGACGTAAGGAAATGCCAAACATATTCTTTGTTTGAACTAGTGTTAATTTTGTTAGCCTTTTTTTTCTTTTAATCTAGTCTTAGTACTGTGTCAAATGTCCTTCTTAGTTTATATCATATTTAGTCAACCTCCTACCGTTTTTGTTAAATCAAGTTTTAGTCAATTAAGTCTGAGCATTTTAGTCTTATCTTAGTCAAAGAAAACGGTACATATTTTAGTATAGTTTTAATCAATGAACACGTTTAGTCTTTTAGCCATCAGACTATATTGAAGGTTTCAGAATCATGTTTTTTGGCTATGTAGGTTTGCACATATGTCGAATTGGACTCCGGTTTCATGGCTCTCTCAGTGTACTTAATACAGAATAACAACTCTACAACACAACAATCTTCAGATATATACACAACGATTGACTTATACAGGCGAAATAAGAGGTGATAAAGTGCAATGGTGCAGAGAATATATCAGAGATGCTGAAACAGATGTTAATACATGCCTGAGGTTGATGTACATGAAAGAACATACCGGTATACGCACAATGTACAGTACAGACAAAATGGCTGGATTTATTTGACAGCTCACGGAAATAAATTTTTTATATCTGGTTGTTTTGGAGTTCAGTACTCTGTAGCGCCTGCCAAAGGGGAGGAGTTGGAACAGGTTATGACCAGGGTGTAATGGGTCTGCAGTGATGTTGCCTGCCTGATTCCTGAGTCTGGAGGTATATAAGTCCTGAATAGAGGGCAGGTTGGCACCAATGATTTTCTCTGCAGACTTAACTGTCCGTTGTAATCTGTCCCTGTCCTGTTTGGTGGCTGATCCAAACCAATGATGGATGTACAGAGGACAGACTGGATTATTGCAGTGTAGAACTGAATCAGCAGTTCCTGCGGCAGGCTGAACTTCTTGAGCTGGCGGAGAAAGTACATCCTCTGTGGGAACTTTTTAATGATTGTGTTTATGTTGGATGGCCACCCACCTAAGGTCCTGGGAGATTGTGTAACCCAGAGATCTTTAGGTTTTCACCATAGACACCGTGCTGTTGAGTATGGTGGTGGTGGGGGGTGCAGTGTTGGGGGACACCTCCTGAAGTCCACTGTCATCTTCACTGTATTGAGCATGTTCAGCTGCAGGTTTGAGTGGCTGTTTGCAGCTAGAAAAAAACGATAAAAAATGCAACTTGTTTGCTTGCTTGTTATGGCTACATCAGAGGGCTAGCTAAACAACCCCCCATCTATATGCAGACTCATCACCATCCTGAATAAGGCCAATGATGGTTGTGTCGTCCACAAACGTTAGGAGTTTAACAGATGGGTCACCTGAGGTGCGGTCATTTGTGTAGAGGGAAAAGAGTAGAGGGGAGAGCACACATCCCTGGGGGACGCCAGTGCTGATTGTCCGGGTGCTGGATGTGATTTTCTCCAGTATAACCAGCTGCCTCCTGTCTGTCAGGAAGTTTTTAATCCACTGGCAGATGGAGGCTGGTACAGTGAGCCAGCTTAGCTTTGAGTGGAGGATATCTGGGAAAATGGTGTTGAATGCTGAGCTGAAGTTCACAAACAGGACCATTGTGTATGTCAGTCGATCAATCAATCTAGTCCAGCCAAAACCAATAATTTTTTGTCATTTTAGTCAAACTTATTTCACACAAGATTGTATCTTATCATTATCTGATGGTCCAGATGGAAAGCCTGGAGAGGTGGAGGTATGCACTGGAGAGAAGAGGAATGAAAGTCAGTAGGAGCAAGGCAGAATGCATATGCATGAATGAGAGGGTGGACAGTGGAATGGTAAGGATGCAGGGAGTAGAGGTGACAAAGGCATATGAGTTTAAATACTTGGGGTCAACTGTCCAAAGTAACGGGGAGTGCAGAAGAGAGGTGAAAAAGAGAGTGCAAGCAGGGTGGAGTGGGTGGAGAAGAATGTCAGGAGTGATTTGTGACATAAGGGTACCAGCAAGAGTTAAAGGGAAGATTTACAAGATAGTTGTGAGACCAGCTATGTTATATAGTTTGGAGACCGTGGCACTGATGAAAAGACAGGAGGCAGAGCTGGAGGTGGCAGAGTTGAAGATGCTAAGATTTTCATTGGGAGTGATGAAGAAGGACATGATTAGGGACGAGTATATTAGAGGGACAGCTCAGGTTGGACGGTTTGGAAACAAAACAAGAGAGGCAAGATTGAGATGGCTTGGACATGTGTGGAGGAGAGATGCTGGGTATATTGGGAGAAGGATGCTGAATATGGAGCTGCCAGGGAAGAGGGAAAGGGGAAGGCAAAAGAGGAGATTTATGAATGTGGTGAGAGAGGACATGCAGGTGGCTAGTGTGACAGAGGAGGATGCAGAGGACAGGAAGAAATGGAAACAGATGATCCACTGTGGCGACCCCTAACGGGAGCAGCCGAAAGTAGTAGTAGAGATTATCTGATGAAAAGAGCCCATTCTCACTCCCAACTCGGCACATATGGACGCTTGTTGAGGACGACCTCTTCATGACTGTTTAACGGTCTAGGTACCCCTTTAACGTCAACTTTCAACGTTGAGGGACTGAGATCACTTATAGGCACCAAAAAAAAACAACCCTAATCGTAACACTAACCCTAATGTCATTACATCAAATTTAGGTATATCACACACAAATCAGTGTTTTTAGAGAACAAAAAATCGTCCCTGGTGCTGGCACGTAATTTTAACACAGCACATTACATGCCACAACCACATAATGCGAGTGTTAAGAGGTTGTGGTCATTTCATGTATTTCTGTGAGATCATGTTGATGAATGCATGCAGATGAAAGATAGATTTAGACTGTACTTCTATAAAAAAAATAAATAAAAAAAAAACAGTTGGGATAATCTCGAATGTTTTTGTTTGTTTTGTTTTTGTTTTTTTGTTTGCCTACAACTACCATCTCTGTTGAAAGTTGACGTTAAAGGTGTACCTAGAGCATTGAACAGTGACGAAGAGGTCTTCCTCAACAAGCGCCCATATGTGACGAGTTGAGAGTGAGAATGTGTAGATGAAAAACACAGGTTGGCTTATGAGTTGGCTTTAAAAACACAACAAAATATTGCTACTAATACGTTAACCCACCTCAATTTGTTTGCAGGCAAATATGCAACAGTAGCTAAACTGGACGGTTAAAACATTAGTGAAAATTTAAAAAAAATCTTTCGCTTCATGTAAGTTTATGCTAGCTACTTACTTCATTGTCTTTTGTTTGACATTATTTGATGCCGCACGTCAACTAATGTCATAGATCATCTTCTGAACTCCGATTCTTCTGTCTCATTTAGTGTATAAAGTGTGGTGTATTAAGTATATACTTTCTCTTACCCCTTTTTGAACATTTAACAATCTGATGCATACGGAGATTTGTTCGCTGAGTTTAATGCGCAGATTTGTTGAGCACTTCAGATAATTGGCAATGGCTTATCTATATGTTAAATCCTGCTTATTTACATGTTCGAAATAAATCATCTTCATCACCATCATAATGAGCGGCTCCAGTCTAACTGCCAGCTACAACGTGGGGGGCTCGTTTGTTTTAAAACCAGCGTAGCAGGAGAGGGTGGTGGTTTGTTGGTCGCTCCTTATTAACAGTAACAGGTATGAAGCCAGTCTGAGCCACTAACAACTGTAAAGTGACTGAAAGTAAATGTAGAAGAAAAAAATGTCTGTAATATTTTGTCCCCCCTTTTTGTTAACAAAATTAAAGAGATAGTGGTGAAGTTTTTATTTCTTCAACTACATTTTTTGTCTCGTCTTTTTTTCCGATGCTCAGTGTTGTCATCGTCTCATCTTAGTCATGGGAAAAAAGGTCATTGACGAACATATTTAGTTTTCGTTAATGAAATTAACACTAGTTTTAACAGCCACCAACGACTCTTGTCAGATATTCACATCGCAACGTACCGGCATCATGTGCCACTGCTGAGGGCTGGGGGGGGGGGGGGGGGGCGGCACGGAGTTATCAAACCATTGTTAGGCAAAGGGCGGGGGTCGCAACCTTTTGAAACCTAAAGATGCACTATAAGTGTGTATAATCAGCACAAGGGTTTTCATTGCGTATTATTACTATTATTGAAATTACATAGTTGTGTTTACAGTGATATATTGGGGAGACAAATCGTATTTTTCCCAGGATGAGGGAGGGGCGTGCCCCCCCCCCATCCCACCTTGGATTTCCGCCCATGGAGATCACAAGTAACTTATAATAGGATATATTCAGATCTATTTTTATTACCCCGTTATTTTGTTTGTGCCCGTGTGCCCGTTCATCCCCTCTTGGTGTAGACCTCCAAAATGTCGAAGGTTAGTTCGGTACAGTAAGTAAGTGCAAAAAGATGCCAAAAGCAATTACTACCCTCTAAGATAACACCCATTTACTGACTTGACAATGCCTCTGAAGAAAATGGAAGCTGACGTTTTTATTTGCATCTGAGCTGAGGGAAGTGGCTTGTGGAGTGTATGATAACACTACTTGTCCTCGGCCCTGTTAGGAGAGGGAGGTGTGTATGTCAGTACTGATTGGTAGACTGGCGCTCAGAGGAACACAGTGCTTCCTCTGTTTAAGTGTTGGACAAGAATGGTGAGCTGAGAATGGGGGGAGGGGTAAAAAAAAGAAGAGAGAAATGGAGACAAATGGGTATGGAAAGGCGGAAGACAGCCTGACTAGTTGTACTTTTGGAAGCAGTAAACATTTCTCCTTGTTAAGTAACATCACACTTCATTGAGAAAAAGGAGGCGACAGAGACAGGGAAAAAAAGGGAACTAAATCAGGCGGAGGACAAACTTCAGGGCTCTACACTAACTTTTTGCATTGGTTGCACTTGTGCGCCTAACTATTTTTTTTAGGTGCACCAGCACAAAATTTAGGTGCACCCCATTTTTCATTGCGTCGCCTTTAACACCAAAAGGTCTCCTTTGTATCGCTCTTCTGTCATATAATGTGAATGATTTTTTTTAAGACAATAAGGTGTAGAAAAAGATTTTCTTTATTTTAAACACAATATATAAAGAATATATATATATATATATATATATATATATATATATATATATATATGAAGAATATGTAAAGAAAAATTAAGTGTTTAAAGTACTACACTGAGCTTAAATTGAACATTTAAAACATTTAAACATTTTCAAATAAAAGTGTTTGTGCTTAAAGTGCTTCAATGAACTGAAATTGAACATGTTAGATTTAAACATTTCAAGTAAAATAAAGTGTGTGAGTGACAGTAGGGCTGGTTGAAGGAGTAGGTTTCGTTTTTTTAATGAAAAAACTTTCAATGGCTCTACCTCTCTTCATTTTTACTCGTTTTGTCGCTCGCATTTTTTGAACTGACTACTTAGAGCAGTGAAAAGGACCACAGCCAATCAGAGGCAAGGACCCGCCCGAGCTCTGTCTCTTATTGGTTTAGACCACGATACCATCAGGAGAACACAGAGAGATGCTGCGCTTGCGAAAGAGATTTCAGTGTTCACCCGAGCAGCATCGGGTGCACCATTGCGACCTATAATTTTTTTAAGTCGCACTCTTAAAAATTTTGGTCACACTCTCGAGCCCTGAACTTTCCAAAATAAGTCTTTTTTGTTTTGTTTTTTGTTGTTTTTTTGTGAATATTATGTTCTTTTATATGATAGTCTGTTTATTTGAATTGAATAGCATTCCAAAAGTGAGAATGCATGAGTTGAAATGTGAGAAAACATCGATTTGGGTTTTCATGCATATGTTTGAAATCAGACACGTCACTGTGTTGCTATCTACCAGCACAGTCTTATGTCCTTGAATAGCTCTGCTGTTGCTTTTACAATAAATAATTTGTATGCCCGTGCAGTAACACAACACATTCACAGGTCCATTTCTGTTGCTACTGCCTCAGAATCACCTCAATACTTCATAAGAATTAAGGCCAAAATGGCTAAATTGTCAGCATAAATTGTTGAATTGGCAACCTCTATATCACTGGAACCAAGTGGCAATGCTTTTGTTGGTGGGCTGTTGATTAATTTTCGATCAAACAAGACAGCGTTTCTTTCACTGAACTTCACCGCCACCTGAGTGGTGAGGAGGCCAATCTCTCTGCCTCTTAAAAACCACCATCCCTTTTTACATGTCATCCATTTTGTGTTGGCCCACCCTCATCCACTGGGAGGAAAATCAATATGGTCCAAGCGGAGCGCAGTGGGTGGATGTGAATGGATGTTTCTTGCCTGTTACTTCTCCGTGCACGGCTGATGGGGAAAAGGAGAATCAAGTGCTGTATTCAGTGTCTGAGAAATTTCCAAGGCAGGGTCAGTAACTGCTCCTATTTGCTGGGTGGCTAGCTTGCTGGTTAGTGAGTGAGAGAGAGAGAGAGACAAAGACAGAGAGACACAGACGGACATATCTCAGCAATCAACCTTATAAATATTCCTCCTTCAGCCTTTCCACTGATGTTTAATGCAGAACACAAGCGAACCAACCCCGTAAACGCAGTCGACAAAGAGACTGTTCCACCAAGCACTTTCTTTCTCCCCCATCTCAACCTTATTGTCCGCAGCAGAGTTACACGGTTTTTACATCATGTGCAGCCAGTTACTTGTTAAAGGGATGTTCAGGCTTTCAACCCTCTCTTGCCTGCTCAAAACAACAGTCACTTTAAATGGAACAATACATGCTCTGTGAATGTTAAAGAAAAACAAACACATTCAGTGTGTAAGCTTCCACACGTTCCCGACATTAAGGTAAAATAAACATTTCTGTCGCTATTCCTTGAGCAACAATAAAGATAGCAAGAAAATTAAATGGTTTGAGTTAGAATATTTTGTGTTCGGCGGAAGACAACTGTAATGATAGCAAGGCACTTTATAGCCACTGTTATTCAAGGAAATTGTTCTAACCATTACTGGCCTCTATGTCAGAGCATGTAAAATCAACTGGTTTGTGCTGTGTTGCAATGAGAGATGCTGCAGCTGAGAGCTGGGGAAGAGGGCAAGGATGGTAGGGCCACAGTGTCAGACACAAGTCAAGTCAAGTTTATTTATACAGCAGCCCTCAATCACAGTTACAGCCTCAAAGGACTTTACATTCTCACGAAGAAGACAGGTAGATATACACCACACAACCTCCGCTGACCCCCCCCCCCCAAAAAAAAAAACCTAATAAGAAAAAGGTAAATGGACCTCAGGCGACCGGGTAGCGTAGCGGTCTATTCCGTTGCCTACCAATGCGGGGATCGGAGATCCGAATCCCCGCCTTACCTTTGGCTTGGTCAAGTGTCCCTACAGACACAATTGGCCGTGTCTGCGGGTGGGAAGCCGGGTGTGGGTATGTGTCCTGGTCGCTGTAGTAGCGCCTCATCTGGTCAGTCGGGGCGCCTGTTCAGGGGGGAGGGGGAACTGGGGGGAATAGCATGATGCTCCCACACGCTACATCCCCCTGGTGAAACTCCTCACTGTCAGGTGAAAAGACTCCACATGTATCGGAGGAGGCATGTGGTAGTAAATCTGCAGCCCTACCCGGCTCGGCAAAGTGGGTGGAGCAGCGACCGGGATGGCTTGGAAGAGTTGGGTAATTGGCCAAGTGCAATTGGGGAGGAAAAAAAGGGGGGGGGGCAGAGCATCAGCGAAGAAATTCCTTTTCCAGGATGGACTGAGGTGCAACAGGTGCCGAGTGGGTAAGGTTGAACATGAGGTAACGGATTTAGAAATAAAAGGCTTTAATAAAAATATCTAGTGATGGCAATAAGATATAACTTATAATTGCAAAGCAAAGGGCAGACAGAAAATTCTTGAAGCTCAATATGGATTTAGTGGCAGCTGGGTTGCACAGGGCAAAAGACTGATTCAGTCCATAGAGGAAATGCCACATTCAAAGAGCGAAACACTTTGGCCCCTAAAACTTAAAAATCAATATCATCTAAATCCCAGAGGGCTGGAAAGTTTCAACAGAAACCACAGGGCACCAGAGTATAGCCAACTTAGTTTGGGTGACCAGATGTAATAAGTCCAAATCTGGGACAAGCAGTTGACATTTTGCAAGACAGATTTATAATGTCCACTCTTCACAGGTTACCAAAACAAAAGGTATAGATTTTTGATATAACGCATATCAGGCTAGATTAGACACATATATAGCCCGGCTGCAGTTTCACTCTTACCCACTGTTGGTGCATGACAGTATATGATATCCCTGAATAACACATCGCAAAATAAATTGCTATAGGCACGACCAATGGTAAATAATGAGAGTGGTATTTGACCAAGTGTCTTGGTGTTTTTTTCAACTTCAAGGTTAAGTTCAACTTTATTGTCATATGTATTTAGAATACAGTGAAGTTCTTGTGCTCTGAAGCTCTGTGTCTTAACACAAGGGACACAAGGACACCCCCCCCCCCAAAAAAAGCAGACTGTGCATACAGTGAATTCATACATTTTAAACATAACATACAGTACACTATAACACAACAATGTAAGGTGCATATGGGTGCATCAGCTGTTCAGCAACCTGACTGTTTGTGGAAAGAAACTGTTACTGGGATGGGTGGTGTGTGATTTGATGCTCCGGTACTGTTTTTTAGATGGAAGAAGCGAGAACAGAACATGAGCGGGGTGGCTGGTGTCCTTAATGATGTTTTGGGCTTTCCTTTTGCAGTGAGTGGTGTTAATATTATGAAGTTGTGGTAGATCCATGCCAGTGATTTTTTTTCCGCTGTCTTTACAGTCCTTTGCAGCAGTCTGCAGTCAAGTTGCCAAACCACACTGTGATACAGCCTGTCAAGACACTCTCTATGGTACCACGATAAAAGTTCATGAGAGTTTTGGTACTCATACCGAAGCTCTTGAGACACCTCAGAAAATACAGTCTCTGCTGTGCCTTCTTGAGGATGCAATTGGTGTTGACAGACCATGTGAGGGTGTCTGTGATGTGTAAACCGAGAAATCTAAAACTGTCCTCAATTTCAACAGATGACCCATATATAATAGGAAATAGGAATGAGATTTATTCAGATCTTTCTAAAGTCAACAAATGTTTCTTTTTTCTTATTGTCATTTAGAGATAGGTTGTTATTATGGCACTATATGGTTAAATCTTCCACTTCCCTCCTATAGGCCCTCTCATCACCCTCGCTTATTAGTCCAATTACTGTGGTGTCATCTGCAAATTTAATGATGCTGTTGTTGTCATATTTGGCACACAGTCGTGTGTAAACAGACTGTATGATAGGGGACTGAGACAGCAGCCCTGAGGTGTGCCGGTCCTAAGAACTAAAACTGTAATGGATCAAAGGTCTCAGGAATGTTACATTTTATATACTATGATACAACCAATCTTTCCAGGCACTTCATAATAACAGTGATCAAAGCAACAGGTCAGTAATCATTAAGGCAAGACACTGGGGTTTTCTTAGGTACGGCCACAATGGTGGTTTTCTTAAAACAGTGGGCCCACACACAATGACAGGGACAGGTAAAAAAAATGACAGTAAAAACCTCAGATAGATGAGTGTAACATGTCTTGAGGACACAAGAAGGGATGCTGTCTGGGCCAGCAGCTTTACGAGCCTTAACCCTTTGAAAGTTTTACTTGCATCAGCCTCTCTCACCTGTAGATTGACTTCATCGGGTGGGCACTGTGCTGCTGTCACTGGGTCCAATTTGTGAGGTTTAAAGTGGGCATGAAAGTTGTTAAGCTCACCCAGAAGAGAGGCAGAGGCGTTGATAGCCACACTGGCTTTAGATCTATAGTCTGTAATCACCTGCAGTCCCCCCTACATGCACCAAGAGTCACAGCCACTGTAGTCATTTTCCAGTTTGTCTCTATATTGTCTTCTATCAGCTTTGATGGCTCTCCTTAAGTTATACCTGGATTTTTTGTAGCCTTCCTTATCCCTCAATTTAAAAGCAATGGTACGCTCCTTCAGCCTCAGGTGAATGTCGCTGTTAATCCAAGGCTTCTGGTGGGGGTAGCAGCAAATAAACTGTACTGGGATACAGTTATCCACACAGAATCTAACATAGCCTGTGACCGACTGCGCATACTCATCCAAACTCGAGGCTGAATCCTTAAAGACTGACCAGTCTGCTGATTCAAAACATCCTTGAAGTTTGGATTCATGTCCTGCAGTTTTGACTAAAGAGCACATTAATCTACGACCAATCAAACTCTGCCACATGAAAGAGTAGCGACATTTCAGCAGAGAATGCCAGAGATGATTGTAAAATCATAATCAAAAGTGATTAACATTTAAATGGAGAAATGTGTACTTTTGTTATTTTACTTCAGAATGCTGCATGTCGTCTCAGCATTTGGGACAAAGGGTAAGAAATATTATGCAGTACAACTTCAAGCGTCGACGTCCTTTGCATTGTAACCATCCTAGTGTGCTGATTTTTAGGGATGGAGATAGTGGGAGGGGTGTGGGGTTAAGTAAGAGCTACCTGCTGAATGACACAAAATGGCCCTCAGGTTGCTTCCCCCCTTGATACATACAGTAGGATTGGGATACAAGGCAACTGGATACAGCAGCTGTGGCAGTGAGGGGGGAGTCAAGCGCTCTGCCTGGGATCACTCCCTCATTCACTACTCCCTGCATATGAAACACTCAGTTGGTATAGGGAGAAATAAATGGAGATTTCGGTTATTACCGAATCAACATTTTGTGGCATCTCGTCATGCAGTATTTGACAGTGAAATGAGTGTACGAGCAGCACGGTGGCACAGTGGTTAGCGCAGTCGCCTCACAGTTACAGCAAGAAGGAAGGTCCTGGGTCTGAACCCCGGGGTTGTCAAATCTTGGGGGTCATCCCAGGTCATCCTCTGTGTGGAGTTTGGATGTTCTCCCCGTATCTGTTTGGGCTTCCTCCGGGTGCTCCGGTTTCCTCTCACAGTCCAAAGACATGTAGGTCAGGTGACTCGACCATACTAAATTGTCCTTGGGTGTGAATGTGTCGGCCCTGTGATGGACTGGCGGCCTGTCCAGCATGCTTCCCTGCCTGCCACCCAATCACTGCTGGGATAGGCTCCAGCATCCCATGACCCTAATTAGGATAAGCAGCTTGGATAATGGATGGATTGATGAGTGTACGAGTAGAGCGGAGAAGAAGCGATGCACAGCATTGTGGTATTTTTAGCATAAAGTAGTGTACATGCGTTGGACACTTCATTTTCAGTTATATCACGGAAACTTTTGAGGGCACCATGTAGTGAATCAGTGCCACCTTTAGAATCCCAACACTCAAGCAAAATGGAGGAAGGTGAATATGGCGCGCTGTATAGCTAATAGGGAGCCATTTCGGACACAGCTAAGGTTGCCAGAGTCAGTTGTCACAGGCCTGATGGCAGGAGACAGGCTATCCAGATACACCTCAACCCAACCTCATTGCTGAGTGGCCGGGATTTGGCTGAAGAGCTGCTGGGATTTTTTTGCCGGCCTCCTCTAGCAGCCTCCTCTAGCTGTCACCAGGAGGGTATTATCCTCCTCAATAACCAAACATCCCAGAGGAGACACAGGGGAGAAGAGAGGAAGAGAAGAGAGCCAAGTTAGCAGGAGAGAGAGCGAGAGAAAGAAGAGTTGGAGGTGGTTAATAATGAAAGACAATAGCCTTACATAGTATCTTCAATGCTAACACAAAAGAGGAACAGCAACTGAGACGGCAAGAAAATGTTAGACGGGGGACAAAGAGAATTAAAGAGGACAGAGGCGAGAACAGAAACAACAGCACATTTGTGGAGTAACAGAACAAATCCTCAGAGAGGGACCAAGTAATGGGCTAGATAAATATTTTTCCCTTTTCTCATATATGTTGCCAATTTTCTTACAAATTAGGATTGTAATGTTAATTCAGAAAACAACGCAAAATTTTGAGCATCTTACTGCAGCATATATCTTTACATGCATTTACTCACAAACCTTCCTTCAACACAGATACTGCAGCTAAATGTGAGGTTAAAGCTGAAATCGCTCCCTACATATTGCACTACATATTCACCCTCCTCCAATTTGTTGGTCTGAATTCTAACTGTGAAACGTATTCAATATTCAGCACCCTCAAAAAATTCCCAAAATGTAACTGAAAATGACGAATCCAACACGCGTACGCTACTTTAGGCTAAAAACGCCACAATCTAATGATTCGTCACTCCTCCGCACTGCGCGTGCGGTCTTTTCACTGTCAAATATCTCATGACGGGACAAGAAGCCACAAAATGATCATTCTGCAGTGGTTGAAATCAACATGGTTGCATCCGAAATCACATACTTATTTCATATACAACATATGTGTACTATTAGTATTAGTATGTGACAATAATACATCCATGAGCGAGGACTAGGATTGTTGGAGCAGCGCCATGTTGCTCGCATTGTGATTTTGTACAAGAGAATAAATGAAACACGGAATTGTCCATCTCTACTTTCTTGCAGTTTCCACACTACTATAGAATAAAAAAAATTGAGAAACAGAAACCAAATGTACAGTTGCATTCAGCAACTATGTACACAGATAAATAGCTCTAACAAAGCAGAAGTTTCTGTAGTAATGGACTCGTTTGTGCAACTCTACTACTACTACTACTGCTGCTGCTACTACTACCACTACTGCTACTAACAAGAGGGACAAGAATAGTACAGTACCCAAGTACATTGGTGCCTACTAGACTACAGGATTTACACATCCATGGTATACGAGTACAAAGTATGAACAGCCATTCGGGCATAAAGCGACGTCACGTCCTTTTGCGAGCTAATGACAACACGCCATGGATGTAGAACTGGATGTAGAACTGGATACGGTGCCGCCGCTCAGCCTTGCAGCCATTTTTTCCAGTGGTCACTCGCGATATTGCAGCGAAAAATCCCCCTGCGGCCCAAAAAGCATAGACCACCGCTGTCTGTGAATATTCTCATTCATCCAGGTCATGATTGTCCAAAGGAATTGAATCAAGTGCGACTGGACTTGGTATATATCCGTGAAGACGTTTCGCCTCTTATCCAAGAGGCTTCATCAGTTCGTGCCTTTCTGACTAGACCAAGCTACATAGACCACCGTTGTAAAAGGGACGCCGGTAAAACTGTTGACAGGACACCTGAAGCTATAATCATGGTCAATTATTACTCTTTGTATTGTATATTTTTAAGCCATTGCATTTTAATCTTTTCAAAAAATTTCCAAAGCCAGAAAAATCTTTTAATTTTTTTTCTTCTGCATGACATCACGGCTGTTTACTAGCATTCTCCATGTTGTGGTCTCGGGAACAAGGATCGCTGCTAGGTTAAACAAACGCTGTTCGGATGAACAGCCTTCAGGCTCTGGTTATCTCCCGGCTGGACTACGGCAACTCCTTCCTTGCTGGCACCCCGGCGTCGGCCATCAGACCTCTGGAGCTTGTTCAGAAAGCTGCAGCTTGTCTAGTGTTCAACCACCCTAAGTTCTCCCACAAAACTCCCCTTCTCATGTCCCTACACTGGCTCCCAGTAGCTGCTCGCTTCCGGTTTAAGACTCTGGTGCTAGCTTACAGGGCAGTGAAAGGAACAGCTCCTTCCTATCTCCAGGCCATGGTCAAGCCTTACACCCCCGCCCGACCACTTCGCTCTGCTGCCTCGGGACGCCTGGCTGCCCCGTCGCTCAGAGGCCCCTGCTACCGATCGACCCGGTCACAGCTCTTTTCTGTCCTGGCCCCACAGTGGTGGAATGAACTCCCCACTAATGTCAGTCGCTGCCCATCTTTCGGCGCAGGCTGAAAACTCACCTCTTCAATAACTACTACCCTGTTACTTGTTCTTAGCACTTATTGTATTCACTCATTAAAAAAAAAATTCTTTCTTGCACTTTTACTTTAGCACTGGTTTTGCTCTTAGATGCTCGTTTAGATGCACTTATGACCTCTGATGACTAGTAGTTCTCCTGATTGCCTACGTTAAATGCACTTATTGTAAGTCGCTTTGGATAAAAGCGTTGGCTAAATTAATGTAATGTAATGTAATGAACAAAAATCAAAGGCAAAGGTGAATAAATGACACAAAGCTGAGCTTTCTCTTTCACACATCAAGATATTTTGAGTTTATGGTTTTGCTTCGCATTTATTGGTCACTAGCATAGCATTCATGAACGCGCAGCGCTGGATCGTGAACGCGGTTTGCTCGTTCTCATAGCCTAGCGGCAGTGTTGGGAAGTAACGGAATACATATAACGGCGTTACCTATTTAGAATACACAATATGAGTAACTGTATTCAAATACAGTTACAATTTAAATTTATGGTATTCAGAATACAGTTACATTCTTAAAATTATTGTATTACTTAATTCTTTTTTCTTTGGTGCCATTCTTATTTTAAGAGGATTACGACACAAAATGCAGTGAAAGTGATACCTAAATGTTAGTTCAACAGTAAATTCAATAAAACAGTATGCTATATTTTCATCTTTATTTGAAGTTTTTCATTCTAACAGCTATGGAAATAAAGAAAAGGATATGGAAAAGTTCTCTTCTTTCTTTTTCTTTTTTTTTACCAGATAAAAAAATAATAGATCTTTTGTTTACATACTCTTCTAGCCTTTGTTAATATATATTTAAGGTGACTCAAATGCATTCAGCCAGTTGATACAATACAAGAAACAGAATAGTTTACTCAAGTAAGTAGTATTGTGTGAATGCTACATATAGTGTTACACAAAATGTAAGAAAATATTAAAAGTAATCCAAAGTATTTAGAATACGTTACTCACATTTAGTAATCTAACGGAATACGTTACAAATTACATTTCATGACATGTATTCTGTAATCTGTAGTGGAATACATTTTAAAAGTAACCCTCCAACACTGCCTAGAGGCATGATGGGAGAAACACTACTGTGCATATTCAGTGGGCCCCATGTACCCGGAAGTAACCCTGAAGCCAGAAACTTTTCGGCGTCTGCGGGTTGTGGCTAAATGGGGTACAGCCACGGACGGAAGTGACGCAAAATCTCGCCGGGCGTATTTTGTTGCTGTGGCGCTAGCTAGCCTAGCTAACCTCCATGGCGACAGGGTGTATTTCGCTGTTATGGCGCTAGCTACCCTAGCTAACTTCCTGAGAAACATGGCGGCAACGAAATACTCCCGGCGAGATTTTGCGTCACTTCCGTCCATGGCTGTATCCCATCTAGCAGCAACCGGCGTATGCACCAGGCGAGCAATTGTCATATGAATGAACAGGCGCCATTTTTAGATCCGGTATCCAGTTCTACTATAATACATCCATGCAACACACGCAAACTTCTACCGGCTTGGTGGCTCACATCTTTTCTTTTTTTTTAACGTAAAAATAAACAAGGTTTCTGCTTAGTTTCTTTACTTTACTTTACTTTGCTTTCTTTACTTTACTACCATTACTTTCTGCTTAGCATGTGAAAAGTTCGTAACACTTAAACTTGAACCGTTCGGCCGTTGAGCCGGTTGGATCGCCACTGGTTGCGTTAGCGTGTGAATGAGTCAGAAGCCACATTCATAAACAACGGATGTAAAAAGGGCTAAGTATTTACCTAGTGAGTAGTAATTTGGCCTATCTTTAAAATGTGAGTGGGCAGAGACAGCCAAAAACAAGTGTTTACTCACTGATACAGCTGTTACACAATTGTTGTTTATTTATATAATTTTCCATACACTTTATACTAAAAGTCACCCACATTTCGACAATGATGAAAAAGAAGGGGTGTAGATAAAGAGGACAGCGGTGGTGTGTGTGTGTGTGTGTGTGTGTGTGTGTGTGTGTGTGTATATATACCAGGTCCCCATTAGATAGGAAACCATTAGAATAGAAAACCCAAACCTTGTGCAAATTTGTGATATTGGGCTACCGCTATACAAACGTGACTTGTGGGGACATTTTATGGGTCCACATGAGGAAAAGGGTCTATTTTAGGGTTAGGGCTTGGTTTTAAGGTTAAGGGTAGAATTAAGATTAGGTTAAGATTAGGGTAAGAGTTAAGGTTACACATGTTGTTATGATGGTTAAGGTTAGGGTTAAGGGCTGGGAATGAATGTAGTCAGTCCCCACAAGTATAGGGTATAGGGTGACATTGTGTGTGTGTGTGTGTGTGTGTGTGTGTGTGTGTGTGTGTGTGTGTGTGTGTGTGTGTGTGTGTGTGTGTGTGTGTGTGTGTGTGTGTGTGTGAAGGTGGTAGTGCTGTACCAGAACAACACGCCCCACCTTCTCACATGTATACCAAGACAGTTTAGTTGGCTGATGCCAGCGTGTCGCCTTTCTACTCTGAGTCATATTTTATTGATTATATTTTATAGATCTGTGAGCATATCCATGTTCACATTCTTCTAAAAATGTGTCAAATAAAATCAACCCCCCCCCTCCCCTCACAAAATCGCATCTGACAGTTCCATTTCATTTGGATTTACAACGAATCGCACAGGTTTGCGATGCTCCAAATGTCCCTTTATGGGAGACTGTGACAGGGTTTTGGGGGGCCGAGCTGTATACCTGTCAAATAATCGTGCTCCAAATGTCACTTCATATCATTTAAATATCATTTAAATCGTATATCAATATAAAATTATTTTTCTTCAGACTATTCTTAGCTGGTCTCCTCACTCCAGGACTTGTCCTTGAAACTTAAAGTCCCCGTCAGCCAGTCAGCTGTACCACCATAAACCAGCCCTTATGAATGCAGCCATAAAACCTAAGGTTATATGTAAATGATGACATTATAAGTGGGGCGCCCATAGGTTTTGGCTGTGGACGAGAAACCCCAATAATTGTTTTTTTCCGGTGGGAATATCTAGCAGCACTGTAATTTTTTAGGACAAAGTTTGGTTTACAAGTAATGTTTATAAATTGTATTTATTTGATATAAAAAACATATGTTACCGAATGCAGATTAACATAAAATGTATAAATATTGATTAAAATCCATGCATATATTGTTCAGATTATTCATCATTTCCGTGCGCTGTAAATTTATGAAACTCAAATTTTGGACTGAGCTGTAAGATGTTTCTCCAATAATACCTTTGTAGCTGTTCTCTCGACTGCCAACGTCCTCTCATTTTGAAATGCGATGAAATTCACTCTCAAATTCATGACAAGCGCAGACCCAGACTGCATATCATTTCAATAAATCTATCTGAGGAGGGTGAATCCGCAGCTCTGTGTCATGGCTTTGATGGATGAAAAAAGAAAAAGAAAAAGGGGGGGCAGTCAGAGGCCTGTCTGGAAACCCTGTAACTCATAGTTAAAGTATGGCACATATACAGACAAGTGAATAAACTTAAACACAAAGTATTTTTTTCACTTAGACATTCATGTATACACACACACACACACACACACACACACACAATGTCACCTTTTGCTTGTGGGGTCCCCTCAGACAACATTCGTTCCCTAGCCCCTTAACTCTAACCATCATCACTACATGTCTAACCTTAACCCTTACCCTAATCTTAATTCTAAACTTAACCCTAAAACCAAGTCCTAACCCTAAAATGGTCCCTTTCCCTCATTGGCACCCATAAAATGTCCCCACAAGGTAGGTGGTTTCTGGTCTTCTATCCTATTGGGACATTTGGTCCCCATTAGGATAGAAAAACCTGGTACACACACACACACACACACACACACACACACACACACACACACACACACACACACACACACACACACATGCGCACACACAGTAACAGAGCAAGCTTGGAGGCCGGGGTTTGATTGCAGCTGTTTGGATGACAAGGCGATTTGATCTGTGGGCGATCCCTCACTGCTGTCATCAGCTCAGGACAAGGGTGTGTGTGGGGGCAGGGAAGCTGACCGGGGTGGAGATGGCGGTCGTGTGTGAGTGAGAGTGTGCATTTTGGTGCAGGGCCATGCATATGATTCTTAAGTGTTAAGAAGTTTGCATCTGCTTAAGTGTGTCTTGTGTGTGTGTGTGTGTGTGTGTGTGTGTGTGTGTGTGTGTGTGTGTGTGTGTGTGTGTGTGTGTGTGGTGACAGCTGGGCATTGTGCCAGTGTGGAAGAGGAGCGCAACTGTTTTTAAGACATCAAAGACTGCAGCGATTCGTGTATTTTTTTTATATTGATCACAACAGTACACCTTGATATATCCCTCATCTTGCGACACAAGCCATTTCAACCATGTCAGCCATCGTCACTAATAAATGATTCACCAATAAGTACTTCCTGTTTGGACCCAGCTTTAGGGGCAAAGATATACCGAGAAAATTAAACCGAGTCCCGAAGGCATCTTTGCAAATGATAGGGTAATGGAAATCAATCACGGGCCTCTCATTAGAGCAATCATCAACTATGTCGGCCACCGTTACATTGATCAGAAATCAGTTTGATTGACAGTTTTGGAAAGCTCAGGGTCGGTCAGTGTGGAGTCATGGTGCGTGAAACTGTGGACGCTCCCTCAGTGTCACTTGTCATATTCTGCTTCCTCATTTTGATCCAGCGCGACACTGTGGGTCAAGGGTCATGACACTGTCTGTATGATCCACGAGATGATGACTAGACAGACGTACTCCTGCGTCACACTGTCCACTGTAAAATGGCGGAGGTCTGCAAATATTAAGAAAGTAAACTTTCTTAATGTGTAGACAAAGACTGTTTTAGAGGGTCACATCATGCCACTGTGCCTACAACTGCTGCTAGAAGGGAAACAACTGTTCCATTATGAAGCCAGGCCTGAAAAATGGTAATCATGGAGTTTTGCAAAGCAGCAGCAAATTGTCTGTGTAAAAAAAAAAAAAAAAAAGAGAGACTAATACAATATTGGAAATTGTTGGCAAAGAAGACAAGGTGCAGCAGATGGAGAAAAAAAGGACGCTATCGGAGGGAGAGGTGAATGATGCCAGACATGTCTGTCTCCAGCTTTGACTTATCTAACCCTATCTGGTATTGTGATACTGGCTCTGACGCTCATTTAACAGATGGTATCTCACAGCCATTTTTTCCCCCACCTTTTTCTCCCCAATTGTAACTGGCCAATTACCCCACTCTTCCGAGCCGTCCCGGTCGCTGCACCACCCCCTCTGCCAATCCGGGGAGGGCTGCAGACTACCACATGCCTCCTCCGATACATGTGGAGTCGCCAGCCACTTCTTTTCACCTGACAGTGAGGAATTTCGTCAGGAGGATGTAGCACGTGGGAGGATCACGCTATTCCCCCCCCTGTTCCCCCTCTCCCCCCTGAGCAGGCACCCCAACTGACCAGAGGAGGCGCTAGTGCAGCGACCAGGACACATACTCACATCCGGCTCCCCACCCGCAGACACGGCCAATTGTGTCTGTAGGGACGCCCGACCAAACCGGGGATTCGAACTGGTGAGCCGCATGTTGGTAGGCAACGGAATAGAACGCGACACTACCCGGACACCCCACATCCAATTTTTAATATAATTCAATTAATGGTTGAGACTGTCTATGCTTGAAACCTGTTATGGTAAAGCTGTCTGGGAGGACCTTTCAAAGAGGAGTGGAAGTTAACACATTTCACCGACAAAAATGGACTACTGTCACTCCACAACAAATACACTATGTGAACGCCTATGTGTTTTTGTCCTACAAAATGTTACACCCACGGCTATATCACTTTAATGCAAAGCTTATTCAATACTGGGTGCTTTGAAATTTGACGTAAATACAAGAATGTGTGTGTGTGCGGGCACATGCTGCATGACTGTGCAGGATCCTTGCATAGTTTATTGCCTATGTACTGCTACAATACACCTAAACAACAACGCGTTTGCTTCTGTTTCTCCCTGTTTTGTTTCTTTGCCTCTCCCTCCATCTGTCCAAGGCCTGAAAGACACGGTTGTTTTGAGGTTTTGCTCAGACAGTTGCTTCCAACCGCACAGAGAAAGTCCCTCTCTGGAAGTAAATTATTACACACTATTACCTCAAGTCATGACAATACTGGCTGATTGTTTGTGTGTATACGAGTCTAATTGCAAGTGCTAGTGCTTGTGTTTATGTGCGTGGGCATGTGCATGCGTGAGTTTTTATTTCACCATAAAAGCAAATAGCAAATGATGAAAATGTTTTACTTTTTTATGTGTGTGTGTGTGTGTGTGTGTGTGTGTGTGTGTGTGTGTGTGTGTGTGTGTGTGTGTGTGTGTGTGTTTTAGTGTGCTTGTTTGTTTGTGTCATTTTCCCTGTGGCCAGCTTCAGTGTCCCGTGGGCAAAGATGAAAAATGACGGGTTGAGATTGGAGGAGCAAAGGGAGATGAAAGCACAAACAGTGACTCAGGTGAGGTGCAGACATTGCAGGGAAGTAATCCAGACAAATGGCTTTCCACCGAATAACAGGGGAAATGCACGTGCCTAAAACTTAAAGTACCTGTGTCTAAAACATAAAGTACCTGCATGCACGATAATTACACTAATGATCAATTTCATTGATATTTCAAAAGTAAATTGGAAAAAAATCAAAGGATCCAGAGACAGAACCCTGTCTACAGTTGTTAAGTGCAGTTAATCTTCCTAATAAATACTTTTGTCTGACCAAATGTACACACACACACACACACACACACACACACACACCACTTAACATGTCTCCCTGCATATGCCAAGCTTGTCTTTGTAGTAAAACTCAGATTGGCAAAGGGAAGAGGTGCAACTTCCTGTTTCATCAGGCCCTAATTGGAAACAACTGAACAAGATATTGTGCTGTGCTAGCTTGTAGGCTTTGCTAGAGAACAGCCTAGCTCTCCACCCAGCCAAGTGAAACTGGGCTGCAGTCGTCTATTGATTTCTGATCTTGCGATGTGATTAACAACTCAGGGGCTGGTGTTATTGCAGTGTGAAAGTGTAAAGTAGGAGGGAAACTGTTTCCTTTTGAGTTGACAAACAAAGTACAGATTTTTTGTCCTTGACAGGATTTTAGCTGTATTCTGTCATCCTCTAACACTATTAGCTGGGGTTATTTATTGTGAAATATTTGGTGCAATGAATAATGCCCAAACAAATACATTTCCTTTTATGCTGATGAAGAATGATACTGCTCTGTCAGAACAAATGTATTTTCTGCTGCTTAAAATAATTGCAGTAGTGCATTTGTGTATGTGTGTGTGTGTGTGTTTGTGTGTGTGTGTGTGTGTGTTCATGTCTGGCTGTGAGGCATTCAGGTTTTTCCTTTAATTTGTCAGTTGTGTGTGTGTGTGTGTGTGTTTGTTTGCATTTGTGTGTGTGTGTGTGTGTGTGTGTGTGTGTTTGCATTAATATACACTAAGTATGTCTGCAGATGTGATTGCTAATCTTTGTGTCAGTGGATTTATGTGTGTCTTCTGCATCATAGCCAGTGAGCCATTATCCCAGGGGCCGAGTGTCGGCGCTCTGTGTCTGTCCTTACAGTTGCCTGTTTGAATATTCTCATTAAAAGGCTCTGTTGTGAATTCCCCAGGTCCCCGTGCAGGGGCAAGGCTTAGCAGGTTCTCAGCCAGACGGTTTTCCTTTGAGCTAGGTAGGGGGCTGGTTTGACAGATACTGTAGGGGGTAAGACAGTCAGCAGACTTGATTGCTAAGCCGTCGGCCACCCAGAAAGTCTGCAAGCAGGGGAGCTAGGCAGTCACGCGACGAAGAGGAAATTTAACTGAAATGAAAAAACCCTACAGTAGACAGCCAGACAGCATAACTATCCAGCCATCCAGGCAAATTAGGGGCTTAATCGTTAGCAAGCCGACTATCCAAGCTACCAAGGAAGCCAGGCAGAGAACCAAATCAAAAACGTGTGGAGGTAGATGGGGAGGAGCAGAAGGAGGGATATTAAGGCTAGACAGTGCCGTGTGTGTGTGTGTGTGTGTGTGTGTGTGTGTGTGTGTGTGTGTGTGTGTGTGTGTGTGTGTGTGTGTGTGTGTGTGTGTTGTTTTGCACAGGGTGATGTGATGCATCTGGTGCAGGAAAGATGCATGCTTGCTTACTGCCTGCTTTTCTAACCTCTCGCTTACAGCTTGCTGCCACTGGCTAGCCCTTTTGGGGAACAAGGAAGCAGCCCAGTGCGGAAGCATTCCCCTGCCAGTACATAGCCTCTCCTTCGCCAAGACCCCTGCCAGGCCTCCTCGTGGCTGTGCGGCCTGCTAACTCGACTGCCGAGTCGGCTATGTTGCTGTTGAGCCAAGTCTCCATAAACATCAGCAGACAGCAGTTTTCCAGTCTTTTCTGAGCGGGTAGCCTGAGTCTTATCTCGTGCATTTTGTTAGCTAATGATCGGACATTAGCCATGAAGATGCCGGGAAGGGAAACTTTGATAGGAGCGCTACTTAGCTTAGCATGTAGCCCACCTCGTTTCCCCCTCTTCTGTTTACGTTGCCGACGGGGGCAGCGTTTCCACTGTGAGACCAGTGAGCGGATCTATGGGGAAACTGTCCGTGATGGTGGAGGAAAGTGAGTAATCCGCTCTGAGGTTTAAAAGCTCCTGATGGCTGTAGAAGAGCGCATGACCTACACTTGTAAATAAACTTAAAACTAAATAACAAAGAACAAGAACTAAACAGCATTGAACAGGGAGCCGCAGTAGCCACTGCGTCCAGCACGCCGCCATCTTGATTAAACGCACACAGGTGGGATAGGAATGGCATATGGAGTGAAGTACTGGGTAGGCATGAGTTTGGTCAGGTTAATGCAAATGGTCCGAGGCTGCTAATACTCTGTGCAGAGCATGACCTCACCATTACGAACACACTGTTTCAGCAGATGGCCAAATACAAAACATCCTGGATGCACCCACAATATGAACACACTGGTACCTGATTGATTATATCATAACAAGATGTATTGACACCAGTGATGTCTTGCTGACCTGGGCCATTAGAGGTGCAGAATGCTGGGCGGATCAATGCCTGATCATGACCGAGCTCCACATCAAAGTGCGCCCCCCACAGTGTCTCAAGAAACCCATAAAAAACAACGGAACTGTGCTAAATTGAAGTCAGCCCCAGCACGGAATGAGTTCGGTCACTCTGTAGGCACGATGGCACTAGAGTTTGAGGCCATTCAGAGTTCTGACAATTCCGTGGGATCAGAAATGGACCTCCCTAACCTCACTGTTACATCAAGCTGCAATAGACTATAGGCTACAGAGCCAGAAAACATCAGGACTGGTTCGATGAGAACTCTGACACCATCACATCCCTGTTGGAAACCATGCGTAGGGCACACAGGGCTACTCTACAGCACGTAAGGAGGTACAAACAACCTTGCACACACTGCAAAATACATGGTGGATGAACAAAGCTCACAAGATTCAACCATATGCTGACAGAAATGATATGCACAACTTCGACAATTCTATAAAGACTATATATGGCCCTAGGAACTGTTCTATCACACCCTTAAAGTCAGCAGACAGACTGACAAACCCTGGAAGACCAAAAGCGGATCCTGGCAAGGTGGTTTGAACATTTTGAAGCCCTACTTAACCAGCACTCACCAACCAACCAATCCATCCTGGAAGAGCTGCAAAATCGTCCGCCCATCCCAGATCTTGACCACCCACCAACTTTTCAATAAGTACTCCCTCAAGAGCAATAAGTTCCCTGGCAATGATGGTATCTCAGCAGAACTTCTAAAACAAGGAGGATATCTGTGCACCAGAATGATATATCAGTACATCCTGCAGGTCTTGGACCAGGAGAGTTTCCTTCAACAATGGAGGGATGCTAACATTGTCACCCTGTAGAAAAACAGGGGTGACAAGTCCATCTGCGGCAACAGTCGTGGCATATCCCTACTAGCTGTTGCAGGCAAGGTCCTAGCAAAGGTCATGCTATGCAGGATGGTGAGGCACTTGACAGAATATCTGCTGCCAGAGTCACAGTTCAGTTTCAGGAAGAGCAGGAGGACTGTGGATATGATTTTCACAGTAAGACAGCTACAAGAAAAGTGCCACGAACAACATCAGGACCTTTTCATGGCTTTTATTGACATCTCCAAAGCTTTTGACATTGTGAATCGAGAACTACTTTGGAAAAGCTTGAGAAAGTTTGGCTGTCCAAGCAAATTTGTGAGCATCCTATCACAGTTCCATGATAGGATGGTGACACAGTTGGCCATAGGAGGACAGGACTCGGTGCCCTTTAACATGTGCACTGGTGTGAGGCAGGGGTGTGTGCTGGCACTGGTACTCTTCAACATTTTCCTCCTATGTGTCACAAAACTTTTTCACAAAGATCTGGAAGACAATAGCGGGATCACAATAGACTTTAGGCTAGATGGAAACCTCTTCAACATCCGAAGATTCCAGGCAACCACCAAGTTATCTGCAGTGCAGGTCCTTGAGCTGCAGTATGCTGATGACTGCGCTCTTGTAGCTCACACACCAGAAGAGCCGTAAACCATCCTTGCCGCAGTTGTGAATGCTTACAGCAGGCTGGGTCTATCAGTCAACACCACCAAGACTGAGGTGTTATGCCAATGAGGTCCAGCCCCCCATCTACTATGCCTGTCTTCACAATAGAACACCAGCCACTCTCCGTTGCCCCATCTTTCAAATACTTGGGCAGCATCCTTTCTGAGGGCTGCAACATTGATCATGCAATTCATAATAGAATCAAACAAGCCTCTGTAGCCTTCAGCAAATTCTGACATAAGGTCTTCCAAAACAAACATCTCCACCTGCACACCAAAATTGCCATTTACAAAGCCGTCTGTATCACAACTCTTCTATAGAGCTGTGAAGCCTGAGTCACATACAACTGCCACGTAAGGTTGCTGGAGCTGTTCCACATAAGTTGTCTGCAGCGAATCATAGAGATCACATGGCGTGACTGTTCCTCATACTGAGATTCTTGCTCGGACAAGCTGCAAGAACATAAAAGCCATGGTCACTGAACACCAACTGCGCTAGCTTGGGCATGTTATCAGGACGCCTCAAGAATGCCTGCCATGTCAAGTCCTGCCTGGACAGCTCCATCTGGGCCGCCGGTCCGCAGGTGGTCAAAAGAAGCGATACAAAGACCAGCTAAAAACATCACTGAAGAAGTTTTGTATCAATCCCTTGAAATTGGAGCAAGCTGCCATCAACCATTCAAACTGGCATCTGCCACAGAGGTATAGAACAGCTGGAATTGGAGAGAAGTGTGAAAAAAAAAAACAACAGAAAAGACTAAGGAGACACACAACCATGCCTGCCCCCACTAACTCAGACTTCATATGCCCAACCTGCAATAAAACTTGTGGCTCAAGAATTGGACTCTACAGTCATCAAAGAACACATTGTTAACGAGGAGGGATTTCATCATGGGACTCGATGGACTAACAGCAAGCAAGTTTGTGTGTTAGAATGTTGGAGATGTGCGTATGGTGTGTGTCAGCTCTGAATCTCGAAGATGACCACAAAGGGCTGGATCATGTTGTCTTACTATACATTGTATGTGTGCATGCAGTGCTATGTGGATGCAACAGTGTTTAGGGATGTGTCTGTGTGTGTTTGTATGTATGCATGTGTATATATGTGACTGTGTGTTTTTGCATGTGTGTGGGGTAGGGTGGATATGGTGGTGATTAACATGCAAGCACATGGTGGCATATTGACAGGCTTAGAGCATGGTTTAAAATAATCTTTGCATTCCGTGTGTTTGTGCCCATGCAAGTGTGTGAGTTCAGAGCAACTTGTTCAACGCAGATCAGGAGTTGAATGATTTGTTTTCTTTTTGTTTGTCTGTCTGTGGTCTGCTAATACCTTCCAATCTAAATCTCTCTTCTCACACATAAACATTTAAACAGACACAAATGCACACACACACACACACACCAGCATACATGCACACAGACACTCAAAGTTAAACAGACTATAGGCTTAAAACTTGCATTCTTATTCTATTTGTTGCCATATAGATATGCGGTGACACGGTGTAGTAATTCTCATCTCCATTTTTTTGTGAGACAAGCCTGTATTCCCAGAGGTCTTTATATAAATAAACTATCAGTCCATCAGTCTAATCTACCAAATTTAACCACCACGATTACCACCCTTGCAACCATCACTCCAATTCCATGAAGTCGGTCGAACCTCTCCCTTCTCCCTCAAAGCAATGCATCTATGATGATTACAATTACAATCAACTTAATGAGAATAAATGCACGGTAACCCTGTTTTGCTTACTTCCAGAGTAGATTGATATGAGGATTGACCTTTGAAAATAATTTGACTGTTATGGTACACTTGATGCCATCCATTATCCAAGGTGCTTATCCCAACTGGGGTCGCGGGATGCTCGAACCTATCCCAGCAGTCATTTGGCGGCAGGTGGGGAGACACCCTAGACAGGCCACCAGGCCATCACAGGGCGCACACACACACACACACACACACACACACACACACACACACACACACACACACACACACACACACACACACACACACACACACACACACACACACACCCCTAGGGAAGATTTAGTATGGCCGATTCACCTGACCTATATGTCTTTGGACTGTGGAAGGAAACCGGAGCCCCCGGAGGAAACCCAAGCAGACACGGAGAGAACATGCAAACTCCACACAGAGGACGACCTGGGATGACCCCCAAGGTTGCACAACTCTGGGATTTGAACCCCTGACCTTCTTGCTGTGAGGCGACCGTGCTAACCACTGTGCCACCGTGCTGCCCCACTGGATGCCAGATCTCTCTAAAATTCATGGGTACATTGCTTTTTCGAAGACTCGGCCTACAGTATTTCAGCTCTTCCCATACTTCTTGCTGTCACTACCTGATGAATAGCAGTGACAGTCTGCAAGTAGGTATGTCGGATCATTTTCTCTACCAATATTTGTATTTTTTTATTAATTTATTACTGTGATTAGCGTCATTGCAGAACACCTTAAAATGAGTGTTCCTACATGCCATCCTGTGTGAAATGTAACTGTTAGCCAGCTAACCAGGTCATTGTGTCTCATGACAGACAATAAACTGTTGCAAACTCACTGAGCATCAGAATGATTGTAAGTTATTATCA
The DNA here is from genome assembly GCF_029633865.1 of Lampris incognitus. Lineage (NCBI taxonomy): Eukaryota > Metazoa > Chordata > Actinopteri > Lampriformes > Lampridae > Lampris > Lampris incognitus. The sequence goes on from NC_079215.1 coordinate 28,019,388, forward strand.
GTGCCTTATATGTTCAGCAGAATGAACATAGGAAATAGAAAATATCAGGACATTAACCATCGTCAGTGCATCGGTCTGATCACATTTTTATTTGTTTTATTATCTTTTTCATTGCTCTTACTTTGTCAAATATTGTTTTCATGTTTTCATCTAGCTGTCATCAAGTGACGTACAAGAGTGGAGGAAAGTGCATACAGGTGGACTACATATCTTACGGAGAAGGTGCGATCTGAAAGGGATTGGAGACTGCAAGGTGGTAACAGGGGAGAACGTAGCTAAGCAGCATTGGCTGGTGGTCTGTAGGATGACTTGGAGACCAAGAAGAGGAAGCAAGTGAAGGCAGAGCAGAAGATCAAATGGTGGAGGTTGAAGAAGGAAGACTGTTGTGTGGAGTTCAGGCAGGAGTTAAGACAGGCACTGGGTGGTATTGAAGAGTTGCCGGATGGCTTGGCAACCACTGCAGAAATAGTGAGGGAGACAGCTAGGATGTAGTTGGTGTGTCATCGGGACAGAGGAAGGAAGACAAGGAGACTTGGTGGTGGAATGAGGAAGTACATCAAAGTATACAGAGGGAGAGGTTAGCAAAAAAGAAGTGGGATAGTCAGAGAGATGAAGAAAGTAGACAGGAGTACAAGGAGATGCAGCGTAAAGTGAAGAGAGAGGTGGCAAAGGCAAAAGAAAGGGCATATGGTGAGTTGTATGACAGGTTAGACACTAAAGAAGGAGAAAAGGACTTGTACCGATTGGCTAGACAGAGGGGCCGAGCTGGGAAGGCTGTGCAGCAGGTTAGGGCGATCAAGGATAGAGATGGAAATGTGCTGACAAGTGAGGAGAGTGTGCTGAGAATGAGGCAGGAGTACTTTGAGGGGCTGATGAATGAAGAAAATGAGAGAGAGATAAGGTCGGATGATGTGGGGATAGTGAATCAGGAAGTGTAGTGGATTAGCAAGGAGGAAGTGAGGGCAGCTATGCAGAGGATGAAGAGTGGAAAGGCAGTTGGTCCTGATGACATACCTGTGGAGGAGGCATGGAGATGTTTAGGAGAGATTGCAGTGGGGTTTTTAACTAGATTGTTTAACACAGTCTTGGAAAGTGAGAGGATGCCTGAGGAGTGGAGAAGAAGCATACTGGTACAGAGGTATAAAGTTGATCGGCCACAGCATGAAGATATGGGAAAGAGTAATTGAAGCTAGGTTAAGAGGACAGGGGACGATTAGCAAGTAGCAATATGGTTTCGTGCCACGAAAGAGCACCACAGATGCAATGTTTAGTATAGAGAAGGCCAGAAGGAGTTACATTGTGTCTTTGTGGATTTAGAGAAAGCATGTGACAGGGTGCTGAGAGAGGAGGTGTAGTATTGTATGAGGAAGTCGGGAGTTGCAGAGAAGTATGTAGGAGTGATGCAGGATATGTATGAGGGAAGTGTGACAATGGTGAGGTGTGTGGTTGGAATGACAGTTGGGTTCAAGGTGGAGGTGGGATTACATCAAGTATCGGCTCCGAGCCCTTTCTTGTTTGCAATGGTGATGGACAGGTTGACGGACGGGATCAGGCAGGAGTCTCCGTGGACTATGATATTTGCGGATGACATTGTGATCTGTAGCGAGAGTAGGGTGCAGGTTGAGGAGAGCCTGTAGAGGTGGAGGTATGCACTGGAGAGAAGAGGAATGAAAGTCAGTAGGAGCAAGATGGAATACCTATGCATGAATGAGAGGGAGGACAATGGAATGGTGAGGATGCAAGGAGTAGAGTTGACGAAGGCGTATGAGTTTAAATACTTGGGGTTAACTGTCCAAAGTAATGGGAAGTGCAGAAAAGAGGTGAAGAAGAGAGTGCAGGCAGGGTGCAGTGGGCGGAGAAGAGTGTCAGGAGTGATTTGTGACAGAAGGGTACCAGCAAGAGTTAAAGGGAAGGTTTACAGCATGGTTGTGAGACCAGCTATGTTATATGGTTTGGAGACAGTGGCACTGACGAAAAGACAGGAGGTGGAGCTGGAGGTGGCAGAGTTGAAGATGCTAAGATTTTCATTGGGCGTGATGAAAAAGGACAGGATAAGGAACAGTTATATTAGAGGGACTGCTCAGGTTGGACGGTTTGTACACAAAGCAAGAGAGGCAAGATTGAGATGGCTTGGACATGTATGGAGGAGATATGCTGGGTATATTGGGAGAAGGATGCTGAATATGGAGCTGCCAGGGAAGAGGGAAAGGGGAAGGCATTGATACAGCCTCAATAGCGGCTGTATCAAATGGCCTCTGCAGTAGTCAGTAGTTAGCATCAATCCCTGCACTGTTACTGGATACCTGCTGCTGCCACAGCCCACTCTGTGACTGTCTGTGTGTGCATGCATTTGTGCATACATGTGTGCACACGTGTGTATTGATGTATGCTAGTAAGAATCTACACTCACCGGCCACTTTATTAGACACACCTGTCCAACTGCTCGTTAACGCAAATTTCTAATCAGCCAATCACATGGCAGTACCTCAATGCATTTAGGCATGTAGACATGGCCAAGACGATCTGCTGCAGTTCAAACCGAGCATCAGAATGGGGAAGAACGGTGATTTAAGTGACTTTGAACATGGCATGGTTGTTGGTGCCGGACGGGCTGGTCTGAGTATTTCAGAAACTGCTGATCTACTGGGATTTTCACGCACAACCATCTCTAGGGTTTACAGAGAATGGTCCGAAAAAGAGAAAATATCCAGTGAGCGGCAGTTCTGTGGGCGAAAATGCCTTGTTGATGCCAGAGGTCAGAGGAGAATGGCCAGACTGGTTCGAGCTGATAGAAAGGCAACAGTAACTCAAATAACCACTCATTACAACCGAGGTATGCAGAAGAGCATCTCTGAACGCACAACACGTCGAACCTTGAGGCAGATGGGCTACAGCAGCAGAAAACCACACCGGGTGCCACTCCTGTCAGCTAAGAACAGGAAACTGAGGCTACAATTCGCACAGGCTCACCAAAATTGGACAATAGAAGATTGGAAAAATGTTGCCTGGTCTGATGAGTCTCGATTTCTGCTGCGACATTCGGATGGTAGGGTCAGAATTTGGCGTCAACAACATGAAAGCATGGATCCATCCTGTATTGTATCAACGGTTCAGGCTGGTGGTGGTGGTGTAATGGTGTGGGGGATATTTTCTTGGCACACTTTGGGCCCCTTAGTACCAGTTGAGCATCGTGTCAATGCCACACCCTCCCTGAGTATTGTTGCTGACCATGTCCATCCCTTTATGACCACAGTGTTCCCATCTTCTGATGGCTACTTCCAGCAGGATAACGTGCCATGTCATAAAGCTCGAATTATCTCAGACTGGTTTCTTGAACATGACAATGAGTTCACTGTACTCAAATGGCCTCCACAGTCACCAGATCTCAATCCAATAGAGCACCTTTGGGATGTGGTGGACCGGGAGATTCGCATCATGGATGTGCAGCTGACAAATCTGCAGAAACTGCGTGATGCTATCATGTCAATATGGACCAAACTCTCTGAGGAATGTTTCCAGTACCTTGTTGAATCTATGCCACGAAGGATTAAGGCAGTTCTGAAGGCAAAAGGGGGTCCAACCCGGTACTAGCAAGGTGTACCTAATAAAGTGGCCAGTGAGTGTACATCAGGTGCCTTAACATTGTACTGTAGTGCACTGGGTCTACCTGTTCACATGTTTTGTGTATTTACATGCACACGTTTACACGTTTCATTTTCTGTCACTGCTGCAGCATGTTTTCTGATGTACACATATCCCTCCGGAGGAGCATCCTTCTCCAAATGGTACCAAACATCCGGTGTAAATGCTCTTTTCATGCTATTACATGAGTCCCTTTTAGGTTTATGAACTTTATTCCCCTTTTGTTTGAGAGAGATAATACCTAACAGAACTATATCAACTCTCAACCAAGCCTCTTATAGCTTCTCCTCTGGGAAATATCTATAAGAGGTTAACAAAAGTCACCTCTTAGAAGACTCACACACTATTAATCATGTTAAGATGATTATGTAAGGGGAATTATCCATTTTAATGGGTCCAGACAGGTCACCAGTGTAAATTGGGCCTCCTGCATCTCTTGGCGTGATAACTTGAATGTAGTCATCTTTTCATGAACACCGAGCAAATACCACTACTTAACTGTTGGGGTCGTATTTTTTTCCTGTTATATTTGCGACAATCACAGGGGCGAGCACACCTAACTGAATACCTTGTGTCCAACCTACAGAGCAGCACAGATAGCACCATCATGAATGCACACAACCTGGGGTCGATTTGTGGAGGAATTCAACGGGATGCCATCCCCCCCTTAAACAAATTGACAAAAACGATCCCTTTGTAAAAGGGCCATTCCCCCTTTCCATCCCCTGTGGGTTAATGGGTCTATATGTGATATATCTTCTAGGAAATCAAGCAACGTTAGTATCTATAAAGAAATCTGTTATCAATATGTCATTTCTATCCATGTTAGAGATTTGCACAGCAGAGACATATTCTTTTCTGAGCACCCTCATATTTTCTAAACACACATGGTTTAAGAAAATATTTCATGGTTAAATTATTGTTTTTTTCCCCCTTCCAAAACTGGAACCTCTGGCCACTAGTCCCCACCATCCCTTATTTTTTGCAGCAGAACCACTGCAAATTACACAAATAAATATTAAACTGACAAAATTAAGGTATAGATTAAGAATTTTAGTAGGTTAAAGCTCTCGAGGTGTGTGAACAATGACACGTAACAACATCTATCATTGGATCTTGCACATTATGGCTCCCACTCTAACTATTCCCTTAGGAGACTGAGAGAAGATGATGGAGTAAAGCGAGGTTTCAAACTAAGTGGCACATTTCACAGCACCACCAGCCAGCCCAAGTCTTTACCTGCCTCCGTTTCTCACGTGTCCATGTTGTGCGCGGGCATTTGCCTGCATGTATATCATGTGTCTGAGTGTTTCCCTGCCCTCTACACCAGCAGCCACCTCATGCCCGCATGGTGAGAGTTGGCAGGGTGTTCCCGCTGACTCTCTGATGTCACCACCGTCCCCCCACAGAGCCACCTGCATGCATCATCTGCAGGGCATTGATTGTCACGGTGTCCCCCCCCCCACCTTTTTCCTCTGCCCACCCCCCTCTGCTTACTCTTTCTGCCCTTCTCTCCCACATTTCCCCTTTTCTTTCACTCCCCTAAGGGATTGTTCTGGTTGACATTTTCCTGCATGCCTGAGGATTTGTCATCACGAAGCTGTGTGTTGATTTTCTTCCTGCTGGAGTAAATAAACAAAACGCGAAACCGTCTAGACCCACAGCACACCTGTGCTGCGCATGTAGGTGGCGCACGTCTTACTAAACGTCCCTCTCGTTTCGTGCATGGGTGAGTGTGTGAGCAAATGACCACAATTTGCGACGCGTGGCCCATGGGGGCAGTTGCGCACGCACCGTATGAAAAAGGGTGCATACCGTACACGAAGCTACAATGCAAATAAGCCCCTAAATAGACGACTCCTATCAAGAAAGGTAAATAATCGAATATACTGTGGCATATTTTGTAGTGTTTGGCTAGTAAGCTACAAACTGTTTGCTGTCCCTGTTTGTCTGATATCCAGACAACTGGGGAGAGTAGATAGGAAATATTACCACCCAGTTCTGCGCTGATATGGATCAAGCAATTAAATAGCTGTGTTAAATTGAGAAGAAAATATTCTAAGCTGTTATTTGGCAGTAGGCACCAGCAACATTTTCAAAGCACACGGATTTTGCAGAAGGGTTTTAAAAAGGAAGGAAATGCTGTAAACCATTATATAACAACAAAACACTAACATGTGAAAGAGATATTAGATAATGCCAGTGGAAATATTAAGACATTTCAGTAGAAAAATATCTGTGACTTCTCTTGTTGTTTTGGCTTTACAGCTATTACTTGGTTCTCTTTGATATATCACAGCTTTCCAGCCAAATAGCATGCAGTTTCTAGTCCGCACGTAGCAGGATAGGTGGTTTGGATAATGGATGGATGGCCGGATGTACACGGTTTTGTTTTTGTTTTTTGTTTTAATAGTTTTTTTCTTTGCGTTTTGGCCTTTCGTCCACACGCAAAACTGGGTTCTAGGTCACTGAAATTTGACCTTTTGGTTAACTTCCAGGATGAATGGTTTTCAGGAACTCCGTTTTCGGTGTTGACGTGTAGACAGGGAAAACGAGGTTTTTGGCTCATTGTTGGCTTTTTTTCAGGCTTCTGATTGGCCAACACGGCTTTAAGGTTAGGGTTATATCGCCACCTGTTGGTCTGGCATGCTCTTGATAGTGCATTCATTGTGTTAAGTAGCATGTGTTTTTAATTTGGACCGAGTTTTTTTTTTTTTAGCAGCTCTTGTGTGGACGTGCTTTTTTAAGAACGAAGAAGGAAAAATGCCGTTTTCAAAAATACCCGTGTACGTGTGGACGAGGCTGTTTCACCGAGTTGCTCAGTTTGAGCTTAAACGAAAACAGTGTATAAAACCTCGGGCTGCATTCGGGATGTCATTTGTAAAAATTGCCATTTTAAGGGGTGGAACTGGTAGGTGGCCGAGGGGGGAAATTGCCCCCCCAATCCTCAGCGGGTTAACTGCTCCTCCTCTGTCCTGTCCCTTCTATTCTTCCTCTCCCTCCCGCTTACCTTCTCATCTTTCACTCTCCATGGGTTGTTTGTTTGACTGATGCAAAATGCATATTTAAGTCTCACTAAAACAAGGCGTTCAAGACCACATTAATGGCTACCAAATTTGAATTTGCCATGAATTATCTCCCCGGGCCTCTCATTACAGATTCTGGCCACACTCTGGGGCTGCTGCGAGCCTTGTGTCCAACAGGATGCTGGCAGGTCTGCTCCCACTAATAAGGGGAAATGTGCAAAGTCATAGAGAAGGAGAGCAAGAAGGGAGTAGAATTATCTATCACACCAGTTCCTCTTCCTCTCTCTCTTTTCCTTATTCTTGTCTGTCAAGGTGTTTCATTGCAGTAAACGGCTGCCTGTTTATGAACTGTCTCTTAGCAGTAGCAGCTAATCTAAAATAATTACAGCAATAGCACTGATATAACCAAAGTTACAATCTCTTCCCTTGACTTTTCCTATAAATACTGAAAGAAATGTGAGACAATATATTAAGAAGTAACACAGTCAGATGACTCATTAAGATGGATATTTTCAGATTTTATTACCTCCGCGCGCTCTTGACACTGACAGTAAATTTCACTCTGCAGCAGCAGCAAGATGGATTGGGAGAAGTCATACTGTACTTGATGGGTGGGGCGCGGATGATTCACCGTCATTCTGATTGGAATTGAGGGAGCAGATTTATTGGATACGTCAGCTGTCACTTCCTCTGTGGACTGTCACCAACTGCCGGAAGCCTGATAGGGCCGGGCAGCACATCTTGGACCTCAGGCGAAGGGATTCGTCGGAATGGACGGGGAATGCTCGTCTTGATAGCTGCAGGGTGTGGAGAGCTTCCCAGAATGCAGATCAGAGTCGCCTCTTTTGTCTGTGTCAGTGAGAATGTGTGTGTGTGTGTGCATGTGTGTGAGTGAGTGACAAAGCAAAAGCAAAGGAAAAGAAGTGCATACTTACACTCTCATACACACATACCAACACTCTTGTGCCCTCACACACACATTCACACCTAACCACATTCACATTGTCAAAACCAATCAAGAGGATCCCATACGTTGCAAGTGTGTGTGTGTGTGTGTGTGTTCGCGTGTGTGTGATATGCACCATTGTGTCAAGGCCCCCCCCCTTTTTTTCTTTTTTTTTTCTTTTTACTTTTCCACAAGTACTTCTATTTAAAGGCCTATCAGGTGCCAGTGCTGGAGAGCCCCCCCCCCCTCCTGTCTTTCATTCTGTTCCAGCTACACGGCAATCATTACATCCTTGAGCAAAAGTCCTCAAGGATATCATGTGAGTTAAAGTGAGAATGACACGCTTCTACCTCACTTTTACAGAATATCAGCAACGCTACAAAATGCTGCAGCAACGGCCTCGTTTACCAAAGTCTAACCCCGGTGTCACGGACACTGAAAGGGACATGTGGACAAATCAAAGCAGACAGCTTAGTCTGGTCCTTGGACCTGCGGCTTTGGTATTTCGATATGCTCTTTTGATATGTTCTTTGGGGGCAGCCTGTCTGTTGTATTTTGGTTAAGAAAGAAAAGAGCAGTTTGATTCATTTGGTGGTTTGGCCCCTCAGACCCAAAGCCTTTTTTTTTCCCCCAGATTAAGTTTTCCGCATTGTTTTTGCCCACAGGTCAGCTCGTAGCCAACCTATGCGTATTTATGCAAATCAGATACTAACTATAACTGACGTTGCACGATTAGCCTCCTGTCCAACAAGACATCTGTATCGATGCATAAAACGGGCTAATAAATTTCCTTGTAAATCCACAACACCATGTCTGAGCAGGGCAGGGCTGTAGCAGCATTAAAGTGTGCCATGATGAATGCTGTGCCCCCCGGAATGAGACAGTAGTTTATGTATGGAGGAAGGGTGGCAAATGATCTTTTTTTACTAGTGTGCAGGTGGTGTGATAAATCTTCCACCCCAGTGGCGATTTTAAGAGCAGCTTGGCCTCTTTCATGGGGCCATCCAGACTTAACAGTCTGAGGCGCGAATGGCGGGCACCATAGGAGTGTTACGCTGTACACCCGGTTTGATCTTTTTCATTTCCATGTCCGAGTCTGCATGGCTTCACATCACAAAATACTCATGTTACAGTTCAAGGCTATATGCTTTAACCACAGATTAACACGCTATTAGAGTGTCCGGGTGGTGTGGCGGTCTGTTCCGTTGGCTACCAACATGGGGATCACCGGTTCGACTCTCTTCTAGCACTCGTGTGCTATAGATCCACTCCATGCAACAGCACAGGTGCTAGCCCTGCAGAACTCTTAATGAGCCGGAAGATCCAAAATACCCTGCCTACCCTTGACAGCAACCTGCTACCCAAGGGACCGAGTAGGTAGCACACCCGTCACGTTCCAAATAGACCCTGAGGCCGATGTGTCTGTCGTGAGCGAGGGGACCTGCAAAACACTAAAACCAGAGAGAAAGTTACGTCAGGCTAAGACTGTATTGTGTGGCCCAGGCGGCCAGTTGAATTGTGTAGGCCAATTCACAGCACACACGGTGCACAAGGACAACAACTATACGTTTGAGGCGTATGTTGTCAGAGAAGAGAGCGTGAGCAATTTACTCAGCCGATCAGTAACACAGGAAACGGGCCTAGTGACAATTGGCCGTGTCTGCGGGTGGTAAGCCGGATGTGTGTATGTGTCCTGGTCGCTGCACTAGTGCCTCCTCTGGCCGGTTGAGGCACCTGTTCGGAAGGGTAGGGAGAACTGGGGGGGGGGGGGGGGGTAGCATGATCTTTCCACGCGCTATATCCCCCTGGCGAAACTCCTCACTGTCAGGTGAAAAGAAGCAGCTGGCGACTCCACATGTATTGGAAGAGGCATGTGGTAGTCTGCCGCCCTCCCAGGATCGGCAGAAGGGGGTGGAGCAGCGACCAGGAAGAGTGGGGTCATTGGCCAAGTACAATTGGGAGAAAAAAAAGGGGGGGGGACTTGCTATTAGATATGCTGCGTGTATGACCGGGTGGCACTGTGTTCCAGTGGTTAGCACTGTTGCCTCACAGCAAGATGGTCCTGGATTCGAAGCCAAGGCCCGTTCTGTGTCGAGTTTGCATGTTCTCCATGTGTCTGCGTGGGCTTTCTGCGGGTGCTCCGGTTTCCTCCCACCATCAAAAAGACACGCAAGTTAGGGTTACTACTCCTGTCTGTGCCCCTGAGCAAGGCAATGGAAAGAAGATGGAGTTGGTCCCCGGGTGCTGCAGCTGCCCACCGCTCCTCTACAAAAGGATGGGTTAAATGCAGAGGATGAATTCCCCCGTGGTGATTAATGAAAAGTATGAAAAAAAACATGTGTGTTTATGTTTCGCTGTTAAATTATTCATGACTAGAAATGTCCCGAGTGATGTTAGTCTGGGAGTATGTCATTATGTTATAATAATGAAACATTAATCAGCTGTGACGCCTCACCCCGGTGACTTTAAACAGCAGCAAGCGGGCCATTGGACTAGCTGAGTCACCCTTCCCCATCACATTTTACTACACCTCCAGGCAAACACATGTTCAGCATGATCTACTTGCTTAGCGCCATGTTGCCAGTAAACTGTTACACAGATGCCCTGATAAAACAGTTGTAGTTTAAAACAATGGTGTCAACCGCATGAATTGTAGCTCAGCCCTTTATTTCCAGGTGAAAGAACAATGTGCCCTGCTGGCAGACATTGATTTACAAGGTGGCCCCATAGACATAGGAGTGCAGGCATGCCTGCTCCCTTGTTTTGCTCCTTAGGCTGGGCTCAGGCAGAGAATCAATATCGCTCTCAGACAGGTCAGTAAACAAGCCTCTCTCCACTATGGACTGGTGTTCAAGTTCGGCAGCCTTCCTTCCGCTACCACTTCCATCTACCTAGCCAGTCTTTTGTTTCCTTCCCCACACAGTCACTCTATCACCGGGCTTTTGACATTTTCCCTTCAGCCCCCTGCCGCTAAAGTACTGCCGATCAGGGTGGCAGGCTCTCTAATCGATGCGGAGCCAAATGGGTCCTGGAAAGGGCCATTTAGCTTGGGTTGTTTACACGGTTGCTTAGACCAATGATAAAGCTTCCTGTCATAGATAAGGGAGGGCAGGGATGCTAGCTGAGATGAGACCAAGCACAGACATCAAGCTATAGGAGACCGGATAGGGAATCTAGGCCAGGGCATAGTGTGCACAATCTGCATGTCTTTTTGTGATGTGTGTGTGTGAGCATGTGTGTGTGTGTGAGAGCATGTGTGTGTGTGCGCGCATGTGTGTGAACGTGTGTGTATGTGAGCATGTATGTGTGTGTGCATGCATGTGTGTGCATGCATGTGTGTGTGCATGTGCGTGTGTGTGAGCGTGTGTGTGTGTGTGTGTGTGTGTGTGTGTGTGTTACAGATGGAAAGATATTTGTGACAAAGCTTAGACACTTTTTTGGAAGGTCATACAAAGAAAAGTGTTCCAGTACACCATATGTGGTTTATTGTGTGCCCAACCATAAAATATGCCCTGCATTTAGTCATTGGGGGTATAACGCAACACTAATATCTGTATCTTTTTTAGAGCTCAACATATCTGAATTGTATTTGCATCTAGAATTGAACTGGATGTGGTTGAAATACTTGTTTTTTGGCATTTTCTATGGATTATATTTAAAATGTAAGTGCGGCAAAGCTGTGCGGTCATCTGGCACAGAGACATGAGAAATTATAGTAGTTGAGGGCTCAAGGGTTCATTTATTAAAAACAAAGACATCAAGAAGATCAGTTAAAATCAATTCAAACAACAAGATGTCTGTAGCTGGATTAGTGTGTCGGTGGTCCCGACCTCGGGTGTGTCTTCCTGGGGGAGTAGCCATGATTTTAACCTATCTTGAGACAATTAGGTCACATCCCACTCCGCTGCAGTAAGATTTTGAATTAATTATCACTCGAGGAATCACAACAACAACAACAACCAAAAAACATAATAAATTTACGATATACATAACAACTCGATTCGTTAATAAATCATGAACTACTAGCATTTGAACCCCACCACCACCACCCCTCATATACTGAACTCCAAAATTAGGGATGTAGCTGAAAATTAAAGTACATTTTATTTCCATTGGATTAGTTTTAATAATACATCACACAGAAAATATACCAAAAATTGGTCTTTTTTTTTTGCACAACAAATCTGGACAAAATAGCATGGTTTCCCCCCTAAAAAATGCACTAATCCAACATTGGCTATGTGAGGCTAGGGTGGCAGACTTGCTTTTAACCAGGAAAGGAAAATTGCATTGTTGTCAATAAATCTATGAATAAAATCGTAATGATAAAAATAAGTTACCACTTTGCAATAAGACATACTTCATAAAGGGTGTGTGGTTGCTAATTATTGTATCGATGGTTAACGTCGCATTCATTAATGTGTTATAAATCGGTGATAAGATGCTATAACATGTTAACAAAAAGACTTTTTGGGTTGCCAGGTTTGGGGCCCACGTTTTGTCAACGTGAGAGTCCCTGCAGACTTTCTCTCAGAAATGATTCACATTCTCAGCAAGAAGCGTACAAATAACTTGACTTGAAAATGTTGTGTAATGCATAAGCAAAAGCCAATTTCCCCCCACTAGCGACCGCAGTAGCAGTGGTTAAGTTTAGGATTGAGGTTTGGTGGTTAGAGCCGCTATGAGGAGTTTTACACTGATAACTCATCAGTCCCGGTTTAATTTTGAAGCCTCTATATCAGAGCCGGCCCAAGGCATAAGCGAACTAAGCGGTCGCTCAGGGTCCCCGCGCCAGCAGGGGGCCCCCAAGAGCGCTTGAAATGTCAAACACGACAGGTTGATAAATACATATATTTTTGTGTGTGTGATATATCATATCGGTAGTAATCACTAAGAAACAAAAGCTACATATTTTGATATCATGTTGTTAACAGACTGACAAATTAATGCTACTGGTTTAATCATTTCCGCTGCCTATGTCAGAGCTGGGGTCACGTTCATGCGCATTATAACTGTAAGCAAGTACATCGCAACAGTATGTCAACTAAGAGGGTTTATCCGTCTGGCGCAGAGAAGCGAAAGAGGAGGAAAGCAGCATGGGGGGGTGGGGTGAGGCGGGGGGGGGGGTCAAATTCTGCTTCGGGCCCCATAAAGCCTTGGGCCGGTTCTGCTCTATATGACCGACATAAGCAAATGAGACCATCAGTGACAAGATTAGATATTGCTATATGGGTTAGCTATACTATTCCAAATGCTTGTCTCCGGGTCGGATCCCTCGTGATGAAATTTTCTGAAACGTTTTAAGGCAAACAGACGGGATACATAGCAATGGCAACAGGCATGGGCGCAGGTCCATGAATAGCTACTGGAATGGCATCCGGCACTTTACCTGTGCCCCTGTCCATAGGGTTAGTGGTTGTGTCAGGAACGGCATCCGATGTAAAAAAGAAAAGAAAAAAATGGCTAAATCTTTATGCAGATTGACAAGACCATACTTGATCGGTCGAGGCCCGGGTCAGTAACAGCCGCCATTGGTGCTGTGCCCTCAAAGGGTACCGGTGGAAAATCTGCTGTGGCGACCCCTAGGAAACAGGGAGCAAAGAAGAAGAAGACAGGATACCGCTAGTGATGCGCGGGTCGACCGGCAGGCAGGTCGGGTGGGTTTGGGTAAGCTTACTAGAAAATATCACGGATTCGGGCAGGCGAGTCAAAAAGTGTCAAAGCAGCACCCCGAGGAAGTTTTAAATGACTTGCAGAAACTTTGCGTGCAGTAGATTACTGGTCCACCTTCATTCCCCCCCCCCCCCTCTCTCTCTGTCACTCTCTGTCTCTGTCTCTGTGTGTCTCTGTCTCTGTCTGTCTGTCTGTCTGTCTGTCTGTCTCTCTCTCTCTCTCTCTCTAACACACTGACATGCAAACAGCTTCTCCATCACTTTGTGATTGTGGTTTTGGTCAGTGTGTGTGTTTTAGTGTTGAGGCTTTACCTACAAATTTTTTCACTAAGTGTTTTTTCCACACCGCCAAAACTCTTCTTTTTTTTTGGTCAGAAAGAAGAGGCTTGTGTGTGTGCGTGTGTGGGGGGGGGGGGTGAGTGAGAGACAGGCAGACAGAGTTCATGTCTTCAATGGCAGGCTACTTGTTTTGCTGTTATTCAACAATAAAGAACACGGTTTGGAACAATTAGTCCGTTAATTTAGTAGTCTCGCCCCGGATGCTGTTAGGTTGAGATACAATAGGCTACGCCTTGCAATCAATTTATTATGCTGGGCAAACAGCCCAAAAACGAAAGAGTACAACACTGCTCACTTTGCTGTAGCCCGGGCTAAATTTAGAGGTTTGTGGGTCAGGTTCGGATGGTTAATTAACGTATATTTTAGCGGGTCGGGTGGGTACGGGTGTTAAAAAAAAAAACCCTGACCCGCGCGTCACTAATAGCCAGAGATGCATTACCTCATTGCTGTATTATAGCTTGCAGAAAGGTGCCTTTCCAAAACACCACTTCATCTCTGACTCTTCTTTTCAAAACAAATACGCAAGCTAACGGGAGGTGAACATAGATCATTGCGACAAGGAAGTTCTGCTAATGCTTTTCTCCGCAGGGATACATCCAAAACTCCCAGCAGCAGGTTAATGTGTAGGGTTAGGTTTAAGTCGTAGTTAGTGAGCTCACCATACAATAGCTTGGCTATCTCCGTGTAATCACGCGGTATCTGAGCGACTGTCTGTGGAGACTCTCCCCACATAGACTCGCAACCTGGCAACCCGAAAATTATATCTATTAATGTGTTATGACATCCTATTACTACTACTACTACTACAACTACATTCGGCTGCTCCCGTTAGGGGTCGCCACAGCGGATCATCCGTTTCCATCTCTTCCTGTCCTCTGCATCTTCCTCTGTCAAACCAGCCACCTGCATGTCTTCCCTCACCACATCCATAAACAACCTCTTTGGCCTTCCTCGTTTCCTCTTCCCTGACAGCTCCATATTTAGCATCCTTCTCCCAATATACCCAGCATCTCTCCTCCACACATCCAAGCCATCTCAATCTTGCCTCTCTTGCTTTGTCTCCAAACCTGAGCGGTTCCTCTAATATACTCATTCCTAATCCTGTCCTTCTTCGTCACTCCCAATGAAAATCTTGGCATCTTCAACTCTGCCACCTCCAGCCCCGCCTCCTGTCTTTTCATCAGTGCCACTGTCTCCAAATCATATAACATAGCTGGTCTCACAACCATCTTGTAAACCTTCCTTTTAACTCTTGCTGGTACCCTTCTGTCGCAAATCACTCCTGACACTCTTCTCCACCCACTCCACCCTGCGTGCACTCTCTTCTTCTCCTCTCTTCTGCACTCCAAATATTTCCAAAATATTGAAACTAATTCCAAATATTTAAACTCATCCACCTTCGTCACCTCAGCTTCTTGCATCCTCACCATTCCACTGTCCTCCCTCTCATTCCCACATACAAGTATTCCACCTTGCTCCTACTGCCTTTTATTCCTCTTCTCTTCAGTGCATACCTCCACCTCTCCAGGCTCTCCTCAACCTCCACCCTACTCTCGCTACAGATCACAATGTCATCCGCAAACATAATAGTCCACGGAGATTCCTGCCTGGTCTCGTCCGTCAACCTGTCCATCACCATTGCAGACAAGAAAGGGCTCAGAGCCAATCCTTGACGTCCTATTACTGAATTATAATGCATTACTAAAGAGTTATTAACCATTAATAAAGCCATTGGTAACCCTTTATAAGTCATGCCTTATTTCCAAGTGCTAACAATACTACTACTACTATTAATAATAATAAGGACAATAATAATAACAACAATATGTTTTTGATCCTGATATGGATGTTCAGCCTGTACAGATTTTGTGTTTTGTGCAGGGCCACTCCAGCCAAGGCCCAGCTCGAGATCATTGGGTTGTGCTGATTCAACACATCACGTTCTGCTGCTAAAATAGGAATTCATTCTGGGTTTCTGATGTGAAGCAGACATGTCCCTGTAAAGTTGGAACTTGCTTTGTAACACGTTACATGTATGCATTTCGTCAATACTGAAAATTGTTAACAAGTAATCAACGTTTACCATGACGATGTCTACACCAGTCCCTCCATGAGCACGTGAGAAAACACAGATATTTTTAAAAAAAAGTATAGTTAAAAAAAAATGACGTACTACAAGCGTTCATTGTATTGCCCTGAACATGACAGTGAATGGCGAGCTGTGAGTTAGGGCAATCCATAATCAGACATTGTAGAAAAGCATGACGTTTAGAGACATTAAACGCTGTAACCCAATTCCCTTTGACATATTAGAAAACATCCGTAGAATAATGACTTACCACCTAATTGAATAACTGTGGATTCATTTGTGGATATCACGTGGCAATCAATGTCAGTCCTCTTGAAATGACTTGATTTTAGCTACCAACAACTCATGTTTGAAGTCAAAGGCTTTTGCAGCAAATTAAATATACTGCTTGAGCTTGCAACTGGTCCTGATTGGTGCAACAAGAGATCCTATTCATGGGGAGCTGGGTACATTCTAATTCAGGCAAAGTCAAAGGGTGTGTGTGTGTGTGTGTGTGTGTGTATTTTGAATATGACTATTCTGGCTTTACGTTGTGTGTGTGTGTGTGTGTGTGTTTGTGTGTTTCTGCAAGCACACATTAAGGCACCCATGAGTGTTTTTGGGGGCCTTGAGTGGAGAGCGCACGGCATGTGCTTATGAGTCACATGATGTGTCATGTGTAACTATATATCTGTCCTAATTTATCATAAGGGGAATATATCACGAGAGCAAGAGAATGAATACAAAGAAGGAAGGCTAAAGAAAAACAGCACACTGGGAGATAAAAGTCTATGTTGGAGGGAGTTTTAATGTCAGGAGGGAGCATCTGCTGCTGCCCATTGCACCATTGCCCTCCCAGCTAGTGCAAACACACACACACACACACACACACACACAAACACACACACACACTCAGATATAAACTGCTGCTGATTCTAATGAGGCCGAGGCCTGCTGGGCAGCAGTATGGCTTTTCCAGGCTGTCTCTGTCTCTTATTCCTGTCCCAAAGCTCCTCACTCGTCATCCACTGTTTCACACCATCCACAGTTTTCACACTCTGCACTTGTTCTCTACCAGCATTGGCTGTACAGCATAAGTTTATGTTAGTGCATAGAATAGAATAGAATAGAATAGAATAGAATAGAAGTCCGTTAGTGTTATGTTTTTATTTGTTATTTACTTTGTACTCTTATCTATATTGTTATTATTGAAGGAAAAGAACAGATTGCATAATGTTTATGAAAATTAAATATTTTTAGAGCCCTTCTATTAACAGCATGACAAACATTCTGCATCTCAACCTGCTTATTTGCGTTGCCGTCTTGATATCGGGAAGATTGATAACTCGGAAGCTGCCAGTCTCATTCAGTTCATCAGCCACAATGATGGATGGAGAGGTTTCTCCCGCCACCCCCTTATCCTTCCCTCCCTCCCTCCCTCCCTCTATGTAGCTTCATATCTGCAGAACCGGTGGATGTGTTATGACATTTGCCTCGCAAGACATTGCCTCTTCCCTCACTCAGACTCTGCCTCTATCCTTCCATCTCTTGCTCCCCCTCACCCCCACTCATTTGCCTCCTCTATCTCAGAGTCTGCCTCCCTCTCTCATGAGGAGGGATAAGCACAAACAAATCTGCCTAAAGCCCTCGCTCGCTGCACTGTCTCGGGACGATGCCTATTCCCTCTCGTTTCAGATGACACTAATGGCATATTGAAGTGCACAGAGATTAACAGATTACTGTGTTTGTGTTTATGTATGCCTTGTGTGTGTGTGTGTGTGTGTGTGTGTGTGTGTGTGTGTGTGTGTGTGTGTGTGTGTGTGTGTGTGTGTGTGTCCGTCTGAAATATTTGAGTTCATCCAACTCCGGCATTCGATAGTCTCGGTTATTTCATACATTCTAGAAGGGAGCTTGCTGCCTTTTTTCCCAGATGAATTTAAAGTCGTATTTTGAAAATAACGACCACACATGTTTGAAAAAAGCAAGTCCTAAACAAATCCCTCTTCAACAGATCTCCCAATTACTGCTAATTGAATCGGGCTCAAAACAGAAGCGTCCCCGTTTATTATAGCTCCAAACATCACGGTTGCAGAGATGACAATTTCAATAACACAATGCTTTGACGGCATAACCCCCCTGACCCCCCCCCCCCCACGCACACACACTGAGTCAGTCTTTTGCTCATTTTCCATTTGCAAACACAATGATTGTCCGACAAGGTATTTCCTCTATATGTGGACACTCCAGTGAACAACCACTCCATTTGGCTCGAAATGTCTAATTTCCTGCATGGCCAGCGCAAAAACAGGAAGGGGCAATGCCGTCAAAAAGATCCCAAAATGAGTCATACCATTCTTTGTTTCAAGCCCAGTAGTTAAACTAATATAATAAAATGATCCAAGGTGGGCCTTTATTTTTGGTCCTCATCTTCATTCACTCTCTTTGTGTTTGTTTGTGTGTGTGTGTGTGTGTGTGTGTGTGTGTGTGTGTGTGTGTGTGTGTGTGTGTGTGTGTGTGTGTGTGTGTGTGTGTGTGTGTGTGTGTGTGTGTGTGTGCGTCCATGCATGCGTGCATGCTTGTGTGTTACTTTGAACTGTATGTGCAGCCTTGCCCAATCAATGTGGGAAGGGGCAGGAAAAACGCTCCTTTTTGGTTTGAGTCCTCCACAGTATCCCCAGATTAAATTCAAAGTTTTATACAGTGTGTCGATATAGAGGAGGCAGTATCATGGAAGACGAAGAAACTCCATGGGATGTACCATCGACAGATAGAAGACGTGACTGATATGGACAAATCCTACCAGTGGCTTGAAAAGGCTGGACTGAAGGACAGCACAGAGGCTCTGATCATAGCAGCACAAGAACAGGCACTCAGGACCAGATCGGTTGAGGCAGAGGTCTACCACATCAGACAAGACCACGATGCAGGCCGTGCAAAGATGCCCGCGAGACAGTCCAGCACTTAGTAGCAGGGTGTAAAATGCTAGCTGGGAAAGCATACATTGAAAGGCATAACCAAGTGGCTGAAATAGTGTACAGGAATATCTGTACTGAATACAGACTGGAAGTCCCCAAGTCCAAATGGGAGACACCACCAAAGGGGGTTGAGAATGGCAGAGCTAATGTGGCGAGCCACATGGGACCACAGAATACTATTCTGTGCATGGGACTGACTTGCTTGTAGAGGGTTGAATTGCCTCTGGTGATGGGTGGGCACTTCATTGGCCGATCACTGACTGCCTATTGGAAGGGGAGGAACGTAGGTAGAGGGCGGGACTCAGGCACGCGGGAAGGGGGGGTGCTGAAGGTGTTGCAGCACCCTTGAGTGGAGATGGGAATAGCCTACCATCTTAGACGCAGCAGTAGCCTAGCCTGCAATATGCCGAAATAAATTTATAAAAACATCAGTTTAAGGCTAGCAATGGCCGTGACACTGACGACAGGTTAAAAATAATATTTTTGATTATTTATTGAAGAAATTATTGTGGAAACGTATTCATTCATCTTTTTGCATCTTTTTGTAAAATATGGTAAATTGAGTTTATATATATATGATGTGACGTCACGCTTTTACATTCGGTTGGCAGTACCCCCTACTTAGAACATCTTCCCGCACCCCTGGCGAGACTTCTGTGACTACGATGAGAAGAAGAACATGGCAGCTAACAAAGGTAGAGAGTGAACG
The DNA here is from genome assembly GCF_029633865.1 of Lampris incognitus. Classification (NCBI taxonomy): domain Eukaryota; kingdom Metazoa; phylum Chordata; class Actinopteri; order Lampriformes; family Lampridae; genus Lampris; species Lampris incognitus. The sequence continues at coordinate 28,038,765 of NC_079215.1, forward strand.
TTTGAGTGTGGAGGAGAAGTAGATGTTTGCTTGTGATAACATAACCAGAAGGTTTAGTAACTGCAAAATGGAGTTGTGCGAGTTCGGGTAGGCTGTCGAGACACAAGGAAATGGACCATGGCTGCCGTGTTTGAGGTGAACAGACCATGCTGCAGTAGGAGCGGCATTATCAGCCAACCTGTTCGGCAAGTTTGGATGTTCCTCCCTTTTCTCCCACCTCCCTCCTGTGAGTATTCCCTGCCACTTGACTTCGTCCACTTCAGTATTGGGTTTAAAAAGGAATTCGTCTTTAAAACAAGGTTTTCGGCTATTGTTTGGCGTGCGGCGAAGCGTTGAGCGTTCTTCATCCAGCAGAACGGACACTGTTGGCGGCCATTGAGTAAATTTCCACTCATTAGTCAATGAATGGAAATTTACGAACTTTATATGAACTATGCAACGGAATGTATGATGACTGTGCAATACCATGGTGAAGTATATTTTGTGAAATGTTTGTTTTAATGCTGGAAGAGCAGATTGAGTGAGGTTGCGGTCCGGGTTTGTTGTGACATTCGAAGTCTGGTTTTCAGGGGTAATCAGGGCATTAGGGTTACATTGTGGAAGCGCAGCCATGAGCTGCATTCACCTTCGTTTTTTCCCCCTCAATAGCAGAATAAAACAGTTTAGGAAGGAATTTCATACTGGAAATATGAATAAGGTTATGCTATTGTCCAGGGACACTGAAAAAGAAACTCCACCAATGTGAGAAGAGTGCATTTATTGATTTGAGTTTATACTGTATCAAGGTGTTTAGAGACACAGTGAAGGTTTATTTTTCGGTTTTTTTTTTCCTGGAAACTAACTGTTGGGTGAACTTTAAATAAATGTGTTATTGTTCCAGTTCACCAGCCACTGAGGATGCACAAGCCAGTGCATTCTTAATGCCAGTCCCAAGCCAGGATAAATGGGGAGGGTTGGATCAGGAAGGGCGTCTGGCATAAACTCTTTGCCAAATCAAATATGTGAATCATAAATAAGATTTCCAGTCGAGGCCCGGGTTACCAACGACCGCCACCAGTACTGTTAACCAGCAGGGTGCCGGTGGAAACTGCTACTTTTGGGCAAAAGAGAAGGAGAGGGGGAAGGCATGTCCAGAGGCAGTGAGAGGGGAGGAAGGGTAGGAGTGTGGAGGTGAGAGTCGGAACTTTGAATGTTGGCACTATGACTGGTAAAGGGAGAGAGCTGGCTGATATGATGAAAAGAAGGACGGTAGGTATACTGTGTGTGCAAGAGACCAGGTGGAAGGGAAGTAAGGCCAGGAGCATTGGAGGTGGGTTCAAACTCTTCTACCATGGTGCGAATGGGAGGAGAAATGGGGTAGGGGTAATTCTGAAGGAAGAGTATGTCAAGAGTGTGCTGGAGGTGAAGAGAGTGTCAGACAGAGTGACGAGTATGAAGCTGGAAATTGAAGGTGTATTAATTAATGTTATCAGCACATATGCCCCGCAAGTTGGGTGTGAGATGGAAGAGAAAGAAGAATTCTGGATTGAAGTGGTGGAGAGTGTACCCAAGGAGGAGAGAGTGGTGATTGGAGCGGACTTCAGTGGGCATGTTGGTGAAGGGAACAGAGGTGATGAGGAGGTGATGGGTAGGTATGGTGTCAAGGAGAGAAATGTGGAAGGACAGATGGTAGTGGATTTTGCGAAAAGGATGGAAAAGGCTGTGGTGAATACATATTTCAAGAAGAGGGAGGAACACGGGGTGTTGTACAAGAGTGGAGGAAAGTGCACAGGTGGACTATATCTTATGTAGAAGGTGTGATCTGAAAGGGAAGAACGTAGCTAGGCAGTATCAGATGGTGGTCTGTAACATGACTTTGGAGACCAAGAAGAGGAAGCGAGTGAAGGCAGAGCCAAAGATCAAATGGTGGAAGTTGAAGAAGGAAGAGTGTTGTGTGGAGTTCAGGGAGGAGTTAAGACAGGCACTGGGTGGTAGTGAAGAGTTGCCAGATAGCTGGGTAAGCACTGCCGAAATAGTGAGGGAGACAGCTAGGAAGGTAGTTGGTATGTCATCGCGACAGAGGAAGGAAGACAAGGAGACTTGGTGGTGGAATGATGAAATACAGCAAAGTATACAGGAAGAAAATGAGAGAGAAGGTTGGATGATGTGGGGATAGTGAATCAGGAAGTGCAGTGGATTAGTAAGGAGGAAGTGAGGGCAGCTATGAAGAGGATGAAGAGTGGAAAGGCAGTTGGTCCTGATGATATACCTGTGGAGGCATGGAGATGTTTAGGAGAGATGGCGTGGAGTTTTTAACTAGATTGTTTAACACAATCCTGGAAAGTGAGAGGATGCTTGAGGAGTGGAGAAGAAACATACTAGTACTGATTTTCAAGAACAAGGGCAATGTGCATAACTGTAGCAACTACAGAGGTATAAAGTTGATCAGCCACAGCATGAAGATATGGGAAAGAGTAATTGAAGCTAGGTTAAGAGGAGAGGTGACGATTAGCAAGCAGCAGTATGGTTTCATGCCACGAAAGGGCACTACAGATGTGATGTTTGCTTTAAGAATGTTGATTGAGAAGTATAGAGACGGCCAGAAGGAGTTACATTGTGTCTTTGTAGACTTAGAGAAAGCATATGACAGGATGCTGAGAGAGGAGGTGGGGTATTGTATGAGGAAGTCGGGAATTGCAGAGAAGTATGTAGGAGTGATGCAGGATATGACAATGGTGAGGTGTGCGGTTGGAATGACAGATGGGTTTAAGGTGGAGGTGGGATTACATCAAGGATCGGCTCTGAGCCCTTTCTTGTTTGCAATGGTGATGGACAGTTGACGGATGAGACCAGGCAGGAGTCTCCATGGACTATGATGTTTGTGGATGACATTGTGATCTGCAGCGAGAGTAGGGTGCATGTTGAGTAGAGCCTGTAGAGGTGGAGGTATGCACTGGAGAGAAGAGGAATGAAAGTCAATAGGAGCAAGGTAGAATACTTGTATGTGTGAATGAGAGGGAGGACAGTGGAATGGTGAGGATGCAAGGAGTACAGTTGATGAAGGCGTATGAGTTTAAATACTTGCGGTCAACTGTCCAAAGTAACAGGAAGTGCAGAAGAGAGGTGAAGAAGAGAGTGCAGGCAGGGTGGAGAAGAGTGTCAGGAGTAATTTGCGACAGAAGGGTACCAGCAAGAATTAAAGGGAAGGTTTACAAGATGGTTCTGAGACCAGCTATGTTATATGGTTTGGAGACAGTGGCACTGACGAAAAGACAGGAGGCGGAGGTGACAGAGATGAAGATGCCAAGATTTTCATTGGGAGTGACAAAGGACAAGATTAGGAACGATTATATGAGAGGGACAGCTCAGGTTAGACGGTTTGGCGACAAAGCAAAAGAGGCAAGATTGAGATGGCTTGGACATGTATGGAGGAGAGGTGCTGGGTATATTGAGAGAAGGATGCTGAATATGGAGCTGCCAGGGAAGAGGGAAAGAGGAAGGCCAAAGAGAAGGTTTATGGATGTGGTGAGGGAGGACATGCAGTTGGCTGGTGTGACAGGAAGATGCAGAAGACAGGAAGAAATGGAAACAGATGATCCGCTGTGGTGATGTAACACAATGGGTTTGGACCCAATTGCGGAGAAGAGGCAGATGGTAAGTATTAAGTCGCTTTACTGGACCTCAACAAACACACAATAACAACAAAAAAAATACTGCCAAACAGGGCAGGCAAAAATGCAAACCAGAATAAACATAAAACACTAAACAAGGAAACACTCTCTCACACAGAGGCAGACGGGGTTCAGGAGACACAGGCTTCTGCAGACCGACACGACGCCTCTCCAAGACTCAACGGCATATGTCTGCAAAGCACCCAGTCAAATAGTCCCCAGCACAGGTGCACCTAATCATAGGCTAGCCAGTGTGCAGGTGACACTCATACTGGCTGATTGCAGGCCGATAGGAAAATGTAACCTTTTGGCTGCTGATTCTCTGGCCAGTGTTTGTGTCAGGTGACCCCTAACAGGAGCAGCTGAAAATAGTAGTAGTAATAGTAGTAATGTTATTGTTCCAGTTCACCATTCTACCAATTCTGTCTGCTAGCTAGAGGGAAAGGGGTGAGAAGCTGTGAGGTGGGTACACATTCACTTAAACCTATAACAGCACACAAAATGCAACACCCCAACCCCAATACATGAGCACAATTTACCCATTACACTAAGATCCTGTTGGACTTCAAGTTCCAGACTGACAAGCAGGTGCTGGTTAACCAACCAGACATTGTGGTTGTCGACAAGGAGCAGAAGACAGCGGTAGTGATTGATTTAGCAATCCCCAGCGACGGCAACATCAGGAAGAAAGAGCATGAGAAGTTAGAGAAAAACCAACGGCTGAAGGAAGAACTAGATCGGATGTGGAAGGTTAACTCCACGGTAGTCCCAGTGGTAATAGGAGCACTAGGGGCTGTGACCCCCAAAATGGGAGAGTGGCTCCAGCAGATTCCAGGAACAACATCTGAGGTCTATGTGCAGAAGAGTGGAGGTGCTAGGAACAGCTAGAATACTGTGCAGAAACCTCGAAGACACACACCACCCGATATTTACATATATGCATACACACACACACACGTACGTACATATATATATATATATATATATATATATATATCATTATTTGCTGAGGAAGGACATACCACCTACTGCATCATCATGTACATCACATGCACATTGTCCAATGGGGAAGATAGATGTGCAATGCACAAACATTTCAAAAACACGTGATCGCTAAGTTTTATATATATATATATATATTGTAGCGAATTCAGGGGGGCAGTCTGGGAGACCGTCGCCACAGCCGGGATGCGAACCCGTGTCTTTCACTCCGCAAGCGACAACGTTAACCAGTCGACTAAAGGGTCCGACCCTTAACCAAGGGCCAACGTGTTTACTTATCCATGCGCGTTACACTACCCCCCTCCTTCGGGAAGCGCGCTTCAGCATATCAACTCCCTCACTTCTCTGGGCACATATGCTTCCGATGGCGTTACGGTCTCAACATCCCACTTCTGACACCAATGTAGCGAATTCAGGGGGGGAGTCTGGGAGACCGTCGCCACAGCTTGGACGCGAACCCGTGTCACCCACTCCGCAAGCGATAACATTAACCAGTCGACTAAAAGGTCCGACCCTTTAAACAAGGGCCAACGTGTCTACTTATCCATGCATGTTACAATATATACTTAGAACAAAAAGTAAGGAAATTTGTGTTTGATAGATTATTTCTTTGTTGTAGCAATGCTTCTTGGCAATAAATCTTATACCGTTGGAAAGCCTGTTTATTTCCCTTTTAAATGGTGCCACATTTGTAAGGAACATGCATTTGTGGGATGAGCAGCAGAGCTGAGTGTGTGGGTTGCGCCCATGAAAAAATTGCCAAATCTTCTCTGCCAGTGCCAAACAGCTTATTTTGCTGTTGCTATTGACTCTTGTTTTGAGCTTCTGGTACCCCAGGTGCTGACAATCAGGTGCCTGATATAAGATTTATTGCCAAGAAGCATTGTTACAACAAAGAAATAATCTGCCAAACACAAATTTCCTTACTTTTTGTACTAAGTTTATATATATCACATATAGCACACATCTGCTATCACAGACGTGTGCTATCACACATATCTGCTCTTTATTTTGGTATATCTGTACATTCCATGGTCATTCGACATATGTTTTTACACATTATTTAAGCATTGTAAGTGCTTTGTATTGCATCTTTATGTGGACAATGTGATATTCTAAAGACATGTAAGCAGTCAGTTTATTTATTGACTTGTTTAAACTGAAATATTTGTGTCTCTGAATCCAAGTGTGTGTGTGTGTGTGTGTGTGTGTGTGTGTGTGTGTGTGTGTGTGTGTGTGTGTGTGTGTGTGTGTGTGTGTGTGTGTGTGTGTGTGTGATAGACCATTTCATAAGCTCAACTATACTAAGCATCTGTCAGCTTTCTTTGAACTCAGTGAAAGGTTGGATCATGTCCTACTGCCGCTTGGCCTGCCAGTGTTGCTGTTGTGGTCAGACAATAATTACATTCTACAGGAAGGCCTGGTTGGACACAAGGAACACAAAAAGCCAGCATCTTGTTCCCAGTGTATATATGGCATATATTGCAGATGCATGGGAGCCTGCTTAACAGATGGTCATATCAACTTGCTTATTGCTGGGCTCATTGCTCTGATTGAGGCTCCTTTTCTATTAATTTGATTTTTCAGAGTGATAGAGAGCAATATTGCCAGACATTATAAAATCATAGCCTCTATCCTCACCTTTGGATAAGACTGTGAAGTACTAATATCTTTGAGATCAGTGGTCTACTAGATGGCAAGTCATTAGCCAAAGAGGCATTTTTCCCATCACTAAACTTTTATTGTACTAATAGTCACAGCCAATATAAGAAATGTCTTCCAGTGCAATTCTTCAACTCCATATATGGGCAGGTAGCACTTTACAATAAGCCATACTTTATAAGTGGTTTATTAATGGCTGCTAATTACTTTATTCATGGTTAGCAACTAATTTATAAACCAATAATAACATGTTATAACACATTAATAAATACATTTTTTGAGTTATGCTACCTCATGAAAATCAAAGTATGCGTATATGTTGCATGACGTTTTCAAATCGTCTTGTTTGTGCACCGCTTGCAGGGAATGTTAATTAGCAGTTCTCGCTGGTCACATGGTTTCCAAGAGAATGTCTATGGACACTCCTATTGTGAAAATGTACTTGCCATGTCCCAACATGGCAAGCCAAAATGTATTTTATCTAATGCATTATAACATCTTTTTACCCATTTACAACATGTTACTAAATTACATCTTAAACATATAAAAGTAAATAATAGCCACTTTAAAACCATTTACAAAGTACGCTAATGCTCATATATTTTGTTGAGACTCTCTCTGTTCACTCTATGCTGGTTTGCATCTGAGTAAAGCTTTTGAGGCCTGCAAACAGGATTTGCGTCATTACAAGTCCACGTGTAAAGCTAGTCATCACTTTCTACTTGCCTGGCTAAGTGACTGCAGCAGGGCGTCATAGTAAAAGCAGAGACATCGCTTCAACTTGTTGAAATTGAAAGGAACTCACTCGTTCACTCATTCACATACTCATGGTTTGTTAGTTCAGGGGAGAGAGAGTGCAAAGTAATAAAACTCGGGTAGCAGGGCTCGAAAGGTAAAAAAAATGTCTCGCGAGACTTGAAAATGAAACAAAAACACAGAAATTATAATAAACATTTTAAAATGTCAAGTACAATATAAATATGGTGCCCCCTCAGATGGATTAATGTTCTTCCTATGAGCTGCTTGGACTTCCTCAGCAAAATACGCCCTGATAATCCTCATGCCTCCTGATCACATACTGAATAAGTCCCTTTGTGTCAACCAAAGATCCCTGTCATAGCAACAGTGCTAGTGCTGCAGGTATGCGTTTGGTGTAGCGCTATGAGAGAAGGAGGTGCCGAGCGTCAGTAGCAGATGCTCAGTTGCAACACAATGAGATAATTTTTACGACACAATATCAACCATGCTTTCTCTTTCTTCCTCCTTCGTTTTTAGCAGTAGCTGCATCTACTCACGCGTGGGCTCTAAAAAGAGGTCAGGTCCCTGTGTTGGGTTGTGCACACTCAAAGCATGACATCTTCTGTTTTTCTCCCCAGTTGTATCTGGCCAATTATCCCACTCTTCTGAGCCGTCTCGATCTCTGCTCCACCCCCTCTGATGCTCGGGGGAGGGCTACAGACTACCACATGCCTCCTCCGATACATGTGGAGTCACCAGCCACTTCTTTTCACCTGACAGTGAGGAGTTTCACCAGGGGGATGTAGCACGTGGGAGGATCACGCTATTCCCCCCAGCCCCCCCCCCCTCCAAACGGGCGCCCCGGCCGACCAGAGGAGGCGCTAGTGCAGCAACCAGAACACATAACCACATCCGGCTTCCCACCCGCAGACACAGCCAACTGTGTCTGTAGGGACGCCCAACCAAGCTGGAGGTAACACAGAGATTTGAACTGGCAATCTCTGTGTTCATAGGCAAAGAAATAGACCACCACGCCACCCAGACACCCCCAGCATGACATTTTCTATTGAAAACAAAACAAGAATGAATTAAGCAGTTTTCTTGGGTCTGCTGTGAACACACTGCCCAAGTTGACTGAATGCAAATTCACCAAGTCCTTACTTGCTTGGACTCAGTAAGAGTAGTGCTTCACATCTATGACACTGTCCTTGTTCTGTAGTTGATCCTATGTTCTAGTCTGAAATATTAATTTTGTGTTTAAAATTAAGCTGTGGAGAAAACAAATGACTGAGGAAAAGGTTAGGCATAGGCTTGTTGTAAGGGGCTATCTTGTCTCTCTTGTCTATGAGTAAGTTGTTGGTCTCTCTCCCAGCTTGGCTCCTGCACCTGCCTCCCTACTCCGCTGTCACCACATATATGTTAGTGTTAATGCCAAAATGTCTCTCTGCCGCTTCTCCATGACTCAGCATGTCCACACAGTAGAAAGAAAGAAACAAAGAAAGAAAGAGGCAATTTCGTGAAGTTCTACTGTCAGTTAGTATAGCAGTCACAAAGGCTATTACCTCACGAGATACTTGGCAAATTTTAATGATGTCAAACTATATGAGGGCACATGAGACACCAATAAAAACATTGCAAGTGTTCCCACGACGAAGCACGCAAGCCATCTTTGTTAAATGAGTCCTCCTCTCTGGCCAAGATATGAGAAATTCCTTTAATGAAAGATTTGTTATCTCGGTCGGCCATTAGTCATAGTGTGTGAAGTCATTAGAAAATCTAATTAACTCCCATTGTACTAGAGAAGGGTAGTCAGTGAATAAGCTCGAGAAGCATGTAGCATCAAAGTGTTCTACCTCTTAGCGATGCTGACCTGGGATGAAAAGGTATTTCGGCCGTGAAAGACATCGTAATATAACTGTTTATGGGGAAGTGTTTGTGGAATTAATGTCCTGTTAGAAACCCCTAACACTGATCAGAGATGGAATATGTATTGATGCTCTTTGAATGAGCTGAAATGAAACGAAAAGCCTGCGTCGCTTTTATGAATGGTGAAGGATTTCTAATGTGATGCATGTAATAACGCCATTTCTTCCTCTGTCTTCTGTCTGAACCTGCTGTCATCTGATGTTCAGTGTGCTGGGAGGGAAAGAGAGGAGTGGAAAGCAGAGATGTGACATAAACCAGAATAGCGCTGCCCTCTAGCAACGTGCTCATGCTTTGCTTATCATTATTCTTGTTCTTTTTTTTTTTTTTTTATCCCCCCCCCCCACCCCCACCTCTTTTTCTCCCCTGTTGTATCCAGCCAGTTACCCCACTGTTCCAAGCCATGCTGGTCACTACTCCACCCTCTCTGCCGATCTGGGAATTGGAGTCACTAGCCACTTCTTTTCACCTGACAGTGAGGAGTTTCGCCAGGGGGACGTAGTGCATGTGGGAGGATCATGCTATTCCCCCCAGTTCCCCCCCCCGAACAGGTGCCCCGACCAACCAGAGAAGGCACTAGTGTAGCAACCAGGACACATACCCACATCCGGCTTCCCACTTGCAGACACGGCCAATTGTGTCTTTAGGGACGTCCAACCAAGCCGGAGGTAACACGGGGATTCGAACCGGCGATCCCTGTGTTGGTAGGCAATGGAATAGACTGCTACCGGGACGCCCCCTGTCCTTGTTCATTTTGGTGAACTCGACCAAATGAGTAATATTTTTGATATTTTTGCCAATGCAAACATTTTTCATGGACTCAAGGGAGGGATTCTTGTATAACTGTGATTGATGTCTTGAATATTTCATGTCATTGAGCACACTAAGATTAATTCCTAACAACTGTAAAGTTGTGTTGTTTTGTTTTTTGTCTCGTGTAGAAGAGGTGATGCATGAGAGAATATCATGAAGATGCAAAATTATTTGAAGACTGGAGTTTAAGCCCCCTCATTTATCCAGTTTCGATGATCTTAGTCAGGCAAACAGTTAGGTAAAGAAGCTTTGCTTTTCTAATATTCTTAAATGAGGGAGCTTTGATTCCAGCATACGGGTAATTTCTTATCTTCATTTGTTTATTCGTTCATTCGTTCATTCAAGCTGTATTTTCAGTCCTTCGTTTATTCATAGATACTTGGACCATAACAAAAAGGAAGGGTGTCGTCTGTATTTTTGCCCTTTTTCTAGCCTTATTGGGGGGATTTTAACATTCAGACTGGGAGACAAATGCGAAAAGCACTGACAAGCACATGAAGCAGATGCTTAAGATGGAGGGAATTTTCATTTCCATTAAGTTTGGATCCTAGATGGCTATACTTATTCCTCTCATATTCCTCTCAGTTATAGGTGAATTGTTTATTTATTTACTGTATCTGGACAGCACCAACAGTATACAATCTGCATTAATACCTTTTTAGGGTCTCACCTTATAATGTCTATTTGTATGATTGTGTGAGGATTCGTGTACCATAGGCACAGATTCCGGTGGGGATGTGTCCCTTCCAGCTATTGGGGATGGGACACGCTCTAGTAACATCTCTATCTTGGCGGTTCTCAAGTATCCAATTGAAGCCAGCCTAAGTCGCGATGAGATGTGAGTTTGGAAAGCATGCACTGAGATACAGTTGTGTTTGGCAGCTGGAAGCAGGACCAATCAACAAACTATGTATGAGGAGCGAGTTAGGTGATGCTGACAATGAGCATTGCCATTTTTCCCCCTTTTTCTCCCCAGTTGTATCCAGCAAATTACCCCACTCTTCCGAGCCATCCCGGTCGCTGCTCCACCCCCTTTGCCAATCCGGGGAGGGCTGCAGACTACCACATGTCTCCTCCGATACTTGTGGAGTCGCCAGCCGCTTCTTTTCACCTGGCGGTGAGGAATTTCGCCAGGGGGATGTAGTGTGTGGGAGGATCACGCTATTCCCCCCAGTCCCCACTGAACAGGCCCCCCGACCAACCAGAAGAGGCACTAGTGCAGCGACCAGGGCACATACCCACATCTGGCTTCTCATCCACAGACACGGCCAATTGTGTCTGTAGAGACACCCGACCAAGCCAGAGGTAACACGGGGATTTGAATTGGCAATCCCCATGTTGTTTGGCAATGGAATAGACCGCCACACCACCTGGATGCCCGCAATGTCATATTTTTGAAAAATGATAACAACAGCTCTCTCTCTCTCTCTCCTAATATGACAATATCTGAGAAAATCTTGAGGGAAGTAATTGTCTACATTTGTCTCTACCCCATTCTCTTGCCCATCTGAGAGTGGCAGTGTTTTTTCTTCGTTTTGTGCCTGTGTGTGTCACACACAACCTCATACAGCGATTGTGTGAATATGTTGTTGGTTGTGGGCATTTGTGAGTTTTTTGAGGCATTTTTAAGTCAGCGGTTTCTCTGATTTTTGTTTTTTGTTTTTTTTGTTTATGTGATGTTTCATTTCAGGGCGGCCTGGTGGTGCAGTGGTTAGCACGGTCGCCTCACAGCAAGAAGGTCCTGGGTTCAAGCCCCGGGGTAGTCCAACCTTGGGGGTCATCCCGGGTCATCCTCTGTGTGGAGTTTGCATGTTCTGCCTGTGTCTGCATGGGTTACCTCCGGGGGCTCCAGTTTCCTCCCACAATCCAAAGGCATGTAGATCAGGTGAATTGGCCGTACTGAATTGTCCCTAGGTGTGAATGTGTGTGTGTGTGCATGTGTGTGTATGCGTGCGTGTGTGTGTGTGGGCCCTGTGATGGACTGGCGGCCTGTCCAGGGTGTCTCCCCACCTGTCGTCCAATGACTGCTGGGACAGGCTCCAGCATCCCCACGACCCTGAGAGCAGGATAAGTGTTTTGGATAATGGAATGGATAACAATGGCAGCACTAGGAGAGGTCTGCGCCGATGCTGCTAAAGAATTAGTGTTATCACAGACATTTAAAGACAGAAAGAATCGAGTGAGTACATAATAACAAGCTACATGGACTTGATCTGCTAGCAGTAGTAGTGGTTGCTACTAGCAGACCAGCGTGTGCTGAAATGGCACACTATATCATTGGTTTTGATTTATTCAAGGCTGAGCCAATGGCCCGCAAAGTAATTTTGTTCTACATAAATTGATGCCCCTAACACAAACAAATGTCTATGGAGCCTTGCCAGACCACAATTAGATAAGCAAAACTTGTTGGCTGGTATCACAAGGCTAGTTTTCAACAACACATTCACAAACTGGAGAAGGGGCGGTGGGTGTCACCTGTAGGAGTGACGATACAATCAGAAGGTGCCAAAAGTTAGGCACCTTACGATTGGATGTTCTCAACTATGTCCTCATTTATCAAGAGGTGTGACTTCTGCCGGGGTTTCCCGCCTGTCCTGAGAATGGAAGAAGCCATTCGGATGAACAGTGAAATGTCATCATATTTATAATTACTGTCCGTTTGAATGCTTCAAAATCCTTTTTCTTTGATAGTCATTTAATAGGTCTTCAATGTCAACATTTTTTTCAGTTGATGATCTCGACACAGGAATTATATCACATGGCCAAGATGCCTTATCAGGTTTTGTCTTCCTCACACCATCGACGATTTTAATATGGGTTCAGCAAAGTATTTAAAAACTAGTTCAAGGCAAAGAATAACATGAATCAGCTCATCTGGTTCTTTGAGAGGACTTAATATACTGGAGATTTTTGGTGGTCTGGGTGGCATAGTAGTCTATTCCGGTTCGAATCCCCGTCTTACCTCTGGCTTGGTCAGGCATCCCTACAAACACAATAAGCCTCTGGTCGGTCAGGGCGCCTGTTGGGGGGTGGAGGGGGAACTGGGGGGAATTGCATTGTCCTCCCCCTGGTGAAACTCCTCACTGTCAGGTGAAAAGAAGCAGCTGGCGACTCCACATGTATCGGAGGAGACATGTGGTAGTCTGCAGCCCTCCCCAGATTGGCAGAGGGGGATGGAGCAGCGACCAGAACGGCTCAGAAGAGTGGGGTAATTGGCCGGGTACAACTGATTTTTGATTTTTTTTGATACACTTTATTGATCCCCGTAGGGAAATTACGCTCTGCATTTAACCCATCCTAGCTGTGTAGCTGGGAGCAGTGAGCAGCCGCCGTGCAGGGCCTGGGGACCATCTCCAGTTCTTCTTTCCATTGCCTTGGTCAGGGGCACAGACAGGAGTATTAACCCTAACATGCATGTCTTTTTTTTTGATTGGGGAGAAAAATTGGGGGGGGGGGAATACTGAAGATGTTGTGCAATTAATTGCATATTGCATTACTGACAACAACAAAAAAAAGTCAGAAAGAAAGGAGCCGTGCTGATACTATGGTGAACTAGCCATGAAAAAAGGAGTGAATCTGTGTGCTTGTATGTGCATGTGCATACATGTATGAGCTTATGCACATACAATGTGACCATGTGATGTTGAACTATTGGAAAAAGGAAGTCCGTAGCTGTCTATACCCATGTCCTGTGCACATATCCACACATACACACATCAATACAGACCAGGTCTGAATCTAACAGAACAATGAGCATCCCACAGACAAGCCGAGTTGAGTAGCTGACAAGCCACCACTTGTCAAAGACATTCCTGGGGCCACAATGGGAAAGGCGCATGCTCAGTAGGCAAAGCAATCAGGTGTCACAAAGTGCATTGCCCGAGGTACTACTCGGGTCAGCTGTTAGATGAATGCCCAAGTGCTGTGATTTGATGTTTTTGGAAATGCATTGTTTGTATATGATGCACTTTTGGGCCTACCTCTTGTCTCGCACTCCTTGTTCAATGACACCAAGAGGAGGCTATATTTTTGTGTACTCCTGAATGCAAAAGCAACCATATTTTATATGCAAAACCACATGTCTCAGGGATTCCTGTTTCTGCAGGGTTTCATGCAATTGTCACATAATGTGAATGATGTGGCTGATGGCTGATGTTGTCATTGTTTTGTTAAGATAATAACTCCACTGTGTGAGCCAATATCAGACTGACATGTCTAGGTCGTCAAACATACAGTACCTAGGTCGCCTAGGTGGCGTATTTCATTGTCTACCAACACGGGGATTGGCAGTTTGAATCCCCATGTTACCTCCGGCTTGGTCGGGTGTCCTACAAGCACAATTGGCCTTGTCTGCGGCTAGGGACACCGGATGTGAGTATGTGTCCTGGTCGCTGCACTAGCCTCTGGTTGGTCGGGGCGCCTGTTCGGGGGGGGGGTGGAACTGGGGGGAATAGCATGTTCCTCCCATGTGCTACGTCCCCTTGGCGAAACTCCTCACTGTTAGGTGAAAAGAAGCGGCTGGCGACTCCACATTTATCGGAGGAGGCATGTGGTAGTCTTCAGCCCTCCCCGGATCCAGCCGGAGTGGAGCAGCGACCGGGATGGCTTGGAAGAGTGAGATAATTGGACAGATACTTCTGGGGACAAAAAAGGGGGGAAATACATACAGTATATATCCATGTTATGGTTGCTGTGATGAATATGTATTATCTTTTTATGGGCTGTGCATGAATGGTTTTCTGCAGCAAGTAGCAGCACTTTGCTGAAATTCTTAAAGCCAATTCATAACATCCGACTGTTTTCACCTTATTTCTCAAGAACCAACCGTTAATTTTTTTTTCTAATTTCTTCACTTACCTTGTCCTCCCATGTGAGATGCAAGATGCATGTCTGTGTAACTGAGGTAAGTATTATGTTTTCCTTGAGAAAATAAAGGAAAATACTGCGGAGCAGAGCGTCCCCGAAGCATTTTATAGTTGCAAGTTGCTCTCGAGCTTTTTGTTCTTATGTAATTACTTCGCTGTCCAGCTGCAGTTGAAATATTTTACGTGTTCAACCACAGAGCAACATTTTTACTGTTTGTTAGACTCTGCCCTTGAACATTGATTTGCGAGAAAAACGCAGAGTCAATGAGGGAGGGAGGGATGTGTGTGTGTGTGTGTGTGTGTGTATTTGTAAGTGTGCATCTGTTTAGAGTCTATGTTTATATGTATCAGTGCCAAGAAAGTTCTCTAAATGCTAAGTAATTACACCCTTTTCCTCCATAATGTGGACTCGGTCAATCTTATTTGGACCAAAAAGGTCCTAGGTTATGATTAAATTATTTTCTCTGAGCAGGGACCAAAACAGCCACAGCCACAGATGCCTGTTGATGACTCCCACACAGCCAAGCATAAAAGTCCTCTGCTCCCTTGCATGGCCAATAAAAGTCCAGCAGCCTAACAGCATCGATGGTCTTCACAGTGCTAGATCTGAGTACGGACAGTATGTACCATGGTGTGTGCATGAGTGTGCGCATGTTTTCTGTGTGTGTGTGTGTGGGGGGGGGGTATCTGCTGATCTGGCAATTTCAGTTATTGATCCGTTGACTGATTTTGCTAGTTGATCATCACCTGTAAAGATCGTGTGTCTGATCTATGTGTTGATAGGTAATTCTGGCTGGCTGAGTACAGTTCTCTCTGTCTATAGTTCCTGCCCGTTTCTTTTTAATCTGACAGCCAACAGAATTGCCATGGTGTTAATAGATTTAGCTTACAGCAGCTGGATATGCAGATGAGAAGGACTGACCTGCTTTGACCTTGGAGGAGTGCCCTGGTGGAGGATGACAAGGACCTCAGTATAGGCAGGACGTACTGCAATGCAGCAGAGTGGATTGGTGGCACATTTCTCTGCTCACACTGATGTGTGCTCTCCCTCTCTCTCTGTATCTCACACACACACATATACACACACACACACATACACACACACACACACACACTTGTTCATAAAAAAGCCATTCACATACACACAAATGCATTAAAACTGAACAACAACAAAAAAGTAAAACTCCACTCACCAAATTGGTCAATTTTCTTCTGCAAATCTGCAGGCGGAGATGTATGTTAATCAAACTGCTGCTGTCTGGACAAAAAACCCACCACACCATCTACGACACCCATGCACACCTCCCATATGATTCTGCATATTCAACAGCCCCCCCACACACACACACACACACATTCTGATCTTCTTTGTGAGGACCCCTCATTGACTACCTTCATTGCCTAGCCCTTAACCTGGACCTTGACCATCAGAATGTCATGCCTAACCTTAACCCTTGCCCTAATCTTAATCTAATCCTAATTCTGATTTTAACCCTAAACCCAAATCCTAACCCTAAAATAGATCCTTAGAGAAGAGAAGTCCGACCAAATTGTCCTTGCTTTGCAAAAATGTCCTCACTCTGATGGTTAAAAACACAAACTGGTCCAAACAAAGATAAGACATACAAAAACACACACACATTCAAAAACACGTGCACCATTTGGGACTGCAGAAAAGTCCCACCAACAAGCTTCAAATGTTGCAAACTGCAGTAAAACGCTCTTAAATTAAAAATTAAAATAAAGAGAAATAGAGAACAATACATTCTTCTGCACATAACATTAACATGCAGAATCCATCTGCTTTCTCCTGTGACCCAACATTCATTTTAAACCACAACACCAACAATAATTATTTTCCCTCTTTTGTATCTTTGCATCAATGCAATTGGTGGCTAATCACACATATCCCCAGACACTGGATGATTTGGGGGTTTTTTGTCCTGCATTACTGACCCTCACTGATTGGGAGATTGCGCAACTCCATCAACTACAGGATTCCCCATAAACCTTTCATGGAGCACCTTAACAGATGACACTATACCATAACCCTGCCAAGACTCTGCCTTTAAATTTAAGCCTGCCACTGGTTCTCATTAAAGGGATTTATTTAGCCAAATAAAGACACCCTAATCACTTCAAGCAATCAGATCAAGCAAGATCAGCTTCAAACTGATCTCACCATCACTATACTAAAACAACATGTTCGCCAACCCAACTTGCAACTATGTGTTGGGAGCAGGGAGGCAGCAATCCACCCACATCATCCAAAACTAGGGTAGCAGATGCTGTAGCGAAACTGTACAGAGCCTGGCGGTCAGTATGTGGGGGCAGGTGATGGGGTCAGAGGAAAAGCTATCTGGCATCATCTCAAGCGATCTAACGAGAGTTTCTACCCAATGTATCTTTCACATAACCAGATGTTTTCTGAGTCTAAAGTCATTACCACAGGCATCCCTCAAGGATGTGTGAGTTATCCTGTTCTGTTCACATTATACACAAATGATTGTACATGCAGTCATCCCAGCACTTTTGTTGTCAAGTTTTCTGATGACACTGCCATCTTGGGGCTTATGGATACAGACACTGGTAATTCTGGCTTTATTTTAGAGGTTAAAAAGTTTATACAATGGTGTGATGACCATCATCTCAGTGTAAACACAAAGAAAACAGAGGAAATTATTTTTGATTCAGGACATCTGGGGGATCCTTGCTCCCTCTGGGTTAGGGAGGATTTGTTGCCTCAAGTGATGGAGTTCAAGTATCTTAGGGTCTTGTTCACAAGTGAGGGTAGGATGGAGCGGGAGATTGACAGGTGGATTGGTGCAGCATCAGCAGTCATGCGGACATTGTACCGGACCGTTGTGGTGAAGAGGGAGCTGAGGTGGAAGGCAAAGCTCTCAATTTACCAGTCAATCTTTGTTCCAACCCTCACCTATGGTCATGAGCTTTAGGTAGTGACCGAAAGGGTGAGATCGCGGATACAAGCAGCTGAAATGAGTTTCCTCAGTAGGGTGTCTGGGCTCAGCCTGAGAGATAGGGTGAGCAGCTCGGTCATCCAGAGGGAGCTCGGAGTAGAGCCGCTCCTCCTTCGTGTCGAAAGGAGCCAGTTGAGTTGATTCAGGTATCTGGTCGCCTTCCTTTGGAGGTTTTCCAGGCAAGTCCAACTGGGAGGAAACCCTGGGGTAGACCCAGAACTTGCTGGAGGGACTACATGTCCTGTTTGGCCTGGGGAAGCCTTGGGATCCCCCAGGAGGAGCTGGAGGGTGTTGCTGGGGAGAGGGACATCTGGAGTGCCCTACTTAGCTTGCTGCCAGAGACCTGACCCTGGAGAAGCAGCTGATGATGAGATGAGATGAGATGAGACATTTGGGGGATCCTTCTCCACTGCTGAGCCATAATATTTGATCGGGTTCATTCTTACAAATACTTGGGTGTACATATTGACTGTAATCTGTCTTGGGACATCCATGTGAATTCTGTATATACCAGGACCCAACAGAGACTCTACTTTTTGGTGTTTGTGGTTGGACTGAGGGTAACGATATTTTATCATGCTTTGATAGAGAGTATATTATGTAACAAGAGTGTCAGCTTGGTTTGGTAACATATCAGTTAAGTTTAACTCACAAATAAACAGACTAGTCCACACAGCAATGAAAGTGATGGGGGTGAGCGAGCATGCCCCCCCGCCCCCCAAATGCTCTCTGACAAGACAATAACTAAACAGGCTAGGAAAATGATTGCTGACCCCTCTCATGTCCTGTATTCACAATATGAACTGCTCTCATCAGGTAGACACTACAGGGTTCAAATTAAATACATGATATGATACCTGAACAGGTATAAAAACTCTTTCATGCCTCTATCAGTGAATCTCCTAAACTCAGGACATGAGGGTGTGAAATGAGGGGCTGTGCTGCACATATTTAAATGCACTTTATGTCTGCACTTGTCTGTGCTATGCACTTTGTCTGTCTCTGCATTATAATGTATGCATTTTTATGTGGCAGCCTTTATGTCCAAGACAAATTTCCCTTGGGACAAAAAAAAAAGTAATCTTGAATCTTAAATCATTTCCTTCTGCAATGCCTTTCAGTCCTGCAGAGGCTGACTTTGAGTGATGCAGCTTGAAAAGCTGAGATTGTCAATAATACTAGTTGCTGGAATTACAGTTTTGACAAAATGGGCTTATTTTCCATGCAAACATAAACAAAGGATTTCAGTGCAACATCTGTGAAACAAATGGCCATAATTCTACAATCTGCTCTACGGTAGTGGCAAATGGGTCGGTGGAAATGGGGCCAAATGTGGCAGTGGTAGGTTGATGACGACACTTTGACTGAACAGGTGAATGTCATTAGAATAGTTTCTTACAGTCACCGCCGACTCAGTTCATGAGATAAATATCAATTGCATAAAACAAACCTTCAAAAATTATGTACTTTTACATAAAGAATTCCATTTATTATTTGATATATATATATATATATGTATATTATATGCATCTTCATATAATTGTTCTAATACCAGTAAGTCAAAAATAATAATCATATCACATTTATATATATAGTATATTTATATATATATTTATAAAACTAATCCAATAATCTACTATATACTTTTGACTTTACTTCCTTGTAAAAAAAAACAACAACATGGAGAAATGTATAATCTTCTCCCCAGCTTCAATATAGGCGCTTGGAAGGAGCAAAGAAGATAATACAAAAAAGAAAATAACACCTGAACATTGCATCTTATAGAACTAGAACATTGTTCAGCAGCTAACATCGGCCATCTTGGTTTAAGACACAGGAAGTGGTTATCTTCTTTGCTAGAATATCATTGTCAAACAAATTATTATCTTTTTTAAGTGTGTAATGTGTTTTCTGTTTTGAAGCTCTGCTGACATTATTCGAGAGGATTTCCTAACTGATCACAAGGGTGGAAGAGGAGACAATGACAGTAATGTGATTGGCTGGATTTGTGTTTGGAGACCTCAAGACAGAATATTAGATTACACCAGTCTCATTACACACTCCGAATATGATACATATATGACGAGGGGCAGAAGGGAAGGGCGATAGAGGGTGAAAAACAGCAATCAAAGAACCTCAGAAGAGTTGGGGATGAGTATAAAAGGAGAGAGAAACAGATTTGAGAAGAAAGGCAAAAGCAGCAGGTCATAGAAAGTCTGGTAAAATGTGCTTCCCAACCGATGAACTACATGTGTAAACAGAGGAGAACACCATAAACAGTCCTCTTCTTCTCTTTTACCCCTGTCCCCCCCCCCCTTCCCTCTTTGCTCTCCGGGAGGTAGGCCATGTCACAGTTGGCAGGGAGAGATATCGGCTCTCAGTCTCATCCGTTTAGCTGCAGCAGTCTTCGGGAGCTTTACCAACCATACTAATAGCGTTCCCCCAAAACTCCCACCCACCCACCCATAAAATTCTTGATATGTTGAAGTGAAAACATGGAGGCAGGCTGTTTCAGGGCAATGGGAATGGGTAGTGATGGGACAGACCGCCCAGAGACGATAAGGGTATCAAAGGGCCTTTTTGTCCATCATCGTCAAGAGATGCAGGAGGGCCAGACCGCTGTAAAGCCAACCCCCGATTAAGGAGCCTGGCTGGCCAAGCTAGGACACAGTGGGGTCAAGAGGAGGCATCAAAGCTGTAGAAAAAGAAGAAAGTGAATGTAAATGACTGATTGCCTGACTGGATGAACTTAACATTTAAATAAGTGGCAGACAGACAGAAAGACCCTGTATGCATAGATAGCTAGATAGATAGATAGATGGATAGATACATACATACATAAATAGATATTGCAGGTGCATAGATGAGTATGTGCAAATAGGAAAGGCAAAACGGCTATATCTCGACAGAGATAGATTCTGTACATGTAGATAGATCCATGTAGATAGAGACACACACACACACACACACACACACACACACACACACACACACACACACACACACACACACACACACACACAGATAGATACTGCAGGTGCACAGATGAGCATGTTCAAATAGGATAGAGGAAAGGCCAAACAGCTATAGCTAGACAAAAAGAATAAGAATAAATGCTTGTGAAGATATGGAGAAAGAAACAAATGAATGAAACCAAGAGTAAGGCGTTCGTCACTGTACGCTATTGTGTTGCTTATCAGTGACATCCTGCGGCCCGCTTCTGTCTCGGCCACAGGGGAGAAACCAGTGACAGCCACGGGGCCTCACCTCTGTCTGCACTGTAAGCAAAACCTTGTTTTTTTGGGGGGGAGAAGCTCACAAATCATCTACTGACATGAAGCACACATTCTTTGACTTTACCCGAGTCATGGCTAATTTTTTATCAGACAATGGGAGCGAGTAACAATGGAGATTGAGAGGGAGGCATGTACAAGAGTCACAATGGAATACAACCCCACTGGATATGTATGGACGTGCTGATTCTTCATTGTGTGTGTGTGTGTGTGTGTGTGTGTGTGTGTGTGTGTGTGTGTGTGTGTGTGTGTGTGTGTGTGTGTGTGTGTGTGTGTGTGTGTGTGTGTGTGTGTGTGTGTGTGTTAATCTGTGACAGGAGTGGCTAAGGTGACTCAGTTATCCTCAAGGGGGAGGTATGTTTGGTATTCCTATATTACAGTTATTTAATATTAACAGAGTCATCACCCTCTCTCAGTGTGCTAGGATTGAAGATGGAGGCTGGCAGCCAGGGATAGCCCTGGGTCACCTCTAACTCTGGAGTCACTCCGTGCACCCACTGTGATTACACCTACGCCGGACAGCCCATGCAAACACATTACTCATATGGAGCACGCATAGCCTGACCCTACACCAAACTCTTCTAACACACATTAGAAAGTTATCGGGGTTTGTTTGTGATAGCCTGAGCCTTGAAAGAATTGCAGGACGAAGCTTAAGTTTATCTCCTGATAATGAACGGGGGAATATAGTGAAAATATGTATGTAAATAATACACTTGAACAGTCGGATGCCAGGCCCGGTATGGCTCTACCTAAAGGTAGTATAACAGGAAAGAATATCCAGTCACCCTCTACACAACAGGTTCCAGCTAAGCTATCGGGGCAAAGGAAGGATTCTGCAAAGGGAAACAAGAACAGCCAGGTTTAGCAAGTCTTCTGTTCCTTCAGCAATTAGACTGTTGAATGAAAGGGACAGTACAGAAATATAGGATTTGATGGTATTTTGGCCAGGGCTATGTGCAATGGTACTCCATATGTAATGCTAGTATGGTGTAATATTTTTATTAGTAGATTATAATGTTGATGTAGAGTTCGTTTCTCCAGCATCATGTAGCCCACTGCGTACTGAAGTATTTATTTGTCTTTCTATATTAGTGTGTGTGTGGTGTATGCTAGAGCGAGGGTGCTTGGAAATACTCCCTCTGTGTGCATACATGGGCGTGTGTGTGTGTGTGTGTGTGTGTGTGTGTGTGTTGGGGGATGGAGGGGATGGGGCTGCATGCTGTATATTTGTATTTGTATTTATGTCTGTTTTTGTGGCTGTTTTATGTACTTCTGCACCTTGACCACCTGGATTTCCCTATCTGGGATAGTAAAATTTTCCTTGACCTTGACCTGAAGGGTTTAGGAGCTATTGTTGGAAAATATACAAAAACCTTTTTGTTGGCTATCTTTCCTTCAAAGGATTCAATTAACAAAAGAGAGGCTTAAGAAAATGGAATGATGTGAGATCTTCTTACCTGTCCCAGAGCTTGACATTTCTGCAGTTGTTGGTGCAGCAGCCAGCTGATATCAAAGCTAAACCCAAGAGGGGGGGGAGAAAGGGAGCATGGAGGGAAAGGCAGCGAGAGAGAGAGAGAGAGATCAGTTTCATACTTCTTATTCAGAGTTTATGAAGGGGAGTCTCCTGCGAATTGACTTTTGCTCCCCGAAACCCGCGAGTGAGGTCAAATCTCCTGCACCTGCAGGATATGGCCCGAGGTCGCGTGATTACGCTCGAGGGCATACGGGCAGACGCAAGCAAATTAAACAAAGTATACCTCAGTTAAAGTGATACCCGTCGGACATGCACTTCACCATGAGGGTGAGGGTACACAGCAATGCATGCTGTATCAGTGATGGGCAGGCTCAGTCTGGGCGGATTTTATACGTAGCACCTCTTTCATTAATTCTCTGTGTCAAAAGTTTGGGATGACAGGTGCCACATATGGAAAGCCCATTTCTGCCAAATAAAACGTGCTTCACCTCTGAATACGCTAATGCATGCACATGCCTACTAGCAGTGAAAACTAATGACACTGCTGCACGTTGCACCGTTTGCAACAGCGAGTTTTCTATTGCTCAACGGTGGTTTAAATGATCGCAAAAGACGTGTTTGAGGTGAGTTAGCATGTGTCATCCGTCCACAAGCATTGTTGAATGCCAACTGTTTCTTTTTCCTTGACGAGACCGAGCTCCCTGTAGACTTGTTTTAAAAACAATCACTTCGTATGACTCTAGCCTATTTGTTCCAGTTCACAGCACAACTGTATCACATTCCCTATTACATACTGTACTCTTCTCTCACAACCTATTTACCCATCACACACCGCCGCACAAGCTCCTCATAAATCGGCTGTAGACCAGGCTAGGCTACTATTACTAATGCATTTAACAGGTGATGTTGTAGACTCAATAAATATGTACGTGTTGTCTTTACTGAACAAATTACCGTAATAAATTAATGCAAATCGTTTTCTTTAGTTGATAAGCAAGAGTAGCATAATAAAATGATAATAATAATTATATTTTAAATCATCATATTTTCTGAAATTTACTGATAAAATCACAGAAAATTAAAATGTAATATATATATATATATATAAAATAAGAATTCTTCAGCTTCCTTGGTCTGGTTGGGTTGTGTCCAACCAGGGCAGGTCCCAATGTGTGTGTGTGTGGGGGGGGGGGGGTATTGAAGGATGAAATAATTTTTTCTAGGGTGGGATGTCTGCGTGTGTTTCCTGAAACCTCTAAAACAAATAAAAATGAATCATCAATAAAACACAACACTACATTGCATCACTTTTCGTTATAAAGAAAAAATCCTTTCTCACATATACTTGGAATAGCTGTAAGGTGGAGGATGGGAGGATGGGAGGATGGGAATGTGTTTTTTGCTTCAGCATAAAACTGACAGACAGATCCATCTCAAGATGTAAAGCCAACTCCTAAGATCCCACCAAGTACGTTTGATATTACTGTATACGTAGTTTAGGGGCAACTAATGGATGCTCTCCATCCATTAAAGACAGCTAAAATATTTAGCGGTCTTACCAGGCCCATGGTAATGTGGAAGAGTTGATTGCTTTTGATTACTCTATTGATTCCTTATTGATGCTCTTTGTTCCTGTTTAGTCTCTTGTTATCATTTGTTTCCCCCATTGTAAATTATGATTTACTGTTTTTCTGTCTCCTCATCCTGTCTCCTCGATTACATACCCTTTTAACTTGTGTCTAACCACTCATGCTCACCCCTGCATATCCGTGTATAAAAGACCCTCTTTCCTCCTTTCTTCAGTTCGGCCTATTCCAGGAGACCTGTGCCCCGTCTGTATATGCCCACTCTTACACATATGCATACATAATAAAACTTCTGCCCTGATGAACAGCAAAGACTGAAGCTCTACTGAAATCAACAGTGACCTATAAGGGATTATGTCTAGTGATACTTTGTGTTGCGTTACAGAGTGGGTTTGCAATTGAACAGCATTTCCTCATCTGTTTTAATCTCTGCTGCAGTGGTGCAGATGACAGCTACAAGAGCTTCAACAACCTTCACAGTGAAGCCAAATGTGGCTCTGCCAAGGCGCACATACACATACATACATATATATATATATATATATATATATATATATATATATATATATATATATATATATATATATATATATATGCACGCACACACACACACACACATACACCTACTTAATCTCAACCCAAATGTGAAGTCTATGAAACTGAGAAATGAAGATGATAAGGGAGAAAGAAGCACTAGGACATAGGATAACCTCTAGACAAGACACAGTAAGGTAGAGCGATGTAGATGAGTCATTTAGCTTTAAGGGTGACATTAAACAGTGTAGTCCACAGTTGGAGATAAAAACTCACACTCATGCTGACAAGTGTAAGACATCCCATGTAGCACTGTGCGTTAACACAAAAGACAGGCTTTTATCTCGATTTCAATCTTGAATGTCTCATTGAGAGACCTATAATCAATACCCAATTTGGGTTGAATGTGTTTTAAAAGCAAACTAGGGATAATGCAGGGTTCTCTATATACCATGTGGCCATTGTGCTGCACTGGGCCTCCACTAAGAAACAGAGTAACTCTCACTCATCTCGCAACGTGTCATTGAATATGTGAGCAGGTCATCACCAGTTTGGTTAAGCTTTGGCCTCAGGAGTACTGCTGCAGAAAACGCTACCCCTCTTTACCTCCTTTACCCTTCAAAATAGCCCATGTCTTCCTGTCTCTCTCTCTCTCTCTCTCTCTCTCTCTCTCTCTCTCTCTCTCTCTCTCTCTCTCTCTCTCGCCACCAACTGTTTCCTCCCCATGAGTCCATAATCACATTTTCAGCACATTTCCTCTCCTTGGCGCACTAACATCTTACATGAAAGATTCATAACGCCCTCGTGACCACCGAGTTCTGCAAAATATTCCACCAACCACCTTTCACTACAATCCCCACCCCTTTCCTTGCTCTGCATGAGGAAAGACTGCAAAAAGTGATGTGGGGGGAAAAAACAACTTATAAAGAGCACAAAGAGGGGGAGGGAGTTTCGTTTGGAGGTCAATGTGTATGGAATAAAATTGATTTCACGGCTAAAGGAGGGCTCATGACAGAGGAGCACAGGGAGGTAAACACATAATCACACGGTGCAGCTCTCCAAACACAGACATGAATGTGCACAGGATGCCTCGATACGCTCATAACTATCTGGATGGTAATTGTGACATTTGAAAGGGGAACATTGGGCAAACATGCTCTGATGGCCTGATACCGCCAAAGCTGGCTCTCGAGCGCGGGAGAGAAGGGACAATTAGCTTAACTGGATTTGCCGTCTCAAGGTCAGCAATCACGTGCGCAGTTCACAAGCTCTTAAACAGCTGCTTTTCGACGGGGAGGGCTGACTGACATGTACTAGTCACAGTGTCAACACGCACAGAATCTCTTTAAACATAATGCGATGAATGAACGGCCAATGAAACGTCCTCTTTCGGAACTCTAACCAGCATCCACAGCATCTTTGTGGAAAGTCGAGTTAAGGTGAGGGACTACAATTGCAGACCGTTTGGTTATTAAGTTATGGGCTGGGTGATAAAAGTAGAATAGGATTTCAGGGGATGTGGGAGATGTGGAGAGGGTGAGATTGGGCAGGAGAAAGAGAAATATATGAATAATGTGATTACTGAAGTATAATTTGAGGCTTAACGCTCTGAAAGTTTCACCTCGGTGCAGCAGGGCTGGGGAACGGGGCTTTTAATTTCCCCACAAAGAAATATCTGAGACTGTCCAGGGAGGAAAGCTACTCCCACACTATATAAATCACTGTCCTGGGTCTACAACCTTTCTCCTCTGCAGCCTGAGACCAAAATAACCCCAAACCATAAAGCGACCATAAAAGAATTGTAAACTTATAAAACAAACAATAACTGAACTGAATAAAATCTGATCTCCTTCTCAAAGTGAAAGTAATTGAAATCATCTCAAAAAGGATTCAGAGGACTGGAGGCTGCCAGAGTCTATGATGTCTTTGAAATTCTGTTTATGTATAATTGGTGTATCTACTATACAGTTTGTCAAAGGGAGTGATTACACTGTTATTGATGTATGAATCAAGCCAGTGAATCAAGCATCAACTCTGAGCTCTACATCTCTTGATCTGCCAATAATTTCCCTCTAACTTTCACCTGACAGGATCCAAGGACAAATTCATGCAGCTTGTCCATAAGATCTTCCAAAAATCTGCTGTGTAAATTATTCAGGATGGATTGTTAGGAGAGTCCGTGGCAAGACATGGTACTGTTGTTACTGTCAGTCAGATAGTTAGTCAGTCGAACAGGCTGCCTGGCAGGCTAGTTGCTTGGTGGAAAATCCCAGAGACTCCGAGTAAAACACTGATGTTGGCTATTGGTGCTATTTGTGCCCAGAACCAAGTAAGAGCCAGCTGTATGATGTCGCTCTGGTGGTGTGATTAGATCACCGCCAAATCAACATTATTAGACTTGTCCCTTCAGTACATCTGTACACTATGCTTTTTCTTCCTTTTTTCACAAATTTGTTACAGTGAGAAGCTCCCCATACATGGCTGAGAGGAAAATCAGCACTACTTCAGGTAAAGAGAATGCAGCATTTTAGACAGAGCTATGAAAAGATAATAAACTTGCTGTGAAAAGATGATTCTCTATTTAATCTCCCTTTCCTCCCTCTCTCCACAGCTATCAGTAGCTTTGCTTTGTTTCTGGTTGTAGTGCACAATACTTTGACAACAAAGACGCAAAACCATCAGTGAAGTTTTTGTAGAGGTCACAATAAGAATATTGCACAATGTCTTGATGCATGCTCAATAATCCAGGTAAAAAAAAATCAAAGAATGCTGAATTACTTCATCTGGATACAACATTTATTGACAGATACGTTTCATCACTCAACGAAGTGACCTCTTCAGTCTAAACTAACTGCAGGTATCCCCACCCTTATAAACAATACGACCGAAGGCAATGACCAGTTTCATATGCAAATATGGGTGTGACCATTAACCAGAGTTTCAATGGCCATGTGTACTCTTCACAGCAGTGGCAGCGGGGGGGGTCTAATTTAGGGGGGCAATTTAGGGGTGCAGCACACCTGACAACTGCTTTAATGTCCACACAGTCACAGCTATTAAGAAGGACATGCTTTGAGTGGCTGTTGCAGCTAGAAAAGCGCTATATAAAATACAACTTGATTGACTGATTGAATGTAGCCTATAAATTTTATCAGGGTTCGTAGATGGTGGGTGACTGACAGTCGAGACATGGCGTTGTGGTGGGTGTGAATATGATTGATATTAGATCAAAAAACATAAAAAACAATACCAATTCACTGCCAATAAAAGTGGGAGTGTCTGGGGCGCACAGAACTGCGCCCCATGGAAAATCTGAAGAAACCAATTAGACAGCAGCCTCAGGTCACTGGCTCGCCAAAGGTTTGAGGGCTTACATAAGGTATCGTTTGGCTGGCGCCCCTCACCCAGGAAGTATACGTATTCAGACAGAAATCAACCAAATACCATTTGGAACCAATATTTAATGGCTGCTGACAGGCGCTCACAGACTGAAAAACACGTTTATTTCATAATTATTTGCATTATACAACTAAATTATATTTAATATGTTTAAGTAGATTTTCATCTCTTGATATTTGAAGGGGACAGTTCCCCAGCACCCTGTACTGGCCAGCCACCACTGATTCACAGAGGATTAGGGAACGTTTGCAATCACAGCATTGTGCATGTCTATGTACACACACATAGACAAAAAAAACCACCCACATACATGCAAACAAAGACACACATTGCATTCCTTCGGGTCCTTTTTTGCTTTTATAAAGTACGCAAGAATAAAGGTAAGAGCGGGGCTAATATATCCAGCTGCAGTCATTTCCATGTAATGAAGTATCATCTCGTCATCCCATCTAATCTAATATATCTGAACTGACAAATGACTTTTAAGCAAGCGCGGAGACGGCAGCAGATGATAAGAGTGAATAACTTGAGGCTGTGGTGTCTGCAGACTGGCTTATTGTGAGACTGTGGGGAAGGCAGTGCATGCAGCCTCGTGGAGAAGAGCTCGCTAATTGGAGCCCTATAGGCTGATCACACCTTAGGGGCTCTGCAGCTTTGTATACATGTGTGTTCGTGTACACTCAAGCGTGTACATTATGCATGTATGTGTGTGCGTGTGTGTATGTGAAATTCAAAGTAAGTATTCAGACTGATACAGAGAGTAAACAAGCGTAAGTGAACTGATGTCTCCATCAGACAGTATCCAAAGTAAGCAATGGTATCAAAACGTCAGTGCAATCTTTCTCATGCGTGTTGCCTCTGTCTTGTTTTTTCAAGGCCCACGTCATCCTTCACACTTGTAGCAGCCAATAATGTAATACTACTGTAATGTAATAACTGCCAATAACATAATAATTTTCATTCTTAATGTAGTAAAAAATGATATTGTAATAACTGGCCAATAATGTAATACGTTTTCTGACCCAATAACATAACGTTTTGCGCATAATGTAATAAACTGGGTTACAACAAAATCATAAAAAATGTAATAACTGGAGCTGATCATGTAATAATATACTTATTTCACTTTATTTTAGTTTTAATTATTGGCCATGAAGTGTCACACTTTCATGACACTTACCCTTACTGTTGCCTCTTTCAAATAGCTGCTCAAAAACTTGACCACACACACACACACACACACACACACCTACTTGATGGTTAGACTTCTATACATACACCCTGCCTTCTACTCCTTAACCATCTGAGTACCAAATGAAGTGTACACGTTTGTAAACACAATTACTCTTATATCATATAATATGAAATCTGTACCTCTTTGAAGATGCTTTGTCCTCGAATACAAAGACCACCATTTATTTTCATGAAAAATTTAATCTTTAATTAAACGTATTTAAATCACTTTTTCAAGCAAACTGTT
Source organism: Lampris incognitus (assembly GCF_029633865.1). Taxonomy (NCBI): domain Eukaryota; kingdom Metazoa; phylum Chordata; class Actinopteri; order Lampriformes; family Lampridae; genus Lampris; species Lampris incognitus. The sequence continues at coordinate 28,068,165 of NC_079215.1, forward strand.
TCAACCCCACTGGTATTTAGTACTCTCTCTCGCTATGTATATATACCAAACCTGACTCCTGAAAGGTTACATAAAAATATACTACCAAATCAGAATCCTTGCCCTATTTACATCCCTGGCTATTTGTATACAGTCATGACGAGCTCGACAAAGAGTCTAAAACCGAAGCAAAGTGTGTATAATTCTTTCTCGACGACGGTCTTTTCTTTGGCAGTTCCCATAATTCACCACTAGATGGCCGTTGATTGACGCGTTACCCCGACTCCGACGCTAGGCTTTCTTCCTTTGTCTGCAAACTTCCGTCTTCTTTTTCACGCATGTTGAAAGATAATTAGTGATTAAATTTGTTAAATACAGTTTATTTAGTTGATTTTGATTCACATAGATTAACATTTCTCATGACAGGCTCCAGCATCCCCGCGACCCTGAGAGCAGGATAAGTGGAATGGAATATATTTAGTGAAAGAGGATATACGAGTTTGTGAGCTCATTCTAAAGTTAACTGACAGGATGTTGTGTTGCTGTAAAGCCCTTTGAGGCTAATTTGTAATTTGTGATATTGGGCTATAAAAATAAAATTGACTTGACTTGACTATAGCTAACTAGCTATCTATGATAATAATTTGAGGAAACCAGTGACATCATGTAAAATGCAGACCTCAACCCTGGTCCTTCAGAGCTTGTGTGGGAAGACTTAGTTCTCGCTTACCATTCCATTATCCAAGCCGCTTATCCCAATTGGGGTCGCAGGGATGCTGGAGCCTATCCCAGCAGTCACTGGGCGGCAGGCGGGGAGACACCCGATTAATGAAAATCCCAATTAATGCAGTCATGTGTTTTGTAAACCACTGCATAAGAGCCAAGTTTTGGAAATATTGTTGTCTATTTTTATATGTAATTTCTACCTATAAATAACATTATGGGGAATTGCTACATGGAGAGATTGATAATATGTTTATGTAAAATACCGTACGGTAGGTCACGTAACGTCCTCAGTTTAGAGTTCAAAGAAGAGAATAACATATTTCATGGGGTTGTAGAATGCCTGCTGCCACTTTTCAGTTTTTGAGTAAAACTGAATCAACACACATCAACTCCATACCAACTTGAATGTCTCTTATAGTACTCACGTCTGATCAGACTAAGGGCCTGCACCTGCACCTTTGTAGCTTTTCAGCACCAAGGTTTGACACTACAGCATCGCAGTAATGATAAAAAATATGAAGCTTACCATTTAACACCATTTCATGTATTTGACAGATCTGGTACAATGAGAATACTGCAAGCAATCTTTCTCCTGTCCTGTATTATTTGGGTATATACAGGACATGGACAGAGAGCAATGTCAGATGAGACCTATGATGTGATACTCGAGGGAGAATTTATTGTCCCTGTAGCACAGAGATCAAGGACCCAGTTGCTGCTCTTGCTCGAATGTGGCAGAATGGGCAACTTTATGCCCTCAGTGAGGATGGCCAGGCAATTGGAAAACTGGCAGTGAAGAAGTCAACTATCCCTGCATTTGGGAAAAGTGTTCTTGATAAAGAATACTTTTCCTAAGTGCAAAGAAAGGTTTTGGTGCAAGAAAGGCGAACATACACTTTAGAGAAGAATAATCTAGCATCAGTCGAGCTAGTGTGCAAGACACATTGGACAGCTCAAGACGCTACCATCTGCATAAGATGACCTTTGGAAACAAACGCATTCCAAAATCCATTAAAGCCAGACCAGATTGACCTTGATATGGGAAAATGGAGAGTTAAGCATGGCCGAGCCACGCATAGGTAAGTAGGACCATAGTAGATGTATTAAGCAGATACATATATATAGCTGACCATTAAAGAATAAATGCAGCATTGAGCTTGCCAAACATCTTGAGGACATTTACTCCAGGCATGGTCCACCAAAGGTTATAGCACGACCAAGGAAAGGATTCAAAGGTACAGTACTAAAACTCCTGGAATCCATTCAGGTGAAAATAATTCAGAGCTGGCCATATCATCCCCAGAGCCAGGGTAAAGTGGAGAGGAACCACCGTGTACTGAGGAAAAAGATGATGTATGACCTAGTTAACTATCAACAAGGAGTCAACTGGGTCAAGCACTTGTCAATTTATGCCAGGCTAATGAATGAAGACCCAAAGGAGGTTTTGAGTTGGATGTCTCCTCTTCAGGTGTACTATGGAAGAAAAAGTCATAGACTGTTCAATCAGTTAACCTGTTCCCCAGGTCACATTCACGAAGAACACTAACACACAAAAGACTGCCCACACAAAAGCATAGGCTTTTGTTTGAGGATAACCGAATGGACATTAGGAGAAGGGCACGAAAGGCAACACAACGCTGCACAAGTGTACAAAGTTGAAGTCCCCCTCTAGTCAGGCTTTAAGACATATAAAATGCTCTGCTTGATATAATCAATTGTCTAATTTGTTTTAAAAAATCCAGAATCTATCAATATACAAATTATCCCCACCCTCAATTCAAATCTCCCCCACCTCTGCATCCCCCCACCCCTTCGCAAGCTTGCCTGCAGTGCATATATCTGCTCACTGTCAACTCTGCTCATCAAACACTAACTTCTTGTTTTCTGTTTTGACTGACGGCCTGTCCAGGGTGTCTCCCTGCCTGCTGCCCAATGACTGCTGGGATAGACTCCAGCATCCCTGCGACCCTGAGAGCAGGATAAGCGGTTTGGATAATGGATGGATGTACGCTACAATGGCAAGTGGTAATATAGGAGTAATTCAGCCATACATGTTTGAACCGGAAACCCATTCTGAAGAAGAAGAGCAAATTGTTAGCACCAGTGGGGAGGAGGAGGCGAGTTGGTGTGATTGTGGAGCATTTATCCTCCCCGCTGAGCCATCGGTTTGCCTTCTTGGGCCAGCATGGCAAGCAGAGCCTACACTGGGCAGAGGCCAATGTACCAGACAACCGAGACGGACAAGACAGACGAGAGGGACAGCAGGCTAGCATCTACGGAGAGAGAGATGGAGGAAGATCAAGGAAGATGCCGCAAGAGCAACAGACAGCCACTCGGCACCAGCCGGGGCCACCGCCAGGTGGCTGTCACCGCAACTAAGCGGAGCCAGGGAAGGGGATAGGGGCACGAGGTACGGCGGGGAAAGACCAGGAAAGTTCTCCATGCTGGCCAGATCTGTGGCCGGCTATGTCCACTCTTCGTGTCTGTCTGCATGTGTCATAATAAATATATCTGTGACTGATGATATTCGCCTCCGTCCTTCTGTCCAAACCCCCTCATGGCAACAGACTTGCCACAGTCGCATACAAGTGGACATTATCAGAATCAGCTAATAATGTGTTGCTAATGCTAGATAAACCTTGGTCCCGCTCACCAGCTCTGACAAATTATCTACCTTCAAGGCTCAGCGTTTTCGGTTTTTATTTTTTAAAGCCATCCAGCATACCGAGTTTCACCACAAGAGGACACTGTTACATAACCTCACACGAAAAGGAACACCTTTTGGATCCGTGGAAACAAAATCCGGGTGAAAATCAGTTTAAAAATCTGTGTATTTTTTGGTGAAAATCGGTAAAAACCGAAAACGCTGAGCCTTGTCTACCTTGTAAAGACAAACACTCAGATGAGCCATTAGGTAGAAACGCTTTGAACACTATAGAAGGTCTCTGGCGAAAGAGAATGAAAAATAAAACTTACCGGTTGACCAACAGGATAAATGGATAAATGGATGGCACAGCATCAGGCTTCAATATAAGTTTTGTGGCAAATCCCATCTGTTTTTGTGATACATTTTCACAATTTGAAAATGGCTGCTGCAAAGCCGTGTTTTCGTTGGCAGTTTGGCATGGAGATTACAATTTTACCAAATAAACTGCTCCCGTTTCTCTCGGATTTTCGCATCATTTGGTAATAAATGAAGGCTCACTGTTTCTTTTGTAAATTTGCAGCTGAAAACAAAACTTATAGCTGGCAAAATTACGATGAGTAGCTACGCCGCTTCTCCTCTGGCTCGCGTCGCCGAACAGGGTGCACATGTAAAACACCACCCCGTCCATTAACGGGACTGGTTCCTCAGGTTTGTGACGTATGAAATCCTGGCTGGCTGTTTTTTTGTTTTTGTTTTTGTTTTTTGAGTCTGTCCTTAGTACACAGCAGTTTCAAATATGCTCAGCCATGGTGTTGAATGCTTATTTTGCTTCTGATATGTCTTGTAACATTACCCTAACACCACATGGACATGTTAACAAGGTTAAAAACTTGATTTTCTCAGAGGGAGTCTTTAAGGACATCTACATGAAGAATTAATGACCTTTTTTGTTGGTGCTTTGTTTTGTTTGTTTTTTTTTCGGTCAGCAGATAATTTAATTTTGATTCTCTCGAGTTCTTTTTTACATTTGTAAATGAGTGGAAGTTACTTTTCATTTAAGACTTCAGCACCTTACCTCCATTATGTCAAATGTACAGTACAGTATCAAGAGAATGAAAGATGCGTTACCGAAGTTATCTTTGTAGGTCATGCTATATAGTATATTTTACAGTTTATAATTTTGCATTAAGAGGTTGAAAGTTTAATCCAACAACGTAATTACATTATGTGCAAAAAATATCACATTATTGGTTCCGAAATTTTCTTTAATTATTGGTAAATTATTACATTATCAATTTTATTACATTAACAATGGGAAAATTATTACATTATAGGCAGTTATGACATTAACGGTCGTTATTACTGTAGCAAATTCGGGGGCGGGGGGTGCAACCACAGGAACTGCCGCAGCCGGGACGCGAACCCGTTTCGCCCGCACCGCGGGAGACATCGCTAACTGTCCGACTAAGCGGTGTCTCCCGCGGTACGGGAGCCACTGGTTCGCGTCCCGGCTGCGGCAGTTCCTGTGGTTGCCCCCCGAATTCGCTACATTACGTTATTGGCTGCTACAGCACTTCAGAGTGGCCCATTCATTCTCATTTGTATTGTGTTGTCCATATTCTTCTATGAATCTCGACATTAGATTAAATATTTAAGTCCATATTTGCAAGACAAACTACTGTTGCCCTATTTATGTGGCAAATGTGTCAATACAACGCCCTCCACACTGCAAATAAATAATAATAAAAAAGGTGTGGCATTGCCAGCGGGGTGGTGGGAAAAGGGGAGCAACACAATGTGTCTACAGTGAATGATGTTGTCCTTCATCTACACCAGAATTTCTCACCTTGCACCAAGGGTCAGCACTTAATGAGTGCTTTCTTTACTAGTCCCCGATGCCTTTTGGACCTTGCTGACCTGCATCCTCAGGTTATAAATGGTTTACAGTTTCTTACAACATTTTGTCTCACTCCTCCCTCACAGAAATGAGGGCAATCTGTTTGAACTTGCATCTTGTTATAAAATCTCATATCGCGGTCTATTCCGTTGCCTGCCAACATGGGGAACGCCGGTTCGAATCCCCATGTTACCTCCAGCTTGGTCGGGTGTCGCTACAGACACAATTGGCCGTGTCTGTGGGTGGGAAGACGGATGTGGGTATGTGTCCTGGTCGCTGCACTAGCGCCTTCTCTGATCGGTCGGGGGGCGCCTGTTCGGGGGGGAGGGGGAACTGGGGGGGGGGGGGTAGCGTGATCCTCCCACGTGCTACGTCCCCCTGGCGAAACTCCTCACTGTCAGGTGAATAAGCGGTTGGCGACTCCATATGTATTGGAGGAGACATGTGGTAGTCTGCTGCCCTCCCCTAATCGGCAGAGGGGGTGGAGCAGAGATCGCGACGGCTTAGAAGAGTGGGGGTAATTGGCCAAGTACAATTGGGGAGAAAAAGATCCAAAAAAAATCTAATAACATTTGGATGGAAATGAGGGCGAATACAGCGTCCTGCCTTAGATTTGAATGACAGTTGAGTCTAGATGTGCGTGTCATGGTCAACCCTTGTGATCTGCATTTTCAGGGTATGCAATTTATATTCCAGCATCTTTCTAAGGTGTGCTTTATTGTACATCTTTCAAAGGCTCTTCTTAAACCAGGTACTGGGAACGACGCGTAAACATACCTATTTTTTTACCATAAAGGAGAATAAAAGGACAGAAATTCAAGCAATAATTGTCAGAAATGCTGCCATGAAACTGAAGTATCTTTTCAAATCGTGACAAAAGAATCCATAACGTCATTATTAGGACATGCACAGTACCTCAAGCCTGTATTGAGAGACATTTCAAAAAGCAATAAATCCAAAAACAGTAAGTCATGACCTTCTATTTCAGCTCACAGCAAGGAGAGAATTTTCTCGGTTGCCTGTTTCACCTGAAGCCAAAGCCTTCATAAAGTCGGACCAGAAAAGTAATCAAATGTTCTTTTTGCTGAAATGGGACAGAAAATGAACTAGTCATTCAGTCCCAAGCAACGGGGGTTAATGAAATTGGTTTCAATATCTCCAAGCAGTGCTATGATGGTGTTTTTCATCTAGGACAACGACAACCCCTTTGCAGACTAGAAGACACAAATACAGCCTGTGATAGAGAGCGATATCAAATTGACTGCTGGTCATTTCATGTCATCACTTCAGTGAGTTACAGGTAACAGCAACTGCATGCATACCTTGCCCATCAAGTGAAGCCATGTCATTAAAGAAGGCAAAAAAACACCCTGATGTACACAGTTTCTTAATGAAGGCTCAAGGTAAATGCGTGACTCAGGATACTGAAGAGCTCCATGTTTTTAAGGAGAAGGATGACAATGCAGTTGAGCAATTACTTTCACTTACAACATCTTGTAAAACTGGGCGCAAATGCAAGTGTGACGTGCTAGCGCACGTGGGTGTGTACAATATACCTTTGGTAATCTGGTGACCAGTGACACAAAGGTTACTGTGGTGCGGTTGGTAAAAAGGGTTGGATTAGGATTAACACATAAAAGGTGGACTTGGGGCGGGCTTCGATTTGCCCAATCAAATCAACTCCTCTCCCACCCTGTGCCGCCACCCTCTTCCAATTGTATAGATTAATCCATTTGTATAGATTGTGACAAAATATACTAATTTTAATATGTGAAGCCTGCAAACACTGACAATGGACACATAAATATAGAGTCTAACACGGGAGTGGATTTTCACATGCAGATCCCGTGACTCAGCGGAAAGCAATTCTCCCGTCCAGTTCTGCTCACGGCATTGATAGTGAAAGTTCAGCGGAAGCCCCATCCAGATGTAAGGACACATTATAGTCAGTTTGCACTAGTGGACACATCCTATTGGAACAGACAGACACTCAGTTTGCTACGTTAGGTTGAATTTTCTGTTTGTCATGATGATCGCCAACTACCTGTGATTCACATCAAACTCAAAAGCCACATATGGATATTTCTTAATTTATTTAGAACGTTGCATTCAGTTAGTGTTTACTATTGGTATAGTGATTTATTTTAGTGGGGTGAAACGCTTAGGCTTAGATCCATTAAAACACATTGAGATAGATGTTTCCCGTGCTTCCTGGCCCAACAAAAATCGCTTATTGCACCTGTGTCTGCATTTAGATGTGGCATGAGGCTGGGGTCATTGTAAACTCAATTGCAAGCCAAAATGGAAACCGGAATTGTAATGCCCCGATGGATTTGTATGAACAGCGTCTTTCTTTTCCCCCAATGCAGTTAATCCGAAACCACGCTGTTCGTATGCCTCTGAGCCACCCCGTCTGTCTTGTGCCTTAGGAAGCTGCCCAGTGCCAGTGTTGTGGGTGGGCCTTGGGGGGTCCAGGCTCACCCAACAAGGTCACTGTGCCCCCTCAGCTGAATTCATTCCCTGACAAAAAAATGACACTGAAATACTTTTACAGTTATAAGTAAAATTAAGTCATACAATTTCGTAATGAAGACTTCACACTGTAATACAAAATAAAGCACAAAACAGTGCACTTAGAAAACAATTTCTTACTAAATAACCCCCTGCCTAGCCAATTAAAAACTACCATAGAGACGATAGGTGGGCGGCACTAATGTGGTAATTTTCTTGGCAGTAAACAAAGACTTAGCAGTGTGCAACTTAGCCATCATTCAATTAACATGGACATAAGAAGGTGGTTTGGAACAGCACCCACATCGGCAATAAGTTGTGGCAGTGACAGCCAGGCTCAAGCTAATGATTCGGCTGATGTTAGCTCAGTTCTGTACTCAAAGTTGGCAACTCCAGCTGTTCTAGTGGTGAGTTCATAAATCCCCTTATGCACCTTGGGAAAATGTCCCCCTGCTTTGTATGCTGTACTATTTAAGAGCGGTACTGTTTGCACTTTTGTAATTGTGGCTATGTTTCTGGATGAGCGCGCATATGGCTGTATGATTATGCATACCGGTTCTTGATGTGGCCTAACAGATGTTGTTTAAAGGGGTGGCCCAATGTATAGGTTTATTTGTTATGTAGAATTGCCTATTGCAATACTGTATTAAATGCAAAATATTTAACGGATTTCTCCCTGTGCATCTTAGTTTATAATGTCTTGTTTTGTGCCTGTGCGCATAAGTGACAGTATGTACGACTCTCTGTCATAGTTTATTTCATAACATAACAATGTTAATTATACACTTAATAAGTGAAGTGAACAAAATGCCCCCGTTAAAGTTGATTGCCCATCCGTTCGTTACGCTCTGGTGCCAACACTGAAGCTGACAATCAACCGGATGCCCTACACCAGCACAAAAACACAGCCTTATTACCTTATCTTTATATATATATATATATATATATATATATATATATATATATATATATATATATATATATATATGTGTGTGTGTGTGTGTGTGTGTGTGTGTGTGTGTGTGTATATATATATATATAACACACTTCCCTTCCCTGTTTTGTCCATTGGTGAAGTGTCTCTTGCTCTCTGCCTTAAGAGCCAACTCAAAGTGATCATGGCAATTAAGGAGCTCTGAGAGGTGCATTTAGCCACTTTGCAGTGATAAAACTGGTTCATTAGGAAGTCATCAAAGTAGCAGAGCATTTCTGTTAAAACAACCATAAAACATTCATATTATTTTCCATTCCTGTGTGAAAATTGCTTGAAACCATCATGCAAATAAATCATATAACAGTAAATTACTGTATTGAAGGTCATCATATGGTATGGCAAAGATTGTTCTATTGTGTTATGCGATTCCTATTTCATGAAAAAGATTAGCCTTTTATGCAAAGCTACAACATTTAACTTAAAACAAACCAGACCTGCATAAGCCTAGTCACAGCGACGTCTGTTCAGCTTTTCTACTGTCATTTGTGACACTAATAAGCACACCTCTCCTAACCTCCAAAGCCTTGCTGACATCTTTCGCCGAAGCACGTTAAACAATAGAGAAATTGTAACAAAGCTAAATAAGGTTGCTGGTGGTGACTTTTGGGACTGACAGCACAACCCTCAGGCCAACCCCTGCATTCCTCCATGGTGGCCACTCAGCTTCCGGTTAATTACCTAATCTCGCTTCCTCTCAGCTCACTGGGCCGTGGTACACCACATCAGGACAAAGACTATTCTCCATGCCAGTGGGTTTGCGTGTCTACCGGATGACTGGGGCCGCTCCAGAACATTTGTCACATATCTCTGGGGCTTGGACAGGAGCCATGCTACCATAAACCACACAGCTTCCTACACAACTCATTCATTTATAGCAGGGGTAAACAGTAACGCTATATTTTTAATAGGTGAAAATCACATTGTCTGGATAGATCAGACAGAATCTTTTGATTGAAACTGTTTTTTTTTCCCCAGATGCATTTCATCACATGACATTTACATATAAGAGTGCCAATAATAGACACACTTAGCCTCAAAATAACTGGAGTTGTTAATCCGGAATAGGCAGAAAGAGCAAGGACATAGCTAACTAATTGTGCCACATTTTCTTTTTCACCTTTTGCACAGAGATTTCACGCTCAATTTCCCATCAATCGCCACATTGTCATGAGTTTGTATTCAACTTAGGTAATTACCAATGAGGCCAAAACCTAGTCTGCACTGACTCAGTATTTCACACAGAGGAGGTAATTATGTGGCTGTTTGCAGTCACTAGGGGGATAAAACATTAATGCGATGCAGCTGACAGCACCTTGATTAAGAATGACAATAATATGCACCAGAGGCTGATAAACAAAATACCCCATCACACCCTGCCTGGCTAATGGCTGCTCTGATGGCCTGGAGACATGGGATGGGACGCTTGATTGGTCTCAGGTGTTATCAAACAAAATGCATGATTGCATCTATAAATAATATCACAGGTTCCCAGAAATGTCATAGTAGGCTGAGATATTGACTACGGCAATCACTCGCCTCTCCTGTGAGTTTCTGTACATTGGATAATTTCTGCACCTCTTATTCCTTTTATCTCTTTCAGTAAAATTGTTTTTTTTGGGGGGGGGGTTCCCCCTTTTTCTCCCAATTGTACTTGGCCAATTACCCCACTCTTCCGAGCCGGCCCAGTCATTGCTCCACCCCCTCTGCCGATCCGGGGAGGGCTGCAGACTACCACATGCCTCCTCCGATACATGTGGAGTCACACGCCGCTTCTTTTCACCTGACAGTGAGGAGTTTCACCAGGGGGACGTACCATGTGGGAGGATCACACTAGTCCCCCCTGTTCCTCCCCCTGACTAGAGGAGGCACTAGTGCAGCGACCAGGGCACATACCCACATCTGGCTTCCCACCTGCAGACACGGCCAATTTGTCTCTGTAGGCACACCCGACCAAGCCGGAGGTAACACAGGGATTCGAACCGGGGATCCGTGTTGATAGGCGACGGAATAGACCGCCACACCACCTGGACATCCCCAGTAAAACGTTTTTGAGTCAAGTCGACTACCTAAAATCTGCCACATTTGTTTGCAAAGAACTATGCTGGCATATTTCTCTCAGAAAATATAATTACAGGATGTAACATCGACCTCAAACTATCAACTACACTAACTTCGCAGTATTATGCAACTTTAACAAGTTTAGGAAGTTATGAAAGGTAAAGCTGGGAAATCTGGGATAGCTGATGCTATTTTGTTAAAATGATAATCCACTGAAGTAACAGCAGCCTAATGCTCCCCCAAATCCTTTCATGCCAAGCAGCTGTGACAAACATTTGAGTTTCCACATGCAGCTTAGTCTGTTAGGACTTGACATTTTGTCTGGAGCTGTGGAGGCTTGCCATTCATCATCTTGGCAGATGTATGAGGAAGAGGAGGATAAAGAGAAGTGTGAGGGGAAGAAGGACAGAGAATGTGTGTGTGTGTGTGTGTGTGTGTGTGTGTGTGTGTGTGTGTGTGTGTGTGTGTGTGTGTGTATAAGTGTAAGAGAGTGAGGGGGAGAGAAAGGGGAAGCTAGAGAAACAGGGAAAGAGTTAGAACAACACCCCAGTAATCCACTCAAAGACTTCCTCACTCCACTTCCCTCCGCTCTGCCGAGCCATAGTACATCCCATCTCCTCCAGAAACAAGGCCTTGTAGTCAGAGTTTTCTCTGTTGGCCTGACAGCTGGTTGTTCACACTGTACCCAATTAGCAGAGAGAGAACGAGAGAAAGAAAAAACGCCCGACCTTTCTCGCTGGCATTTAGAGAGGGAGTGAGTTGCTGTGTCTCCAGCTCACACTACTGCAATCGTTTTCTCTTGCACCGTCACTGCAGCAGCACGCCTTCACAGCAGTTGGTGAAGCTGTTTAAATGTGTGATGATGTCAATGTGTGATGATGCTACAATCATAAAGACCAATGTAGTCAAGGAGAGGCTAATAATAAATGCTGACACTCTATTTTGATATATGTAAGAATGCACACTAACTTCAAGGCAGAAAATCTGACTTTGATGCTTGCTGTCAGTGTTTGACAGCTCCCATAAAATAACTGAATCTCAACCTCGCAAATTGAAATAACTAAAAATAATCAGAGAGCATTATAAGTGGTACAAAGCTGGCATTACAATGCAGAGATTCAATTTCACTTGTGTGTGCGTATGTGTGTGTGTGCAGTCAGTTCTACATTTAGAAGCGAAGGGAGCTCTATGGGAAGTAATTCCCAAGGTCAAACCTATACACAGGCATACAGATATGGACTACTGGTCATGTGAGGATGAGAGGAGCTTGATATAGGGGAATTAGACAGGAATGAGTGGCAATACAGAAATCAATGAAGGCAGAAAGGAGTCAAGGATGGGACCAGAGATAGCAGAGTGATGTGTTAAATGATAAATGCAAGAGGCGACACCGTGAGGGTCAGAAATCTAAAATACGTACCTTTGAACTATTTAGTATTCTCGAAAAAAACATTAGGAAATGTGCGTGTATGTGCCTATGCAAGAATGCATGCATATGTGTGTGTGATTTTCATCAGAAGGGCATAGGCTCACACATGCTGTACCATCTTTTTCCCTTGCGGCGTTTTTTTTTTTTTCTCGATCATCCAAGCAGCTTAAGCTAATAAGCAGAACATGTGATTGCTAAAGCAGAAAACATGATTAAGGCTCTCCTCTCCCTGAAAAGACCCACTGCTGTGTAGCAACCCTTTCTGTTTTGTGAACAGTTGCCCATCCAGTCTGGGTCAGGGGACTGAGCAGTTGCATGGCTGACTGTCTATCAGGTACCAGGAATCTATCATTTGACCAAGACAGATGTGCTGCCTCTGAGCTACAGCTGAAATGAAAAATGACATCCATTGCATAACCTCACTGGATGCATAGTCATAATGACATTAAGGTTTTCTTCTGTGATCCAGCCTTTGTGACATAAGAGTTGATACATGTGAGATTTGCACTATTTAGGATAAAGGATGACAGACAGCTTGATTCGAAGACGCAAGTTTTTGCACAGTACTGAAATATCTCGCTCTATACACCAGATTTAGATGCACACAAATGACACTTTTTTTCTCTGGTAGATTAAAGACAATAGATGATCCACAAATATCCAAATTGTAAATGATTTTAGACTATATTTTGCTCATTTTAATGGTTACCATCAGCTAAGGGCTTTCCCTGAAAAATGATACCGGACAGAGTATTTCCTTTTGATTTACAAGGGTTATGATATAAAGCTCATAATGTAAAAGAAGCAACAGATGACAGGATTAAGGGGTAGAAGAGGTCAGAGACCTGTTTTGTTTTCATTTGGATTTTGCCAGGAATTTAAACAGATTAAACTTTTTTTCTTTTTTTTGCTGTTGTGAGACATGGGTAACCTGAAACTTCATTTATCAGAATTGTGTTTACAAAAGCTCGAAGCCAAAGTGATCCAGGGTGGGGGACATAGCCGCTCACGAAACAGACACACACACACAGGTGAATACACACACTCACTCACACACACACACACACACACACACACACACACACACACACACACACACACACAAAATACTGTGCGCAGGGCTTATAGGATAATCTATCAGACTGGAGTATACGACATCATCGCAGGAATTAAATTCCCTCTGAGTCCAAAAAAAGACAGGGCTTGTTTCTGCTTTTTCCCCCCCAATGGCAGCAGAGCAGAGGTGGGGTAGCAGCTGACATACACAGGTCAAGCATATCAGAGCTGAGATACTGCTCTTTTTTTGCTCTCCCCTTACACGGGTCTCTTTACATTATCTACTTCAAGGACCTTTTCTAACCTCCACTTCATCACACTGTGCAGGCTCAAAAAAAAAGAAAGTGTTCTGGTCCATTTCAGTGTTAGATGCTGCTGCAATAATTGTGACATGCAGATTTTTTTGGCGTGTTAATACCGTGACTGGCTGAATCAAACATTCACTCCATCCACTCAACTCTCAAAGCCGAACGTATGAAATCATGTGACTACGCAATCCGCCTTGGCGTCTCTGTTCATTTGTTAGTTCAGTGTTATGACACTATAGAAGTGAGTGTCCTTGTCAGGTCAGTGGAAGCATGGTGGCCCTGTGGGAGAGACCTGGGGAGGCACTGTTGACAATGATAAACGAGCAGTCTTGACAGTCGGCTGGCCATGATATTTAGTAACCACATCCAGTAAGAGAGCCATCTTACTTCTCACTGGTCCCTATAGAAACACGCCTAATAGATCTCTCACTGATGTTGAACAAGGCTTTTATGAACCTGGTATAAAAGGTGCAGTAGAACATGTCTTTCAGCGCAAGCAAAGTTCATAATGATCATTCCACAGCTGGCAAAACTCCAGATTCAAGAGCCATTGAGTACACTGTACATTCATTTTACAACCAAGAACGGAGGCATTTATGTGGAAGGGCCTTTTACGGCATCATATGGGTCTCAGGTTGCTATAAGTCTGAAAGCTTTTATATAGCTGCAGAATGCATGACAACTCTGAGCGAAAAAAGAGGCAAAGTTATGATCCAAATCGATGTTGTGCTTGTACAGTAATCCAGCGCAATCCGTAGAGATTGCAGAATCACTAGAGAGAACATGTTTCCTCTAAATACATTGCCCTGTCTGGTGCTACAGTGATGCAAGCACTTTAGTTCTTGCCCAAAGCCTTGTAATAAAACAATAATATGAAACTGCATACTGTCAACAAAACTTTTTCACTAATACATTTCTTATCATATAATATTATCTCCCCAAATCAGTCGTATTGTCTGATTACAGATGGGTGGAGTCCTCTCTATCAAGTGTTCTTTCCTGTGTCAGTTGTTTTTGTGTCTCCTGTGTTTTCGGGCCCACATTGCTAATTCAGGCAGATATTTCACCTTGAGGCATAGTAGGTCCTTTGGCCTCTGCCAGCCCCATACCACTCAGCACTTTTTTTTCTGGATTCCAGAAATCATTATCAGTCACTGTGGGGCATTTAAACAGTAGCCAAGACACTACTTTGATATTCGTCCTTTTCTCTGACGTTCCACTGACCTCACTCTGATGGACAGGGGGGAGCAAAGATTTGGGGGTAATTTCACATCTGGGGAAAAAAGAGTGTGTGTGTGTGTGTGTGTGTGTGTGTGTGTGTGTGTGTGTGTGTGTGTGTGTGTGTGTGTGTGTGTGTGTGTGTGTAGCAAGCAGCTGTTTATACATTACATTCACTAGGTAAAATTGAAAGAACTGTTGACAGTCGAACCAGCATCAATAGAAAGCATGTATTACACTTGAGGAAGACGGAGAAAATCATTTTGATTGTTTTCAGTCTTCCTCAAGTGCAATGCATCTCTCCTGAAACAGGGTTTTTTAAAAATTCCCTGCAACGCATCTTTGCAAGTTGTCCAACAGTCAGAATGTGTTCAAGATTTTTTTACATAATTGGATTCTAATTATGTACCCATATAAGAAATTCCTCTACCCTAAATCTTGTTTTTTCATATTGTTCTCTCACAACTCAGTTTCTTTCTTTCTTTCTGTGGAGAGAAAAAAAACATAAATGAGCGCGAAAGCAACAAACCTCAGACAAGTCAGAGGTTAGGTTAATGGCTGAGGATTCAGCATATCTCCCATTAGCTGCGTTGGGATTTTCCAAGGTTAATTGGCAGGTCAAAACTAGGGAGTCTAATTGCGTGTGCATCTACGTGTGCACGCGCGCGCGCGCACACACACACACACACACACACACACACACACACACACACTCACACGGACCTACATGCACTTACCATTCATGCCATTGTAAATACTTCTATGGTGCGGTGATAGTTCATCTCCAGCCGGCCTCCTCTGTCCTTCTCTACCAGGGCTGCTGAATTTCATGTGGTCAGGACTCATACTGTATTGGTGCCTGTGAGTTTCTGGGCTGCCTCCTTGAATCATGCAACTCTTGTCATGGTGTTCAGGGGTCCCTAAGTGTGCTTGTCGGGGCTCAGGGCTTCCACAGCCAATGCTGCTGATGCTGCCCCTTTGGTGCCTCTGATAAAGCTCCCCGCTGCCTCCCTGGCCCAGATAGTGCTGCTTCTGGCCCAGCAGCAGATCAGAGCTGTGGTGCTTGGGGTGCTGCTCAGGACTCCGTCGGCCAACGTTTCTTCCATATTTCTCTGGGCTCAGGCCCCGCATGACGCGGCTGTGGTCAGGTACAGAGATGGAACCGCAGCGAGGCCGGCAGGGTTGGGGCAGAGCATAGGGGTACTCCAGGCTGGTGCTCCGGTGACGCCCAGCCGGATGCTCAGGGCTGGACACCTCCCGGTCTTCTCCAGTTCCTCCTCCTCCTATTCCACTGATGCTGCTACACCTGGGCTTATGGAGGAGTTCTGGACTCCGTTTCTCCCCACCACCACCAACTCCACCGATTCCCCCGGCTAGGTGGGGCTGCTTATGGTGGGGATGATCGGAGCTATCTGCGCTTCCAGCACTGGAGGTGCTGCTCCCATCGCCCATGTCCCTCATCAGAAGCCCTGTGCCAGGCACCAGCAGTAAACTATTCTGGCTGTCTATCGAGCTCCGGCAACCTCCCACCCCTACGCCTACAATACCTCCCCCTCCTCCCACACCACCTACTCCTGCCAGACCTTTCTCCTCATCCAAGAGTAGGCAGAGCTCCTTCAGCTCCAGGTTCTCCCGGACGACCTCCTCCTGCCGCAGCTCCAGCTCCTTCAGCTTCTGCAAGTAGAGTGTCACCTCTTTGCGCATGATGCTGGTGCTGTAGCGGCCCAGGCGCTGCCACTCCCTGGATACACGCTTTCCCTTCTGACGATCGTCATCCAAAAAGCAGCACAGGTCGCGCAGCTCGCGGTTGTCTTCCTGCAGCTTCTGGTTAATTTCCTGGAGACAAGAGAGAGAGAGAGAGAGAGAGAGAGAGAGAGAGAGAGAGAGAGAGAGAGAGAGAGAGAGAGAGAGAGAGAGAGAGAGAGAGAGAGAGAGAGAGAGAGAGAGAGAGAGAGAGAGAGAGAGAGAGAGAGAGAGAGAGCGAGAGAGAGAGAGAGAGGAAGAAACAAGTGAGTGGGAGAGAGAAAGAGAACGGAGGAGACAGGTTGATGGGCACTGGGCAAAAATTGTAATAGAGAAGGAGTAATAGTTAAATGATGATTAGGATGATCCATGCTGGAAGAATGCCAATTTGCCTTTTGATTTTCACACTGACAATTCTTCTTGTAAACATTTTACTACCAATTAATTACCATCCAATTTCAACCTAAGCCAAAACCCTGCTCTTTTAAATGTCAGTCAACCCTCCTCACTTAAATATTGACTGCAGAGCTGTTGTCTACCCATTTAAAGGGCTGGGTCTTTTTTTTCCCAAAAAAGTGGACCTTTGTATTCAGAGCACATGCAAGCAAACCATTTACTACTATGGCTATGAATACACGATGGTTTACAGTATGCCAAATTCTGTAATTTAGTGGAAGGGCCATCAAATAATGGATAGTTCATGTTTAAAAACAACATGGGGTGTTGCTTTTCTTCCTAAGGTAATGGCTACTTGATTTCATTGACTACACTTTAGTTAGAATTTATGGACCTTTTGGCTTTGGTTTTGGTAGGGTGAATGAGCTATCCCATCCCGCTTTGGCTATACCCACAGACTGATATTTTGTCATTTGGAGTTCAGTGCAGAACATACTATTTTGCAGTAGACAGAAAGTCCACATGCCAAACGAACCATGGGTCAAGCTGAATCTTAGGCCGGCCAAATCACATGTCCAGAGCACTGCTCTCATTTGCTGCCTCTTTCTCCTTTTCTCTCTGATAGTCCTTTATCACTACCCAGGGGGTTGCCTCTTTCCATTTTCCCTGTTTTCTTCTCTTCTCCACTTTCTGAGCTCCTAGCCTCCTTCCTGTCTAATTATACAGCATGGATGGGTGGAGATGAGCAGATTACAAGGAATCCAAAATGATCTCTATGCACTTTAAGTGACACTACCTATAGTCTTGGCCTCAGCTTTGAATACAACCTGAGCCATACTAAAAGCATACCTCCTGGCAGCATACAGATTATAGATAGAGGTTGAACTTATTTTATGGTAAATTGTCTCTCTGTTTCGATGTATGTGTCAAGCACTGCATGGTAACTGGCAGGTCGATGTTTGCAAAAGAAGACCATTTTATTCTATGTGTGTGTTTGTGATTGAGAGAGCTGGAGAGAAAGCAAGAGAAAAGGAGAACGAGAGATCCCTATTTCAGATACAGTATGAGGAATTGCACATGATACACACACAAGCGCGAGCACACACATACTATACATGTTAACACACACACACACACACACACACACACACACACACACACACACACACACACACACACACACACACACACACACACACACACACACACACACACACACACACACACACACACACAACGGCGGTACAGTAAACATCGACAATGAAATATCACTTGCAGTTTGTTGCCCCCTAAAGAGCGCGTTCTCAGGTGCGCTCAAAACCAATGATCTCATCCTTTTCCAAATGCCGCCCCCCCTCACCTTCAGTCCCCTGATCTCGTTTAAGTGCAGCTGGAGGCTGCGATTGACCTCCCGAATGAGATCCCGTGGTCGAGAATAACGCTCATTTTGTCCGCCTCGGACCGCCTCAGCCGCCGCACCAGATCCTCTTTAGTCCACTTTAGCAGCTCTTCGTCGGTCAGGTTTGAGATGTCCTCCGCCGGACTTTCAGTCTTTGTTATCGACAACTGGAGCTGGGGCTGGGGCTGGGGCTGAGGCGGCGGAGTAGCTTTCTCCATTGGCACGGTTCCTCCGACAACGAGCTTAAAATAATAATAAGGCTCGTTGATAGCCTCTGCTCGCATCCGCGAAGGATCGAAATCGTTACTGCTTGAAAAGCTCTCGCATCTTTCAATTTTTTTCTTCTTTTTTTTTGGCTCCCGACTCCTTATCCTCTCACCAAAAGCAACAGCTGAAGATGCCGGCTCGATAAAGAGAGAGACAGACTGGCAAGAAGCTCTGTCTACCACTGCATCACCCTATTAACACTGTTATCGTGAAACGATTTCTCGGTTCAGTATCCAAAATAAGTCCAAATTTCAAGTAAAAGTGGGGAAGGATACGGCGGGCACCGGGCGGTTCATGCTCATACCTGCCGCCTCTAGGCTCGGCACACTCCAAGGCATCGAGGAGGTGCGGCTTCATCGCTAGCAAGTGACTGAATGTAAGGGAAAAGAGAGTGTTTCTCCTGCAAATACCCCACTGCGCGCGCTCTCTCTCTCTCTCTCTCTCTCTCTCTCTCTCTCTCTCTCTCTCTCTCTCTCTCTCTCTCTCTCTCTCTCTCTCTCTCTCTCTCTCTCTCTCTCTCTCTCTCTCTCTCTCTCTCTCTCTCTCTCTCTCTCTCTCCTCTCTCTCTCTCTCTCTCTCTCTCTCTCTCTCTCTCTCTCTCTCTCTCTCTCTCTCTCTCTCTCTCTCTCTCTCTCTCTCTCTCTCTCTCTCTCTCTCTCTCTCGCTCTCTCTCTCTCTCTCCCTCCCCCTTCCCAACTCCCTCGCTTTTTCTTCCCTGTGGTGTTTCGCCGCACGATATGCCTTTGTATAGCTACATTGCCATCTAGCGACCAATGAAGCATTATAACATGCCTTTTATTCAAAAGTGCAGACGTCCTCAAACACCGCAGCACCATGGACAGTTCATTCTGCCAATCGTCGGATTTAAATGGTTAACAGCTGTTTAGTAGGTTATTCACGCCCTAATGTTCGTTTGGCTTTATTTTCCCTCGGCAAGCAGGTATGTGTATAAGAATAGATCTCAAATTTATGTTGTGGCCTCCAGCTCCGGAAACTGATCACGCATAAGTCCGTAAAACCATCCGTTTACATAACATAACACAACATAACATAACATAACATAACATAACGTCATTTATCATTGGCATAACAGCATAACAAAGTAATGTAACATGACGTTACATGACATGATGTGACAAGACGTGACATCAGTAAACGACACAGCGCAACGCCTTCTAACAACGCAGCACTATACTACAAAGCACAATATAGTCTAACATAATGTGACGTTTTAGGGAACTGTGGGCTATATTTGCTTTTTGTTGTCTACTTATTTAGGCTATGAATTCTGTCCATTTTGATGTGCCACATGATTGTGATTTGAAGTTGTGTATTTGTATTATTTTTAAAGCGCAACCCAGCCACTGAGGATGCACAAGCCAGGGCATCCTTAGTGCCGGTCCCAAGCCCGGACAAATGGGGAGGTTGCGTCAGGGAGGCATCCGGCGTAAAATCTTTGCCAAATCAAATATGCGGATCATAAATAAGACTTACATACCGGATCGGTCGAGGCCCGGGTTACCAACGACCGCCACCGGGTACTGTTAACCAGCAGGTTGTCGGTGGAAACTATGCTACTGTTGGGCGAAGGAGAAGGAGAGGGGGAAAGCATGTCCAGAGGCAGCTAGAGAGGAGGAAGGGTAGGCATGTGGAGGTGAGAGTTGGAACTTTGAATGTTGGCACTATGACTGGTAAAGGGAGAGAGCTGGCTGACATGATGAAAGAAGAAAGGTAGGCATACTGTGTGTGCAAGAGACCAGGTGGAAGGGGAGTAAGGCCAGGAGTATCGGAGGTGGGTTCAAACTCTTCTACCATGGTGTGAATGAGAGAGTAATGGGGTAGGGGTAATTCTGAAGGAAGAGTATGTCAAGAGCGTGCTGGAGGTGAAGAGAGTGTCAGACAGAGTGATGAGTATGAAGCTGGAAATTGAAGGTTTATTGCTGAATGTTATCAGCGCATATGCCCCGCAAGTTGGGTGTGAGATGGATGAAAAAGAAGAATTCTGGAATGAGTTGGACGACATGGTGGAGAGGGTACCCAAGGAGGAGAAAGTGGTGATTGGAGCGGACTTCAATGGACATGTTGGTGAAGGGAACAGAGGTGATGAGGAGGTGATGGGAAGGTATGGGGTCAAGAAGAGAAATGTGGAAGGACAGATGGTGGTCGATTTTGCGAAAAGGATGGAAATGGCTGTGGTGAATACATATTTCAAGAAGAGGGAGGAACACAGGGTGACGTACAAGAGTGGAGGAAAGTGCACACAGGTGGACTATATCTTATGTAGAAGGCGCCATCTAAAAGGGATTGGAGACTGCAAGGTGGTGACAGGGGAGAGCGTAGCTAGGCAGCATCGGATGGTGGTCTGTAGGATGACTTTGGAGACCAAGAAGAGGAAGCGAGTGAAGACACAGCCGAAGATCAAATGGTGGAAGTTGAAGAAGGAAGACTGTTGTGTGGAGTTCAGGCAGGAGTTAAGACAGGCACTGGGTGGTAGTGAAGAGTTGCCAGATGGCTGGAAAACCACTGCAGAAATAGTTAGGGAGACAGCTAGGAAGGTACTTGGTGTGTCATCAGGACAGAGGAAGGAAGACAAGGAGACTTGGTGGTGGAATGAGGAAGTACAGCAAATTATACAGAGGAAAAGGTTGGCAAAGAAGAAGTGGGATAGTCAGAGAGATGAAGAAAGTAGACAGGAGTACAAGGAGATGCAGCGTAAAGCAAAGAGAGAGGTGGCAAAGGCAAAGGAAAAGGCATATGATGAGTTGTATGACAGATTAGACACTAAGTGTGGAGAAAAGGACTTGTACCGATTGGCTAGACAGAGGGACCAAGCTGCAAAGGATGTGCAGCTAGTTAGGGCGATCAAGGATAGAGATGGAAATGTGCTGACAAGTGAGGAGAGTGTGCTAAGAAGGTGGAAGGAATACTTTGAGGGGCTGATGAATGAAGAAAATGAGAGAGAGAGAAGGTTGGATGATGTAGGGATAGTGAATCAGGAAGTTCAGCGGATTAGCAAGGAGGAAGTGAGGGCAGCTATGAAGAGGATGAAGAATGGAAAGGCAGTTGGTCCTGATGACATACCTGTGGAGGCATGGAGATGTTTAGGAGAGATGGCAGTGGAGTTTTTAACTAGATTGTTTAACACAATCCTGGAAAGTGAGAGGATGCCTGAGGAGTGGAGAAGAAGCATACTGGTACCGATTTTCAAGAACAAGGGCGATGTGCAGAACTGTAACAACTACAGAGGTATAAAGTTGATCAGCCACAGCATGAAGATTTGGGAAAGAGTAATAGAAGCTAGGTTAAGAGGAGAGGTGACGATCAGCGAGCAGCAGTATGGTTTCATGCCACGAAAGAGCACCACAGATGCGATGTTTGCTTTGAGAATGTTGATTGAGAAGTATAGAGAAGGCCAGAAAGAGTTGCATTGTGTCTTCGTAGATTTAGAGAAAGCTTATGACAGAGTGCCGAGAGAGGAGGTGTGGTATTGTATGAGGAAGTCAGGAGTTGCAGAGAAGTATGTAGGAGTGGTGCAGGATACGTATGAGGGAAGTGTGACAATGGTGAGGTGTGCGGTTGGAATGACAGATGGGTTCAAGGTGGAGGTGGAATTACATCAAGGATCGGCTCTTAGCCCTTTCTTGTTTGCAATGGTGATGGACAGGTTGACGGACAAGATCAGGCAGGAGTCTCCATGGACGATGATGTTCGCGGATGACATTGTGATCTGTAGCGAGAGTAGGGTGCAGGTTGAGGAGAGCCTGGAGAGGTGGAGGTATGCACTGGAGAGAAGAGGAATGAAAGTCAGTAGGAGCAAGACGGAATACCTATGCGTGAATGAGAGAGAGGACAGTGGAATGGTCAGGATGCAAGGAGTGGAGGTGACAAAGGCATTTGAGTTTAAATACTTGGGGTCAACTGTCCAAAGTAACGGGGAGTGCAGTAGAGAGGTGAAAAAGAGAGTGCAGGCAGGTTGGAGTGGGTGGAGAAGTGTGTCAGGAGTGATTTGCGACAGAAGGGTATCAGCAAGAGTTAAAGGGAAAGTTTACAAGATGGTTGTGAGACCAGCTATGTTATATGGTTTGGAGACAGTGGCGCTGACGAAAAGACAGGAGGCGGAGCTGGAGGTGGCAGAGTTGAAGATGCTAAGATTTTCACTGGGAGTAACGAAGAAGGACAGGATTAGGAGCGATTATATTAGAGGGACCGCTCAGGTTGGACGGTTTGGGGACAAAGCAAGAGAGGCAAGATTGAGATGGCTTGGACATGTGTGGAGGAGAGATGCCGAGTATATTGGGAGAAGGATGCTGAATATGGAGCTGCCAGGGAAGAGGAGAAGAGGAAGGCCAAAGAGGAGGTTTATGGATGTGGTGAGGGAGGACATGCAGGTGGCTGGTGTGACAGAGGAAGACGCAGAAGACAGGAAGAAATGGAAACGGATGATCCGCTGTGGCGACCCCTAACGGGAGCAGCCGAAAGTAGTAGTAGTAGTGGCTGTTGCAGCTAGAAAAGCGCTATATAAAATGCAACTTGATTGATGTACGATCATGAGCCAGAAAGACGACAAAGACCCCTCGGGTGTTATTTATTCATTTATTTAGAAAAATGTTTGTATGGTAGAAAAAAGGAATATATAAAACTGTGTGTGCATTTGAAGACGTGAAATGAAGTCTACACGTTTATTTTCAAAGACAATTTAAACAGTGTTAATAATGTGCATTTGCAAATTATTTCCAAAGCCCAAACTTAAAAAGTATGGCTTTTAAGTTGTTGAACTAGCTGATTGCAGTACTACATTGCCCATTTCTGACTTTTCTTCTGCGAATTAAAAATGATTGAAGTCCAAAAAGAAAAATCTTTTGTTTTATTTTTTAAGTTGTCGCTGTGAACTCAATTTCCCATGAGAAAGCCTCATCCTGTGCGTCTGCTGACGCCATGACGTCACGACATTAGTAACCAATCGCAAACTGTTGAATTTATAGTAACACGTCATTTTAGTGAAGTACAGGAACCGGTAGAGGGTGATCCACCGTAGCGCCTGTTAGGTGTTTTGTATGCCCTTGTCTTTTACTTTTAAATGTTGATGTAATCTATTTTACACGTTTCAGTACAGACTCTATCTTGATCTGCGGCTAATCTGATATAAAAGGTAAGAGCTGGAATTCATCCCTCGCCATAGTTCTCTAAAATAGGCCACCCGTTTTCGCTTCCTTCTGTTGACGAGCAGGGCTAGCTAAACGCGATCTGCCCTCACGAGTGGATTGGAGTATTTCGCTAGTCAAGCTTGACGACGACCACGTAGCTTAGCTTGATCTTTTTTTTTTTTTGTCTGACACCATTGATTTAGGCAAAAACCGGGGAGAGAGAGGGTTTCGCAACTATTTCATAACTAACGCCACCGAACACTGTCGGCTCGATGAATATTTTACCTTCATTAAATCATCATTTACACAGAAGTAACACAACTAGCTTGTATCCTTAGTTCATAAGCACAAAACAAAGTGGTTGCTGAGCGACACACATTGACAAAACTATCAATTTTAGAATAAATATGCCTACAACGTGTTGACAGTTGAACCCGTTTTTTTAGCTTACTTTTAATATTTTAATTTATTAATGTTTCTTAATATTTTCCCTTGTGGCCTTATCCAAGCAAATCATGGGCCCTTTTTCTAGCTTTAAAAGTTGAGAATGTGTTCTATACTTAATATCGTCGTTTGACATATTACTAAATATTTGTTAATCTGTCATTTCGAGATTTACTGTTGTCAATGTGAGTGTAAATTTGGAACCAAAAACCTCTTTGCCTTTTTTTTTATTGTACTCTGTGTTCGTAGTTTGATAATAGTTGAAATGCAGATGAAGTAGGATCCACCAAGAATGTTTCTCAAAGCCTAGGCTCCAAAAGTCTGCTTACTTTGCAAAAGCATGTTTGAATAGAGGCTGAGATGACACACAATGATGATATTCATTGGTCGAATATATCCTTGGGGTTTCTCTGTACTCATCAAAACTTGTTGATCAGCTTTCTGATGACGCATGCAATCATTCTTGTACCTGTATTTAATTTTACCTGTGTACGTAGGCCAAAATAACCTATTTTAAGACCGGATGTTAACTGCATCTTATTATAAGTTGCTGTCTTACTGTGAAAGAGCAGTTGGACTGAAGAAGAAGGGGGCACAGACAAGAAAGAAAGGCTTTATTATTGTGGTTTGATAATTATGGTTAGTGAATGTAGGTTCACAGAAAAATAGACCGACAGCCTTACCTTTCACTTAATCTAGTTTATTTTTGCAAAATTCTCATCGACTGCATCAGACTAACGCCTTCCCTCTTTTTCATCGGTCTGCCACACTACCGAAGCTCAGTGATGGCGACATACCAGGAGTTCATCCAACAGAATGAAGACAGGGACGGCGTGAGGTTCAGCTGGAACCTCTGGCCCTCAAGTCGTTTGGAAGCCACAAGGATGGTGGTACCACTCTCCTGTCTCTTCACTCCCCTCAAAGAGAGGCCGGACCTGCCCCCAGTCCAGTACGAACCAGTGCTGTGCAGCCGAGCCAACTGTAAGGCTGTGCTCAACCCGCTGTGGTGAGTTGAATTTTGAATGGTATTTGTACCCATGCTTACATATGAAATCACTTTAAAATGCATATTGCTGACATTTCTTATAGAGTGATTTCATTTCAACAATGGCATGGAGTCTCAGCGGTCTAGGCAACTGCCTAGTGGCTACTATGTTTTTCATGAAAGCTTTTTGGTCTTAAAACACTTGGAGCAATGATGTAATAGAACGAAATTGGAAAAAAATTGATTATATGTGCCTGTGGGTCCACAGTCAAAAAGTGTTAGCTTAGGTGTAACAAGCACACCTAGGTGTGGTTCAGTAGAAGTGCAAACACACCTACAGATTCCAATGAGCAGTCTAGCATACGTCTTAAATACGGTATGTTTTAACATCACACTTTGCTTCATGAACTGCAGCCACATATCGACCTTAACTGGTTTTATTCTCCCTAACAGTCAAGTGGACTTCAGAGCCAAAATATGGGCCTGCAACTTCTGCTTCCAAAGAAACCCAGTAAGTCATACATGGTATATTGATATTATGGCAGCTTGAGTTGGCCACTACAATGTGCAAGATCAAGCCAGAGTTTAAAGACCAGTTTAACTTAAATTTTCCTCAAGGGATTGTGGTGTTCTGAGTATTCAGTGGTGTTCTCAGTATTCAAAATGTTAATTGATTGATTAATAGAATGAACCAATTTAGAAAGCAGTTGAATTAATTTTTGAGTAAGGAAATGAATAGTTTATTCTACAGATCATGAACGTTCAAAGCAAATTATTTGATCAGTAATTCCATGTCATAATTCTGTCTTAAATAAAGACAAATTACTGAATTCATAAATCAATCAGCCAGTAATTTTGTAATAAAAAGTTTACATTTGACTTTCTTTATGCCAGTAACTGATATGTATTTGGGTTTACTTGCCACCTCACAATTATTTTGTTACTGCTCTAATGAACAACACTATGTCAGGACTATGCTTAATCACACAATGACTCTTTTGTTAATTGATTTAGATGTCATATGCACAGCATGGTCTGCTAATAATGATAAAGAGAACAAGCCACAGGAGCTCTGATTGGTCACAAAATACATCTGTGGACTCGCACCCAAAAATCTATCCTGTAATTAATTTATGTCTGGATCTCTAGCTAATGTAATCAGGCTAGTGTCACTCACTTGAGTTTCACATGGTACCAAATCACTACATGGGGTACATGGGCTGCTACAAAGTTCCAGTGTTAGACTTGCAGCCTTTCTTTGGTTTTCATAATTGTCATGGTTTAGAATGTAATAACCAATTTAAAGTAATGTGGACTAGCTATATTTTATTATAAGATCTGACTAATCCATTTTCACTCCCCAGTTCCCACCCTCTTATGCAGGCATATCTGAAGTGAACCAGCCAGCTGAGCTCATGCCGCAATTCTCCACGATTGAGTACATAGTACAGGTGTGTAGTTTCTGCAAGACTGCACTCTGACCTTGGTTATATGCATGGAGACACTTTGGCAATAGGTAGTCATGGTCAACCAGGATATCCTTTGCAGTGATGGTATTTTTATACAATGCTTTTTGTGAATGACGCTATGGCTAATTAGTCAGTTATTTTCAAATAATTTGATTTTTATTATAATACTGCGGAAGTCACCTGAAGAACTTCCATATTACTACAGTTTTTTTTTTTTATCAAAAAAAAAACATAAAAATAAACGGTCTTGGCAAAAAATAGCCAAGGCTGAACTGTTCTACCTTGACAACACTCTATGCTCATGCATTCTAGACATTATGTCCTTGGCGGCAGATGTGATTTAAATTGGTATTGTATATCGACTTGTGACATCATCAGTCCTTTCTATTCAAGGAGATTCCAAACATTTTGCCATTCTGTTATATTGGGAAATCTTTTGCAAATAAAGGTAAATATCTAAAAAAAAAAAACTATACAGAATTGCAGCACCAAAATCTAATCCATTGTCTCCTCTTGCTCACGAAACCTCATGAGAATTTATCCATCCATTTTTGACATGTATTGCTGATAGGCAGACAAAAAGAGAAGCAAGAGCAAAAACATAAGTTCCTTAGTGGAGGTAATTCAAGATTCATTAAACATTATCATCCCTGAAATTCTCTGATTCTCTGATAAGGCATCATCTAGAGACAATGCTCAGGTCTCGAGGCATGCTGCCTTCATGCATGCAACTCCCACAGTGTATGCAATGATGGTCATGACCTTTTTGATAATATTCAAAACAAAGAACATCAAGATATAATGGTATTTAGCACCTGCTTTTAAGAGTAAAATGTTAGAGGCCAAATTTTCCTAGGTTAGCTTTGTATTGTGTGATGGCTTTAAAGGTGACTCAGGTTTGCAAATACAAAGGATTCAAATTTTTCAGCCACTCTACTTCTGACCTCTTTCTCCAGCGTGGGTCAGTAGCCCCTCTGATCTTCCTGTATGTGGTGGATACATGTTTGGAAGAGGAGGACCTCCAGGCCCTCAGGGAGTCTCTGCAAATGTCCCTCAGCCTGCTGCCACCCAATGCCCTGGTGGGCCTCATCACCTTTGGCCGTATGGTCCAGGTCCATGAGCTCAGCTGTGAGGGCATTGCCAAGAGCTATGTCTTCAGGGGCACCAAGGATCTCTCCTCTAAACAGATTCAGGTTGGTGCAACAGTAAGGAGGAGAGAGTGGGTAAAGGGAGAGACAGTCTGCATGACTGATCTTAGCCTCTGGTTATATCTTGC
Source organism: Lampris incognitus (assembly GCF_029633865.1). NCBI lineage: Eukaryota > Metazoa > Chordata > Actinopteri > Lampriformes > Lampridae > Lampris > Lampris incognitus. Next base: position 28,096,111 of record NC_079215.1, read on the forward strand.
ATACCTTACATGCTGTTAATTACTAGCTTGTTTATGGTGATATGCAAGAGAAAAATGAGCATACTTAACTACGCAGAAAGCTGCAATGCTGTTTTTTGTACATTATATGGTACTGACCTCATGCATTAGAGTTGATGTCCAAAGGGGGAGGGGGGGCGCAGTGACTGAAAGCATGTCACAGCATCTCCGCATTTGGAAGAGGAGAAGGAACAGGCAATTAAGGCTCAGCCTTTCTTGACTTTGGGAATTAGAACGGAGAAGTAACTCCTGGGTGTGATCCAGGTCATCGTACTGAGAAACAATGGGGTAAAGTGACTTGCCACGCATATCACAGGAGTTAAATTTCCCTGCAGATACAATGTGCTTAGAGCATGAAAGGTACAATAGAATGCAGTTAATAGATGTGATATCCCAGGCCAACTGGTATGGCGCACTGAAGACTGTGTAGGGATATGAAGATAATATTGAGGTCAAATGACTCATAAGTGGTGGCTCACATTAGGATAATGGCTAAAATTATTCAGGTTAGAAAAGGGATTTAGATCCCCGCCCCACCCGCCCGCCAGTGCATGCTGGAAAATGACCTACATCTTTAACACACAACACTGACAATATTCTGTTTAAAATTTGAAAGACAACACTGGTAGGCTCAAACTAATATATTTTCATAATACTCAGAGAAATTCTATTACGACCTAATACTACTTTTGGCTGCTCCCGTTAGGGGTCGCCACAATGGATCATCCGTTTCCATTTCTTCCTGTCCTCTGCATCTTCCTCTGTCACACCAGCCACCTGCATGTCCTCCCTCACCACATCCATAAACCTCCTCTTTGTCCTTCCTCTTTTCCTCTTCCCTGGCAGCGCCATATTCAGCATCCTTCTCCCAATATACCCAGCATCTCTCCTCCACACATGTCCAAGCCATCTCAATCTTGCCTCTCTTGCTTTGTTATGACTTTATTATAACCAAAGTGACAAATATATTTGTGTGTGTGTGTGTGTGTCTGTCTCAGGAGATGCTGGGTTTAATGAAGCCAACGGCATCAGGACAGCAAGGTCGTCCGCTTCCACCTCAAGATGGCACAGCTACTTGCAGGTTAGGAGGAATAGTAGCACTTAGGCCCTGGTGGAAAAGTTTTCAAAAATATTCATGGCTTCCGTTCATCCTACTGCCAATGCATCATTTAGTTTGCTTTTTGTGTCCAGTGTATTGATGTACATGCATGTATCTACAGGTTCCTGCAGCCTGTCCACCGGGTTGATATGAACCTGACTGACTTGTTGGGAGAGCTCCAGAGGGACCCCTGGCCAGTCCCCCAGGGTAAAAGGCCCCTCCGCTCCACTGGTGTGGCACTATCTGTGGCTGTCGGTCTACTTGAGGTACTATCCATACACATGTACAGTCACACACAGGTACATTTTTGGAGCAAATGGAGTACATGTACATTATTGTCTAGTATGCCCATGCTGTTCTATGCATGTAAATGCATGTCTAAAAACAAAAAACGATGTGAAAAATCCAAACTCGCCACCACATACACTACCGTTCAAAAGTTTGGGATCACCCAAACAATTTTGTGTTTTCCATGAAAAGTCACACTTATTCACCACCATATGTTGTGAAATGAATAGAAAATAGAGTCAAGACATTGACAAGGTTAGAAATAATGATTTGTATTTGAAATAAGATTTTTTTTACATCAAACTTTGCTTTCGTCAAAGAATCCTCCATTTGCAGCAATTACAGCATTGCAGACCTTTGGCATTCTAGCTGTTAATTTGTTGAGGTAATCTGGAGAAATTGCACCCCACGCTTCCAGAAGCAGCTCCCACAAGTTGGATTGGTTGGATGGGCACTTCTTTGAGCAGATTGAGTTTCTGGAGCATCACATTTGTGGGGTCAATTAAACGCTCAAAATGGCCAGAAAAAGAGAACTTTCATCTGAAACTCGACAGTCTATTCTTGTTCTTAGAAATGAAGGCTATTCCATGCGAGAAATTGCTAAGAAATTGAAGATTTCCTACACCGGTGTGTACTACTCCCTTCAGAGGACAGCACAAACAGGCTCTAACCAGAGTAGAAAAAGAAGTGGGAGGCCGCGTTGCACAACTGAGCAAGAAGATAAGTACATTAGAGTCTCTAGTTTGAGAAACAGACGCCTCACAGGTCCCCAACTGGCATCTTCATTAAATAGTACCTGTTAGAGCCTGTTTGTGCTGTCCTCTGAAGGGAGTAGTACACACCGGTGTAGGAAATCTTCAATTTCTTAGCAATTTCTCGCATGGAATAGCCTTCATTTCTAAGAACAAGAATAGACTGTCGAGTTTCAGATGAAAGTTCTCTTTTTCTGGCCATTTTGAGCGTTTAATTGACCCCACAAATGTGATGCTCCAGAAACTCAATCTGCTCAAAGAAGTGCCCATCCAACCAATCCAACTTGTGGGAGCTGCTTCTGGAAGCGTGGGGTGCAATTTCTCCAGATTACCTCAACAAATTAACAGCTAGAATGCCAAAGGTCTGCAATGCTGTAATTGCTGCAAATGGAGGATTCTTTAACGAAAGCAAAGTTTGATGTAAAAAAAATCTTATTTCAAATAAAAATCATTATTTCTAACCTTGTCAATGTCTTGACTCTATTTTCTATTCATTTCACAACATATGGTGGTGAATAAGTGTGACTTTTCATGGAAAACACAAAATTGTTTGGGTGATCCCAAACTTTTGAACGGTAGTGTACATGACACATAGGTTTTGCTTTCAGGCTTTTCCACTTCTCCAGCCCCTCTTGCCCTCCGTCCATAATCTAATCTGTGTTGTTACATAAGTGTCAGCTCAACAGGTCATTCATTGCTGCTATCATTCAAGAGATAGATGATAAGGCTTGGTTTGGCTTTTCCATCTTGTGACTACTGCAGATTTACTGATTTGTCATTGAGCGACGTTCTAGTTTAAACAAGAACTTTTACGAAGTTGTGCTTTCCCCGTCTTTGTATATGATCATGTATGGATTGAATGCAAATGAGCTTTTGATGAGCAGATTTTGATCCATTCAAATGAAAGACGGTTTACTGAATCTGATGGGACTTTATTGTTTACCCCTGAGCATGATTACAAAATATTAATAATCCCCTCATGTGACGTCACCTCTTAATGGCTCCATTCCATTGGAATGGATTTCCCCAAGCTCTTGGTCCACTGGACTTCATCTCATGCTCTCACTGAAAGTCATCTTGTGGTGAAGTTAAGTCCATGAGGACTCGCATATAGATTTATTAAGTTATTGATTTAGTTAACTTGTATTTTTGATAAATCTATCAGGGGATTACCCATAGTTCAAAAGGAAAGCGCAATCCTTAGATAAGAAATTAATCCAAATGAATATTTCAGATGAAGATTAAAGTCTCACTGATGCCGGTTCTTTTGACATCATAAACCCTGTTTTTTCTTTAAGAGAAAAAAACCCCATTAACTTTAAAGTCCTCTTGAGGTAGAACTTGCTCAAACCTTTCAATAACTCCTTTCTTGAATATGAATATTTTAGAACTCCAGATTTTTCAAATCCACTTCAAGCCCCAGACGCACAACATTTACACCATGACCTAACAGTACACGTTGCATCGGATGTTCTCTGTCCACACTGAAACCATCATGTAAACAAACCATGTGACATCTGGGTGGTGTGGCAGTCTATTCCGTTGCCTACCAACACGAGGATCACCAATTAGAATCCCTGTGTTGCCTCCGGCTTGGTCAGGCATCCCTACAGATACAATTGGCTGCATTTGCAGGTGGGAAGCCGGATGTGGGTATGTGTCCTGGTCGCTGCACTAGCCCCTCCTCTGGTCGTTCAGGGTGCCTGTTCGGGGGGAGGGGGAACTGGGGGGAATAGCATGATCCTCCCACGCGCTACGTCCCCCTTGCAAAACTCCTCACTGTCAGGTGAAAAGAATTGGCTGGTAACTCTACATGTGTCGGAGCAGGCAGGTGGTAGTCTGCAGCCCTCCCTGGATCGGCAGAGGGAATGGAACAACGACCAGGACAGCTTGGAAGAGTGGGGTAATTGGCCAAATACAATTGGGGGGCAAAAAAAGGGGGGGAATTTTTTTAAAGAATAATAATAAACCACGCACCTATCAGCTGTGCACTTGAGATTATACTGGAGTTGTTCCTCATCCATGACATAGCACTTTTCAGTGCAAGCAACAGGAAGTAAATAGAAACAGAGCATCTGACAAAAGTTCAGCTCAGAACAGTGCACCACGTCGCGCTGTGTAGCGCTATGTTGCTCACAGCCAGTTAGGACATTTCAATGGGCAATAAAGCTTGTCGTTAACGCTCGATCGCGTCGTATTCACTTAGGACACAGTGTTAGAGTCAGCACAGTATATGAATTGCAGCACATAATGTGGTTAGCAGGAAATTAGTGAGGGTTTTTTTTCTTCCCTTTTTGCCTCACCATTGATGTGCTTATGATGCATCATTATAAATGCACCAGTTGTTGGCAAAGTCGAGCTCCAAACAGAAAGTCATCTTTAGCTGGTTAAAAAAATTACCATCACTGAAGCTCCCCCATTTTCTTTTCCATCCTCAGGGTACATTCCCCAACACAGGGGCCCGTGTGATGCTGTTTACAGGTGGCCCCCCTACCCAGGGCCCAGGAATGGTGGTTGGGGATGAGCTGAAGACCCCCATCCGCTCATGGCATGACATCCAGAAAGACAATGCTCGTCACCTGAAGAAAGCTACCAAGGTGATTAACTAAGTCACCCACCCTGAATACATTTTGAAAGCATGTAGTTGATATTGTTAATGCAGTTAGAAGCTGAAGATGGTGTTGTAGAGGTTTGATTCAACACAGGAGAACCTTTGCTGATCTTCTTTACTGTCTGGTAGACCTCATTTGCCTTTCTTTTGATTTACATACATTTTTTTGAATTGTTTTGATTTTTTTTTTTTTTTTTTTTTTTTTTTTGGGATGAAAATATTATTTTGTTACCTCTTTTTCTTAATATTGATATTGGGATGTATTTCCTACATGATTGAACACAGAGTATGTCATATGTGTTGCAGTATTACGAAGCCCTTGCAAACCGCTCAGCAGCCAACGGCCACAGTATTGATATCTACGCATGTGCTCTGGACCAGACTGGACTGCTGGAGATGAAGTGTTTATCAAACCTCACTGGGTAAGTCAGTCCACTGCCGTTATGATAACAATGACTATCTGTATTTTAAGAGTAATTGCTGATGTTTTCTTTTTCAGGAATAAGTGCTGAAAGGGCTGAATATCCTTTTATCCTAATGCTTTAATAATGCTTCTTTGTTGTTCTGTCCCATCAGGGGCCACATAGTGATGGGCGATTCCTTCAACACATCCCTGTTCAAGCAAACCTTCCAGAGGGTCTTCAGTAAAGACTACAATGGAGAGTTCCGCATGGCCTTTGGGGGCACTCTGGAGGTTAAAGTAAGGGGAAGGTTTTTTTGTCTTTTGGTCTTTGGGTTGTCTTTTGAAATGCTTGTTTGCTAGGCGTGTTGTTGAAGTGCCATAGCTGAATTGAAGCACTGATTAAAGATCAGTTAATAAGTTTTCTACAGCTGTCTGATTTAGTGTGGTGTTCTTTCTCTTTATGAAAACCACTGAGAGCTAGTCTCATAGGTTAATCTTTGTTTGTGTTTGCATGTGCATCCATGTACATCCAGACTTCAAGGGAGCTGAAAGTGAGTGGTGCCATTGGACCATGTGTGTCACTCAACTCCAAGGGTCCCAGTGTTTCAGAGAATGTGAGTCACTGCTTGTGAGCAAATCGCTGATGTTCAAGTTCCATCCTTTTCACTCCAAGTAAATCAAGCAATTACATTCCTCTCTAATAAGTGTTCTCTCTTTTTCTTTTATGTAGGAGATGGGTATTGGTGGTACAAACCAGTGGAAAGTGTGCAGTCTCAGCCCCTCCACTACTCTGGCTTTGTATTTTGAAATAGTGAATCAGGTAAAACACACCCCCACACATAAACCTTATTTTGCATGTCCCCTGAATAATTTTCATCCTTTACAAAAGTCACAGCTTTTCCTCTTTGATTATTGAAAATAAACAATTTACCTGTCAGGATTTGGTTGATGAATGTGCCACCGTACTTTTAATAATATGATAGTTATGTATTTTTGTCATGCATAATTGAATGCCAAATAGTCAAGTAATGGCATAGTTGGAGGCAATAATTTATACCCCAATACATTTTTCCATTGTGTTGAAATATAGATGGATCCAGAATCCCATATGTAGAGATCAAAATGACAACACACTTTAGAGAGAGGAGAGGGAGAATAGAGAAACACTTTATCTGTGGAATACGTCAAGTGGCTTTTGTGACAAAGGATTGTCAGCATCATCCATACTGTCTTCATTGTTGTGTGTTATACAGCACAATGCACCCATCCCTCAGGGAGGCAGAGGGGTGGTCCAGTTTGTCACCCAGTACCAGCACTCCAACACTCAGAGGAGGATACGAGTCACCACTATTGCCAGGAAGTAAGATTCAAATTCTATGGGGGTTCTGTTGACAGCAGGCCATAATGAGTGGTTTTATGGCAAATAAGATTATGTTTGACCATTTGCTTTAACAGACTCACGTGTCATTAAGACTTTGTACTTTATTATTGATATGATTGTTTCTTTAAATCGCTGAAAAGACTGCTAAAAGTGAATTTAAGTTGGGGAATTGATGTAATGTTGTTAGTTTTTTAGCAGGTAAGCTCTTCTGGTGCTCTTAGCCAGTGATTAACAGAGTCAATATTGGCCTTGCTAAAGAGGATGTTTACACTCCTGCCATCTGGAACAAAAACTTCAGAGACCTGTATGTGTGTGTCACTCAAACCCCTCCCACGTTCACTTATCCTCTGGATTTCTCTCTCCCTTAATATCCTTTCCTTCCTTCCTCCCTGCAGCTGGGCAGATGCCCAGTCCCAGATCCAGCACATTGAGTCGTCATTTGACCAAGAAGCATCCGCCGTGCTCATGGCTCGCCTGGGTGTCTTCAGGGCAGAGTCAGAGGAGGGGCCTGATGTCCTGCGTTGGCTCGATAGACAGCTCATCCGCCTGGTATGTTCTGAAGTTTCAAACCAATAACAAATTATTTGCTTAAACCAGCACAGTACTCTGCTTTATGATAAATAGACCAGTGCCAAGTGGGAGTGGTCTGGGACATACCAAATGGAAAAATGCAAAACCTAATTTTGTGGTTCTTCAGTTATCTTTCTAATCTTGCACGACATACTATAACATGCTCAGTGTTTTAAGGTATGCTTTATTTCCCATTGTTACAGTGTCAGAAGTTTGGCCAGTTCAATAAAGATGATCCCACCTCTTTTAAACTGTCAGAGGCTCTGTCCCTCTACCCACAGGTAAGGCTGACACCTAGTGGAACTTTATGGAAGTGAACGCCATCACTAAACAACATAGACAATAGGAAAACAATTGAAACGCACAATCTCACTTTGGAATTTGTATTCAATTAGATGCATACTACTCAGTGTATAGCACTGTTTCCTCACAGCAAGAAGGCCCTGGGTTCGAACCCCTGGCCCTCCAGGTCCTTTCTGTGTCGAGTTTGCATTGTTTTCCCCTTGTCTGCGTGGGTTTTCTCGGGTGCTCTGGTTTCTTTCCACCATTAAAAAGACATGCATGTTAAGGTTAATGACCTGAGTTGGTCCCTGGGCGTTGCAGCTGCCCATTGCTCTTGCAATACAATAGGATGTGTTAAATGCAGAGAACAAATTCATTGTAAGAATATAATTCACTGTAAGAATACAATGTTGAATAAAGTGGCTTTCTTTCATTAAGCTGTACAATATCTTAAAATCTGCTTACAATGTCTGTTGTAAGACAACTATACACTCACCGGCCACTTTATTAGGCACACCTGTCCAACTGCTTGTTAACGCAAATTTCTAATCAGCCAATCACATGGCAGCAACTCAATGCATTTAGGCATGTACACATGGTCAAGACGATCTGCTGCAGTTCAAACCGAGCATCAGAATGCGGAAGAAAGGTGATTTAAGTGACTTTGAACGTGGCATGGTTGTTGGTGCCAGACGGGCTGGTCTGAGTATTTCAGAAACTGCTGATCTACTGGGATTTTCACGCACAACCATCTCTAGGGTTTACAGAGAATGGGCTGAAAAAGAGAAAATATCCAGTGAGCGGCAGTTCTGTGGGCGAAAATGCCTTGTTGATGCCAGAGGTCAGAGGAGAATGGCCAGACTGGTTCGAGCTGATAGAAAGGCAACAGTAACTCAAATAACCACTCATTACAACCGAGGTATGCAGAAGAGCATCTCTGAACGCACAACACGTCGAACCTTGAGGCAGATGGGCTACAGCAGCAGAAGACCACACCGGGTGCCACTCCTGACAGCTAAGAACAGGAAACTGAGGCTACAATTCGCACAGGCTCACCAAAATTGGACAATAGAAGATTGGAAAAACGTTGCCTGGTCTGATGAGTCTCGATTTCTGCTGCGACATTCGGATGGTAGGGTCAGAATTTGGCGTCAACAACATGAAAGCATGGATCCATCCTGCCTTGTATCAACGGTTCAGGCCCCTTAGTACCAATTGAGCATCGTGTCAACGCCACAGCCTACCTGAGTATTGTTACTGACCATGTCCATCCCTTTATGACCACAGTGATCCCATCTTCTGATGGCTACTTCCAGCAGGATAACGCGCCATGTTATAAAGCTCGAATCATCTCAGACTGGTTTCTTGAACATGACAATGAGTTCACTGTACTCAAATGGCCTCCACAGTCACCGGATCTCAATCCAATAGAGCACCTTTGGGATGTGGTGGACCGGGAGATTCGCATCATGGATGTGCAGCCGAGAAATCTGCAGCAACTGCGTGATGCTATCATGTCAATATGGACCAAACTCTCTGAGGAATGTTTCCAGTACCTTGTTGAATCTATGCCACGAATGATTAAGGCAGTTCTGAAGGCAAAAGGGGGTCCAACCCGGTACTAGCAAGGTGTACCTAATAAAGTGGCCAGTGAGTGTATATTTACCCATAACTGTTTTTTTTTTACCTCTCCTCCTTCTCCTGTAGTTCATGTTCCACTTGCGTAGGTCGCCCTTCCTGCAGGTGTTCAATAACAGTCCAGATGAGTCCTCCTACTACAGGCACCACTTTGTTCGTCAAGACCTGACCCAGTCCCTGATTATGATCCAGCCCATTCTCTACTCCTACTCCTTTTACGGGCCTCCAGAGGTCAGCCTCACAATAAGATTTGGTGCCTGACCTTTTCAAACGGTTGGAGATTCTTTGCTGGATGTGAGAGTTGACTTGACATGTGCCCATGTCCATTTTTTTGCAGCCTGTGCTGCTGGACAGCAGCAGTATCCTACCAGATCGAATCCTCCTCATGGACACTTTCTTCCAGTTGGTCATCTTCCATGGAGAGGTAAGATAGACTTTTGACTGTTATACTGAGTGGGGGTGGATTAATTTAGAGCAGTGGTTCCCAATCCAGTCGTTAGGTACCACCAGTACTGCTGGTTTTCCATTCTGCCACGTAGTTAATTACAGTCACCTGGTGTGTCAGGCATTCCAGCCACGTTTCTCACTATACAGTGAATGGGACTTTAGGCACTGATAAGGTTACTGATTCAGTAAACATTGAGACACCCTGATGACTCATTGGCGATTACAAAGCAGCACGTTGTAATTATGTGAAGTGAATGTTAGGTCTGTTGTCAATCCAGATACAAACATTTGGTAACATTAGCTGTAGCTACCTACAGACTACACAAGCTATTCTAATTAAAACCTGTTTTTAGTGAAAAATACTGAAGTTGGTTGGCTATGTATGTAAAGTGTGTTGAAAATAAAGAATAAACTATATAAACTTAAAAGTATGTAGCTGCAACAACACTTGCATTTATATATAGGGTTTGATCTCATCTTTCTATCTTGCCTCAACTCAGAAAGAGTAATTATAGCTGAAAAGGAGTAAAGTTACTTACGGTTAGTGAGGGTATTGAGCAAAGATGCTCTCTGGTTGTTATAGTTTATTCTGGGACTTTTCTGGGGAGCAGAACTTCAGTACACTGGAATAAACTTGAAATTGAGACACCCTAGAAAATGTCTTGACTCCCTTGATAGTTCACGACCTACTGAACTTAGAAGTGGTTTGAGACACAACTATCTTTTTGTTTTTTGTAGACCTGACAGAACAGGTGACTGTAATTGACAATTGGGAAGAATGGAAAACCAGCAGTACTGGTGTCACCCAATGACTTGAATTGGGAACTCGTAGTAGTAGAAATAGTAATAGCAGCAGTAATGGCATGTTCCGCAGTTCTTTTTGGTAGAGTTTGGCTCAAAGACAGAAGAATTTTAGCGTTTCAAAATGTCAGTTTCAATATCCTATACATCCACTATTTGGTCAAAAAATTAGTATGGTATCTGAAGGAATCTGAAGAAAATAATAGCAGTTCCAGTCTCTAAAAATGTTTGTCATGTCTTGTCATCTCATCTTTCATTATTATTATTATTATTATTTTATTATTTATTTTCAAAGGCTAATATATTTGTAAAAAAGATTATACTATCAATAACTCTGTAAGGGTCAGTCCTACTTTTCAACAAAGTTGCACATTTCTCTGTTGAGGCTAAACACATTGTAGTCTTGCTGAGCTATGCCTTTTAGGCCTAGTGAAGGAAGGGTTTTAAATTATTCTCTCTCTCCCCCTCCCGCTCCCTCACGTCTCCTGTCTTTGTTTTTAGACCATAGCCCAGTGGCGTAAAGCAGGCTACCAGGAGATGGCAGAATACGAGAACTTCAAACAGCTGCTGCAGGCTCCACTGGATGATGCCCAGGAGATCCTGCAGACCCGCTTCCCCATGCCGCGCTATATTGATACAGAGCACGGCGGCTCCCAGGCACGATTCCTGCTGTCCAAGGTCAACCCCTCGCAGACCCACAACAACATCTACAACTGGGGACAGGTACGATGCAGTTTCTGATATCCATTTTAAAATTAACAATAGACTGAAGGAAAAAATAACAATGAAACTGATGGGCTGTGTACTTCAGAAAAGAAGTTGAATTAACTGAAAATTGTTGAAATTGATTCTGTTTGGAAAAGAGATGGAGCACTCATGGCACAAGATGCTAAATGCCGGTCAGATCCCTGCCTTGGGTGTAGACTGCTCAAATTGCCACCTTTTCATAGCAACCGATACAGAAGTACAGCCTCTGCTTTTTACACAGGTGGACACTTAATCTAAAAGGCCAAAAATGGATGGATTTTATTCCTTCTCTAATTTCACTCATGTAATACACCTGGATTATATGTGATGACCTTTATCTTAATTTTGTATTCGCAACTAAAATAAACAGTAAAACAGCAATGCATGTAAATCCTAAAAAGTTGAACTAAGGCCCTGTGAGAAAAATGCAAATTAGTTCTTGCCCATGTTCCGAGTCAAATATAAAGGGCTTATTCAAGATTTTGAAAATCCATGATTTACTTTATCATTTGGAATAAAGACAGTCTAAACTGAAAATGGTAGATTTAAGGTTAACTTGTCACTAAACACGTCTTGGATTAGCTGGCCTCGATTCTAAATAAGGAAGATTGAACATTTAAATAGCATTAATCTGTCATTATCTCCCAGTGAGGGGAGAATTGAACCATATTCCGCCATATACACCACTGTACAAAACCACCATGACTAATGGCAGCTTAGGAACAGTGTTGTCACATCACGTCTCTGTGGCAAGGTTGCTGCCACTACCTGGGTTCCCTGGCACAGAGACACGAACACAGATGGTCAATGAGGGAACAATAGCCCATTTATTAGAACAACATTTAATAACACCAGAGATTAAAAAAAACAAACATGAAAAACACTAAAAACAAACACAGAAAGTTGAATCAGTTCATCTGGACATAACGTTTATTGAAACGTTTCATCACTCATCTAAGTGACTTCTTCAGTCCCAACTGACTGCAGATATCCCCACGCTTATAAACAATACAGTGGCATAACGTCCGAAAACAACGATCAGTTTTATATGCAAATTGCAGTGACTATTAATTTGCATATATGAAACCAATCATTGGTTCGGTCATTGTGCCACTGTATTGTTTATAAGGGTGGGGATACCTGCGGTCAGTTGGGACTGAAGAGGTCACTTAGATGAGTGATGAAACGTTTCTCTCAATAAATGTTGTGTCCAGATGAACTGATTCAACTGTCTGTGATTTTCTTACCTGGGTTATTGAGGATGCATAAAGACACTAAAAACAAACATTCATTTAAAGTCCTTTCAGCAGAGAGAGAGGTCTCTCTCTGGCTCTGGCCTCTTCATTTGGGGTGTGGAACCAATTTATCTGTGCTGAGTTAATTAGACCAACTCAGCACAGCTGTTCCACACCCCGCTCTGCCACAACCTCACATTAGCTGATTTTTGCAATAATTGGATGAGACTGAAAATCAAAAAATTGATTTTGTTCATCTGGAAGATTGTGGCTCGTGTTCAGTGAGCCTCGATCAAGCAGACGTTTTAATCTATCAGGGTTTACTTGTATGTATAGTTTTTTTTTAGAATGGAAGCGCTGTTTAAGGCTCTCTGAGTTTACCTCTCTGAGGTAATCTGCTCACAGGTCAAAATTCTGTGATAAGGGCACGAAATAATCCTATGATTGGTAGAATTGGAGGAAACTGTATGACTATTTCTAAGTGAATACATTGGTTAAAAAAAAAAACGCCCCGGGAGAATCTGAATATTGTGAGCACATACATTTTTTCTGTTTATTTCTGTGAACCAGTTTTTATTCCCACAAATGTGCGATAGTTTTCCACAATAGGGTCTTAAATTGACCAATATTTGCAGACCTATATAGCCTACTATTTGATAACAATTGTCAGATGGCTTGAGCCTGTGGTGCAGTTAATTTCCCTTTTCACCGTGTTGGGTTGAGATGGTGCTCGCTGATGATCAAGATTTGTTTTCAGCGGATGGAAACCAAAACAAGGATGAAATGGATGTTTATTGAGTCACCTGACCTCTTTGTGTTGCCTCTGTGGGCCACAGTTTATGAAAGGATTGCCTCGGCTCCTGGCTGTTTTTACCTGCAGATCAAAGCACAATCATTTCTTTCTTTTAAAAGCGTCGTGAATTATTCTGACTAAGTATTTTGTCACACTTAGTCTCACTTTCCCCATTTCATTCTCTTCTTAGGAGGCGGGAGCCCCTATCCTGACTGATGACGTCAGCCTCCAGGTATTCATGGACCACTTAAAGAAGCTGGCAGTCTCCAGTTCTGCATAGACATCCTTATTCAGACCAAATTAAGGGATACAAGAGAGAAAATGATGAAGGCAGTCATTCCTATATTAACACTTGGACCCTCTAACATCTCTGTTGTAAAGTGATGGACTCAAGCTGGGAGAGTTGATAATGATGTACTATGTGCTGTAATATTGTATAAATATATTATGTTATGACTTTATCTGTAGATAAAGATGCCGTGCCCAGAATTTTCTCGTTGATTAAATTGTTGCTAAATTGATTGTGATGGCACATGCTAATGTTAAGAAAGTCTGGTGATCAAAAAGTTCCCTAGGTTGTTTATTGCAGTGCCAGTCTGTGAATCACAATTTATTTGATATAAATAGATTCGGAGAATAAATCTACACAGATTACCTTTACATTTTTTTCAAGAAAATTTCCTTTTGAATGTTAATGAAATATGTTCTGAGGAGTGCAAGTCTATTACAGTGCTACTGTTAGTTGTTGACAGAGGCAGACTTGAATTTCAATGATGAACTGTGACATGATAGTTGATGATTTACCCTTTACGATGTTTTTGTCCTGACAGACTAAATTTACTGTTTCTAACATAGACTTTACAACTATATGGTTAGTCTAATCCACTGATACTCATCTTGTCTCATTTGCCATCTGGTATTTTGTACCTGGTGACTGCCGAAGTCTGTTTAGTCCATTTTTAATTAAACCTTAATATACTGTACTACTGTATAAAATGGACCGTTTACTGACTGAGATCCTGGCTGGGTTCTATCTTAATATAGGTCTGTCAACAGAAACCGTAATAATTCAGCCTGTTTGGGCTGCCTTCACAGTAGTGTGAAGAGAGATCTCATCCCTGTGAGGTTTGTAGCAATTTGATTTTCATTCTGTTGATCTGAAATCTATCTTGACAAACCAAAGTCAACAAGTATAACACGTTTTTTGGGTTCTCCACTGAGAGAAAGAGGATAAGTTTTGATAGGTCAGAGTGTGTTCAATTTACATGGGGGGGGGGGGGGGGTTAAGAAGAAATCTAACTTCTGTGCCCAGCTGGTGCCATGTTAAGTGGTAAGGAGGAGGGATTTGGGATGGAAAAAGGAAGGTTTGGATTATTACCATGGCACTCGCAGAGAAGCTGGGTTCACACACCAGGCATCTGGCTGGCTCTTGTAGAACATTATATGTTGCAGGAGGAAAGGTCCTGCCATGTAGTATAACAAGATTGGGTGTGGCTGTGTGTGTGTACAGGGATATAACGTGTTGCCACGCTAGCAGTTGACAGATCCTGTCTGCACCAATTGGAAACCAAACTATCCTTAAACAATTGTCTTTTTCTCGTTCATTGTTACTGTACATGTAGGGCCTGCACGCAATTGCAATCATAAAACCACTCATATTATCTACTGTCACATCCGCACAACTGTAAGCTGATTCCAGAGCACCCAGACAGTATGATTTCGAGGATCAGTGCACAACAGATTACGAAGACTAATCCTTACCGGCCATCTATTTAGAGACAAATTCTACTCTTAGCAGCGTTAAGCGGAAGTTGCCAGCGAAATACAAATGAAGTCCGTGCGTATCTATCAACGGCTTAGTTCTTACAATGCTGCACTCTAAAAAGTCACATATGTTTCCAAGGCATTTAAGGCCAAATAAACTGCTGTGCCATGCCATTTAATCTCTTGTGACATGGTCTCTTGCACCATACCAAAAGCTTCTCTTCATTTGTTTGTCATCCATGAATGAAATAGGTGAAATATTAGCCTTGCTTTGCAAATGTTTATCCTTGCATGGATCAAGACCTCTTGAAAAGGAAACATAACCATCCTGTTACTTTCTGATCTGCTTTGTCTCAGTATACTTGCACATTTTGGTACATGTGAAGGCTTCCGCTTTAGCATGTGCAAAGATGAACATTCCGAAGGACAATAGCATATTTCCTGTCAGCCAACTTGCACAAAGTGGTTATTTATTTATTTTTTCTGAAGAGATCATTCATGATGCTCTTGACCATGTGAATCCTAGGCTTAGGCAAAGCCGTAAGGAAATGTGTTGTCTTCTATCAAATCCGATCAGTTTTAGTCCATCAGCTGCAGAAATTCATTCTGGCTAAAGGCCTACATTACTTATATAAGAATTCCATATATGTCACACCATGGTTATGTAAGTATTATGGACATAATACAGTAGTGAGATTAAATCCATATTTTAGATGGTGGGGTGTTAGATTGAAAAAGGGACCAAAATGAAAATGAAATTTGGATGTGTGATGCAGGTTAAGGTTTTGCATTTTTATTTTCTCTTGAGTCTGAGATATGCTCACTATCGGAAGGGTTCAGAGTGTAGAGTCATATCTATGGGCTCCACTAAAAGTGGTGGGGATGCTACCACCCTTGCTTTCAAGGGGCCTGTGCAAAGATGAAAATCCTCTAGTGAGGTGGTTAATGCCTACCTGGCACACTTAATAGATGACTTCTTGTTTTGGCAAACTCAGGAGAAAGCTTATTACCATCTGCTTGCATATCATCAACAGTGTTTAGCAGATATCAATGGAATGATGGCTTTCTGGTGCTATGGTGTTATTCACTCACAGCCTCGTGCTGGAATCGGCATGATTCATTGGGTGATTCGAGGACATTCAGCTCTTTTTAAAGCTTAGAGATTATTTATAAAGGGTAGCTCAAAAGCCTCCAGCAGTGAATGATTTATTGTTTTTACAAATCAAGCCACTCTGCTGATGCTAACAGAAGCTAATAATTTCTCAACCAGTTGCCTTGGTTAATTTTTGTCTTGCATTCTGTCAAGCACAGATCCCACAAGTTTATGCAGAGTTTGAGAATCTAAATTATTCCAGTGCTCTATGAGAACAGCCCAGAGGTCGTGCAGTGATGTTGCAGTATTTTTCGCCTTTTCCCTTTTCAAATGTTTCCGTGCGTGCTCAGTGGGATTGAGGTCTGGTGACTGCGGGGGGAAGCCACCCAAGTCTACACTGCCTGCTCTTCCTGGGACTTCAAATAGTCCTGGTGAAGCTTTGATGTTTGTTTCAGATCGCTGTCCTGCTGGAAAATGAATCCTCTTCCTCATAATCTGAAGACAGAAGGGATGGCATGCCTCTGTATGGCACTTCTTCCTAATCAGTGTGTGGTTGATCCTGTGTAAGTCTCTGACTCCAGAACAGGAGAAACAGCCCCAAACTTTCATGTTGCCACCACCAATCATGTCTGATGCACCGCTGCATTGACCGTTCATGAGGCCCTCTCCTCACATTACATTTATAATCAAAGTCCTGAAATTAGGATTCAGCTGTGAACAAGACTTTCCTCCTGTCTTCAACGGTAACATTTTGGTATCTTTTAGTTCATGCCAACAGTTCTGACTTTTTTTTTTTAGGGTGAAGAAGCAGTTTGGAGACTGCTGCTTTTCTGTTAAGGCCGGCATCTGCTTGTTGTCTTTTGACTAGAGTTTTACTAACTGGGGTAGGGCGCATGTTTTTCAGCTGACTTTGAATCCGGATGCTGTTTTGTCCTGTAAAGCATGTTAGCTTGATACATTGGTCTTCAGATGGGGTGGATGCTTTCGGTCTCTGCAGTCGTACTTTGGATGTAAGTGACCTGGTTTCTGAAAATCCCTGTATTATAGGATGTGTTGCCCTTTAGACACGTTCAGTTTAGTTGCATTTCAGCACTGGAACAAAACAATTTGACCTCTAACTACTCCACTAAGTTCTGCACACACAATTACCGACAACTGTTTTAGCATTGGAAATGTCCTTCAAAATTAAAGCACCTGCAGTAGCAAATGCAGGAATATATTAATTTCGTCAATATCCGATATTAATTGTTACAAGACCAAAATAAGTCACACTGTGTATTAGGAGTGCCCATATCCGTATTAAAACTTCAATGAAGAATATGGCTTTAAAGAAATGAAAAGAAACGACGTGCAAACAAAACATGTAGCGATTTCAATATTATACTATCCGTTATATATTATACAATATTATAGCGAATTCGGGGTGTAATGTTTGCTAGTAATATTTGATTTGCTAATGTCCCTTACGGCTTTCCGTAGCGCCACAACAAAGTCACGTGATGTACGTAACAACGTCAGTCGGAATCCGGTCGGTGAATAAACACCCAGCACGAGAGAAGTCGTCCTTGCTTTATTAATGTTATAACTTAACATAGCCAGAGGGCACAGATCATTACACGGGGGACAACGCAACCACAGGAACTGCCGCGGCCGGGAAACGAACCTGTATCGCCCGCACCGCAGGAGACATCGCTAACCGCTCCTCGACTGAAGGGTCAGACCCGCCAGCCAGCGGCCAGCGTGTCTTCTTATCCATGCACGTTAAAATATTATACTGTCGTTTCTCAAAAAAAAGAAAAAAAAGCTTTTTTTCCGGGGGAATTGTATGACTTTTTTGTGCGTGTGCTTTCCCCCCTCTTTTTCTCCCCAGTTGTACTTGACCAATTACCTTATTTTCCACGCCGGTTGCTGCTCCACCCCCTCTGCCAATGCGGGGAGGACTTCAGACTACCACATGCCTTCTCCGTTACAAGTGGACTCGCCAGCCGCTTCTTTTCAGCTGACAGTGAGGCGTTTCACTAGGGGGAACGTTGTGCGTGGGAGGATCAAGCTATTCCCCCCAGTCCCCCCCCCAATCAGACGCCCCGGCCGACTAGAGGAGGCGCTAGACGCCCGACCAATCCGGAGGTAACACGGGGATTCGAACTGGAAATCCCTGTGTTGGTATAGGCAACGGAATAGACCGCGACGCTGTCCAGACGCCCTTTATGACATAAATTCTTGAATAAGAAATAGACCATCCGCATGAGAAAAAAAATCGGAGACTGTAGCGGACAATTCACCATCGTTGGTAGACACGGGCCCTTTAAGAAAGGGTTTCCGGGATGAGAGGGCGGAGCGAGGACTAGGACGATTGGAGTAGCGCCATGTTGCTCAGATGGTGATTTTGTACGGAAGAATACATGATACATGTGTTTGTGTAGTCAGTGAGAGAAATTGTCCGTCTTTACTTTCCTGCAATTTCCACATAGGTGACCCCGACGTTTGTCAATCCGGAGCTCCTCGCTCTCTCCCTCGCCGTTCGACACTTCCGTTCCCTGCTGGGGGCCCGCCAGTTCACGGCGTTTGTGGACCACAAACCACTGATGTTCACCATGGCCAAGGTGGCTGAGCCGTGGTCCACCCGCCAGCAATGACAGCTCACCACGGACGTACAGCATGTTGCTGGCAAAACCAACCTTGTCGCCGACTGCCTCTCCCAGGCCATTACGGGGGCTGTCCACTTGGGTCTTGACTATGCCTGCATGGCAGCTGACCAGGCCGCCGACCCGGACGCGATATTATGAACCCTACATAGGCCTCGCCAAAATCCCGTTTCTGGCTTTGTCACGTGTGCGCCACCGTAGCAACGCGAAAATATGTTGTTATGGGGTTAGCGCTCATCAAGGAAACGCTGTACACCCACAATTTAACCTGTCTAAGTTATCCACAATCAACATTAACGTTTTTAACTCAATCTTTGCTTGCTCCACGTTTGAGCATAGGATACTTCACCCCTTATCATGACTACAAACAAAACGAGCTCCTATATTGTAGTAATATGACTTTTACATTTATACACAGGTAACAACTTACTGATCAGCTTTCTTAAATGTGAGAAAGTCTATTTATTTGATATATGTTCATTTTCAGACAACTAACGTTACTTACCTCCGTTCTGTTGTTGACAGCCAGCAGTCCAAAATTACAAAAGCAGCCAGCTGTCCAAAATTGCGAAAAATACAAAATTACAAAATTGAAGGTAGCTAACGTTAGCTTTGCTTCGCACCGAGTTGATAGTTGATTGTTTCCTTAGCAACGCAGCGGAAATCCGGCGTCCGTTCGCGAGATTTGGGACAGGGTACGGGATTTTGGCGAGGGCTATGTAGGGTTCATAATATCGCGACCCGGACGTTCAGGCTTTCAGGACAGCTGTCAAAGGGCTGCAGTTAGAGGACGTGGCTTTCGACGATGCTGGCACCACGCTCCTGTGCGATGTCTCCATGGGCCGGCCCCAGCCCATCATTCCCACTGGCTGGAGGCGGCATGTTTTCGACGCTGTCCATGGCCTCTCCCACCCTGGTAAAAAGCTGTCTCAAAGACTAGTGGCAGCCAAGTTTATCTGGCACGGCCTCAAAAAAGACGTGAGAGACTGGGCTGACACCTGCGTCGAGTGTCAGCGCTCTAAAGTGCACCTCCACACCAGAGCCCCCCTGGCACAGTTCCCGGTGCCTAAAAGAAGGTTCGATCACATAAATGTGGACCTAGTTGTCCCCCTGCCCCCCTCCCACAGTTTTACTTACCTCGTCACCATGGTGGACAGGACCGCTCAATGGCCAGAAGCCGTCCCACTGTCATCGATGACATCCACCAACGTAGCCCGGGCATTCATCAGGACCTGGGTCACCCGGTTCGGCACCCCATCTGACTTCTCCTCGGACCAGGGCTCCCAGTTTGTGTCTGAGCTCTGGAACGCAGTCGCAGAGAGCATAGGGATGAAGCTCCACCGCACCCCTGCGTACCATCTGCAGGCCAATGGGTTGTGCGAGCAGTTTCAGCACTCTACGAAGGCCGCTCTTCGGGCCAGCCTCAAGGATAGCTGGATCGACAGACTCCCATGGGTCATGCTGGGCCTCAGGATTGCCCCTAAGGAGGACCTCCAGTCCTTGTCCGCTGAACTGGTTTATGGACAGCCACTGCGGGTCTGAGGGGATTTCGTCCCCAACGCCACAGCCCCCTGTTCTGCAGCCCATCAATGGCTCACGCTCCTGGATAACGCCAGAGCTTTCGCACCGGTCCCCACTTTGCAACACAGCCTCCCACAGTCTCGCATCCCCACAAGTCTGCAGTTGGCAGAATATGTTTTTCATCTACAATGAAGCCCACTGTGGACCCCTGCAGCCTCCCTACGATGGGCTGTTCCGCGTCCTAGAGACTGGAAACAAGCACTTTGTCATGGAAGTCGGCAACAAACCAGAGCGCATTTCAGTAGATCGCCTCAAACCGGCTCACCTGGACTTGGACCGACCTGTTGGACTTGCCCAGCCCCCATGGCGGGGGCGCCCTCCTACCCTGCCACCCCCCAGTAAGGCCCCTAAGGTTCCTCCACCACCCGCCCTACCCCCAAGCCACTGCAGGGTCCTTAAGGACCCTCCTGTAGGCACCCCGGTCTCCGCACCTGTTCGGTGAAACCGTTGCGGCCGGGCCATCTGCCCCCCTCCACGTTGACTTTTTTTACTATGGTAAATTCATGTAGCAGACTATATATGGGCACAATTCATCATAACTGGTAGACACGGGCCCTTTAAGAAAGGATTTCCGGGTTGAGAAGGCGGAGCAAGGACTAGGATGGTTGGAGCAGCGCCATGTTGTTCAAATTGTGATTTTGTATGGAAGAATGAATGACACACGCGTTCGAGTAGTCAATGAGAGAAATTGTCCGTTTCTACTTTCCTGCAATTTCCTCAAGATGGTATTTGATGAATGAGGAAAACATGTCAGTGGTGAACTCAAACCTTTAGAGCCCAGACTGTGGGCAAACAGAGAATTTAAGCACGTTTATTGATGCGTCTTACTTACTTTTTTGTTGGTGACCTCTAAATCTGGCGGCATGGTGGCGCAGTGGTTAGCATGGTTGCCTCACAGCGAGAAGGTTCAGGGTTCGAACCCCGGGGTAGTCCAACCTTGGGGGTCATCCCGGGTCATCCTCTGTGTGGAGTTTGCATGTTCTCTCCATGTCTGCATGGGTTTCCTCCGGGTGCTCCGGTTTCCTCCCACAGCCCAAAGACATGTAGGTCAGGTGGATTGGCCATACTAAATTGCCCCTAGGTATGAATGTGTGTGTGTGTGTGTGTGTGGGCCCTGTGTGATGGCCTGGCGGCCTGTCCAGGGCGTCTCCCCGCCTGCCGCCCAATGACTGCTAGGATAGGCTCCAGTATCCCCATGACCATGAGAGCAGGATAAGCAATTCGGATAATGGATGGATGGATGGATGGACCTCTAAATCCCTTATGTGCACAAAATCGACCATGCCAAGGTGGTAATTAGTTGTTGTGGAGAGCGCTGGCCTCATTTGTCAGTTTTCCAGCCTCATGTTGAAACATGGCTGAGTCTCTGGGGGTGTAAATAAAGTCCTGTCAGCTGAGCCAACAGAGGTGCTACTGGCCCCATTTACTCTGACCATGTAAGCATCTGTTTACTGTGGCTGGGTGCAATTTCTAATTTTTACATATTATAAAATAATAAAAATCATATGTTAAAGGGAAATACCACTAAATTCATGTAATCACTGTGCTCAAAGCCAACCCTGGGTAGATTCTCTGAAGTTTGCCCGTTTTCCTTTTAGTCATCAATGGCACAGTTACATTAGGAATTGAAAAAAGTTGACTGCACTGAAGAGAGACTAACTGATAAATTGGTGCTTGGAATTTAATGAGGAAGGTACCTAAGCTGTTTACTACTACTACCACTACTTTTGGCTGCACAGTGGATAATCCGTTTCTATTTCTTCCTGTCCTCTGCATCTTCCTCTGTCACACCAGCCACCTGCATGTCCTCTCTCACCACATCCGTAAACCTCCTCTTTGGCCTTCCTCTTTTTCTCTACCCTGGAAGCTCCATATTCAAGGTACGTACCTAAGCTCTTTATTCTTTTTTATTTTGTTGATAGTACTAAAACTAGGCTACCAGCCAACGTCTTGCAAGTGATGCTATCATAGATGCTAAAGGTGTTCTGGTTTCCACTGGGTCCCACTTTGACTGTGGTTTCTGCTCACCTGAAGTCTATGTATGGTAGGCTGCTCAAATTCTAGCTATTTCTTATAAAATTAGTACTTGCATATCAACTATACAGTTTATATATATATATATCACATCCCTGGTTGGGAGTCAGTTCTGTGGGAAAATAGTTCAATGACGTCCCTGCAGCTCTCTGCTGTAATAGATTTCATTGATTACTAGTAGATAAATGACTGAAAATATGGTTTTACCGAGGCAAACTATTTTCAATTGCTAACTAGAAATAATACTCATTTAGAAGCATCATTTCTATCATTATCACCTGTACTACTACTACTACTACTACTACTACTTTCGGCTGCTCCCATTTTGGGTCGCCACAGCGGATCATCTATCCATCTCTTCCTGTCCTCTGCATCTTCCTCTGTCACACCAGCCACCTACATGTCCTCCCTCACCACAACCATAAACCTCCTCTTTGGCCTTCCTGTTTTCCTTTTGTCTGGGAGCTCCATATTCAGCATCTTTTTTTCCAATATACCTAGCATCTCTCCTCCACACATGTCCAAACCATCTCAATCTTGCCTCTCTTTTTTTTTTAATCATTTACCTTGTCTAGTGCTGTTTGTCTGACAGTCACCAAATGTAATTTCGTTGTGTACACATGATGACAATAAAGTATCTTATCTGATCTGATCTTATCTTTTGCTTTGTCTCCAAACCATCCAACCTGAGCTGTCCCTCTAATATAGTCATTCCTAATCCTGCCCTTCGTCACTCCCAATGAAAATCTAAACATCTTCAACTCTGACACCTCCAGCTCCACCTCCTGTCTTTTCGTCAGTGCCACTGTCTCCAAACCATATAACATAGCTGGTCTCACAACCATCTTGTAAACCTTCCCTTTAACTCTTGCTGGTACCCTTCTGTCGCAAATCACTCCTGACGGTCTTCTCCACCGACTCCACCCTGCCTGCACTCTCTTCTTCACCTCTCTTCCATAGTCTTCTACTCCTTGCATCCTCACCATTCCGCTGTCCCCCCTCTCATTCACGCATATGTATTCCATTTTGCTTCTATACTTTCATTCCTCTTCTCTACAGTGCATACCTCCACCTCTCCAGGCTCTCCTCAACCTGCATCCTACTCTCGCTACAGATCACCATGTCATCACTGTTGTGGTATGAGTTAAACAGGATTAGTTTTATTATTCTTTCATGGGGTCCCCGGACCATTTTAGGATGTCACACAGTAAGGAAATTAGTTGTGTCCGTCACTCTGTATGTGCCATGTTAGTGCTCGTGGACGGTTAGTCCACTGCAATTCGGCTATGTATTGGTCCTATTCCGTTAAGTAAAGCTTTTATTATAAAGTATGCGTGTCATTCAAGTTACTATCACAATGTCATTACTGTACTAAGAAATTTAGAAACTATCAAATTTCATGTTTTATTTATTGGTCGGTGTCTCAACAGACACAATTGACCGTGTCTGTGGGTGGGAAGCCGGATGTGGGTATGTGTCCTGGTTGCTGCACTAGCGCCTCCTCTGTTTGGGGTGGGGGAGAGGGAACTGGGGGAGTAGTGCCTCCTCTGGTCCATCGAGGCGCCTGTTCGGGGGGAGGGGGAACTGAGGGGAATAGCATGATCCTCCCACGCACTACATCCCCCTGGCAAAACTCTTCACTGTGAGGTGAAAAAGAAGTGGCCTGCAACTCCACATGTATTGGAGGAGGCCACGTGGTAGATTGCAGCCCTACCTGGCTTAGCAGAGGGGGTGGAGCAGCGACCAGGACAGCTCGGACGAGTGGCGTAATTGGCCAGTTATAATTGGGAAGAAAAAAAGGGGAAAAATCCCCCCCCAAAAATAGTTCTGACTTCACCCTTCTCTCCCACTGCCTCTGGATGTGCCTTACCCCCCCCCCCCTCCTTCTCCTTCGTCCAAAAGTAGCATAGTTTCCACCGGCACCCTGCTGGTTAACAGTACCAGTGAAGGTCATTGGTAACCCGAGCCTCGGCCGATCTGGTATGGAAATCTGATTTATGATCCACATATTTGATTTGGAAAAGGTTTTACACCAGATGCCCTTCCTGATGCAACCCTCCCCATTTAATCTGGGCTTGGGACTGGCACTAAGAATGCACTGACTTGTGCATCCTCAGTGGCTAGGTTTGCCAGCCCATACTAAGGTGTTTCAATTCATCTGAAATTCCACTATCTTCAAGCCAAAAGATTTGATCAATATATTAACAGTGCAAACGTGACTATGAAGATTTTATCCAGTATATTAGAACATTTAAATGAAACAGATGTCCATATTAGTTACCAACAGTGGTCAACATCATGTGTCAGGATGGCTGACAATTCTGTATAGGCTAAATAAAGTTTCGCTTGAGGGATCCTGATCCTGAGCCAATAAAAGAATGACATTTTAATAAGTGTGTGTGTGTGTGTGTGTGTGTGTGTGTGTGTGTGTGTGTGTGTGTGTGTGTATGTATGTATATATATAATGCAGTGATTCAAATAATTCATTAATTAGACAGTACAAGCCTGTTTCATGCCATAAGCAATCATCAGCTGTCATATATACAGTGCTGCTTGAAAGTATGTGAACCCCTTGAGCAGTTTAGATGTTTCTGTTGTTTTACCATGATTTTCTTATTTTATCATCACCAGTTTTTATATATGAAATGTCAGATATATGTTTATCAATTGCATCTACTTGTTTAGTGGGACTTGTTTAAGTAGCCATAAAACTACATGAAACATGGAATTAGGGTATGTGCAAAAGTAAGTGAACCCCCAGCCGCATTGGTTAAGTCAAGCAGGTAACAGACTTAGGTGAAACACATTTGGGTGCTTAATTAATCATTTAAGCAGACCAATGAAATGAGACATCCTTGGGAAAGGGTTTGGCCTGCACGAATTCAAAGAGAGAGGAAACCAACCAAACCACTGTGGTCCCATACAAATCAACAATGCCGAGAGCAAAGGTGATATCCGAGGACATGAAGAAGAGGGTAGTGACAGCCCATCAGTCTGGGGAGGGCTATAAGACCATCTCCAAAAGATTCCAGCTCCATCCATCCACTGTAAGACATATAATTTACAAATGGACGGCTGTCAACATGACAGCAACTCTGCCTAGAAGTGGACACCCATCAAAACTATCACCCAGAAGCACCAGAAAAATAATACATCAGGTAAAGGCCAACCCACACATCACCTCTAGAGAGTTGCAGACCTCTCTGATAGCATCTGGGACAAATGTGCATGCGTCTACAATCAGACGAAAATTGAATAGCCATGACATTCATGGGAGGGTTGCTAGAAGGAAGCCTCTGCTCTCAAAAAAGAACAAAGCTGCCCATTTCAACTTTGCCAGAGAGCACTTGGACAAACCAGAGACCTTCTGGAAGTCCATTCTCTGGACAGACGAGTCCAAAATAGAATTATTTGGTCACAATCAAAACCAACTTGTTTGGAGAAAAGCCAACACTGCATATGAAGAAAAGAACCTCCTCCCAACAGTGAAGCATGGTGGTGGAAATGTGAAGGTCTGGGGCTGCTTTTCTGCTTCTGGACCTGGATGACTCCATATTATCCAAGGAACCATGAATTCTCCGGCATATCAACAAATTCTTGACCAGAATCTCCTGCCATCAGTCAGGGAGTTGAAGCTGGGACGAAAATGGATTGTGCAACAAGACAATGACCCAAAGCATTCCAGCAAAACTACAAAGGCGTGGCTTCAGAGAAAGAGGATTCGTACTCTGGATTGGCCCAGTCAAAGTCCGGACCTTAATCCAATTGAAATGTTGTGGCAAGACCTGAAGAAGTTGGCACATACCAGATGTCCCTCCAACCTCTCTCAACTGGCTGAGTTCTGCAAGGAGGAGTGGGCAAAAATCCCCATAAGCAGATGTGAGAGACTGGTTAGTGGTTACAGAAGACGTTTGGTTGAAGTAATGGCTGCAAAAGGAGGAGCCACAAGCTACTAATACAAGGGTTCACATACTTTTGCACATGTTAAATTTTCAGTTTTTGTGAAATAAACCACCTTTGTTGAATTAAATAATGAAAATATATCTCTTTTTGTGTGTGTGTCCATTATTTGGAAGGTGTGCTTTACAAATTGGGATTTGGATGTATGTGTAATAAGCTTATTTTAATGTTTTTTACAAAAACAGTGACCCTGTGTGGAGGGTTCATAAACTTTCAAGCAGCACTGTGTATATATATATATATATATATATATATATATATATATATATATATATATATATATATCACTTTGTTTAAAGAAATGCTAAACAGTAGGGAAAGTGCTCAACAAATGAGCAAAATAATTCAGTGAGTCAAGTAAATTCTTTATGAGACAGTAAAATATATATATCTAATATATTTCTAGAAGTTTAATTTCTGTCTGAGTTCCTAAATGTTTTAACATTATATAACAGATTTGGTCTTTCCCTAGAGATGTCAGACAGTTTTTGCTATAGCTCTCCTCATTTCCTGTAAAGCAAAAGGTGCATCCAATGCACAACTTGTGCTCTCCCGACCTTGCAAAACATCTGAGTATGCTTCTCTAGTTGCTTCCCTCCCTTGTTTCCCCTCCTCTGTTAGATTGTTAGAACTATGGATTTGGGTGAATGTCTTAGCTAATATTTCTGCTTTATCTTCTTTTGACACAGCTGTTTCATCTCCCTCTGTTAGTACTGGGTCCTGCCACTCTCTTCTGATTCCCCCCATCTTTACACCACCTATAGGTGTTGATCTGCCTATCTTGTTATAGAAATCCCTCCAACTTTGTTTCGTTGCTTCCTTCAGTTTCCCTCGCTTGCACCTGTGCCCTTTTATATTCAGTTAGTTTTTGGAAATTATGGATACTTTTTAATATTTCAAAAGCTCTGTTCCTTGCTTTAATGGCTTTACTCTATTCCTCAGTCCACCACGGGACTGCCTTCCTCCCCATTTTCCATTTGCGTCTGGGAATTGATAGATTTGCTGCTTTTAATACACTTTCCCTAAACTTTCCATCAACTTGTTCTTTGTCCTGCCTCAGGCCTATTTCATTACATTCCCTCTCACATAAATATTCAAAGTGATCCCACTTTGCTTAACTAAATATCCACCTTGACTCTCTTTTCTCTCGTCTTATTTCCTGGTCTATCTGTATTTTACTAAATACTGGCTAGTGGTCACTACCGACTGTTAAGTCTTCCCATAATTCCCACTCACATATCTCTGCCACCTCTCGTGATACCTGTGTCAAGTCTAGTTCTGAGCTGTTATCTGTGTGTACATCTATCCTTGTCCCTCTCCCATCATTAATACACACCAAGTTATTATCCTCCAACAGTTGCCCAATTAATTCCCCATTTATATCTGTCTTTTTCCCTCCCCATAACGTGCTATGTGAATTAAAATCCCCAACCCAAAAAATATGATTTGTGGCCTGTCCTTGGATCTGCTTTAACTTGTTTATATCTAGTTTACTGCAAGAGTTTTAGTAATTTATGATGATGAATTGACATTCATTTGTCCATATTTCTACTACTATATACTCCACCTCTGTCCCTTTTCTAACAACCCAAAATGGTACATTTTCCTTAATAACTGTTGCACACCCTCCAGCTGTCCCCTCTTCCCTATCACACTTCACTGCAATATAGCGGAAAATTCTAAAATCAAGATTTGATTTTGACCATGTCTATTTTACACAAACAACTTCCTGAGTCCTTGGTAATTGGTCAATAAAGTTTTTTAATTCTTGTCCACTTGCCACCAAGCTTCTTGTATTCCACTGTAATAAAAGAATCATACTTGTTTTAACCAACCCATGCTGACTCTTGGCTTGCCTGATGAGCACTGAGGTCATTTCTCACCTCCTCCCATGTCAGTTCGCTAATATTCAGATGGTTTGCTGCAGCTTTTACTATTATTTGTATTCTTTCTGTTTTTGATTTGTTTCCACTGTAGCATTTATCACTCCTGCAATGAAAATGACTAATTTCTTTAGATCAACCCACACTTTACCCTCGTTTGCCTCTTCCTGCGGTTTGTTATATTGGCTACCATTTGTGTCTCCTGTCTCCCTCCCTCTCCTCTGGTTCACCGCTTCTGTATATGTGGTCTTGTTTTGCACTCTGACCTGTTGAATCTCTAGCTTTTTTTTCCCCATGACTTCACATCCTCCATATGCCACACTATGATTGCCTCTGCAATTACAACATTTTGGTGGTTTTCCTTTCCCACACTGTCCATACTCATGATCCTCGCCACATGCAGCACACCTTCTTCTTCCTTTACTTGTCATAGCAGTATGTCCAAATCTCTGACAATTAAAACATCTTAAAGGTTTTGGCACATACTCCCTGACAGAGTAGGCCATGTATCCTAGCATCACTTTCTGTGGGGGAGAATTTCCTCATCAAACTCCAACAGTACGCTTCCGCTATATGTCCTCACCCCTTCCCTGAACACATGCAACCTCTGTTTCCTTCAACCTCCCACCTTTCAAATTTGCTTTTATTTTGTCCATGGTGACTTCAACTGGTATTCCCCATATCACTCCCTTATTCCACCTGTTTCCCTTCTCAATGCAGCTAGCACATCACTTTACACTTTCCAACCTCTTTCATCCTATAAGCCCTTTCTCTCTGCTCTACACTTCTACACACAATCAACAGATTCCCGCCTCTCAACACTTTAACCTCACCAACCTGATTTTTTAGTATTGTAGTTAACTTCACTGGGCTCATAGATTGAACACCATTCCCTTTGCTGAACCTGAATGTCACCTTGATTTCATTTCCCCCATCCCCCGTTTCACCACTACTTCCCTCAGCGCTAGTCGTCACATTCCTAAGTTTCCTCGCACCAACTTTGCCAGAGTTATTTCCTCGCTTTTTCCTTGATCTCTCAGATTCCAGGCTAACTTCTATACTGTCCCCACTCTTAACTCCCTCTGAATCTCCCCACTCTGGCCCATTCACAGCATAGCTGTGCCTACCCGCCACAATGATGGCAGCATGGTGGCGCACTGGTTAGCGCAGTCGCCTCACAGCAAGAAGGTCCTGGGCTCGAGCCCCGGGGTAGTCCAACCTTGGGGGTCATCCCAGGTTGTCCTCTGTGGGGAGTTTGCATGTTCTCCCCATGTCTGCGTAGGTTTCCTCTGGGTGCTCCGGTTTCCTCCCACAGTCCAAAGACATGTAGGTCAGGTGAATCGGCCATACTAAATTGTTCCTAGGTCTGTGTGTGTGTGTGTGTGTGTGTGTGTGTGTGTGTGTGTGTGTGTGTGTGTGTATGAGATGGCCTGGCGGCCTGTCCAGGATGTCTCCCTGCCTGCTGCCCAATGACTGCTGGGATAGGCGCCAGCATCCCCGTGACCCCGAGAGCAGGATAAGCGGTTTGGATAATGGCTGGATGGACGGATGGATGCTGCAGAGATGATGCTGTGCTTTTGTTAAGTCATTGCTGTTTTATTTTTCTTTCTTTCTTTCTTTCTTTTTTTTTGTCTTTTGTACTTGTTCATTTGTATTAACTTTTCCTTAAAGAAACTCAATAAAAATGTAAATTAAACAAAAATAAATATAAAGGCAAGTCTCCCTCAAACTGGTTTGGCTGCCAGAGAAAGGATTAACAAATGCTAGCAGTAGTGACAGTGGAGCTGAGGGAGCTGAGGATGCTGAGGATGCTGAGGATGTGCCACCTGATAGAGCTCAAGGACAGAAAAAAAGCAGAATTGTCTGGAATATTTTAGTTTTTAATTTATTAATAAAAAGTCAGCGAAATATAACTTATTTTGGCTTTGGGAACATGCTGTTAGAGCTTATGGATTCACAAAAATAATATTGTTCAGGAACAGACATGTGAGTATCTTTTATATTCCAGAAATTAGTGATGACTGTCAAGGGGGTTGAATACTTTTGCAAGACACTGTATAATAAGAGCAGCAAAGCTAAGCTCTTCTGGCATTTTGTCTTCACTTTAATGAACAACGTGAACTTAAGCGTGATGTCACTGCTGTGAGTGAGAGGGGACACACACACACATATATATATATATATATATATACCTATATATATAGTGTGTGTGTATATGTGTGTGTATATATATACATATATATACTACATACATGTATGTGTATATACGTGTGTATGTGTATGTATGTGTGTGTGTGTGTATATATAAATATATAGTAGAGTGTCTGAGTGGTTTTCCTAAATGTGTGTAACACATTTTTTTTTCTGTGGTTATGCAGTACACGAGGCTC
This sequence comes from Lampris incognitus, assembly GCF_029633865.1. Lineage (NCBI taxonomy): Eukaryota > Metazoa > Chordata > Actinopteri > Lampriformes > Lampridae > Lampris > Lampris incognitus. The sequence goes on from NC_079215.1 coordinate 28,126,526, forward strand.
AAACAGACCCCAAACCCGTTTTAGATGCCTACTGTTCTGCTACGGTTTGTCGTAAGGATGGGGTCACAGATCAAGAAACAAACACTGAAGGATGTGAGCTGCCAGCTCGGGTTCCTGAAAAGCAATTAGTGGGAGTCTAAAATGTCGGTTGCTATGAAGAGTCGGCGGCTAAAAACTGGAAATGGCCAAATTTGGGTAAAGAAGAAGATGGGAGGATGTCGCAACCGGGCAGGAGATCCCCCCTTTTTTTTTACCCTCCCCAGTTGTGTATGGCCAATTACCTCGCTGTAGACTACCACATGCCTCCTCCGATACATGTGGAGTCGCCAGCTGCTTATTTTCACCTGACAGTGAGGGGTTTCGCCAGGGGGACAGGCGCCCCGATCGACCAGAGGAGGCGCTAGTGCAGCGACCAGGACACAGACCCACATCCAGCTTCCCACCCGCAGACGCGGCCAATTGTGTCTGCAGGGACGCCCGACCAAGCCGGAGGTAACACGGGGAGTCGAATCGGCGATCCCCGTGTTGGTAGGCAACGGAATAGACCGCCACGCCACCCAGGAGATATTCTTACACCAGCATGAAGGTGTATGAAAATGTTTGTCAGGCTGTGACCAAGAGAGATTTGTGGTTTGCTCACAATAATTTGCCACGGACCTTTGTTTAATGTTAATCGCAGAATCGTGGCTTGTTTGCATTATATTGTAGCGATTTCGGGAGGCAGTCTGGGACCCCCGTCGCCACAGCCGGGATGCGAACCCGTGTCTCCCACTCTGCACGCGACAACGTTAACCATTCGACTAAAGGGTTTAATCAAGGACCAACGTGTCTACTTATCCATGCACGTTACACTATGATGACGTGCAAATCAGATTTCGGCCTCCGTGCTGATTATTCGCATGGTGACGTCCTCCTTCAGCTGTGACTGGGTGGAACCGGTTAAGCTTTATGTGGGTTTAAGTTCATCAGCACGTTTGATCCTACACTTCCCCTCATTAACTCAACAAAGAAAACAAAGGGAGGATACGCAGCAGGAACAGACATCTCGGGCAGGACAGACCACCCCACAAATAATGCTCATTCTGTTTGTTTATACGTCTATTCGGACTTTTATCTCCCTTGTATGCTCACCCATAGTAGCCATCTGCAATCTGGTTAAAGACAGGAAATCGCGTCTTAAACATGGTCACATCCGATTTGGCAAATGACTTTTCCTCCAAAACCCCAGGCGGACCATCGCCCTTTCCTTAGATAAGTTGATCTGCCTCACATATTAACACTGAATACACACACATGATATAGAGGGCCGGGACGTGTGCGCGTTAGCTTGTTTCTCTCTCTCTCTCTCTCTCTCTCTCTCTCTCTCTCTCTCTCTCTCTCTCTCTCTCTCTCTCTCTCTCTCTCTCTCTCTCTCTGTGTGTGTGTGTGTGTGTGTGTGGGGGGGGGGGGGTCTGGCATAGAGGGCGAACATCACAAGCAAAATCACTTAATGCGCGCAAGCGTCAAATCCTTTTGACAACGTGACAATCCTATAGGCTGATGCGTGTCCACGCGCTGGGCACATCTTGTGAAAAAAAAAGAAGAAAAAAAGAAAAAGTCTGATGTTCGTCCGTGACACACGATGGCAAACAGCTAAGCCCGATATTGGATTCTGTCTGACGCCTGCACATCCGCGGAAATATTTGGAAAACTTGGGAATGCCAAATGGGAACTCTGCCTATCTTGTCCTGGAAAATTGGCCTCGACTCGTACCAATGAACTTTTTAGCCGTCTACGCGCCGGTGCATCCTTTCTGACGGACAATGAAGACGACTCGCAAGTGCAGAGCACTCTTCTCGGTGGGTTTGAATTTTTTCGCTCTCTTTTTTTCTGTAACAGCGTTCATTACAACTTATTGGTGCGTCGGTACTCAGAGAGTCCCCAAGCCAAAGTGCAGCAAGCTCCGGACGCACCAGTGCATTGATTACGGAGTGAACGAAACGGACCCCAATAAAGTGGTTTACAGCTGGGAGACCGGGGACGACAGGTTCTTGTTCCGGCAGTTCCACACCGGCATCTGGTTTTCATGTGAGGAAAACATTCACGACGAAAGTAAGAGAATCAGCTGTGTGTGTGTGTGTGTGTGTGTGTGTGTGTGTGTGTGTGTGTGTGTGTGTGTGTGTGTGTGTGTGTGTGAGAGAGAGAGAGAGAGAGTTCATTTGCATCCAACACAGACAAATAAGCACAAGAAGCTGCGTCAAATACTGTTTTAATTGCCAATGTTACCACTTACAGGCCTGCTTGATCACAGTTTTTAAGCATAATTCCGTTCCTTTTGACGAGATCGCAGAAACCCACAAACACTTGTCTACTTTCGATTTGATAAACTTGATCTGTCATATTTTCTACCAATATCACAATTCCCTTCATAATCACAATTAACGTAGAATACACTCAGCCCATATCTGGAGTGATCTACACTTCACACACACATACACACACGCACTCACACGCGCGCGCGCACACACACACACACACGCACACACACACACAAACCTAACCTCCACTTTAGAAAGTCTGTTTCTTTGATTCCCTTAATTTGTCCTAACGAACCCCCACTTTTGAACTTTTTGTCTCAGGTGAACCAGCCAGGGATTAGGTCAGTTCCTGAAGTTGCAGGGAAGGACTTTTTGTTTTGTTTTTGCAGTCATGAAAAGAGTCAGGGAAATGACCTTTTCTGCTACTGGTGGTCTACTAGTCATAGGAGAGGGGAAACCACTGAGGCGAACTGGCTTGTCATGCCTGGCATGATCAGCATCCCGCTGTGCTGTTATATTTGAGCTCACATCCACGGCTGCAGAGAATCTGTGTTTCTAAGAACTGCTTGGTCAGTGCTGAATATTGTCTTCAGCTAAAGCGAAGTAATACCAGGTTGAAAGCTGCTGTGTTTGACTGCACTGACCGTGTTAAGCTGTGTTTAAAATAGTTTGTTTACATTATAGCACCTATGTCACAGTAGATGTGCATTGAGAGATGGGTGTGAGTTGTGCATTACATGGGTTGGCGTCATGGCTGATTTTCACATATAGTCAAAGGTGCAATGCTACCAGGCTGACAAACTGAGCAGTTCTGGTGTAACACTTGTTGCATCCATCTGCTGAAGTAGGCCATCAACAAAACAACCAGTAATTGTGAGATGTCAGCTTTAGATCTTGATGATGTTCAAAAACACAAATCAAGCGACACGCAGAGAGATTACAGCAGGGTGAATTGCCAGGCTATCTCTGTCTCATCAAGTGGCTGCCTGTGACCGTACGGCGCGGGTGGGGAGGGACAGCTTGAGTTAATAAGGATTATGTAACAGGGGAGTTGATGAGTTTTTCCTCAAAACAGCTGTTGCCACCCTCCTTCTACCTGATTAAAGTGTTCTATTTACGACAAATCCAACGACACTCGACAGATGACAGAAGGAATGAATCACGTCTGCAAGGAAAGGACCGGGAGGCTGTATGTTAGGGGTCGTTTGTTTCAATTTTGTCTCGATAAAGTGACATGATGTCCCCTGAGATGTCACAGTGCATTTAGGGCCTGGCAGGCATGACTCTTCTTATCTTTCCAGTATCTCTCTAGTTGGAGGTTATCTGAGTTCTATGCAGCACATGCAACCCGAAGGGTCCATGCACAGCCTCATTGAGAAACCAGTCTGCTGTTGGTGTTCCCCCCAAACATCTGAACTGTTAGGGTTAGTCCTGTGAATTCAGAGGAGTGGAAATCACGCGTTCTCTCCTACCTGAGATCAGACACACCATCACCGAAACTGGGAACTGGGTACAGATTTGAAAGTTGGGAAGGAAGGCCGGGTATAAAGCCCATGTGTATGATGATAGTCTGGCTCTAAAAGCATTGGTTAATCTCTGGCACTTTAAGCTCTTTGGACCTCATGCTGATGTGTTAATACCAAGCTAGTTCCATCTAACCTTTTGAACCAAGCAGATTTCCTCTTTCTGAGCGAGGCACACTGACTTCCAAATTAACTGTGCTATGTAAAAAAAAAAAAGAAGCAGGAATAAATAGTGTAATGTGTCAGGTTATGACATTATTTTTTATTTCCTACTGCACCAGGTGAGAAATGCAGAAGCTTCATTGATTTGGCCCCTGCATCAGAGAAAGGTGGGTAATCACTTCATCCAATATACAGATGAGAGTTGTAGTTCCTGTAGTAACTTCTACAATCGTGCATCACATGTCACTACTGTGTATGCATTTGGTTAAGAGAGGCTATCAGGGGTGTCTGGGTCACTTAGCAGTCTATTCCGTTGCCTGCTAACACGGGGATCCCGGTTCGAATCTCTGTGTTACCTCCAGCTTGGTCGGGCGTCCCTGCAGACACAATTGGCTGTGTCTGCGGGTGGGAGGCCAGATGTGGGTATGTGTCCTGGTCACTGCACTAGCGCCTCCTCTGGTCGGTGGGGGCACCTGATCGGGAGGGAGGGGGAACTGGGGGGAATAGCGTGATCCTCTCACGAGCTATGTCCCCCTGGCTAAACTCCTCACTGTCAGGTGAAAAGAAACGGCTGGTGACTCCACATATATCGGAGGAGGCATGTGGTAGTCTGCAGCCCTCCCCGGATTAGCAGAGGGGGTGGAGCAGCAACTGGAATAGCTCGGAAGAGTGGGGTAATTGGCTGGATACATTTGGGGAGAAAAAGTGGGGGGGGGGGACGAAAAACTGAGAGAGGCTATCAAGGAATTATGCTCTCTCCTAAAAGGGAATTTATACCTAAATAATCAAATGAAAGCCATTCAGCAATGAATATCATCTGCAAAAACCCATATGTTGATGTTATTAGTGTTGACAACTTGGACAATATATGCCAAACACAATGTTATCATGCTTGTGAACAATACAAGATTTCCTTCAAGTATACTTACTAATGAAAGAACGTATATTTATGAATGAAAGAAGACAGGGGTTAGACTTGGATAGAGAGGGCTGGGGTACTCCATGTCACTAAGGCTTAAATGGGTCAGCACTTCTCTTTTTAAGTACAGTGAAAACAAGTAATCGCTCCATTTTTACTTTGGTGCTTCAAATATTCTAGCTCTTGCACTAAAGGATTCTGGATTTGAAAGATCCTTATATGAAGCCATAACTTCTGCAGGGATGGAGCGATATAAAGCACTGAAGCATTTCCAATGGGGTAGATAAAATCACACCTGAAAGAAGAAATGCACAATGCACCTTATTTCTCTTGTTCTCTCTTCCTCTCTCTCTAAAAAAGAAACCCTCCAACCTATTACCAAGTGTACGTGAGCCTGTTGTAGGAATAGTTGTAAGTTGTGTTTTTATGTCAGACTCAATCATCGCCTCACAGCCTCACACTCCTTTAACATGCATTTATCACATGAAGTGTCTCTCATTCACAGCTCTGCTGGTGAGCTACCTTGAATTGTAGACGGTTAGACGGTTAGCAGTAGACGGTTATTGCCTTTAAATGAAGAAAGTGAGTCCTCAAGGCTTGGTCGTTGTTGTTGTTGTTGTTGGGCTGCTGCAGGCTTGTCGACATATCACATCCTGTGGGAGAGAAGCTCGTTAAAATGTTGAGGCCCGTCCTCCTCTGAAATGAATAACGACAGTGATAGCTTACAGAATGCTTTTGTTTCCAGAGCTAAAATGATTCTCATGTGTATGGCCATGGGGAACAGACTCTCAGTTTTTCTGAATACTCTTCCCTTATCTAACAGCGCTATCTAGTGCTAACTATCTTGCTCTCATTAGTGCTGGGCAATATGGAAAACCTTATCATGATAATCACAGGGGATTTTACACAATACTAGTAAAAATCGTGATATCTACTTACATATGCAAGAAAACCGTATTTAAAAATCTAACTAAGGTGCATCGCATTGGGGTGGTGTAGGGGTCCAGGTGGCATAGCGGTCTACTCCATTGCCTACCAACATGGAGATCGCTGGTTCAAATCCCTGTGTTACCTCCAGTTTGGTCTGGCATCCCTACAGACACAGTTGGCTCTGTCTGAGGGTGGGAAGCCGGATGTGGGTAAGTGTCCTGGTTGCTGCACTAGCACCTCCTCTGGTTGATCGGGAAGTCTGTTCGAGGACTGGGGGGAATAGCGTGATACTCCCACGCACTACGTCCCCTTGGTGAAACTCCTCACTGTCAGGTGAAAAGAAGCGGCTGGCAACCCCACATGTATCACAGGAAGCATGTGGTAGTCTGCAGCCCTCCCTGGCTCAGCAGAGGGGGTGGAGTAGCAACCGGGACAACTCAAAAGAGGGGTGTAATTGGCCAGATACAATTGGGGAGAAAAAGGAGGAAAAGTCCCAAAAAAAAGTGCATTACATTGATCTGTTGGGCAATGTGATGTGAAGTAAAATGACAAATCAAAACTAGTTTTCAAATGTTATTGCCTGAAAAAATTTCAGACCTCAATTTGTGAGACATTTTAGGTTATATATATATTCTCATTACCATCAATTAAGACTACAAAATTATGTATCACAGTATGTTAATATCCAAATTTCATCCTGCTACAATTATCATTGAAAGATGATAAACCATAATTTTGAATTATAGGCCAGCCCTTGTTATCACATTTAACTCATCATTTCAGTCAATTTGTACTACAATATCTTCATAACATATATGATGCAGTAGATGTAAAACATACGTTCATTGCATCAGGAAGTGATCCTGTGTGTTATGAGTTATGTTATGAGGAGGTTTATTATGCTCTTCATATGAACACATATGAACACATCTGCAATACCATTTTTATCAAGTCTGCCACCGTAATTTTGTCGTTTTCAGATCAAAATGTAAACTTTCCGGTGGTGAAACCAGGAACGAGAAATTGAGGTAGCAGCAATGTTCACCTCCTGACAGTGAAGTATCAGGATGGATTGATAGCGAGGGAGGATGAGAGTTGAGTTAGGAGAAGATGTAATTTCAGATCTGTGATGTTGCCAAATGTAACATTTGGCCTGATTCACTGAAAAGCTCAATTAGATTTGGAGAAGGCTCTCGCTGGAGAGTAGTGATGCTGTGATGAATTGTGGGCCCTCTGACAAGATGTGGCCCTCCCCCAACCACAATAAATCTAATTTGGAAATCCATCATAATACTTGTCTAAAGGGCCCCTTATTACGCTCCCGGTGCCTCATGAAAGTTGTTCCCTGCTGGAGAGGTTCAACACCAATCACTTTTGAAATATTGTTCCTCTCAGATTATCTGTTAATTTACTTATCAGACACCAGTTGCTGACTCAGGAACCATGGAGATGTCACATTGACCCTAGAAATTTGCAGAAAATATGACAGTGCAAATTTTGGAAATGAAATTCAACAAATGATTCAGAATTAGATAGACATACCGTCCCATGCACAATCAGCTATTCATAATGAATAAAACAGCTGCATACCTCTGGAGGCAAATATCAATGTACAGCTTAGCGATACATGCAGATGTCAGCTTATTTGTTAAAGCTATTTATGTGCATGGGTGTCTAGTCTGGTGCACATGTGTATAAAATGTTATGTCGTTGATATCCCTTCACTTATTTGGTAACATTTCTATGAGGACCCTAACATATTCAGGTATCAGGATCTCAAACTAATGACCTGAAATGGGACTTCATGTTGCAGGGATTCTGTGGCTGTCTTTGGTCTCTGAGATGTTATACATCATTCTTCTGGTGGTGGGTTTCAGCCTCATGTGTTTAGAGCTGGTCCACTCCAGCAATGTCATCGATGGACTCAAGCTCAACGCCTTTGCTGCCGTCTTCACCGTGCTCTCAGGTAAAAAGATTTTGGTAAGCTATTAGTTAAAATTGTTTGAGAATTTGCTAATTATAGGAGTAAGGTATGCACACTAAATTGCTCCCAAAAGTTATTTTATTCTGCAGCTTTTGGGAGCAATTTAGTGTGCAGACCTTACGCCTTCATTCTAGTTTTGCTATTTTTGTCTTGCACCTCAATATTTTATGGATCTGTGCATACTTAGTTCCTCTTCTGAATTTACTAATTGTACCCATGGACATGCAATATGTAAATGTTGCTCTTTTTGAGACTCAAAACTTCATTCCACTCTGCCATACAAGATTAGTCAGACTAAAACAATCTTTGAAATCCATTTCAAATGACAGGTTTGTGACAAATGAATGCTATCACCCCATACACCATGCATAAAAAAAACCTGTTTTTGGATCTTTGTTTCAAAGTGCCATCACAAGAAAGGAAATCCCAAGCCATCCTTAGCGAATATCTGATGCATCGGGGAAGTGGGCAGAGATAAGGAAACTAAGGTCATTTGCCTTCAAAATACAATTTACTCAGTCTTTCTGGCTGAAAAATGAATACTTTCACCAGGCACAGAGTATTTCATGGCGGATTTACACTCACTGGCCACTTTATTAGGTACACCTTGCTAGTACCGGGTTGGACCCCCTTTTGCCTTCAGAACTGCCTTAATCCTTCGTGGCATAGATTCAACAAGGTACTGGAAACATTCCTCAGAGAGTTTGGTCCATATTGACATGATAGCATCACGCAGTTGCTGCAGATTTGTCGGCTGCACATCCATGATGCGAATCTCCTGGTCCACCACATCCCAAAGGTGCTCTATTGGATTGAGATCTGGTGACTGTGGAGGCCATTTGAGTACAGTGAACTCATTGTCATGTTCAAGAAACCAGTCTGAGATGATTCAAGCTTTATGACATGGCGTGTTATCCTGCTGGAAGTAGCCATCAGAAGATGGGAACACTGTGGTCATAAAGGGATGGACATGGTCAGCAACAATACTCAGGTAGGCTGTGGCGTTGACACGATGCTCAATTGGTACTAAGGGGCCCAAAGTGTGCCAAGAAAATATCCCCCACACCATTACACCACCACCACCAGCCTGAACCGTTGATACAAGGCAGGATGGATCCATGCTTTCATGTTGTTGACGCCAAATTCTGACCCTACCATCCGAATGTCGCAGCAGAAATCGAGACTCATCAGACCAGGCAACTTTTTTCCAATCTTCTATTGTCCAATTTTGGTGAGCCTGTGCGAATTGTAGCCTCAGTTTCCTGTTCTTAGCTGACAGGAGTGGCACCCGGTGTGGTCTTCTGCTGCTGTAGCCCATCTGCCTCAAGGTTCGACGTGTTGTGCGTTCAGAGATGCTCTTCTGCATACCTCGGTTGTAATGAGTGGTTATTTGAGTTACTGTTGCCTTTCTATCAGCTCGAACCAGTCTGGCCATTCTCCTCTGACCTCTGGCATCAACAAGGCATTTTCGCCCACAGAACTGCCGCTCACTGGATATTTTCTCTTTTTCGGACCATTCTCTGTAAACCCTAGAGATGGTTGTGCGTGAAAATCCCAGTAGATCAGCAGTTTCTGAAATACTCAGACCAGCCCGTCCGGCACCAACAACCATGCCACGTTCAAAGTCACTTAAATCACCTTTCTTCCCCATTCTGATGCTCGGTTTGAACTGCAGCAGATCGTTTTGACCATGTCTACATGCCTAAATGCATTGAGTTGCTGCCATGTGATTGGCTGATTAGAAATTTGCGTTAACGAGCAGTTGGACAGGTGTGCCTAATAAAGTGGCCGGTGAGTGTATATAACAGCTTAGAAAAACTGAAACTAACTGAATTTAAAATGCCCAACTGTAATGAAAAACAACTGGACTTACAGAGAAGCAATATGTTGACTAAATGCTGTTTAGTGTACTGGAGTGGTGGACAGGAAGCACAGTTATAATAACAGACTTAAAATGGTTTCAGTTTTGAAAATATTGGCCAAAATAACCCATAGAGCCATTTCAGGTTGAGCAAGGACAACTGATTCAGACAGAGGTTGTAAAAGCTAGAAAGAGTGCTATCACATCATTACCGTGATATGTGTGTAAGTGTATGAATGAATTAATGAATGATATTTATTTTGAACATGTAAATAAGCAGGCTATAACATGCAGATAAGCCATTGACAATAAACTGAAGTGATCAACAAGTCCACGCATCACCCCAGCGGAAAAAAAAAATCTCCGTATGCATCAGATTATTTGTTACATGTTCAAAAAGGAGTAGGAGGAAGTATACATTTGAGTATCTGTTTAGTTTCACTACATTACTCTGTTTGTGCCGGGGGACCCAATCCCCCCAGCACAAACAGAGCAATATAATGTACGCCGTTAAGTGCCAGGAGGCTTGCCGTGACTTGTACATTGGGGAAACTAAACAGACGCTGGCCAAGGGGATGGCACAACACATAAGAGCTAACAAGTCAGGCCAGGACTCCACAGTCTACACCCATCTACAGACCAGTGGCCACTCTTTCAAGGATGAGGATATGCACATCCTTGATAAGGAGGAACGTTGGTTTGAATGGGGTGTCTGAGAGGCAATCTATGTTAAGAGGGATTGACCATCCCTGAAACGGGGAGGGGGGGCTAAGAGTACATCTGTCGCCATCTTACAATGCTGTGATTGCAAACATTCCCAAATTCTCTGTGAATAATACACATGGCCATTATAACTGTAGTTAATGGCCCATATTTGCATATGAATCTGATCGTTGGTTTCGGTCGTTATGCCACTGTATTGTTTATAAGGGTGGGGATACCTGCAGTTAGCTGAGACCGAAGAGGTCACTTAGATGAGTGATGAAACATATCTGTCAATAAACGTTGTTTACAGATGAACTGATTCAACTGACTTTGAAATACATAACAGTAGGTGATAGATTGCTATAACGCAAGCTAACTAATGGTGTCCATGTGGTTGCAGGTCTCTTGGGCATGGTAGCTCACATGATGTACACGCAGGTCTTCCAGGTCACCGTCAGTCTTGGCCCGCCTGACTGGAGGCCGTACAACTGGGATTACGGCTGGTCATTCTGGTATGATGCCTGGCCTCCTTGTAACAGAACTCAAAAGCAACCACATTTCCTTATGGGGAATAAAATTAGGGGACACATGGGGCTTTCCTTTCTCATGTATCAGCAGCAAATAGTCCGTTCTGCCTCTGTGCTCTCACCTTGGCCCACCATCACTGTGTAATGAAAAAGCCCAAAGCTCTCATGTTACCATGAGATTAGACTGTGGTGTTTTAATCCTCAATACAAGTGATTGCAATTACATAAGAAGATAATATTTCACTCTGTCACAATATGTGCAGTATGCCGAAAATTCATTTCCAAGACTAAACAAATTTTGACCTTTTTCTGAGCATTAACCAAGCTGAGTAAGAAGTACATGGGATGATGATATTATTGTCTGAGCTCACATGTGACCTGGCATACTTTGGAGGGACTTAAAGTGATTGACACTAATCTCTACAAAGCTGCCACTTTTACCGAGTCAAAATATTGACAGAAAAATGTCAGAAGGCAAATGGGATTCCTTCCTTGCTCTGGTGCTTACTATTTCTTTCTTTTTTTATTACAAAACTAAATGTTTAACCCTTGATGAAATGGGCAGCACGGTGGTCCAGTGGTTAGCACTGTTGCCTCACAGCAAGAAGGTCCTGGGTTCGAATCCCAGGCCACCCCAGGTCCTTTCTGTGTGGAGTTTGCATGTTCTCCCCGTGTCTGTGGGTTTCCTCCAGGTGCTCCGGTTTCCTCCAACCATCCAAAAGACATGTATGTTAGGGTTAATACTCCTGTCTGTGCCCCTGGGCAAAGCAATGGAAAGAAGAACTGGAGTTGGTCCCCGAGCTCTGCAGCTGCCCATTGCTCCTATACAATCTTACTACTACTACTTTCGGCTGCTCCCATTAGGGGTCGCCACAGCGGATCATCCGTTTCCATTTCTTCCTGTCTTCTGCATCTTCCTCTGTGACACAAGCCACCTGCATGTCTTCCCTCACCACATCCATAAACCTCCTCTGGCAGCTCCATATTCAGCATCCTTCTCCCAATATACCCAGCATCCCTCCTCCACGCATGTCCAATCTGCTCCTATACAATAGGATGGGTTAAATGCAGAGGATGAATTTAGTTGTATGCTTGCTTACAATGACGAATAAAACATCTTTCTTTCTTAAATTGACTCTAGAGAATCATCTTGAATACTGAGTCATTAACTGCTTTTCTCATTTCTTGCTCTCTTGTCTCTCAGCATGGCCTGGGCATCATTCACCTGTTGTATGGGTGCATCAGTCACCACTCTTAACTCCTACACAAAGACCGTCATCGAGTTCAGACACAAACGGAAAACCTTTGAGCAGAGCATCCGAGAGGAGCATGCACGGGAAGCTTTCGGATATTTCCACGAATGCTCTGTGCCATCGATATCCAAGTCTGTGGAGATTTATGCTGGCCAGACCCCTAAAAGCAGCAGGAGAACACCCATTCCTGCTGGCTCCCTGGACCTGAGTGACATTCAGGGATCCTTAGGTGAAGAGCAGTGCTGAATAGGACAAGATCAGAGGGACTTGACGTTGGAAATCTCTGCTGCTCATCTGTGACCCGACTTTGGGTTGGGATGAATGCATCAAGGGATTTCAGTCCACATCAGCAGCTCCGTCTGATGCAGTTCGGTGCTGCCTTAAATGAAGTGAGGAAACCACTGTGTTGCAACATTGGTTCTCATGGAGCTGCCATACGGTTATAGCTGGACAGTCCAAACAACTGCGAGCTGGAAGAGTGAACTCACTCGGATCTTAGGGAAGGCTAGAAAATATGAAGGCATTCCCTCTGCGTAACTTACTGAGATGCAAAGAATTTAAACAGATGTTGTAAGTGTGCCCCTATAAATGTAAAGAAAGGGTGTTTTATATGCCTTATTGAAAATGTAAATTACTGATTCAAATACAATGCAAATTACAGTACCTTTCCAAGGATAGGGTAATAATAATGACTATATTTATGTACTGCAAAATGAAAAGGCAACTACTTGCAGTGTTTTCTGTGCCTACATGTACCATACTTTCATAGATAAACGAAACCTTGTAAATATTTTGTGGAGGGTAGGTGTGAAGTATTTTTGTACATGAAATGGCTGCTAAGAATCATGTTAGTTTCCCTTTGAACGACGATAATGACTTAGAGGGATAGTTGGGAATTTTTGAAGTCTGTTCCTGTTGATGTTTCAACTCCAATGTCACCAATTGGTAGATTTAATTTTCACATTCATCTTTCCTTTCATTCATACAACTACATTGCAACGCAAGTCTCATTCAGTTAAAAAAAAAAAGGCAGCCCACAATTCACCTTAAACCAAGATAATGTGATGGCAGTTTATCATGGCCAATTCAAGTGGTTATTTCAAAATGTTTAAGTTGTTTTATTCCTAAATCCCTTGGTGTTTGCTGGATGAATGATCTTTGCTGGCCAAGGTGGAGTGGACTGTCTAAACCCTGTCCTCTCTGTCTCTCTTGAAGGAAAATATTGGTAATGGTATGATCATGATGGCATGGGACATCCTGGACAGTAGATGCACAAAGAGAGACATTTTTTATATCCGTCCTTATCGATCATCTCTCTCAAATGTGGGTTGTAAGTGTTGAACTAAAACTGCTGTTTTCATGTGTGCATCTCCTGCAACACAACCTCACAACCAATGCCAGCAAGTGTCATTCCACCACACATGACAGCGAATGTAGGTCAAGCAGACATTTTGAAATAACCACTTGAATTTGCTAGGACTGGCGTCTGGGTAGCGTAGTGGTCTATTTCATTGGCTACCAACACAGGGATCGCTGGTTCGAATCCCCGTGTTACCTCCGGCTTGGTCGGGCGTCCCTACAGATACAATTGGCCGTGTCTGCGGGTGGGAAGCCGGATGTGGATATGTGTCCTGGTCACTGCACTAGCGCCTCCTGTGGTTGGTCAGGGCACCTGTTTGGGGGGGAGGGGGAACTGGGAGGAATAGCGTGATCCTCCCACGCGCTACATCCCCCTGGTGAAACGCCTCACTGTCAGGTGAAAAGAAGCGGCTGGCGACTCCACATGTATTGGAGCACACATGTGGTAGTCTGCAGCCCTCCCCGGATCGGCAGACGGGGTGGAGCAGCAACCGGGATGGCTCGGAAGAGTGGGGTAATTGGCCAAGTACAATTGGGGAGAAAAGGGGGAAAATCCAAAAAAAAACAAAGAACTTGCTGGGACGGTTGTAGCATTATGTTGGCTTTGAGTAATCGATGAAGTGTTTGAACCTATTATGAATGACCTGTTGTCCCTGTGGACTTGCATTGCCATGTACCTGGCTAATGCAGGATGAATGAATGTGAAAATGAAATCGACCAATCAACACCAGTGGTGGGAAGAAAATTGGAATAGACTCAACAAACTCCCAACTATCCCGTTAAACATCTTACTGTAACTGTTGCTGTCTCACAAAAAGTGTAAATGGGCACTGACAACCTCAATTACAACTCACCTCAGAAAGCTTAGCTTTTAGTAATGGTTCATAGTGACAGTGCAATATAGTATCACATTTTTAAGTATGTGTGAAATCTGGACTTTTATATTGTGATTTTTCTTTGGTTTTTGTTTTGCATGGAGGACAATAAATCCTCATACGTTCTGTCAAAGTGAATCTGTATGCACACTGTATCAAGAGCATTTTGCTGACCATCAAAATGTCTGAAAAATGACTGTACTTGAGCAACCAGTGAGAATAAAATACCGTTTAATATATACACACCGTGCCCATCCTGTGGCAGGTAATACATTATTCCTACTGAAGGCAGTGTTGTATGCAGATGGACACCTAATATTACTGTACATTTTATTTCACAGTGGTACTGATCAACAAATATTCATCAGTTGGGGAAGAGGCAATGAAAAGGAGCTATACACAGTTTTTTTTGTCATAATCATATATCATGGTTCTTAACAAATTAATGACATTTTGGATGTTATACAATTTTGTTCTAGTGAAACCAAACATACAGTTTTAGCATAATAAAACTATATTCACAGTTTTGCGATTCATGCAGGAATTTAGGTGTTTCTGTTACACAAGTAACAAGTATCACTCACGCATACAATTAAAGGTAGCCTAGAAAGTAAGACGTATCTAGCAAGTTGAAATCCCTGGTCACACACCTGCCGAAATGATCAATGTGATCAACTCACAAGATTTCCCTAGTGTACAATGCTAATTTTAATGTGCAGTTGTAAACAAATGCCGCAAAGAGGTGGACCTTCACTTCCAGAATAGACTATCTATTACATTTCACTTTTACAAGGAAGGTGTGATGACATGCATCCAGGTGAAATAATAAAACTTTCCATAATGAGTGACAAACTACAATGCAAATTGGACGGCACGGTGGTGCAGTGGTTAGTGCTGTTGCCTCACAGCAAGAAGGTTGTCCAACCTTGGGGTCATCCCAGGTTGTCCTTTGTGTGGAGTTGGCATGTTCTCCCCGTGTCTGCGGTGGGTTTTCTCTGGGTGCTCCAGGTTTCCCCCAGACATGCATGTTAGGGTTAATACTCTTGTCTGTGCCCTTGACCAAGGCATGGCAAGACAAACTGGAGTTGGTCCTCTGGCGCTGCATGGCGGCTGCCAACTGCTCCTTGCTACACAGCTAGGATGGGTTAAATGCTGAGTGTAATTTACCTATGGGGATCATTAAAGTATATCAAAATGAAAATTAAAAAAATCCAGATGTGAGCAGACGTCTTGATTTGTGATGAAATCACACATGCAAAACAGAACCCATTTCCTCCCCACTCAATTCCACCCCCCCCCCACCCAACACTTTGATCAAGTTTATCGGCTTTGTTTCAGTAACCGTCGTCGTACTCGTTCTGGGCCTGCTGTCGGGCCAGCATTGCCTGTATTAGTGCATTTGACCTCGGAAGGCTATGAACTCCTTCCTCCTCTTCTGCTCTCTGTCTGGCTTCCATGACCTGCATCATAATACTGGATGTTGAATATGCCACGTTTTCTGTACTGTCATCTTGTCCGTGATAATCCTCCACTGCTCTTTGTCTTTCTTGCATTACCTGCACCATAGCACTGGAACTATGGCTATTTAGAGGGCTCTCTGAAAACACTGACGTCCTCCAGTAATCGCCCATGTCGTGACCTGCAACCCTCTGCCTGGCTTGCATGGCCTGATCCAGGGTGTCAGTGGAAGGCGTGGGATTTGAAGGGAAGGGTATCCTCTGAAAACTTCTTTCCTCTTCTTCAGCCCTTTGACGAGCAAGCATGGCGGTCTTCAGAGTGCTGGAGATCAAAATGTCAGAGGGAACAGGCCCTCCACTGGAGCCCCCTCTCTCCGCTTGTTCTTCCAGCTGTTCGCGAGATAGCAAAGCCTGAACCAAGACATTGGAGTTGGTTCGACCACCCGACAAGGGCCTGCCCGACCTTCGTTCGGTGTGCTATGGTGAAAGAGAAAATTAGTCATGAGATTGGTAGATATCTAATATCGGTAACAAAGGCCTTTTTTTTTTTTTTACTGATTGCACCTTTGACCAGATGTGGCAACAAACCTTTTTTTGGTTCCACTGTTTGGGATTTTTATTGGAATGGGTTTGCTGAAGGTTCTGAAGCTTGCCCAGGAGGAAACCTTTGTCTTTCCCCTCCTGGAAAAAATAAAAGAGAGGGGGAAAAGAGTGTATTAAAGAAGAAAAACTATCTGATCCAGAAAAAAAGTGTATTGAATGAAACACACAAGATAAGTTGAGTTTATGAAGCGTCAAAAGCATGCTAGGTTAAAAAGGCAAATTTGGTCTCAGTGATAAACAAAGAGATAGTGTTGCAAACACACTCACTTTAACAATCTGTTGTCTCAGGAGAACAATAAGCAACTTGCGACCCTGAGTGATTTGCCAGAAGAGGTATACGATGACCCTGAGAGAAAAAACACAGTCCATACCAAAAATAGCGAAGCCAGGAAAACATTGGTATTGTTAGTATACATTTTAATGCCAACAAAGAACAATACAGACACCAAGACAGAAAAATAGTTATGAAAACACACACACACACACACGCATGCATGCACGCACGCACACACACACACACACACACAAACACACACACAGAGTTGTTGTACACTGTGTCTCAGCAAAGTCAAATAAATGTCACATCACAGCCAAACTATGATGCTTGGTATGATTTAGTGTTGGCGTTTACAGGTGATCATCATGGTTACCGTAACTGATTTTCATTAGCATGGACAGCCAACAAGCCAATGTAAAATGACTTATGTTTGAAGTTTACAGCCTAAGACATGACAGTTTTATCACGTTAATACATCTTTAATTCCTGCAGTTGTTCATTTTTCTGTAATAGAGCTGATATAGTATATCACTTTTTTACCGCCATCTATTACTACTACTACTAATATTGGCTGCTCCCATTAGGGGTCGCCACAGCGGATCATCTGTGTCCATTTTTTCCTGTCCTCTGCATCTTCCTCTGTCACGCCAGCCACCTGCATGCCCTCTCTCACCACAACCATAAAACCTCCTCTTTGGCCTTCCTCTTTTCCTTTTCCCTGCCAGCTCCATATTCAGTATCCTTCTCCCAATATACCCAGCATCTCTCCTCCACACATGTCCAAGCCATCTCAATCTTGCCTGTCTTGCTTTGTCACCAAACCATCCAACCTGAGCGGTCCCTCTAATATACTTGTTCCTAATCCTGTCCTTCTTCGTCACTCCCAGTTCAAATCGTAGCATCTTCAACTCTGCCACCTCCAGCTCCGCCTCCTGTCTTTTCGTCAGTGCCACTGTCTCCAAACCATACAATAAAGCTGGTCTCACAACTATCTTTTGTAACCAACTTTTGTACAACCAACTTTTGCACCATCTTAAAGGCCACCTTTAAATCTAGTAAGATCATAATACGGAATTATGATGATTACACTAGCAAAATCATTTTAAGTACCAGCTATATAAAGCTAAACTAAAAGGAAAATTGTGATTTTACAGCCGGGTTGCTATCAAGGCAATTTTTTGAACCAATGACAATCTCCAATCTTTTGAATTAAATACATAATCAATATATAATCAATCAAATATACAACATTTTTACTGCTGCACTTTTCACACAAAGATAAAAATAATAATAATGATATCACAGTTGTAGTACAGCCTAATGGCTCTTAATAACTGCTGTGCAATTATTGTACAACAGTTATTAAGCGACATTAGGCTGTCAAGATCATTCACTGCATATCATCTGTGTAACATAAAAAATCCATTGTTTCTATGCACTGTGACCAAAGAGTAAAACATATTGTATACAGAAAAGGGAATTGGGTCTAGGATAGCACCTTAGTCCATTCTGAAGTGTATCAATTCTATCTGTATGGTTATACTTTTATAAGGCTATGCATGTATTTAAATAGTGTTTAGAAATAACAGCTTTTGTTTTACAGGGCGCATCTCAGTCATTCAGACAAAAAAATTAGTAAAATTTACACATACACACACACACACACACACACACACACACACACACACACACACACACACACACACATTAGACAACTGTGTTATGCTATCAGAAACCTCTGCACTCACAAGATGGTGAGAGTGATAAGGAAGTAGAATATCTCGCTCTTGATCACGTTCTGGTAGATCCAGATGACCCACTTAGAACCAGGGATGTTCTCTAAGTCTTCTATCCAGACAGTAACAGTACTGAAGGCATTATTTAGGCCTCTGAATGGACCACACTGTTTTGAGGGGGTCAAGCTATGGAGCAAGACAGGGGAAACACAACATTTTGAAGGTTAGGATCGAACCACGATTCATTAAAATGAAACAAAATTCTATAACCAAATGATGTGTCAGTAGAGATGCATGCATCTTAGAGGCGGAGCATTGCTGGGGCTTAGGTGGGATTTTGCTCCTAGTTTAATTACCTTGTAAAATCAATATACTTTAAGCTTTTTCATCAGTCATCAAACAGATTTTGATTTTGTAAACAAAAAGGGATGGAAAGTACCTCCAGGTAGTGTAGGCTACCATGGACAGGGCCCCAACAAAGGAAGGGAAGAAGAGGAGAGCAATAAAGATGGTCTGCATTTGTGCTGCCCGACCAGAGCGACGTGGAGGCTGGCAGTTCTGTATCAGGCTCACCTGGCAACATGTACACACACACACACACACACACACACAAATGCAAAATTTAATCATTGAAAGGAAATTGTGTGTGTGTGTGTGTGTAAAGTTAACCTCGTTACTTCATTTCAACTTCAATATTTCAATATGTAATGAAAGGCACTATTAGTTTTTCCAGAGTTTTAAACGGCATTCAACACATTCATGAAATATTTAACCTCCCCCCACATCATGGCCAGCGTGACTGCGTGACTCAAATTAATTATTTGCACAGAATAATGCTTACTTTCCTGGCATTGACTGACCTTTCCTGGTACAATACAGCCAAACAGGTTGCATATAAATAAAAATTCTATCCGTCATGTCTTTAACGTAGATTTGAATAAACTGTCAATTTCATGAAACAATTCTAATTAATAATTCACCAAGGTCTGTATTAGTGTAACATGAGCACACAAGCCTATGAGAGGAGCTGGCTGCTGGGGCTTTGTATCTGCCTATGAGAGCGTAGCGTTGCAGTTCAGTTTACAGTCATCTGGCTGCTCCACCTTTATAAACCTTGACTTACCTTTTTCAGGTAGAACAAGATGAAGAATTTGAAAATCTGGATGACAGGCAGCAAAGGAGAAAAATAGAGTCCAATCCTAAAGGGAAAATAATTCACGCAATAAGCTCTAAGTGTGCAAACATGGCTACGCATATTGCATCTGCAAAACTTATGCAAACTGAGACTTTTTTTTCCGGCCAATAAATAAAGAATTTGAGGCCCTGTTTCAAATACAGCCTTTAGGATGGTGGCACAGATGTAATGTTTGTTTCTTTATTTTACACACACACACACACACACACACACACACACACACACACACACACACACACACACACACACACACACACACACACACACACACACACACACACATATATATATATATAAAGATACAATACATAAATTGAAGAGAATGTGAAGGAGAATTGCCTAAAAACCCTCCAGGGGCTTGAAAAGTGGCATTCTCCAGGCAGCATACTGCAAGAAACAATTACGGCAGTGTGGTATGCAAAATTTGTATGTATAAATCAATGATTCTAGACATAGCAAGAGATGGAGACACAGTTCAGCACAGCACCCGACAACTATTCATCCCATAAACGCCCATGTTACACAAATACAATGAATCAGTCATAGTCACAACACACACACACACACACACACACACACACACACACACACACACACACACAAGGAAGTATGTAAGAATTATCTCATAAGGTTTTCCGGCTTACCAGGCCAGAGTCTGTGCATAAATAAGATCCAAGACATTCCTGGCCACATCAAACTCTGGAACTCCTATACTTGGTAGTAATCTGGTCCCAATCAAACTGGAATAGAATAAGAAAAAAAGAAAAAGAAAAAAATGCCAACAGTGGTTTACTCAAATGCAAAGATATTTCCATATTTCAAATTTTCTATCAATATAAGATTAAAACGTTCTGGAAATATAATTTTCTGGACGTAGGATTTTTGAGACTAACATTCCACTGACTATTTGTGAATGTAGATCTTTTGACCCACTTGCTAAGAAACTCTCCAAAGAAAGATCCCAGCATGAGGAAGAAGAAGTCAGCTATGACCAGACGATAGAGAGCCTGTCCCACCATGGACTCCCAACACTAAGCAGAGCACATTAAAGAAGGCTGATGAGTATTGGCTTGTAAATTAACAATTGCATTAACAATCTACTAATGAAAGACATATCTTCATATTCTGAAACGTACCAAAAACTGCTTCGCCACCTCGTGCATCCAGTAATAACACAGGATACCCAGTATGGACATCTTAAGGAACACATTTCTAGAAGGGCAGGAGGGAAGATTATTATATGGTACTGTAATATTGATGTACCTCTGAATTTCTTTTTTTTTTATGGAATTATCCCCCATTTTCTCCCCAATTGTATCTGGCCAATTACCCCACTCTTCCGAGTTGTGCCGGTCACTGCTGCACCCCCTCTGCTGATCCGGGGAGGGCTGCAGACTACCACATGCCCCCCCCGATACATGTGGCATCACAAACCGCTTCTTTTCACCTGACGGTGAGGAGTTTCGCCAGGGGTCGTAGCACATGGGAGGATCACGCTACTCTCCCAGTTCCCTCTCCCCCACCCCAGAGGAGGCGCTAGTGCAGCGACCAGGACACATACCCACATCCAGCCTCCCACCCGCAGACATGGCCAATTGTGTCTGTATAGGGATGCCCGGCCAAGCCGGAGGTAACACGGGGATTCGAACCAGCAATCCCCGTGTTGGTAGGCAACGGAATAGACAGATACACTACCCGGACACCTGTATCTCCGAATTTCTAATTCTTTTCCCGAATTAATGAACGCCCTTAAGAGCAAAAATAAGAGCACTGGAGCCATATTACGTGGCGTCCTGAATTACATCCAACAAGCGTACCTAAATACCAGGGCGTAAATCTGTTCACGTTGGTTGGAGTAATGTTCAAACTTGTTAAAGAGGGAGTAGAAGAGTGGGATGATCAGGTTAATCAGGGACACCACAAAGGGTACCAGGAGAGTCTCAGCCTCTTGAAGCAGAGACCAGTCATCTGTGGCAGCATCAGTGGTCCGCTGTAGAGATAACAGATAACTCATGAGACAACTATCTCATTTCAAAGCAATGTTAATGCAGTATCCAATGAGACAAATTAATCTCTGAGTTGGTGGTAAATGACCTAAAACAATACATGCAGTGGGTCATAGCATTATGTTAACCTCTGACTCATCTAGAATCAGACGTGAATTTATGAGTCATTTCTTGACTGCGTCATTTACCAGTATTCATTCCAAAGTACATATAACGTCTCCTTATCTAAAATGGGGCTTAAGCCGCGCATACATTCCTGTCAGCTATCAATAGTAGGGAAAACCCAAGGACCAGACTCAAAATGTTATATTAGCAGTCATCAATAAGCCTTGTTAGAGTAAGCAGGTCTCCACTCATTGCATGTCCTCTTCCAAGTTTGAAATTATGGCCGGAAAATAATTGTATTTATATTTATATAGACTGTATTTATATAGTGCTTTTCTAGTCTACTGACCACTGAAAGCACTTTACAATGTACGCCTCACTTTCACCCATTCACACACATTCATACACTGATGGCAGAGGCTGCCATGCAAGGGGTTGGGCACTTCAACACACTCTCTGGAGGAGCTGGGGATCAAACCAGCGACCTTCCAATTATTAGATGACCTTCTTTACCTCCTGAGCCATGCCATCCCTAATTTTTTTTTTTAAATTGATCATTTTCCTAATTTCTGTCTATCTCTGTGTGTCCACAAAGATAATCAATTATGACCTTTTGGAAATGTTAGATATGTATTATATGATGGAACTAACTACTTTGTGTGCACACCTGCTGTTGATATTGGCTGAGGTAGTAAATGGCAGCAGCACAGCCAACAGCAAGGCTGGTGGATAAGAACCAGGCGCTCAGGTGAACCCCAAAGTGTTTCATCTTCTCAGACATTGTCACCTGTTCCCGCTGAGCCCTCTCTGACAAAGATTCCTGAAAAGTTTGGGAGCAGACAAAACTGTCAGTGAGTGAAGTCCAGATGGGTTGAAGATTTACAAAGAGAAAAACAAACAAACATTTAAATCAGATGTAGGCAATGCATACTGGCTTATGTTCAAGCTTCTTTGGAGAAACCTGTATGACTAACTGTCTTTGTTGGAGCACTATAACTCTCATCAGTGCTTTTTAGAGCCAGGTTATGATAAATTCCAACAATATTCCCAGTATTGTGGCTACCCGATAGAGTACTGACTGTAAAAAAGAAAATAAATTAGAAAAAAATGAAGGTTTTCAGTGTAATTCTAAGAAAAAATGATGAATTGAGCTTGTATTAGAACAGACCCTCTCTCACCCTTGGCTTTTCTGGGTTTCAAAACATTCAAGATGTTTCTGGTGCAGTGATAATGACCTTGAGTTGGACACGGAGGTTGTTCTTACGCTGTCTCACAGCCCTCTCATTGGTTATGCTGAAGTCCCAGCTACACAGGAGCTGCCAGGCACCTCCTGAGGCGGTATCTGCCAGCACATAGTTTCTTCTGAATGAGCTTGCCATGCTGTGTGTATAGATAAAAAAAAATTGCAAAGACTATCTTTATTTTCTGCAACAAAACTATTGCTAATGTATGCAGAGAATGTAGTGAAGCAAATGCACTGGAATCAACAATAAACACAAGTGCAAATGTAAGGTGCACAAAGCTGAGCTGAAGTTGGTGTGTCTAGCTAAGGAATAAGAAGGATGGATCGACCTGTAGATAAGTAACGCTCCACACAGAACCATATAGGCTGCAATTGTGAAGAAATATGCCAGTTGCATGTTGTACTCCAATAGGCCCATGATGGTTTCGTTGCTGTACCCACCATAGTACATGACAGTGTAGCCGAAATAACCCTGTACAAATCATGATAACATTTTGATTACAATGCGGAATAAATGTCAGTGATGCTATTTACAGTTTCTTTTTAAATCATCTTTTAACCCTTTCCAATATCCATTTCGTTTAGCAACGTTCAAAAGGAATGCAGTCTGATTTGAAAGTGTAAGATTTTTTTTTTGTGCTCCCCCCCGTTTTTCTCCCTAATTGTACCCGGCCAATTACCCCAGTCTTCCGAGCCATCCCGGTCGCTGCTCCACCCTGTCTGCCTATCTGGGGAGGGCTACAGACTACCACATGCCTCCTCCGAAACATGTGGCTTCGCTAGCCGCTTCTTTTCGCCTGACAGTGAGGAGTTTCACCGGGGGAACATAGCACATGGGAGGATCATGCTAGTCCCCCCAGTTCCCCCTCCCCCCTGAACAGGTGCCCCGACCAACCAGAGGAGGTGCTAGTGCAGCGACCAGGTTACAAACCTACACCCGGCTTCCCACCCGCATACATGGCCAATTGTGTCTGTAGGGGCGCCCGACCAAGCCGGAAGTAACCCGGGGATTCGAACCGGCGATCCCCGTGTTGGTAGGCAATGGAATAGACTGCAGTGCTACCCTGACACCCCGAAAGTGTAAGATTTAACATGTGCATCTTTGAATGGGATGACTTTACAGATATGAAATTATGCAATAATAAAAGGTACCTCTAATTGACATTTAAGGGGATTATTTCTGTCCATATGTATTAGCATATGGCATTTTATCAAAATTTAAAGGTATGGGATTAATTAGAATCCTCCACTCACAGCCCCAGTCAGTATCTCCAGGCCCCTGAAGGTCACATTAGTGGGTATGTCCGGTCTATGGTCGTAGACAAGCATTGGGGTGGTGATGAAACAAAAGTTGACCAGGAAGGAGAAAATGTTTAACACGATCAGCCACTTGAGGAACAGGAAGAAAGAGAGCACACTAGTGCCAAACTTGCCACCGATCTCTTTCATTGTGCCTTGCCATAACTCCAGGGCCTGTCTTGCTGATGTTAAGTTTGAACCACACCTACGGAAAGACTGAGAAGACAGCTAGCCTGAGGACAGTGTTATTCCACTTGTGAAATTTAACAGTTGGACCACATTTATGAATATGAAATATTAGGACCATGGAACTTGCATGAACACGTGTAAGTCAAGATACTACACTTTATTCATGCCATGCAGAATTCTACCTGTTCTTTATTATATTTGGTAAAACAATGATTGATGGATAGTATATGCAAAAGAAAACTGAGAGACCTCAGACCCTCACCAATGAGACGTTCTCTGAGCAGTCTGCAAAACATGTCAACCGACGAGACTTCTTAATGGACTTGAATGCCAGTACTTGGCTCCTAGACAGATAAACCATGAACATGAAGTCTTAAAGACACTGAAATGGGTTGATAACAATATAGTAACACTGTAGCGTGTTATCTCTTGTTGAGTTCTGACTTGAAGTAACAGAGCTTGTGAAGCTTGCACACACACACACACAAGCTTTGCAATATCACACACAGTGTGTGAAGCTTGTGTGTGGTGTGTGTGTGTGAGTGGGTGTGTGTCTGTGATTGCAAAACCACAAAACAGCATGCCACACCACATATCTTGTCCACACAAGAGTTCCTGATTTACGGCTCTGGTCAGAGTGTAATGTTTAACCATGTGTCCATGATAACACTGACAAGAATGCTTGTAACCTCCATCAACCAGTTTTGACACAAAACCCACCTAACATGTTTCTTCTCAGCAAAGCTCATCGGAAGATCCTGAATTGCCCTAATTCGGTCTTGGGTTGACAGGGCTACAAGTTCTTTCACCAAATTCTGTTCCTCTGTCAAAAGATGAACGACAAGTTAAGTGTTGTCAATTATCCTGGACATGGATTCAAGCACGTCAATAGTGAAACAGACGTCAGACTGATATGAGCATGGTGGCATAAAGTGGAGTAGAGTGACAAAGTTGGGAATGAAGACTCAGGAGATTTTGGCTCCTTTATTAGGTCACCAAACCACAGGAAGAATCTAGTTTAACCCCGATACCCTTCACAGGATCTTACCATTTTCTATCTCATGCCTGATTGCATCCTCTGTGAATGCTAGATGAGCTGGGTCACTATCAGGGAATATGCTCATCCTCCTCATTGTCATTCCTCTCCACCGCAATGACATGTTACCTGGATAAATGTGGAAAAAAGAGGTTGATGTTTAGCCATTCAGCATCTGAGGAAATCTTTTTGGTCTGGAAACTTTTTTGAAATAAACCAGGAGCTAGGTGTGAATAAGTTGACATTGCTATGAGTAACACCTGTGGTTCTTGGCATGTTTCTGCTAATGCTGTATTTGCACATCTTAATATTGTCTAATTTCATACTTGTTCTCTTTGCATATTCCTGATTAAACACATTATGCAGAGACTCCAACCAGGCCTAAATACACAAAGTGAAGGGAGGAATAGCTATAGCAGCAGATATAAGCAGCGACACAATATGTGCATCAATTTAACTGCTGAACAAATGGCATTAGCGTCATTTCAGCTAATTACAGCTGACCCCTTGTATTATGAAGACTGTCCACAGTCCTGTTCATAACAGAAGAAGAAGATGGAAGAAGAAAGAAGAAAGACACTTTAATTTTGTCATTGCACAGTTGTTCGGTTACAATAAATTCATCCTCTGCATTTAACCCATCCTATTAGATAGGAGCAGTGGGCAGCTGCAGCGCCTGGGGACCAATGCCCGTTTTTATTTCCACTGCCTTGCTCAGGGGCACAGGCAGGAGTATTAATCCTAACATGCATGTCTTTTTGATGGTGGGAGGAAACTGTAGCACCCAGAGGAAACTCATGCAAACTCCACACAGAAGGTCCTGGGACAGCCTGGGTTTCGAACCCAGGACCTTCTTGCTGTGAGCCAACAGTGCTAACCACTGGGCCACCGTGCGGCCCAGGTGGTGCAAGATTATAAGGGGACAAATGTCATTGTGCATGCACAGGAGATGCAAAGCAAAACGGTCAATTATAACACAAGGAAGTGATCAAGGCACAGGGAATCCATTTAAAAAAATCTGAACACTTAGTTACATATAAATACACTGAGTTTTATATTTCACCATTTTGTTTCATTTTTGGGGCCACTGAGTGGGTTCCTTAACTATGTTTTTTTTCACTTTACACAGATCAACAAAGCAGTTTTGTTTTTTTACAGTGTTAACCTCTTGAGGCCAGAGCTTTTGTTTGGTATGCATTTTTGATTTCTCCAAGCTGTTTGGGGTTACTAGGACCTGATATGTATAAAAACTAAGCATTGTCTTTGAACAGGAAGTAGTTTTTGAAGAAAATGATGTCCTCATAAGGGGACAGTTGGTTTATTTTACTGTATAACAACATGAAATCACCAAATATCTCAAACTCAGACAAAAACAACACAAAATGAAATCACCAGTGTGTAACAAAGTATAAAACTGTTCATTCCAATGCCTGAATATGGCTGTGCAAAAACAAAATTATTGGTCTGTGTGAAATGCTCCATAACAGTTGCATTCACTTTGCAAGCATTGGAACACATTACATGTCATACACTGCACACGAGATCTCCCAGAGCAGCCTTTTTGTCTGCAACGCATTGGATTTTTCAGGTTGACCATCTCTGGAAGATGTACGGCAGAAGTTGTGTGGCCTGAGACAGGGGGTACTGGAGTGACCTGATGTTTTTTCCCTTGTTGTGAAAGGTGTACCCTCTCTTCTCGTACATGTTCGACATCAGTGTCACACTTGGTGAAGTATGCCTGAGCCACTGCCATGCGAAACTCATGGAACTGCATTACACCCTGCCTTGGTGGACCATGTTCAGTGTTGTCTTTGCGATACAATAGCCAGCTGTTGGCTAAAACAAGATCAGGAAGTGCACGATCATCCGAATTGTCCACTTCTTAGTTCGGACGCTCATTCTGTAATAATTTATAATCCTGTCCACCAAGTCAACCTCACCCATCTTGGAGTTGTACTCGCGCACAATACTTGGCCATGTGACAGTCACGTATTGTTTGCCTTTCTTTGACCATGGCTGGCAGGTGTCTTCTGGCAGTTCAGCATGAACAGCAGAAAGCATCAAAATGGGTTTGTTGTCATATCACTTCACGACACATACCTTCCCATCTCCCCTGGTAACTGATGCTGATGCGCCTCTTCCATGTTGTTTCATGGTTTGGTCACTTGGTAGCTTTTGTAGTACTTTGGTGACCCGGCTCTTTGTCACTGTACCAGTCAGGTACACCTGCTTCTCCAGCATTTGATCCACAGCTTTCATGGTTGTGAAGAACCGAACACAGTATACTTTTGTTCCAGGATGCAGAGTTTTAGCCAGACGTTCCATGACCAAGGCTTCCAAACCCAGCCCCTCTGCTTCATGAACTTGTTAACTCATTGCATTTGCACTGTGATACATTTCAAAGTCCAGCACAAAGCCATCCGCTGAAGCCAGCACAAAGTTCTTCATGCCAACTGGATTGGGCTTTAGCAGCACATACTGTCGAAATGGACAGGCTCCTGTAAATGGGATCATCTGCTCATCAACTGACACACATTCTGGTCGAGCCTGAAGCAAGCAGCCTGTGCGAATATGATCCAGAAAAGGTCTTGCCTTCCAGAATCTGTCAGTTTTCCTCATCTCTTCTGAAATGTCACCATCAATGACCACTTTCAGATTGTTCCTCAGTTTGAAGAATATTTCATGTCTTATTTTGTCAGCAGTGGTGGGGATTTTGTCAGCAATGGTAGGCATTGCTCCAGAACATCCTCATTTGTGGGTAAGGTACACAAGACATGAAAATTGATGCTCCAAAAAAAAAGATATATCTCATCAACTGAAGTGTTGAGAGAACTACTACTGTTAGCTAGTGACAGCATTTGTCAATTTAGCAATTAGTTTCATCAACTCTATGTTGATATACTGCTCCACATAGTCCAGCGGCTGCCAGTCTTCTCGCTCATGCAGCCTTTTATCTTCAGCCTCAAACTGAACTAAGTCTGGAGTAAATACAGCAGACTTCCAGTACTCTCCACGTCCATCTTTACTAGGCCCTGGCTCATCATCACTGTCAACACGTTTACCATGCTGACGTTTACGCACATGTCCTTTGGATCTCTGCACGTTTTTAGATGACTATGGTTGGAATTTTGGCTCACTGTCACTATCGTCACTGCTCTGCTGATTGAATTCTGGGTCAGGTGGAATATATTTGGGTGGAATATAATCTTCATCCACAACAGGATCATCAGCATCACCATCAGACAAATCCTCTACCTCAGAGTTGTCTCCTGCTATTACATTCAGCAATCTTTCTGCTCTTGACTGAGAAATATACCCTGGAAATGTATCACATAAGACTAAAAAATAAAAAAATCAATGTAGAATAATTTGTACCACATGCAAGAACTATTTATACTCTTGTAAACTGTTGGTTTCTTCACAAATCTTCCCAAGCTATGTTTGCTTACTTTCACACCTTCACTTTGCATGAACAATAATAAAGTCCCTATATCCTCAAACAAGTAAATATATGGAGACTCCAAAAAGGAAAGACACTAACATGTTTCTGAGCAATATTAGTAGAGCAATTACCTGGAATGGAAGACTGGAGTCTTGATGGTGGTGATGTCTCATAATGATCTGCAGGGTCTCGCTGGAATGTATTATGATCTGAATCAAAGAAGGAATGAGGAAGAGGAGGAATGACATTATGAACATATGTGCTGCAATGTCACATAGCAACACAAAAGAGAGACCTACAGAAAATATGAGGAGCTCAATAGCTAATAGAAGTTCTTTACTATGCCACCATGTCAGGGTTGGGGTTTATTTTTCTGTCCTAGATACAAGACGGTACTTGGTAGAAGCAGACTGTTGTCAAGACACAGCCCCACTCACTGGGTTCATGCTGCCACACGGGGCTCCCAGGGCTGTTTGAGACGAGCCCCATGGGAATGTTGTCTGTCCCCCTCCAACTCTGTCCCTGCCAGACACCCCTTGGCAGCCTCCCCAGGGCATCATCATTGCCAGTATGCTGCATCGGTGGCTGAAGCCAGTCTTCCCTCCCCCCCTGCCAGCCCTGGTCCTCGCGGGCATACGGGTTACTGTGGGGGTGTTTGCTGGAGGCTCTTTTAAAAACAGATTATTACATGTGATGCTTAATGTACATAATGTAAATTAACTCGAGTGCTGTGTGGTTGGAATCCAATCCACTAAATGAGCAGAAACTTAAAATCATGACTGTGATTGGATTGTTATCGATATCGAAAATAACAAAGGTCAAACATGACCATTACTGCGCATAGGACAATTTCTGAGAAGTGATGGAAAGGACGTCTTGATGCATTCTCAATAATCCAGATAAAAAAATCAAAGAAGGTTGAATCAGTTCATCTGGATACAACTTTTATTGACAGATATGTTTCATCACTCCTCACTGAAGATGTCACTTAGTTGAGTGATGAAACGTACTAACTGTCAATAAAAATTGTATCCAGATGAACTGATTCAACCTTCTTTGAAGATGGAAAGGATGTGTTGCTTCAAAGTTGTTAAAAAAACAAGTCCGTGGGTAACTGTACGGAAACAGATGGCATTGGCATATTTATTCTGTGATTTAAAAAACCCCACCAACTTCTACATTCAAAAGTCATATTCTCATGATGTATGATGATGGAAAACAACTTGTCACGCACATCTCAGACACAATGTGTGCAGTGAATTGTTGTTTTCAGAGAGGACATTTTTCTTTTAAAGTTTTTTTTTCCCACAATCTTGCACAGTATCAACTGCCAGATAGAGGTAGAATGAGTCCCCATTTAAAGCAAGCAAATATTCTATGATAATGATAATAATAACAATAATCATTACATTTATATAGCGTTTTTCTATGATGAACAGCAAAGCAAAGAAAGGGGAAAATACAACAAAAAACAAAAAAACAACCCCACAACAATATGCATATAGTATATGCAAAGAGATAACATTAATGTACACAACACACATGTTGTTTACTTTGACCATAAAAGCATCAAACCTTTTATCAATTTCCAGAGTTTCACTGTCATGGTACGCACGGTTGAAAAATCCTCCGTTGCTGTAATCCGACATGAAATCGATGAAATTAGTCCTTCCTTGAGTCTTTTTGCACAGCGTTGATCCTTCAGCTCCCACTTCTGTTCAGCAACCGTGTCACAGCAACTCAGACCACTATAAAAACTGCCTCACATAGTTCCTGTTTCTACTTCCTCAAGATAAAAGTCCATCTAGAATGAGATAACAAACAGTTAACACAGCAAAAAGCAATAGCATGTGTTATTACTATCACTGTCATTGAGGATGCAATTGTTACCCCAGGCATGGGAACATTGATGGATAACATAACAAGGTCTAGTAGCGTTCCCTGCCCACAGTGACAGCTCCATTGTCACAGGGAAACCTATGTCATTTAATTCCTTGGCCCCATCCTCATTATCTATTGTTAATTTATACAGTGGGTACGGTTTCTTCCATCACAGGGCCGTTATACGGTTCCCATTCAAAGCCATTAAAGAGTGTAGGAAGGAGAAAAATCTGAAGGACAAATGAAATGCAGACTTTGACCCGTAAATCATATTAGGTGCAACGTTAGAGAGACAACACTATCGGAAATTAGCATTGCAAGTGCATTGTGAACCTATATTATTATTATTTGCCATTTCTACTCATGACAATATTGTACCATTTAGGTGCCGTTTAAAAAGAAGATGTGTCTATTTAAAAAAAAAGAAAAAAAAGTCTTACCAATATTTTGTTCCGTTTGCTGCGATGTGAGGAAATATATAGCTATCTGTGATAAAATGGTGGTCAACCATATAAACAGCTAGGCCGAGGCGTCACCTGTGGAGCAGACTGAGAACCACCGAGAGGGAGATATAGTGAGGCACTGTGTGACTATAAGGAAGTGTGATAAGGTTAAAAGTCCCCTGGCTTTCAATAGGCTATGCAAATCCGGTAAGCGGTCAACATTATGACAAGCATAGTTAATCCCTATAAGGCTATCATTCCTATAAAATATTTGTATGCTGAGAGTACATGTGAGTTTTATTCTGAGTGGGATCAAAAATAAACAAAGTAAAACAGATCCTGTCTGTGAATAGGAAATAGCTTCTCTGCCATATCAAGTGTTTTCAATGAATAATTTAATTGAATAATTTCAATATAATGTTATCCATGTATGACACAAACTTGACTTGGATCTAGTTTCCTACAGAGGGGATGAAATAACTGCAAAGACAAGTGCCCGAACAGACAAGAAAACTCTATATACATTATGACCTGCAAAGGCATCACTCAAGCAAGGAAGGAAGGTCCCAATGAAAGCCCCAGGTGACAAAAAAGCAGACATGGTTTAAAGATAAACCCTTTTGTCCGTATTCTTTGCTGATTAACTAACCCGTTTGTCCATATTCTTTGCTGATTAACTCATTAACCTTACATCTGATTTTCTGCTAGATTTTTGTTCCTATTTCCCATACTGCATTCTCACTCACTCACATGACTGTAATGGAGATGAACACAAGTTAATGAAAATACTAAAATAACAAATGTGTCCATTCTCTAGTCCCATCAAATAAACAAGTCCCACTTTAATTAAAAAAAAAGTTAAAACATTATAGCCAATGTTGTAGCAAAGCTTTAATAATCTGCTGGTATAACTGGCAAATAATTTGAAGTTCATTAAAACGTTTATAAATCATGACTTCTGGCCCACTGTATCGTAGCAGTACATAAAAAAATACATAAATAAAACTAATGGATACATCTACATGTTTTTCAGGTACTTTGAGGCAACAGTACATGTTGGACTTTTTCACAGAGTGGTTTGGTTGCTGCAGCCAATTAAGTTATCAGCATTTGGTAAGTTTATCAGCACATCAATGACAAACTTTTTTTAATCAACACAGTGTCGATAAACTCAACACTGAATTCCGTTTCCATATACAGCTTTATCCATTTATCAAATGCTGTGAGGATCTTTTTTATAAACTGTGTGATCACTATTTACATTCATATGTCAGCACTAACACAAAAGGTCAACTAAAAAAACTATCTATCTATCTATCTATCTATCTATCTATCTATCTATCTATCTATCTATCTATCTATCTATCTATCTATCTATCTATCTATCTATCTATCTATCTATCTATAAGAAGCAAAAGAAAAAAAATTTCACATGGGAAACGATTTATTTCATTGAAAGGCTTCAGAAACTCGTCCATGATCATAGTGCGGCTCCCTTGACGTTGCGTGCCTCTGCAGGATATTCAGGAAGTTTATCCAGGGACGGAGAGGAAAGTGGAGCTAACGCTAGCCCTCCGTAACACGCCGCCTGACTTGTGTTATTCGTTATCCGACAGAAAACGAAAAACTTTTTCCCCGATGAGGAAAGAAGAAAATGGAAGTTGACTCAGGTAAAGTTGAATTCAGCAAACTTCAGTCAGAGAGCACCTTAGGGTGTAGTTAGTTAACAGTTAGTTAGCTTAGCTGTCAACAAACCAGAATATCGACAAACTTAAGCTAGTTGAGATCTCCCGGTCGCTAACTTGACATTTTGGATCGTCGTCGCGAATTTAGATTTAGTTTGTTAATTCTGATCAGTTTATTGAAGTGGTACACCTAAAAGCTAAGCCGAGCCTATATGGGTAGCGGGGGGGGGGTGCACTTGGTTTAGTCATCGAGTATAGTATTGACAAGTATTTTAGGGATGGGCAATCCATGGTGGAAGGCATTACACCGTGTGTGTGTGTGTGTGTGTGTGTGTGTGTGTGTGTGTGTGTGTGTGTGTGTCTGTGTGTGTGTGTGTGTTTGTTTGTTTGTTTGTTTGATTGTTTGTTTGTTGCGCACCCCCCCCCAGTAAACTTTATAAAATGTTAATGTTTTCTGTAAAATTCTGCAGCATACAATGCACATCTCAGTATATGCAGAGATGGCATGAATGGGTTAATTTTAATGTAATCTACCTTTCGAAAAGATTTCATATGACTGCTTCACATGTCTGTCGGTGCAAAATGTAGTTACAACAAGGTGGATTTTTTTTTTGTTGTAAAAATTGCACACAAAGAAGAAATAATAGGAAAAAAAACTAAGCCAATATATGTACTGCACCGTTTAAAAGGCTGAGCATCCCCCACCCCCCAGTTCTCTAGCTCCCCAAGGACATTCTCAGTCTTTGCTGCTCATATGTTTTTGGTTGAGGAACTGGCAGAATATTTGTACAAAACAAAATATATCTTAGTAATAATCTAATTTAGCTAGACAGTTCTGTGCAGCAGTCCCCTCTGGTTAAGCAGGTCATGATGAGTAGATGGAATCAATCAATCAATCAATCATGCCAACTGTTCTGTAAGGAACGTGGCCATTGGCTGATCTGAAATTATTTAGAACTCGTTAGATGATGCCATCGACTAATTTAGTTACTAATTTGCATAATGATGTTGCAAGAGAAAGGTCTACAGCGGTGAGAGAGAGAAAAGTGAAAGACAAAATAGCCTTTTTTTTTCTTTTTTTTTTGTGCTTTTTCCCCACATTTTTTCCCCAATCGTACTGGCTAATTACCCCACGGGGAGCGCTGCAGACTATCACGTCTCCTTCGATACATGTGGAGTCGCCAGCCGCTTCTTTTCACCTGACAGTGAGGTGTTTCACCATGGGGACATAGCGTGTGGGAGGATCACACTATTCCCCCAGGTTCCTTCTCCCCTCCCCCCAAACAGGTGCCCCGACCGACCGACCGACCAGAGGATGCGCTAGTGCAGCGACCAGGACACATACCCACATCCAGCTTCCCATCTGCAAACACGGCCAATTGTGTCTGTAGGTACGCCCAACCAAGCCGGAGGTAACACAGAGATTCGAACTGGCGATCGCTGTGTTGGTAGGCAGTGGAATAGACCGCTACACAACCCAGGCGCCCCAAAATATCCCCCCTTCCATTATCCAAACCTCTTATCCTGCCTCAGGGTCGCGGGGATGCTGGAGCCTACTGAAATTAGACACCATGATAATATTTATGTGCTACTGCTTACCGTTTACAGTAACTATTTTAAATAAGGCATATGAAATGGAGGTAGACAAAAAGTGAAATTATTAACAAAGAAACCAGTCTACATATTTAAAGGGTTAGAAACCCCCCCCCCTCTTTTTTACTTTAACACTTTTTGAGCTACAAATGTTCTACTCTATACTTTGTATTGCTGGTGTATTTAAACTTAAATAAATTTAAAACAAATTTAACCTTAAAAGACAAGTCTTCGATGAAATCTCAACATTTCTGTGTAAGAATACAGCTAATATATGAATATCCAAATCATGAATGCTTTTGTAGTTGCTCATTTAAATAGTTGCTGTGGGGAAGGACTTTTCCAGTAACAACTATGTGGTGCATACCATTTTACTTCTTCACCATAGTCGCAAAATGCAGAAAAAGAAGGCAAGTAGCATGGAGTTGGAAAAAGCGAAGTTATGGCTAAGTAGAGGAGTGCACTCAGTAGAGTGCAGATCTCCGCCAGGCGTATGTAGTATATCTCCTTCTCCGTACACACATGGACAGAAAAACCAGTGTTTTTCCTGCCATTATAAAAATTTTGTGCAGTGCCCAAGTCAATTGAATGGGAAATATGGAAAAAAAAATCCACAATAGACTATTTCTTAAATGCAATATATCAGGTCAGGGGTCTGAAGACTTTCAGACAGCTCTACATTATCATTATCAGAATAATAATTCTTATTTATACAGTCCTTTTTAAAAAACCTGTTGTGCGGGTGTCCAGGTGGCGTTGCAGTCTATTCCATTGCCTACCAACACAGGGATCACCGGGTCGAATCCCTGTGTTAACTCTGGCTTGGTCAGGCATCCCTACATACACAATTGGCCGTGTCTGCGGGTTGGAAGCTGGATGTGGGTATGTGTCCTGGTCGCTGCACTAGCACCTCCTCTGGTCAATTGGGGCACCTATTCAGTGGGGGAGGGGGAACTGGGGCAATAGTGTGATCCTCCAATGTGCTACGTCTCCCTGGCGAAACTCATCACTGTTAGGTGAAAAGAAGCGGCTGGTGACTCCACATGCATCGGAGGAGGCATGTGGTAGTCTGCAGCCCTCCCCGGATCGGCAGAGGGGGTGGAGCAACGACCGGGCCGGCTCGGAAAAATGGGGTAATTGGCCAAGTACAATTGGGAGAAAAGGGGGGGGGGCAATTTTATTGAAAGAGATAAAAGGAATAAGAGGTGCAGAAATTATCCAATGTACAGAAACTCACAGGAGAGGCGAGTGATTGCCGTAGTCAATATCTCAGCCTACTATGACATTTCTGGGAACCTGTGATATTATTTATAGATGCAATCATGCATTTTGTTTGATAACACCTGAGACCAATCAAGCGTCTCATCCCATGTCTCCAGGCCATCAGAGCAGCCATTAGCCAGGCAGGGTGTGATGGGGTACTTTGTTTATTTGCCTCTGGTGCATATTATTGTCAATTCTTAATCAAGGTGCTGTCAGCTGCATCTCTTTAATGTTTTATCCCCCTCGTGACTGCAAACAGCCACATAATTACCTCCTCTGTGTGAAATACTGAGTCAGTGCAGACTAGGTTTTGGCCTCATTGGTAATTACCTAAGTTGAACACAAACTCACGGTGGATGTGGGCATGTGTTCTGGTCGCTGCACTAGTGCCTCCTCTGGTCAGTCAGGGTGCCTGTTCAGGGGGGAGGGGGAACTGGGAGGAATAGCGTGATCCTCCCACGTGCTACGTCTCTCTGGTAAAACTCTTCACTGTCAGGTGAAAATAAGTGGCTGGCGACTCCACATGTATCGGAGGATGCATGTGGTAGTCTGCAGCCTTTCCCGGATCAGCAGAGGGGGTGGAGCAACGACCGGGATGGCTCAGAAGAGTGGGGTAATTGCCCATGTACAATTGAGGAGAAAACGGGGGGAATAAAAAATCCAAAAGAAAAAAAAAACCCCAAAAAAACCTGTTGTGCATCACAACAAAGTGGAATAGAAATGAAAGTAAAGAAGTGCAGTTGGGATAAGGGATGATTTGTTTTATTTCTTTAAGAGCACTTCAAATTTTGTATGACAACATTATTTGACAGTAATAACTTACAGATGGGAAATAGGTCATACTAATTGATGGCGCATTAAAATGAGGCTCAAGTGAACAAGGATGTCTGACGTGGCAATTATTTATTTTCACTCTGACATTAAATGAGGAGCGAGACAAAAATCTTTTACAGTATTGTCACACTTTAATATGTTTATGAACAGACGCACAAGCCTACGTACTTAATTGCACGCCGATCAGTACAGTACAGTCTCTCTTATAGGGCAGTTATCTGTTCTCCCCCTCCTTATCTCATGTCTTCCAGCTCACATCCCACCAAGGCCAGTTCTTTAATTACTGTGTACAGACCTGCTACACTGAGTTTAACAATAGGCCTTTATTAGTTCACATGGAGAAGACACCTTATTGCTACCTTTGTTCTGTTACACATGAACTTTAAGCGTCTATGTAAGCAATATAGACTAAAGGTAAACATGGGTCATACATGGTCAAAGATTAAAAGTAAGCAAACATCATATATGAATTGCTCTCACAATGTCTCATTTTGTTAAATGCCCGTTGCTTCGGCTCCTCTCCTCATATTTCTGTGCCACATGTTTATGTGTTTATTTACTTGTTTATTTACGTGATTATGACATGTCTATGCCATGGAGAGGGTTCAAGATGAAGGTGGACACAGTTTTAAATGATTAACACAGGATTTATTTAATAATGTCTTTCTTTCATTCATTCACTCGCACGGGCCGGTCCGCTCTGGTGCTGGAGCCTTTTCCTTGTACGGCTCCCCTTTTCGCCGTCTCTCTTCAGCCCTGTGTTTCGCCTGTGTCTTCATGTGCGTCAGTCAGTCCAGGACCCATCTTCACTGTAGTATATAAGGACAGGTTGTTAGTTTGACACACCTGAGGCTGATCACTAATCAGCCTCTCTATCACGTCTGCTCGGCCACAAGCCACACTCCCTCTCTCCACTTGCAGATGAGGCTAAACCACACACCCCTACCACAGTGATGTATGTGTTTATTTGTATATAGAGCAGCAAAGTGAGATCCGATCACAAGTGGTCACTCGAGCCGCATGTGGAGATGCATTCTAATGCCAGATATGAACTGATGTACTGATATCTTTGCAAATCTGGGCGATTGCTAATTGCAAGAGTTGGATGTCAAGTGGAAGGAGTTACAAATAACCAGCAGGCGTTGCATTGTCTGTAACACAAACTTGAGGGCTAAAATATTCCATTAGTGTGTCAGAACAATTTTTGGCCAAAGAATATTTCATAAATGAGGCCACTGATTCTTCCATCTTTTTAGTGTTCTACACTGATTGCAGTGGACCAACCACCAATAACCCACTACTAGATCAGCTACCCAGCTACCAGTCTCTGCTATACCGCAGGAAGCTTTCATCTAACACCAATAAGCGGAGAGGCAGCTCCAGGAACCGGCTTGGCTCCTCCAACAGTGGGAAATGGGGCCTGAGTACAGTCAACAGACATGAGGAGAAGCAGAGGAATCAGACGCAACAGAGATCTGTCAGAGAACTGCCCAAAACCATTGATGAGAAACGCAGAGACAAGTAGGAAAATTCTTTTATGCCCTCATCATACAGGTTGCTAACATTTTGAACCTCACCAAGTTACCATAGTTGTAAAAAGAGCCAATGAAAATCACCTTGAAGTTTTTTTTCCCTGTTTTTCTTTTTGAATTAAACTTCAATCAAACACAATTGATTCCATTTGAAACATATATCAAAGTGTCTAAACGCTATTTTGTGTATTATTGGCATTTATTTGGAGTCTACTTATAAATCTCCATGTCTATTAGGGAACAGCGTCTGGAGAAAGCTCGAGAGCTTAGCAGTTGGAGACAGTGGAGACAGAGCACTTACAGGAACCTGAGGCGGTTGAGAGAGGAGGCCCGAGAACGGCTGAGCTCCCTAGAGCTCTGGAGGGGCGACATCCACCTCATAGAGGGTGAGAGAGGGGTGATGGGACAGACTGCACATCTGAATATAGATCTTTATCTGAAGAGGCATTTCTTATGGTCAGTAGAGACCTAGAACTATGCTTAAATCACATCAGAGAAACATACTCATGATTGATTTTCTATTCAGTGCAACAGCAAAGACCAAAAAATATTGAAAAACAAAACTATCTCTACTTCGATGCATTGTAATTGTTGTATTGAGTTAATATCTGTCTCTCTGTTTCTGTCATCCCGTTTGTTTGTCTGTCCCCCCCCCCCTTTTCTTCATTTTCTTCTATTCAATAGGGATGTTTGGTACAGGGATCCTTTCTTACTTCTCTTTCCTGCGCTTCCTGGTTATGCTCAACTTGGTCATCTTCCTGCTTATGTTCAGCTTCGTAATGTTGCCCATCATTGTCGCCCCCCATACTTCAGGGAATACCACCTACAACCAGGCTGATGGTCAGAAGAACCTTCATTGTATTTACTCGATACATCAGCAGTCCAACTCCTTGAGCAAATCTTTCCTTTCCACAAGCATCCAAGGCCTATTGTCAAAGTATATCAGTCAAAATCTGGTTGATCAAAGACATGATTCTGACCATAAATCTGATCTCAAATAAACTGAATGTTCTAGACCCGCATTCTTATGCCCCTTTTCCACTACATGGTACCAGCTCAACTCGACTCGTCTTGCTTCTGTGTCATTTTCCATTACCGTAACAGTACCCCCCTCAGTGTAGCTGGTCATCGTAGCGACGCCTGGCATCTCCATTTTTTTCGCTTTCAAAATGTACTTTTAAGATAGCTCTGCTTCGACTGCTTCGGTATTTAAAAATTCCAGGTGATATCCCATACACGCATTGATGATGCAGTGGCGCAAAATGACTTACGCATTTCTCTGACCAGTCAGAGGTCTGCATTGATTTTCATACCCACTCCAGTTTTTTTTTGGAACTTCGACAAAGGTGGTACCAGAAAATGGTAACAGTTACCAAAATGCCGGTACTTTACAGTAATGAAAATAAAAAGAAGGTCAAGTTGAGCCGGTACCATGTAG
This sequence comes from Lampris incognitus, assembly GCF_029633865.1. NCBI lineage: Eukaryota > Metazoa > Chordata > Actinopteri > Lampriformes > Lampridae > Lampris > Lampris incognitus. The sequence continues at coordinate 28,166,178 of NC_079215.1, forward strand.
TGGAAAAGGGGTATTAATTGCATTGTCCAAGAACTGTAAAACATGAATTGCTGAAACACTTTTTCATCTTTTGTCGTTGTCTTTGACAAAGAGGCTCACCTCAGATTCTGAGTAGCTCACACATTTATTTAGTCTTGGTTTAGGAGGAAGGGAGGGACGGAATCTTAGGGCACATTCACCTATATAAGTTTCAAAGCCTTGATAAAATTTAGCTCTGCTGGCTTTACCTTATACTGGAAAAAATATACTGACCTTGTTCAAATAGATTATGAGGTATGCGTAAATAATTGTACTGGTTGTGTGGCATTATGCTGGCATGCAAAAAAAACAAAACAAAAAACCCCCAGCAAAACCTACCAACTACACAACACATTTTGATAAAGCAGAAATTAACATTTTAGTTCTGATTGTTTATAAGTAGCATGCATATATTGGTTTATATGTAGACAAAAGGTGACAGTGAGCAAAAGTGTATTATTTCTGCTTTACATGGAAGAATTTCACAGACGGACTGATTACAGAGTCCAGAGTTTCTTTTCTTAATGTGTTCCACCACAGGAAGTGGGTGCAGTTCTCGTCGAGGCCTGGTCATCTTTCATGAGCACATCACTGACCTGCTCTCAGGCGGGGTAAAATCTTCACATTTCCAATAATCCCTTCTCACAATATCATATAACAATACGGTTTCTTGAGAGATCTTGCTATTCCTCTGATGTGCTTAACCCACAGGGCTTTCTTGAGCAGACCTATCTTTTCTATGGTTACTACAATGTGGATGCCATCCACTTTCCAATGTTCACTTACAACCTGCCTCTAGCCTACCTGCTAGTCACCATAGCCTACCTCTTCCTCAGTCTTATATGGATTGTTAAAAGGTACTGCAAAATAATTAATTTTAAGGGAGCAATCACAATTATGAAGACAAAGCTCAATTCTAAGTTAATTTGAGGAATTGGGGAAACAGAAAACATACCTCTCTGTCCCTGCAGATTGGCCACAGGCTTTAAGCGTTACCTGGTCCAGGATGAGGATCGCTTTCAGAGCTTCTGCAACAAGATTTTTGCTGGGTGGGATTTTTGCATCACCAATGAGAATGCAGCAAGGCTGAAGAGGAGCAGCCTTCTCTATGAGCTTAAGGTCAGTCAACGATTTTGTTCAATTAACAAGTTAGTGTTTTTTGGGACAGACATGTAAGTCAACTAGGGATGCACCGATACTGACACCAGTATCATCGGGTAATAGTCCGATACTGTCCTCGTATACTCATAATCATACTCGTAAAACTACTCCAATACAACTGCAACCGATACCCGACTAGACAATTCCTGTTGAAATTGTGAAAAGTGAGTAGTGCCTTTTTTTGCCATTCGTACAGGAAGAGAAGCAGATGGAGCCAGAAAGACGATGCGGAGACAGCTGAGAATTAGACAAACATGTCAATGTTTCATTTGTACAAACGAAGTGAGAAAATGACAAAGTTCCAAGCGTGTGTAACTTGGATGAGTGCAGACAGCCTAGGCACGTATGCAGCGCATCACGTGGGCGGGCGGAGTGGTTTTTTTTACTTGCTACACCAACTGCAACTGTATTGCATGTGGTTACATGCCAGCTGTGTTTTCTGTTTCACTTCTGCTTCAACGGGTAAAATCTACATAGAACTATGTAAAAAATCAAGTACAATCTGTTTAAAAATTATTAAAATAAATACCCCATTGTACCAGAGGCCATGCTACGTAGCAATGCAACCTTGTGGTTTTTCTTTTCATTGCACAGTAAAACAAATCAATTAAGTCAATGTGTATCCATGATCCTGTAATTAAAAAAATCTAGTTAATTTAGTACCAGTTGATGTAACCTACGCTTCTAAACCCTGCATAACCAACTGCATTATCACTTGGCAAAACTCAATATGCGTGCAGAAATCTCCTCAGAAACACTGCTGGCACGCAACCACAGACGCAGTCAGTGCCATGTGTGTTCAGGAAAACACAAATTTGAATGTTAAAATGTCAGCAACAGCGTCATGTTTTGTAATTAATTTGTTGCAGTCAGAAAGTAAGGAACATCTGATGACAATAAAACGTGTTTTCAAAGTTATTGTTATAACTGTAATGGTATTATTATTATTATTAAGTACTCATATTAGTACTCTGTGTCAGCAAGTACCAAAATGTAAGTACTAGTACTTACACTTGGTCTGAAAAAAGAGGTATCGGTGCATCCCTAAAGTCAACATTGTCAAATTGCAGGAAACAACATTGTCAACTTTCAGTTGCAGTAAAGAACCCCAAGGGGATAATGGTAAATCATATTCCTATTGGCAGTGTGCAAAATGAATTTCCAAATATAGAATTCAGCAGATATAGAGTCAAGAAAGATACAAATGTTATAAAACTGTATAAAACTGTAAGTGTTGTTTCTTACATATTAGTATTTCATGGATCAGTCCTGGCTCTGGGAGTTGTAATATGTTTAATTTTTATGCTGCTTTGGAAATGAATTGTCATTGCCTCTGGTGAAATCTCATCTATTTTTTTAACTTCACTTTCTGTCCATAGACGGACCTGGAGGAGGGAAGGATCAAACAGAAAATAGCAGATCGCACTCGCAAAGAGAGGTGTAGGATCTATGTCATCCGCCTCTTCCTCAACCTTTTTGTTATAGCCGTGCTTGCTGCTTGCTTCTACAGCATATATAGAGCCACCATCTTTTCACAGAATGCCCAGATGAAAAAGGTAAAAGCTGCAATCAGTGACATTACAGAACAGTTAAACAAATTCACAGATCCTAAAAAGTTTTAATTTTTGTGTCTTCCTTCTTCGTTCACTCTACCATTCCTGCCAAGATTTCAGTTTCCTTTTTCATCGATTAGGACTTAAAACAGTGGCGACATATTTCTAAATCTGAAATTATTATTATTTTTTTTTTTTATTCCCCCCCAATTGTTTTCATCCAATTACCCCACTCTTCCGAGTCATCCTGGTCACTGCGCCACCCCCCTTTGCTGATCCAGGGAGGGCTGCAGACTACCACATGCCTCCTCGGATACATGTGGAGTCGCCAGCCGCTTCTTTTCACCTGACAGTGAGGAGTTTCACCAGGGGGACATAGCACGTGAGGGGATCATGCTACCCCCCCCCCCAAACAGGCGCCCCGACCGACCAGAGGAGGCGCTATTACAGCGACCAGGACACATACCTACATCCAGCTTCCCACCCGCAGACACGGCCAATCGTGTCTGAAGGGACACCCGACCAAGCTGAAGGTAACATGGGGATTTGAACCAGCGATCCCCATGTTGGTAGGCAATGGCATAGACCGCCACGCCACCTGGACACCCTCTGAATCTGAAATTAGATTATTAGTTTTTTATGTTTGCAGAAAACGTGCAAGGAGAAAAAATGTCTTTGGCAACACATTATTTTCTTTTGATTATTAAGTAGCTGCCATTGGTGAAACATTTCAAAGCATTTGAAAAGTGAAATGATAATGGAAATTTTAGGTGATTGGTCACTCTCTAGCGCTAACTGTCCAGAATTTAAAGCAAAATTTTTAATATTCACAAAATCCTGACTTGCATACTTAAAATTTATTTAGATCTAATTTGCACCAACATTTACACACTCTTGAAATACTGTGTACAACTCTTACCTTTCAAATCTAAATCAGTCCCTGTGAGAAATGTTATGTCAGTCAGCTTGGAGAGTGGAAAACTTTTCAAACACAAGGATTTCTACTTCTAGGCGAGGAGCTCTGTTTGGTAGATTTCTCAGGTTGTGTTGATACATTTTTCAAGGGCTGATATGTGGTAATTTTTCCTTTAGTTTGCCGTCTCAAAGATGATTGTAAAGTTTTCTCTCCATATTCTATGATTTTTGTTGTGTTGCAGGAGAACTTCACAGTGGACCTAATCTATGAGTATCTGCCCTCAATAGTAATCACTTTGGCCAACTTCATCACCCCTCTCCTCTTCTCGCTCATCATCAACTATGAGGACTACTCCCCTGCATTTGAAATCCGCTTCACTCTCATGAGGTGCACAGAATCTGTTTTTGTTGACCCTCATAGTGCAATGAGTGTTTTAGTATCTTTAAAAACATGAACTGCATTGATTTTTTTTTTACACCCCCCCCCCACTTTTTTATTTTCTTTCTCTCTGTCCTTCCACAGGTGTGTGTTTATGCGGTTGACAAGTATTGGGGTTCTGCTCTTCTCTCTCTGGTCTCAGATCACCAGGTGTATGGAGGAGTCCTGCAAATGTAATGAAAACCATCAGCTGTACACTGTAAGTGTTTCTACTCTATTTTGACTTGGTTCAGATTGACAGCTAGTTGTCTTCAGGCAATATTTGGTCACCTAAACCTAGCTACTATATTGATTTCTCATTTAAATTTAATTTCTCCCAAAACAGCTATCAAAGTTATACTGCTCGGTTATGAACAATGTGCTGAAATTATCCAACGTCTTTTGAAGGTATTGAGGATGCTTAAGCTATAACACATGAATTAACGCAATTGATGCTTTGTTTCATTTGCAAAATTCAGTTTTTATCTGTAGCGCGTCACTGTTACTGTATGTAAACAGGTGAAACATTGTACTTAAAAGGTTCTGAGTACAAGAATCCTGAATTTTTAGCCTTTCCAATAATTTTGTTTAGTAACAGGTGCCATAGCTCTTTAGCACCAAATTTACATACTTCGTCTGCCCATTAAGAAGTTGTTCTTTGCAGACATTTTTTTCCATCTTATGATGTCTATTGATTATATTTGCAAGTTGTTAAAACGTAGCAACAAATCTGATGTCTTCCACAATGCACTGTAAAATGTAACCCTCTTTAATTGAGTATAATATATTGAGGCATACAATTTTTCTTAAAACAAGTGGAAAATATGTGCCATTAGGATTGGTCTCTCCAATGCAAATCAACCTCTTTCAAACATTTTTACAAATAAAGGGGCAGTGTGTTGATGTTAAAGTGGCTGTATACAACTTTTCAACTTTCCTCCCTAGCATTTCCAAGTGGTATTATTGTTCGCACCGCTGTCGCAAAGACAGCCAGATCACTTTCCATTTATTAGCCACCTGGCTACTGTCCAAAGCAAGAAACTACCTTAACTGCAAGACATGTACAGTGAAAAGGAAGTATTTATGTCATTTGCAGAAATATCAACCAAATATAACATTCCAAAGAATAATTTTTTCAAATATCTTCAATTTAGGAGCTTTATATCCTCATCTCAAAATCATTCATTAGATAAACCTGGCATTTCTACATTAGAGGTAGCAGTCACAAGACATTGTTCTGATAAAGCTTTAATTTAAACTCTGTATGATTTGTTTGTGTCCGGATCTGATGATTCATCTGAATCAAAACTGAGATTATGGGAGGAAGATATAGGGGAGGAAATATCTTTAGAAGACTGGAGTGAGGCATGTAAGGAGGCACAGAGGCAGACAATCAGCAGTAGCATGAAACTCATACAGTATAAATGGCTGATGCGGACATACATAACACTGGTTAAAACACATAAGTTTAATGATAACACTCCTGATACTTGTATCAAGTGTAAGGAGACAAGAGGAACACTATCATTGTATATGGGAATGTGTGAAAGTGAAAACCTTTTGGCAAGATGTTATTAATATTATCTATCAAATTTTATCAAAGCAATTACAATTGGAGCCCAAACTTTTTATTCTTGGTATATAGCCTACCAACCCACATTTACAGAGCAGAGAGTTCAGGTTCATAGACATGTGTATATTACAAGCTAAACGTGTAATCGCTCTTAATTGGAAAAATGTTGATGGACCAAGAATTGGAATGTGGATCAAAGAAATGGCATCAAACATGTCAATGGAAAAGATAACGTATATTGTTAGACGTAAACAGAATGTTTTTTGATGATATCTGGAGACCCTTTATGTACTTCTTAAGGCATAACGTTAATGTTGGCAACTTGCTTCAGCAAGAACAAGCTCTGGGGGAGTAGGGTAGATTTATATGATCGTGTACATTGACCAAAAAAACACCCTTTAAATCTTCTTTCTTTTTAATGTTTTTTTTGTTGTTGTTGTTTTTTCCTTTTTCTCTTTTCTTTTTTTCATCTTTCTTCTCGTTACTGCTGTTTATTTTATATAACTTTCTTTTTTGTACTTAAGTTGTTAGGGATTGGGTTATGGCAGGGAGAACAGGGTGAAAAATGTTTGCTGTGTTCTGTACTGTTGATGTGATTTGCAAACTGAAAACCAATAAATATATTGTTTAAAAAAAAAAGAAAAAAAGAAACAACCTTAACAAAGAATCACAATTTAAACTGGAAACCCTGATCTCAGTGCTATGATAAAGGCAGAGTAAAACATCCGGTAGTATTAATAAGTAGGCAGGTTGTGTTACTTACTGATACAGTAGAAAGAGTGCCAACTGAATGTCAGTTTGGAACCCTCTCAAGTTCCGGGTGTTATATCGATCTCTGTGAGATCCATTTCCCCCTAGCCAGAATTTGATACAACACCAGGACGCTTGATTAACCTTAACCTAACCTAACCTCAGCATAACCCTAACCTCAACCTAACCTTAACTTAACCTCAACCTAACTCTTACCTTAACCTAATCGTATGCGATAGCTAACCTGTTTCCATATGAACGCTTTCGTCTGGCTAGGGGGAAACAAATCGTGATGGGGAAACAGAGTTTGATACAACACTGGAGCTCTCTCCATCAAGTGAATGCCCATCCGAGGTTCACTCTTGTTTACCTCTGTTTCTATCACTCCCTCTTCTCGTCCTCCATGAACGGGGTTCTTTTTCTCTTGCCATGTACAATTTCCACTGTCATTTCAGTTGCTCCATTGTCCACCATTTCTGCTACTGGGGATAGTTACCGATAGCTACCGGGGAAAACAAAAGCACTATCTTCCTATTTTGGCTGCACAATGGTTGATGCATTTGCTTTTGTGCCGTAAATCAAGCCTTCATTTTGCCGCAAGATCGTACCTGATGGCAGACAGAATTGCCTAGTGAAATTGGGGCTTCTAGGGAACCAATCTAAACGCCGATGGTGTCATTATTCAATAGGTATTACACTGTGCAATCAACATTTACTTCATACTGATCAGTTAAAGCAAAAAAGTTGTCTACTGCTGCTTTAATGGAGTTTTACATCTTAATTCTAGATAATGTCACTTTAAAGACAATTCTTGGAACAGGTAAACCTTCATTGCAAATGGGTAAAAATCAAGGTCCCCTATCTTTACTGTCCTTCACACTGTTTTTACCATTACTAATTAAACCAGCAGAAATCAAGCCTTGTCATAAAAGGGTTTAACTGTCATTTGCACTGCTCTCAAAACCCTCGCTGCTATCCACAGTGTTGGGAGACTCGTGTGGGTCAGGAGATGTACAAACTCACTATCTTCGACTTCATCATCATTGCTGCAGTCACCATCTTTGTGGAGTTTCCTAGGAAGTAGGTCATCATCTCTCAACTCAGATAGTTATCTTTCCTTTAGCAATGACTGAGCCATCGATTTGTATACAAACTTCTGTGTAGCTTTTTTTGTTTGGGGGTGGTGGACAAACATATTTTGTATAAAGATTTTGAGATTTTTATTATTAGACATCTATTCATCATTCACACATTGTACAGTAGAGTCTACTTTTCATCTAAACTTGACTGTTAACTTTCCATTTAATTGTGTACTTAAATATTGACGTTGTGCTTTTTTCAGCAGCAGATAGGTCTCATTTTGTCTTGGTTCCCTGGGATTTCTTTGTTCTGACACTACCTTGTCTTCCCTAGGCTGATGGTGAACTATTGTAACTGTGGCCTTGTTAAGTGGTGGGGTCAGCAGGAGTTTGCTATCCCTCAGAACGTGCTGGGGATTGTCTATGGCCAGACCATCTGCTGGATTGGCACATTCTACTGCCCCTTGCTACCTGCCATCTGCACCATCAAGTACTTTTTTATCTTCTACATAAAAAAGGTAACAAACTTTGCTTGAACAAAAGTAGTGTTCTTAAGTCAAATAATTGACATTCAGAATTGAAGGGAGAATGTCATCCATCTAATATCTAGTCTCAATTCTGTATAGTTTCTTTCTCAGTGCCAAATGTTTTATGCATGGCTGACATGAAATGCTAGTGTTAAGAACGTCCTCGATTTAAAGAACTGTAATTTTGTTCCATCTAACTACCTTTGTGATCCTTGTTTGCCAGGTTTCGCTGGTTAACAACTGCCGTCCAGCCACACGTCCATTCCGAGCGTCCAGCTCCAACTTCTTCTTTTTGGCTGTGCTGCTGATAGGCCTCGCTCTTGCCTGTCTGCCTGTCTCTGTTAGCATAGCACAGTAAGTAGTGTGATGTATATGAGCACATAATGTTTTAAGTCAAGTCTCTCGGATAAATATGAGTGGCAAACCTGCTGCCATTTTCCTGTTTTCTTCCGTTGTGCCAAACTAGTCATATACAGTATATGGACAGGGTTCTTGAACTGATCTGGAAAATATGGAAAAGTATGGAAAATTATTTTCTTAAGTTCCAGTTCTGAAAAGGTATGTAAATTACTAGAAAAAAATGTTATTACAAAATATTTTCCAAATTTGAGTTTAAATCAATTTTCTTTTTAAAAGTATCAGTGTTTTCATAATAAATGTGATTGGTCAAGAGGCATCCAGGTAGTGCAGCAGTTTATTCTGTTGCCTACCAACATGGAGATTCCAGTTCGAATCCCCATGTTACCTCTGGCTTGGTCGGGTGTCCCTACAGACACAATTGGCCGTGTCTGCGGGTGGGAAGCCAGATGTGAGTATGTGTCCTGGTCGCTGCACTAGCACCTCCTCTGGTCAGTCGGGGCGCCTGTTCGGGGGAGAGGGGGAACTGGGGAGAATAGTGTGATCCTCCCACGCGCTACGTCCCCCTAGTGAAACTCCTCACTGTCAGGTGAAAAGAAGCAGCTGGCGACTCCACATGTATTGGAGGAGGTATGTGGTAGTCTGCAGCCCTACCTGGATTGACAGAGGGGGTGGAGCAGTGACCAGGACGGCTCGGACAAGTGGGATAATTGGACAGGTACAATTGGGGACAAAAAAGGGGGGGGGTTAAAAAAATATATATAATTGGTCGGTGTGCATGGCCTTGGAAGGTGGCCTTCTTTTAACTTCACGTGCCTGCATGTTTCCTCCCTGGTAGTTGATGGAGAAATAGACTACAGCAGTGTTCCAACAGGGTGAATTCTGAAACTAGACAACTAGTCCATCCGTGGTCATGGGGAATTGAAGTTACTGTATGTTTGGGCAACAAATTTCCATCAAGAATGAGACAGATTTTTCTATTTTGTTTGCTCCTAAGACAGGTTGGTTGAAAATGTTTCTTAATATTTAGTTAGAGAAAAATGGACATTATCCTTAATTAAGTGCTTGTATAGTTTCATGATTGGATTATTTGTCTTGCAATCTAAGTGTCTAGCACTTTTAGTCCCATTAGATATCTATAATAATGATAATAATAATTCATTCATTATTCATTCATTATCCAAGCAGCTTATCCGAATTCGGGTCGCGGTATGCTGGAGCCAATCCCAGCAGTCATTGGGCAGCAGGCAGGGAGACACCCTGGACAGGCCATCAGTCCATCACAGGGCCAACACATACACACACACCTAGGGACAATTTAGTACAGCCAGTGCACTTGACCTACATGTCTTTGGACTGTGGGAGGAAGCCAGAGCAATAATAATAGTGATAACTTTAATTGCAAAGCACTTTTCCCAACCAAGTTGCACAGAGCTGAAAATAGAACAGCACTACAGAATTAGTTAATTAAACCCACATACAGCACAATTGACACTACAGCCCCAAATTGCCAATTATAAAGAATAAGTAATGTTCACTATCGCTGTTAGCAAAACATACTGTAGCTCCAAGTCTGGATGACAGTTTTTGAATTGAAAATGGAGACATATTTGATGCTATTTTCTGTCTTTTTTGCATCAAAGTAGAGTAAAACCAAATGTAATAACATGTATTATTGCTTTCATTGCCACTGCTTATGTAGACTCTTTCACTAAATTCTATTCTCCACAGGATAAACTCCTCCCAGACTTGTGGACCCTTTGTTAATTACACCACCTCCTGGGAGGCGCTACCAAGAACTATATCCAAACAACCACCTGGGGTCCGTACCTTCTTTTCTGCCCTCTCTTCAGAAGCCTTTGCGGTCTCCTTCTTTGTCATCACATGGTATGTTTTATAGGCAAACACTACTTTTACATCACTGTTCCCTATTTCAGCACTGTTACAATTACAAGGACTTATAATGTACATAATTTTTATTTTCCTGAATTTTTTCTTTGATTCAGTTAGCCATCCCTATTTATTGATATGTTCAGTCATATCCTTTTTGTGCTTTGCCCTCTGCAGTTTGGCCATGTTTTATGTAATCGCACTAGCAGGAGCTCACAAGAAAGTCATTAACCAACTGAGGGAGCAGCTAGCCATGGTAAACATGCACAACAAAATTCATCTTTAATGCTCTTCTGGTTTGTTTTGTTGAATTCACATTTGCACTACCTATTTCCAGTCATTGTGTTGCTCAATTATACATTTCTCATTTCTAATTTCTCAATTATACATTTCTCATGTCTTGTTTTAGTTGTTATAGAACTATCTAATAACTGTCTGTTTTTTTGTTTTTGTTTTTGTTTTTTTTGCTCAGGAGGGACGAGACAAGCGCTTTCTGATCCAGAAGCTGTGTCAGGCCCAGAGGCTATCGTCCATCAGGTCTCCTAGGTCCCAGACCCAAAGTCCGCCACACACCAGCAGAGGCAGCCCCAGCTACCACACTAGCTTCTCCAACAACTACATGGAAAGGGTGTTCCTAGCCCACCCACCACCAGACTCCTCCACACATGTCTAGGGGATATCATTCTCCAACAAACAGATTAAAATACTAAGGTTGCCTAACACTTAACTGACATAGCTATTTGTGGACTGGAAATAACCAATTAAACCATGATGTTCGCATAAATAACAAATAAAATGTAAAATATGTTTTGAAATTTAAATTAAACTTCTAGAAATGAAAACACTTTGAACATGGTGAAGAAAGAGTGTCTGACTGGATAGCCAGATGAGATGAAAGCATACCTGACCACAGGGGTTGTCAATCTATATATTGTTTAACTGATAAGAGAATATGTTCTTTAAGAATCTTGGGACCAATGAAGCCCTTTTCTGCCTTTTGTGAAATGTTTTTGCTGTGTTTTCAAACAATATGTGCTATCCTCTTTTCCTTCCAAGAAGGGCTTTTATTATAATAACCACTGGTGTTTTTGGAAATATAACTCTAAAGCATATTGATTTTTTGTTATATGTATCAACACTAAACAATTCTTACTTTTATAACTTTGTACTGATATGTTTTGTATTGCTGGTATGCAAATGTTTACTGTAAACCAAGATGATGACGTTTCACTAATACCCTACTGTAATTTATACCCTAACAAATCTCCACACTAATTTCCACTGACACTGAAAAGACATCTGGTCACCCCAGATATTGTATCTAATGGTAGGAGTAATTTAGTTGTTCCGATACCTTATTGTTAAAAGTTTCGATGTTGCGGTGAAGTTTTGGGGATTTTTCTTTTCTTTTTTTGTGTCATGGTTTCATAATGTACAAAATATGTATGAATGAGAAACTTACAATAAACTGTTGCACTTTTCCCCTTTTTTGAGTGTGCATTTTGCGTTTCGTGACGCTTGCATGAACTGACAACTTTTGTTGGTCAAATTTCTGTTAGTTTATGACCTTGTATAACCAACCGTACGTCCTTGGAAATTTGAGGTAAAGTTGTGCTACATTTCCTCCGAGCCGGAGGGGGGCGGTGCAGCAGGTCGCGTTTCGATTCGGGGCAGCAGCTCAGGTGGTACCGAACGGAACCGGAGGCAGCGTGTGCTTAGTTCATCGTGAGGTTTTGGCAGCCGGAGTGCTTGGAAACACGGTCCGGGAAAATGGGAACGATCTGGGTGCTTTTTGGTATCATCTGGTGCCAGTTAGCGGCCGTGTTTGCCGATGACATCGTGGTGGCATGTGGAGGATTTGTAAAATCTGACGTTGAAATCAACTACTCTCTGATCGAGGTGAGAATGCAAAGCGCTATTGCCAAATAGCTAACTGCTAATCTGCAAGGTTAGCGATAGTTGAAGATTAGCTTTGGTGGAATGACAGTTTGAATGAAGCGGCTAGAAAGAGGAATTAAAGCGAGCACTTCTTTTTCTTTTGCTCCCGAACGTTTTGTAAATAATAATATAATAATCGAGCTAACCAGTTAACTGTTTTAAGGCATTTGACTCGACAGCTCTTGTTTGTGTCTGTCACTCTCTCGTATGACGTTACCTCCAGCCACCCGTCGCGTTGGTTAGAGGCAGTTTGATAGATTAACTACATGCATTTTTAAGTACTGACAGCATTATGTTAAGGCCAGTTGTCACCAATGTATTGGGTATTTTTGTCGCTCTGATTCAAGCTTCACCCCCTAAACCCGTCAGTGCTGACGAGGTAAATGTTAACTGCTAATGGTAGTCGCTAGCATGGTTCTAATCTCCATTCATTCACACACTTCGTGTTAATGAGATTAGCTGGTTGGCTAATTTGCCAAATTATCCAGTTTGGCTAGACTGCCCCTTTTCTTGCTGACATTCAATGTGTGTTACACAAAATATTTGGTGCCTGGATTAGCCGGGCCCAACCAAACCGTAAAGTCTCCATATGTTATTAACTGTAAATATGCCCTAAGGAACCGTTTCCTCTTCTATGATCAGATTAAGATGTACACCAAACAAGGCTCCTTGAAATATCAAACGGACTGTGCTCCGATCAATGGTTACTTCATGATCCCTCTGTATGACAAGGTATGTGAATTACTGTTTTCACTACTTTTAACTGTCAGTGACTTAATGGTCATGGTAATCTATAGCTCTGACCTTTTTCTTTTTTTTTCCACAGGGAGATTTTGTCTTGAAGATTGAACCTCCACTTGGGTGGAGCTTTGGTAAGAATATTTAGTATAATCATACCATCGTTATTCACATCAGAACTGTACATTCAACAGTCATATTTGGCATGGAATACATAAAGGCAATCAGAAATTCTCAAAATCTAATCTTGTCATTTGCAGTTACTTGAGTATTGCACACATTATAGTTTAATTTTAGGTCAGGTTTTTTCATATTTTGATTTCTTTCCAATTATTTGTCTCTCTAGAGCCTACAAGTGTTGACCTCCATGTTGATGGGGTCAATGACATCTGCACAAAGGAAGAAGACATCAACTTTGTGTTCACTGGCTTTTCAGTCTCTGGAATGGTGAGAACCTCTGGCTACATTCAGACTGTATGTTAAATCTTACTCAGTTCATGGGCATCCAGGTGGCATGACAGTCTATTCCGTTGCCTACCAACACGGAGGTCGCCGGTTTGAATCCCCATGTTACTTCCAGCTTGGTCGGGTGTCCCCACAGACACGATTGGCCATGTCAGCGGTTGGGAAGCTGGATGTGGTTATGTGTCCTGGTCGCTGCACTAGCGCCTCCTGTGGTCGGTCGGGCGTCTGTTTGGTGGGGAGGGGGAACTGGAGGGAATAGCGTGACCCTCCCACACGCTATGTCCCCCCGGCGAAACTCCTCACTATCAGGTGAAAAGAAGCGGCTGGCGACTCCACATATATCGGAGGAGGCATGTGGTAGTCTGCAGCCCTCCCTGGATTGGCAGAGGGGGTGGAGCAGAGATCGGGACAGCTCGGAAGGGTGGGGTAATTGGCCAGATACAGTTGGGGAGAAAAAAGGGGAAAAAATCTTACCCATTTCAAAGTAGTTATCCAGAATATTGAATTTTTAAAATGTAGGAACAAACAACATAAATGTATGTAGGATAAACATCTTGAGATGAAACATCTCCCAAAAACCATTTTGGACAACAATACAAATGACAACAATTAAAAAAAATAGAACAAGAACACAGTAGGCAGCCCTGATAACCTTAATATAAAATGATCATCCATCCATCCAAACCGCTTATCCTGCTCTCAGGGTCACGGGGATGCTGGAGCCTATCCCATCAGTCATTGGTTGGCAGGCGGGGAGACACCCTGGACAGGCCACCAGGCCATCATAGGGCTGACACACACACTCATTCACACCTATATTCACACAACTGATTCACACGATCAAATTAAACAAAAATGCAGCATCATAGAACAGAGCACTGATTTCGAAAAAATTGACGTTTTCCTTGGGTAAGTTAATTAAGAGTTCTTGAACAGACTGAATTATTTTAGGGATTGTACATGAGTTGGTAATCTACACCAATCTGATGGAGCCTTAATAATAACTGCAGACCCATCGCACCCTGGTCTCACCCTGTTCCAACTCCTCCCTCCCCTCCGATAGGCGCTACAGAGCACTGTACCCCATAACTACCAGATATAAAAACAGTTTCTTTCCGTGGGCTGTCATTCAACTGGAACTGCTGTCTGCTGATATTTATGGAGACTTGGCTCAACAGCAACATAGCTGACTCGGCAGTCGAGCTAGCGGGCCGCACAGCCTCCCATGCCAACAGGACAGCGGACTACGGCAAGATCCGCGGAGGAGGTTTGAGTATTTATGTCAATAACTCTTGGTGCAACAATGTAAAGGTTGTTGACAGGCATTGCTCTGCTGATCTCAAGCCCCTTATGATTTAGTGCAGGCCTTTTTACCTGCTTAGGGAGCTAACCGCTATTACCATCGCTGCTGTGTACATCCCCCCACATACTAATGCTAAGGTAGCACTTAAGCAGCTACAATGTGCCATCAGAAGACAAACACCCGGACAATGCCTTTATCAAAGGTGGTGATTTTAATCAGGCTAACCTCAGGGCTGTATCACCCAAATTCCATCAACATGTCTCCTGCCCCACTAAGGGACAAAACACCCTGGACCATCTCTATACAAACATTGAGGACTGATACAAAACTACTCCCTGCCCCCACTTGGGGCAGTCTGACCACCTCTGCCTGTTCCTATTCGCAGCCTAAAAACCCCTCACAAAACGGATCAAGCCAGCTGTAAAGACAATCACTGTCTGGCCAGAAGGAGCAGTCTCTGAACTCCAAGACTATTTTGACAACACAGACTGGAGTATTTTTGCACATTCAGCCACCCATGGCTCCCATATAGATATTAATGAACAGACATCTGCCATACTATCCTAAATTAACTTTTGCACTGAGAGTGTCGCAACAAAAAAAATCAACCCGCACCTGAAACCCTGGATGACCAGTGAGGTCCGGCAGCTGCTGAAAGCCTGGGATGCAGTGTTCAAGTCAGGTAACTGCGAGGCCTACAGCATAGCCAGATCCAACCTCAAAAAGGGGATCAGAAGAGCCAAACATAACTATTGCCACTTTCACAATAACTGAATGTGACAAGGCATTCAGTCTATCACAGACTACAAAAGCTCCAATAGCGGTCCCATTGTCCATGATGCCTTCCTGCCAGACGAGCTAAATCATTTCTGCGCCCGCTTCAACAAGGACAATACTGACCCGGCTACAAAAATCCCCAGCCACCCAGAAAACCAGGTGCTCACTCTATCAATTGCAGAGGTCAGAGAATCACTGCGCAGAGTGAACACATGGAAGGCTGCCGGACCGGACGGCATACTGGGTCAGGTCCTCTGGAAATGCTCCGACCAGCTGACTGAGGTCTTCACAACTATATTTAACTTCTCACTGTCCCAATCCATAGTCCCAGCGTGCTTTAAGACCACCTCTATCATTCTTGTCCCCAAGAACTCTGAACACCCATATGTCTGAATGACTGCCGACCCATAGCACTCACCCCCATTACTATGAAGTGCTTTGAGAGACTGGTTCTGGCTCACATCAAACCCCCCCCCCCCCCCCCCACAGTCAACCCACATCAGTTCGCCTACCGTCCCAAAAGGTCTACAGTGGATGCCATTGCCACTGCCCTGCACTTTTCTCTGACCCACCTTGAACTTAACAACACATACATCCACATGCTGTTCATAGATTATAGCTCTGCCTTCAACACTATCATCCTCGCCAAACTAACCATCAAACTCCTCTCCCTTGGCCTCAACCCCTCCCTCAGTAACTGGACCCTGTACTTCCTGACCAACAGACCTCAGTTTGTTAGGTTAGGTGACCACAACTCCACTCTGACCCTCAGCATAGGTGCCCCTCAAGGCTGTGTTCTGAGCCCCCTCCTTTCCTCCCTCTTTACCCATGACTGCCTGCCAACTCACCCTTCAAATGTAATGGTTAAGTTTGCGGATGACACCACAGTCATTGGCCGTATCACCAACAATGATAAGACGGCCTACAGGGACGAGATTCAGCACCTCACATCATGGTGCACTACCAACAATCTTGTTCTCAATGTGCAGAAGACAAAGGAGCTGATTGTGGACTTCAGGAGGTCTAGAAGCTGCAGCCACTCCCCTGTACACATCAATGGGGTGGAAGTGGAGCGTGTCTCCAGCTTTAAATTCCTTGGAGTCCACATCAGCGAGGAACTTTCCTGGACATCAACCACACAGGCCCGTGTGAAAAAGGCCCAACAGCGCCTGCATTTCCTGAGGAGGCTGAGGAGCACCCGTCTAGGCTGAGGAGCACCCGTCTATCCCCCAAAATTCTCACCAACTTCTACCATTGCACAATAGAGAGCATTCTGACCAGCTGCATCTCAGTGTGGTACGGCAACTGCACATCAGTAGACCAGAAAGCTCTGCAGCGGATCGTCAAGGTGGCCCAGCATATCACTGGTACCCAGCTCCCAGCCATAAAAAAACATTTATCACAAACACTGCCTTCAAAGGGGTCTCAGCATCAGCAGAAATCCTACCCACTGCAACCATAGACTGTTCTCCCCCCTGCGCTCTGGGAGGCACTACAGGAGCATCAGAGCCTGCACATTGTTTTTAATGAAAATAAATTGAATTGAATTCAAATGAATGCTTAACACTGTAAAATAATTGAACCATTTTTTTATATACTGTACTGTACATTTTTCATATACGTATACACTCTGTCATGTCCGTCCACCTCAGGCATGTATGTAAGTAACCTGCTAACATCTATTTCAGCATCTCTAATATATTCTCTGCACCACTGTACTTTATCACTTCTTATTTCACCTGTATAAGTCAATCCTTGTGTATATATCTGAAGATTGTAGTGTTGTTATTCTATGTTAAGTACACTGAGAGAGCCATGAAACCGGAATGAAATTCCATGTATGTGCAAACGTACATGGCCAATAAACATGATTCTGATAAGAAATGCCCATTTTCCAATTTTCTTTGGAAATCTTAGATACTTTAAATAGAAGCTGTTCTGAGTGTCACAGTGAATAGGTTATCCTATAAGGTATTAATAACTGTTTTGAGTAGTTGAGGTAGTTAAAACATATGAACGCCATAATGTAAAATGTCTTCTGGTGTGTAAGGGAAGTTAATGAAGTAATTCAAACATGGTACCACTACTTTTTCTTCCTATTTTTTCTCCCTGTTAAAGGGTTTTTTTTAGGGAGTTGTTCCTTATCCGATGAGAGGGTCTAAGAACAGGATGTTGTGTTGCTGTTAAGCCCACTGAGGCAAATTTGTGATATTGGGCTATACAAATAAAATTGATTTGATTTGACTTGACAAGTGTAAAATGAACATTTTAAAGCAAATCTACAAAGACTATCATAAACGTCAATAAGCATAAAATAGGCATTATGATAAATAAGAAGATGCATTGTAAAATCATTTTGATAGATATCTGCATATTCCAATAAAGGAAGTATCAGGGTAATGAGCTTTTTCGAACATCAAAAAGAAATCAGTGGAAAGAGCAAAGTCACTGATCTGATATCTGTTTGAGGAGTTGCCTTTATTCAAGCTGAACTTGAGGGCACAATGGAATTTACTAGTGTTTAAAGTAAGTGTAAGAGAAATGGCTGATTGTGGTAGCAGAGAAAATTTTATTTTCGCTCTTTTGCACATGGGTGTTGTTTTAGGATGGAGGTCTGTTTGCACTGAAATTGGATGGTCACTTTCAAAAATGATTGTGAACAGTGAGAGAGAGCAGTAAATTTGAATTGTGTATTAAGGCCTGTAGTCTGAACATGCTTGTCTCCTACTTGAAAGCTTTTGATTTGTCCCATTAAATTTTTTCCCTCACAAAGTATTATCTCTTAAAGTATTAGATTGAGTTCTAATAAATATTGGAAGATATTGTGTTTATTCTACGCTTTGCTTTCATATCTTTCCTACCTCAGGTTCTGAGTAAGGGCCATCCCCTGGGCCCTGCAGGAGTAGAGGTGAAACTCAGCCAAGCAGGAACAAGAGAGAAACTCCAAACTGTCGTAACTCAGCCTGGGGGAAAGTGAGTGACTCATTACATATTTAGTAGCGCAATACAGAGGTGTCTCTGAATAAAACACATTTCTTGAACTCCTCAGCTGCATCTTCCCTTAAAAACGTTGGCTGTCGTTTCCCAGGTATACCTTCTTTAAAGTACTCCCTGGCAGTTATGAAATAATAGCCTCCCACCCCACCTGGACACTGCAGCAGGTTAGTTTATCCATTTCTGATTTAATGGCATGATTAATTCTCAGGGGGATAGACAGCAGCCATCAAGAGCTAATTGCCAATGCTAGGAAGTTATTAATTTTTCAAATCCAGTCATCTCTTGCTGTTATCCTTCAAATGCCTGACTTTCCTTCTCCTGACTGCCGGGTCTGTTTAAAGCAACTGTCTGTGCCACATTGTAATTTGTCCATTGTCTTCTGCTATCCATAGAGCGTTTCATCAGTGCATGTGTCCAATGCCAATGCCGCAGCCACTGAACACCTAGTCGTGGGAGGCTATGATGTCTATGGGGAGGTCCGTAGCGATGGCGAGCCCATGAAAGAGGTCACTTTCCTCCTCTATTCTGCTACAGTCAAGAAAGAGGTAAACTGACATTACTTTACATTTTTTAACAAGTCGAGGAAATGTTTTCCAATTGTCTGCAGGCAGTTTGATAATCCACCCTGCATCATTCTAATTAATTTCAATTATCAAAATTAATTTCTTTTTGAAATTAACTCTATAAAGAAGTCTTATTTGCAATCACCACGTGGCTTGGCATCCAGCATTCTGAGGTCTGGTGAAATGAGTCTCTTTCAATAAAATTGAGTTACCTTGCTTCTTATGTGTTTGTGTCCGCATTTATGTCCATGCCTACATCTCTGTTGTAATTTGCAGGCTGTCAGTGGCTGTAACACAGCCCCAGTAGAGGGGGCAGAGTCTGGGGATAGTTCCCTGGTTTATCTGTGTAGCGCCTTGTCCAAAGAGGATGGCACATTCTTCTTTCCCTCTCTGGCTAGTGGAGACTACACTGTGGTAAGCTATCAATTTTCACAGTGCAAAAAAAACAAAACAAAACAAAACAAAAAGCCTCCTCCGATTAAAACCTTTGTTTAATTTTGCACACTTTAATTATCAATTAAACAGCAGACCTTAAATAAAGTTTCCACCCAGCATCATGAAAAATTGTCACACTCGACACAATATGGCTGCTTGCCGTGTCTTTCTTTTTAACATACATAAGCACTAATTATGCTTTGCTCGTCCCATTGTTCTAATACTGTTCTGTGACATCTTACTTCAGGTGCCTTTCTACAGGGGAGAAAGGATCACTTTTGATGTTGCTCCTGCTAGAATGAATTTTAAGGTTGAGCACAACAGTTTGAAGCTAGAGGTAAGGAGGCCAATTCAAGCCATTTATTCTCATTGTTTTTGTGCTGTGATCTCATTTTGTACACAGAATGATACTTTTATGTACTACAGGTCAGTCGGGTGAGACCATATCCTGTGAGCATGTTTATAATCATAAAAGACAAAATTGATATATTTAAATTGCTTTTTTAAATCAACAGCAGTTTTTTTCCTATAGAGCACTTATCAAAAAAGTTACAAAAGGCTTTGCAGAATAGAAAATGACAGTCAGAATTAAGATCTGTCCATCCATTATCCAAACCACTTATCCTGCTGTCAGGGTCACGGGGTGCTGGAGCCTATCCCAGCAGTCATTGCGCAGCAGGCAGGGAGACACCCTGGACAGACTGCCAGTCCGTCACAGGGCCCACACACACACACACACATTCACACCTAGGGACAATTTAGTACGGCCAATTCACCCGACCTTGTGGGAGTTCCTGTGGGCGGCACGGTGGCGCAGTGGTTAGTGTGGTCACCTCACAGCAAGAAGGTCCTGGGTTCGAGCCCCGGAGTAGTCCATCCTCGGGGTCGTTCCCAGTCATCCTCTGTGTGGAGTTTGCATGTTCTCCCCGTGTCTGCGTGGGTTTGCTCCAGGTGCTCCGGTTTCCTCCCACGGTCCAAAGACATGTAGGAATTAAGATCTGTATAATAGATAATACATAAATTATAGGAATAATCAATGGTCATTGCATTATATAGCTAAAAACGACATAAAACTGCATTAATGATGGATCAAGTAAAAGCAAGCACAAATAGCCCTTTAAAAGTGGTTCAACAGAGTATGCTGATTATGAGAGCTCAACCTGCTATGACCGGTCACTATAAGCCCAAGGAGTTCTATTATCTATTCAGAGTCTGGCAGCAGTGTCCGGACTGGCTTTAATCTGTTTAACTTTGCCATCTAAGTCAGGTGTGCAAGAATTTGTAAAAGTTAAAACGAGATTAAATGAAAGGATAACACAGTTCCAAGGTAGTTAAAAGACAGACACATCTGAAGACATTTTTATAATACTTTTGTTTCTCTATCTGTAGCCCATCTTCCACGTCATGGGTTTCTCTGTGACTGGCAGAGTTCTTAACAGCCCGGATGGGGAAGGTGTACCTGGCGTTACGGTGTCCCTTAACAATCAAATCAAAGGTGAACATGCTGCTATAGCACGTCCCACTTCTTCATCCTGTGTAAAAGTTTAAAGGTGTATGTCACCCTCATAGACAATGTGAAAACACAATAGTGATGGATGGATAATTAAAATGTCATCTTGTTTTGTTTTTCTTTGTATTTTATGCCTGTGTCTATTTTTTTTTTAAATTGCTCTTTGGATATCTCATTGTCATTCTCTCTCCAGTTCTCAGCAGGGAGGATGGTTCTTTCAGGCTAGAAAACATGACTGCTGGCACCTACACCATCCATACCCACAAAGAACTAATGTTCTTTGAACCAATAACAGTGAAAATAGCCCCCAACACACCCCAGCTTCCTGACATCATCACAGCAGGGTATGTCTGGCCTGCCCATTAGCTGCTTTGAATGGATATATTCTATAACTTTTGTTTTTCTTGTGTGTGAGCTGCCTCGCAACGACCGCTTTGCAATGCTTGACTGTTTCCTTTTAACATTTTAGTGCTGTCTAGTCTTGTAGTCCCCATCAGTACAAAGGTTTTGCATATTCAGAACTTTGATGGTAAATGGAAAAACTAGATTTTTTTTTTTGCACAAATTCCATCCAACATTGGCTCCCCAACAACAGGTTTAGTGTGTGTGGCCAGATCCTCATCAGCCACTTGCCGGAGGGTATGAAGCAGCCGAGCCGTTACAAGGTCACCCTGACTTCTCGGGGCCAAGACAAGAGTTCCAGCCAAACCACCATCTCTGATCTCCAGGGGGCCTTCTGCTTTCAGGCCAAACCTGGAGACTACAGTATCCACGTAAGACTCTAGCAATATATCTAGTTCTACTTGTAATTTTGTAGATGTAGGTTGAATTCACATGAGGTCCATTCAAGGAAACCATAAAGCAGAGACTACAGGGAGTCCAGTGACACCAAACTGTCGGACTAGGAGACTTAGTGATGAATACTCTGAATATCCTCTTACTGTCTTTCACTTTCAGTGATAGCAAGGTGGGTTTTTGTCGGGAAAATCTACCAGATTAGAATATGTGAACAGGAAACATACACAGGTTAAATTCAGAGTTGGCGATGCAAGTGAAAAAGTCTAAATAATTTCAACTTTTAAAAGTAGAATCTGCTGAAGCTTCCATTGCGTACAGTCATGTTTGAGCAGCATCTGACATCACTTCATGCACAAGACAGGTATCGAAAGGTAGATGTTATTTAAATTAAAAATTAACCTCCACTGATATGTATTTGAACAGAAGACATTACTAACCCCACCTCTTTGCAACAGATATCTACCTGACAGCGAAAATGCTCTCATAGACAAAGCAGTCCATTAATATCCACATACCCATACTGAAACAGCATTGCTCCTATTATGTCACACTGCTCCCCTTGTACATGATTGCCATGCCTTAAGGACCATCACTGGTTCCTCACAACTGTAGGACTTAATTTGTCCAGTTCTTGGTTATTAGAATTTCAAGCCTGTTAGTACATTTATTTTTATGTATTGGCCCGCACATTCTGAAGATTCGTGAATTTTTTAGTAAATAAAGAAATATTAAAACGATTTTTATATAGTACAATGTTAATTTCTTTGAATTTTCCTCCATGTTGCACTCAGGACACAATAAGCATAATATGGATATTAATTCCTTTTAATGCTTTTTTTCTTTTTGGATGAAAGGCTTTGCTTCTAAAGGGAAAGATTTTAATTAACAAAATATGTATTTCTGCAATGGAAAATAATGTGATTTTCTAAGAGTATGCAGTATCAATATGATGCAGATCATGTTGTTACACATTTTCAAAAGCCAACCTGATTTTGATATGAAGGTAGTAATTAGGTGAGCAACCAAAGAACTCATAGCTTGATAGATTTGAGTTTCTTTTCAACTGGATAATCTTGGAATCAGAACAGTTGGAAAAAGAAATCATTAGGATTTTTTTTTTTTTTTGGTCATATACTTTGACTTACAGCGTAAAATGTAAGAAGAAACAAGTGAAATTGAGAGAAGGTCTGTGTGACTCAGTAAGCTAGTTACTTGTACTAGACCTGCCTACTGCATATGGCACTAACAAGTGTCCAACTGTAAAGTCAGGATACCTGCACTACTGTTGCAGATTGTCGAACTGACAAGTCGCCCTAGAGTCCTCTGTCTTGTCTTTTAAATTTGCTTTACAATTATGGCCCTGCACCCTTCTCCCATGACCCAAATCTAACGTTCAGCTGAAAATTTCAGGTCTGGGTCTCAGGCACCTCAATGGACAAATGGCCCAGAATGATAACTTTTTTTTTCACTCTCATGTGTGTGCAGGTGTCTCTCCCTGAGGCAGAAGTGAAAGCCGGCATGGCTGTCCAACCCCAGGCTTTGGAAGTATCTCTGGTGGACAGGCCACTTAACCACCTACTTTTCACTCAGTTCATTGCTTCTGTCGCCGGCAAAGTCTTTTGCCTAGGTAACAGCTAGCCCTTCACAGCTCACATCAATTATAGAAAAAGCACAGCCACAGATTGTCTAAATATCTAATTAAGAAATATTTAAGTGCAGGAACAAGAAATTGCAGAGTTGGTCAAAAAAAAGCAATATCACTTAAAAGAACTGGTAAGTGGATCAAGGGAAATGTAATACAGGCAAAGGAAGATTAATATTAATCATTAACCTTGTGACCTGTGATTTACCTTCAGCGTCCTGTGATGACCTATCGGTCACATTGCAGCCAGTGAGCCGGCAGGGGGAGAGGAGGACTGTGCCTCTGTCTGGGAGCAGTGATACCCTCAGCTTCTCTTTTGACAATGTCCTGCCCGGGAAATACAAAGGTGAGTTAAAGCCAACACTTCCCACCGTTTTATCTTTGTTATAGTTATCACAGCAGTGTTCAGCTGTTGGTTTGCCTGTTTATCAGGGCTGGTCAGAGCTGTAAAAAATCAGTAATAGGCATGAACGAGTCAATATTTGAAATGGATTTAACGCTTAAAGGAGCTCCCACTAACTCTTTTGCAGGTTGTGTTTATTTAAGTAAATCGTGTGAAAGATTTAAGAACAAGCACAGATCTGAATTAGGTGGCAAAAAACAAGCATAAATCTGATGTGAATATTCTGAACATTTCGGATTCACTGAGAAATCTCTAAATCACAGTTATCCTGTAATGATTCTAGCAGATCGGTTACGTTAGCCATATTTGTTTTACACTTTTGTTCAAATGCTAAAGTTTGGCTAACCATCAAAGAAAACAGAAAATTGCAATTATTGCAGTTTGATAATTTCAAGCTGGGGGGAAGCATGTCAAATATAGTAGGAAAACACTTAGCGCAGCATGGATTAAATTTGAAAGTATGCACTGCTATGATATCTTTCCCAGTCATCTATTCCCCAGTTACTGTTACCCTTGTAATCAGGTAAAACAACACATAAACAGGGTACACCCATCATTTTTATGGCAAGATAGGGAAATATATTTATATTCTTAGTTTCTCTTGGATAAAAGTTCACAGAACAATATGAACCATCCTCAAATTCCATCCATCCATCCATCCATCCATTGTCCAAGCCGCTTATCCCAATCAGGGTCACGGGATGCTGGAGCCTATCCCAGCAGTCATTGGGTGGCAGGCGGGGAGACACCCTGTACAGGCCGCTAGTTCGTCAAAGGGCCAACACATTCACACCTAGGGACAATTTAGTACGGACAAGTCACCTGACCTACATGTCTTTGGACTGTGGGAGGAAACTGGAGCACCCAGAGGAAACCCACGCAGACACGGGGAGAACATGTAACTCCACACAGAGGATGCCCTGGGATGACCCTCAGGTTTGGACAACCCCAGGGTTCAAACCCAGGATACTCTTGCTGTGAGGCGACCGCGCTAACCACTGCGCCACCGTGCCGCCTGCTCAAATTCATCTCCAGATAACTCCCGTTAGGGAAACTCACCAATGCAATTAGGGGCAAATGAATAAGGAAAGTGAATGAATGTCATCGAATGGCAAGAAGATTTGTCACAAAGTGGATACATTTCTCCTAGGGGTGCAACAGTTCAACAAGCCCGTGGTTCGGTTTGTATTATGGTTTTTGGGTCACGATTTCAGTTCGGTTTGTTTTGCACATTAGGGAGAAAAACATTACCATTTCTATTGTTCTCTCTGGATTTTGTCTTATTTGCAGAAATAACATTTTCTTCCATTCAGAGATGTGATAATATATGAAAATCAAATATTCTTTCAAAAGCAAAAGTTTTACTTAGCTTATGTAAAACAAACATCATTATGTTATAATATTATAACAAAGGTATATTAGAGGGACAGCTCAGGTTGGATGATTTGGATACAAAGCAAGAGAGGCAAGATTGAGATGGCTTTGGCATGTGTGGCGGAGATATGCTGGGTATATCGGGAGAAGGATGCTGAATATGGAGCTGCCAGGCAAGAGGAAAAGAGGAAGGCCAAAGAGGAGGATTATGGATGTGGTGAGAGAGGATATGCAGGTGGCTGGTGTGACAGGGAGATGCAGAGAACAGGAAGAGATGGAAACAGATGATCCGCTGTGGCAACCCCTAACGGGAGCAGCTGAAAGTAGTAGTAGATTTAAAACAAAAATCAAATATTTTCAGTGTAGCTGCATTGTTTGTGCTTTGCATAATTTACAAAAATAACATTTTCATTTCAAACATTAATAATAGAATAACTATTATATATATATATATATATATATATAAATAATTATATACACTCTTTCTAAAGTAAAAGTGCCACTTTGCCTACTATTTAAAACAAAACACTTCCAATATAGCTACATTTTTCACAACATCAAGTGCAACATGAATTTAGCCTGCATTCATCAATTTATAAGCAAAGTGTGTGCTTGTATGCCTCTCATAAATGGGACATGTTTGTAACACTGCACTTTCTAGCTCCCAGTTCAAAATATAATGAACACTGGCATTTGGGTAGTGTAACGGTATATTCTGTTGCTTACCAACACCGGGATCATTTGTTCGAATCCCCATATTACCTCCGGCTTGGTCGGGCGTCCCCACAGACATAATTGGCCATGTCTGCGGGTGGGACGCCAGATATGGGTATGTGTCCTGGTCGCTGCACTAGCAGCACCTCCTCTGGTCAGTCGGGGCGCCTGTTTGGGGGGGAGGGGGAACTGTGGGGAATAGCGTGATCCTTCCACACGCTACGTCCTCCTGGTGAAACGCCTCCATGTCAGTTGAAAAGAAATGGCTGGCGACTCCACATGTAACAGACGAGGCATGTGGTAGTCTGCAGCCCTCCCTAGATCGGCAGAGGGGGTGGAGCAACGACTGGGACGGCTCAGAAGAGTGGGGCAATTGGCCGGATACCACTGCGGAGAAAAAGGGGGGGGAATCCCCCCCAAAAAAAACATATATATATATATTTCAACACATATACAGGAAAAAAAAGCCATGTATTAAAGCTTTTTTTTCCTGTATCTGTGTAAATATTCCACTCCTCATTAGTTGAGCACTTACAACACCATTGACGGTTTTGGAAAAAAAACGCTATCTATCTATCTATCTATCTATCTATCTATCTATCTATCTATCTATCTATCTATCTATCTATCTATCTATCTATCTATCTATCTATCTATATATATATATATATACACACACACACACATATAAACTCCAGTGATTGATTTTGCTCCTTATTTGTTTAGCCTTTTCCTATTGTTGAGTGTTTCTTTTAATAAAGTTATAATGGACACTCATGGTCAGGTAATACTCGGTCGCCCTGGGGGTCCAACCATCACTGGTGAGAGCTGTGTCGGGGGTTTTGGCCAGTTGGTTCTCAATTCCCTTACGTGTCTGTTTATAGAGCTCAAGGATTAATTTGTTTGTAAAGTGTGTGTGGGAGGGCAGAGTATAACGCTGCTCAAGCTTTTTCACCAAATGGCGAGATCCTGCAGCACTAACAACTGAAGATGCCTGTAAATCTTTTAGCTATGAACACCCCAAGAGCTTTGGTTATTTCTTTGTATTTGTCTGAAAGGTCTTCTGAAAGGAAGCGGGAAAAAGAGTTTGTTGTTTCTTCCCTATTGAGTCCGACTCTTTCCTCGTTCCAGCCAGGAATATGCCCCCCCCCCCTTTTCTCCCCAATTGTACCTGGCCAATTACCCCACTCTTCTGAGCCATCCCAGTCATTGCTACACCCCCTCTGCTGATCCGGGGAGGGCTGCAGACTACCACATGCCTCCTCCGACACATGTTGAGTCACCAGCCGCTTATTTTCACCTGACAGTGAGGAGTTTCACCAGGGGGACGTAGCGCATGGGAGTACCTTGCTAGTCCCCCCCAGTTCCCCCTTCCTCCCTGAACAGGCGCCCTGATCGACCAGAGGAGGCGCTAGTGCAGCGACCAGGACACATACCCACATCTGGCTTCCCACCCGCAGACATGGCCAATTGTGTCTGTACAGACGCCCGACCAAGCCGGAGGTAACATCCGGATTCGACCCGGCGATCCCCGTGTTGGTAGGCAATTGAATAGACCACTATGCTACCCGGATGCCCCAGCCAGGGATATGTTTGTGTGATGCCTGCGTAGATGCCCCATCATGTTAGATGTATTACCGTTAGCATACCAGACATGTGTCAAGCAATACTTATTCTTTTTTGTTGACAACCTTCACTCCCTTGCTATTGTAGTCAACACTGAATCCAAAATGTTCCCAAACAGCTGACTTATAAGATGATGGTGCATCCTCAAATATTACATTTTCTGCTCCATCTCCACACTGTATTCTTACCTCTTAGCTTCCGTTCCATTTCCCTCTCTCCAGTTCAACCTACGTAACTCGTCATTGGTATACTGACAGTTCATTGGGCAGTTACTGTCTGGGGAAAGGGAAGTCAAGTCAAGTCAAGACAAGTTTATTTATATAGCACATTTAAAACATCTACAGTTGAACCAAAGTGCTGCACAAATTTAAAATACAATGTAAAATAAGTGACACATAAATATAAAAATATATGTAAAGAGGACATAAAATAAAGAATATAAAATGTAAACAATAAAACATAAGAGTAAAAGTATATTTTCCAATAAAATGACGATGTCAAGCTCAACTTGAATTGAATGCCAGCGAGAAGAGGTAGGTCTTTAACAAAGATTTAAAAGCCTCTAGGGTCTGAGCAGATCTTAATATGTGCCCCCCAATGTGTACTGGTAAGTTGTTCCAGAGATCAGGGGCAGCTACTGCAAAGGCTCTGTCACCCCTATTCTTAAGCCTGGATCTCGGAACATGTAAGAGCATCTGTTTTGTTGACCTGAGTGCTCTGACTGGTGTATGATAATGTATTAGCTCAGATAAATAAAATGGTGCCAGCCCATTTAAAGACTCAAAAACAAGTAATAAAATATTGAACTGGATCCTAAAACAGACAGGAAGCCAGTGAAGAGAGGCCAGTACAGGCGTTATGTGATCACGTCATTTCTTTACTGTCAGAAGGTGAGCAGCTGCATTTTGTACAAGCATTAGGCGATGAAGCGACGACTGAGCTACACCAACATACAATGAGTTACAATAATCCAAACGAGAGGTGATAAATGTATGAATTACCCTTTCAAGATCATTTGGAGGGAGATAGGCCTTTACTTTTCCCAAAAGTCATAATTGAAAAAAACTTGCTTTGACTACTGAACTTATTTGTTTATCAAAGTTAAAAGAGCTGTCAAAAATCACACCAAGATTTATAACAGAAGAGTGACTGTAGGAAGCTAAAGGGCCAAGAGCGCTATCATAACCATCCAGAAGATCAGGTTGTCCATATGCAATAATTTCAGTCTTATTTTGATTTATTTTCAGGAAGTTTAACCCCATCCATGTTTTGACATCCTTTAAACAACTAAGCAAAGCCTGTATAGAATCTCTGCTGTTTGTTTTTATAGACAGATAGATTTGCAAATCATCAGCAAAACAATGAAAAAAATATTATGTTTTTTTTTAAAAATGGACCCCAAGGGCAGCATATACAATGAGAAGAGAATGGGGCCCAAAATGGAGCCTTGGAGGACCCCGCAGTTAAGTGCGGCCGCAGCTGAAGGGAATTGGTCTATATGGACAGAAAAGCTTATATTTGACAGATAAGACTTGAACCATTCTGGGGCAGTACGTTTAATGCCTACACACAGCTCAAGACGTGATAAAAGAATATTATGATCAACTGTGTCGAAGGTGGCAGTCAGGTCCAAAAGCAGCAGAACAGCAGAGTTCCCAGAGTCCATAGTTAAAAAAAGATCATTAAAAACTCTTAAAGGGCTGTTTCAGTGCTGTGACGTGATTTGAAACCAGACTGGAACTTTTCAGAAATGCCATTAATTTCTAGGTGCATTTGTAATTGTACATAAACTGCTTTCTTGAAGACTTTTGAAAGAAAAGGCAGCTTAGAAATTGGCCTAAAATTAGAAAGAACAGAGGGATCAAGATTGGTCTTTTTGATGAGGGGCTGTACCACAGCATATTTGAAAGCAGCTGGAACACAGCCTGAGAGAAGAGAGGTGTTTATCAAATTTACAATACAAGACCCAACAGTGGTAAAAACATCCTTTAACAGTCTGGGTGGAATACTGTCAAGGAGGCAATGTGAAGGCCTCAAATGGTTAACTACCTCAGATATAAAAGAGAGGGACACAGGCTCAAGCTGCTCTAAGACAGCTGGGCACGTAGAATAAACAGCAGGATCTTAGGCCGAAAAAGATGGTGAGGCCCTGTTAGCAGAGATCTTATCTGTAAAAACTTTAAGAAATTCTTCACAGAGCGTGGGTGTTGAAACAATGCAAGGAGAATCACGTGGATTTTGAAGACAGTTAATAGTATTAAAAAGAACCTGAGGCATATGACAGTTGTTGGACACAAGGTTTGATAGAAAGTGTGTTTTTGCAGACTTAACGGCTCTCTGGTACTCTGATAAGCAGTCTCTTAGAATTCCTAAGGAGACATGAAGTTTGTCTTTCTTCCACTTTCTCTCAGCACGCCTACATGTGCATCTAAGAACGCGGGTGGTGTCATTGAGCCTTGGCTCTGTCACTGGTTTAGGGCGTTTGGTTGCAACAGGAGCAACCAAGTCCAGTATATCAGTGTAGGTAGGGTTAAAAAGAGTGGTAATTTCATCAACACTGAGATTACAAGAGCGTTCCAGGGTGTGAAGCATAGAGTGTTTAAAAGCAACAGAAAATTGAGATGCCGTCAAAGGGTTGGTTGTGCGCTGGGAGCGTGCTGGGGCGCGCGATTTAACCTGAGAACAAGGCAGCATCACAGTAAATAATACAGGCGAATGGTCCGATATACGTGTATCACATATTTCACTGATGCATACACTTAAACCAAAGGCCAACACAAGCTCCAGTGTGTGACCCTTCTCATGCGTTGGGCCAGTCACCAATTTAGTGAGATTCAAAAAGTCAATAAGATTCAAAAAGTCTTTGACCAGTGGTCTGGATTCACAACAGACATGGGTATTAAAATCACCGGCAATTAAGAAACTGTCCCCGCCTATAGTCCCCGCCACAAAGTCTGTGAATTCCTGAATGAAGTCCTTATTGAAGGGAAGGGAGAGTCCTGCATGCACACAACCTAACAACTTTTGATTCCTCGTGGAACTGCAATACTGCAGCTCATGTGCAAACTGGGCCGTAGTTTGTGTAGTGAATGGTTCTGTTTTTTACAGTTCAATTTTGCATCCCTAATTCCTTCTCAACTATTGAATCTCCAGTTGGACAAAATTCATGATTGATGTCTTGTTATTTACATGATATTTGTCTATATCGTGCTATTATATATGTTAAAAGTGCCTATATACTATGTACTTGGTAAATTTTATGCAATTAGAATTCTAAAGAATGGTAGTATCTGTGTGTAATATTGCAGGGAGGATGACCACTGTCCTCAACCCCAAATACTATATTAAGGCCTACATCATAATGCAATGAAATCCAAAGCAGTGTGTTTTAGGGTTCATGTAGACTTTCAAGCAATTGAAAAATAGAAGCAGGGATGTTAAAGCTGCTACAAGGAGTTTTTCCTCTGATATCAGTTTCAATTTGATTTTGATGCCTCTATATGACCGATAAAAGCAAATGTGGACTGTCTGTGAGAAGATAGGATATTGCTATATAATGATTCCAAATCGTTCCAAATGCTTGTCTCTGGGATGCATTCCTCGTGAAATCTGATGAAACGTTTTACAGCACACAGATGGGATACATAGCCACCAATTACAGATATGTTACTTTATTGCTGTATATCTTGCAAGCACATGTCTTCCTAAGTACAAGTACATCACTCACTCTTCTCTTTAACACAAATTCATGAGCTATTCAACGGTTAATGTAGATCTTTGTGGCAATAAACTCGTTCTTCTGCAAAACACTAGCGTCCACAGATCTAAAACTCCTCGTAGCAGCTTTAATAAATAAACTGTAATAAAAGACCTTTCTGTGCCACCTACGTAGGTTGAAAACATCATGCTCCTTCATTCAAAACCATAATCTGGATTGTTGGAAAATCCCTTTTGTATCTTGACAGAGCATTGCGATGTCCCGCTACTCTTTATGAATGAAGTTCTTCCATCTAGCTCTGTGTTATCATGACCCAGTGCTGAGGTCCGCTCTCTTTTGTAATTATTCTCTCCTATATTTTTCAATCCTTTCACTCTATGCTGCATAGTGAGCATCTCTCATGAAGAGTGGTGCTGGAAGCATAAGTCAGTAGAGGTGGAGGTTCTGGACTCTGACATTCAGGGTGTGGAGTTCAGACAGATTGGCTACATCCTGCGCTGCTCTCTCTCCCATGCCATCACACTGGTGAGTACAATACCTTGGAAGGGGCACGTTTGTTCAGATTTGTGATGGCTGCCTATTTGCTCTATTGTTGTAGAATATGCTTTTTTGTGACTGAAAATGTGTTTTTTCCTGCAGGAGTTTTTCCAGGATGGAAGCAAACCTGAGAACGTTAGCGTGTACAACCTTTCTAAAGGAGTCAACCGCTTTTGTCTTTCCAAGCCTGGTGAGATCCAACCTCCTGACCTCTCATTTGTGAAACATGAAATGAATTAGCCCATCGACACAAGAAAAATAGCTATGCATCAAATTGTCCTTTTCCATAGTTTGAAGGACACTGTTTCAAGCCAAAAGGTCTGTGTCACAAACATCTAAATATAAAACTAGAGCAAAGTAATTATTCAACTAAAATGGCCTGTCCAGGTGTTTACAAAGTCACTCCTCGCTCCTGCCACCAGTTTGAACAGGATTTCTACACCTATGATACGTGAGTATAAACAAGCTTTATCTATTTACCTGCATGATGTGTTTTGTCACGTAGAAGTGAGTCAGTCATGTCTGCTGGTTCTAGGGACACATTGTATACCCCCACTTGCTGAAGATAAGATTCTGCCAGACATTTTGTATCTTCTGCCTCCCTTAGCCTCTCTAATTTTGTTTTTGTTTTCCTAGCTGTTGAAATAAATAAGATAGTGAATGAGATACCTTCTTCTTTTTTTATCCCCTCTATACATATACACACCATCACATAATGTATTTTTCTTCTGTTCAACAGGTCAGCACCCAGTATCCTAACCCTGACTGCAGTCAGACATCACATGACTGGGCTCATCACCACCGACAAGATACTGGATGTCACTGTCACCATAAAGTAATAGGCCTTGCTGCAACAGGGTTCTCATTCAGTAATCCTCTGCTTATTCTAAGTTCTAAATGCCAATTTGGTTTTATTTTTTTCTTGCTTCTGCCAGGTCATCCATCGAGAGCGAGCCTGCACTTGTGCTTGGTCCTCTCCGGAGCCAGGAGGAACAAAAGCAAGAGCAGCACCTGCAGGAGACTCATCTACACCAACAGGAAAGGGAGCGTCGCGCCGCGGAGGAGGAAGGAGGCATCCGGGAAGATACCCCCCCAATCAAGGAGAAGGCTGATGAACTTACTGGCCCCTACCACTATGAGTTCTCCTATTGGGCCAGGTAGGTTGTTGGCGCATGGCGCACACGACAACACATTTTCTAAATGTAAGTCTGTCCAATATTTCAACTATATGGAAGAAGCAAGAAAAGTTAAGCTTGATTTTTATGTCTTGCTTTTTATTTTGGCTTGCTATTCAAACTACTGACTTCTCTCTTTGATTATAATTGTCCAGGGCTGGAGAGAAGATCACGGTGACTCCCTCCTCTAAGGAGCTGCTGTTTTATCCGCCTGAAGTAGAAGCTACCATCACTGGAGGTAAGTTTCCCACAAACAATGATAATTTCTTCCTGATAACATATACATGTTGCAAACTTTATATAAATAAACATGTTTTATTAGAAATTGTTAGTGTGAATTCAGTGTTAACTGACCATTGCGAGCAAAAGTGATTTGAAACTCTAAGCTTGTGCTTATGTACTTTTATTCTATTTTTATTTCTTGTTTTCACTCCATATATGACTCACCATGTCACTCTGTGCCCTTGTCAGAGTCCTGTCCAGGCCGTCTGGTGGACATAACTGGGCGGGCAGGTCTCTTCTTAGAGGGCAGGGTATCTCCAGAGCTTCAAGGTGTCGCGATCTCCATCACTGAAAGGGGAGCTACTGTCCCACTCATCACTGTGGCCACCAATGAGATGGGGGCATACAGGTTGTACTACAACGTATTCTTTGGACCAGAAATGAAACTGTTCACCTGCTAGGCCTTGACAGATTAGTCACTGTGCAAGTACAACTAGGCAAAGAAGTGTTCTTATGCTCAGGATCACAGAAAACCTCATGTTGTGACTTTGTGACTGGGTGACTGTTTCATAAAGCCTCTAGAATAATGGGGTACTTTTTGCTAAAGTGGTCTTTGCGTTTTTTTAATCCAATATTAAGTAATTTTTTTTTTCTTTTTGGTTATTTGCTTAAACACGCTTAAATTCTAGTACCTTTTCTTCTCAGTATTTTCTCTTGGTTGTTAAGGTTCAAAATATTTGTGTTTCTTTTCAGCAAACTGCAAGTATCTTCCCTACTGTTTGATATCAGCACTTGATGTGATAAATCATCATTATCTGTACATGGCACTTCGTAAAACATGGACACAATGTTGTAGTAAATAATGCAATCCCTCCTATCCCAAATTCCAGTGTTGGTCCCCTCCACAGTGACCGGCAGTATAACATCAGTGCCAGCAAGGACGGTTTTGTTCTCAGCCCTGTCGAGGGCAACCAGGGAGACTTCAAAGCTTTCGCCTTGGCAGGCGTCACTTTCAAGGTAATGCACACATGAACATTGATACTTGGACGCACACCAGGATGATAATTTAACTTTTTGGTCCAGCGATGACAGTGGTTGGTGCATCCTTAATTTTACTAGCCACTTCAATATTGCCAGTTATTAGATTTTTGAAATAGAATTGGACCTCCAAGTGATGGTTGGGCTCTTGCCACTGGGACTGGTAGAATATCCAAATTAACCAGGTGTAGTTAATCTGTGTTTGGCAGGTTATATTTTCCAGGCAAGGCACAAATGTTCTTATAAAACTCACTTTATGGTCTGAGGCTTTTAATGAGTTGATTGGAATTAGTCATATAGCAAACCTTTTCTACCTTGGTGGAAGAACAGTCAATTTTTCTTGTTAGCAATGGTGTCATCATTGTGCACTTATGCCTTTTGACCATGTGATGCTCTGAATGGTAAAACCAAATCCACTCTTGTCTTTTTCTTTCCTCCTCAACTTTTTGACGTTTTTGTACTTTCTCTCAACGTAACAAACATGTTTTTTTGTCTTTCACAACATAACCAGCATCCATCTTGTGTCTTCCTGAAAGGGATGTTCTTGATGCTCCTCTATATATCACTCTCCTTCCCCTGCACACATCCCCTTCCATATTACAAATGTTAATCCTAGAAATGAATTAAAGAAAGATCAGGGAAAATAACTTTTCTTCAGTGGACTGCACCCTTTTAAGTGAGTCGTAAGCATTGCTGCTTGGGCATTTCCAGTCAGTAGCAACATCTGCTATAACAGGGCTTAACTGGGTGAAGTGATATCTTTTTTTTTTTCTTTCTGTGTGTCCTCTGGCGCTTCACTTCAACAGGTTTGTACTTTGTCTTAGGTTTTGGCTAGCATACTTTTTAGGTTTTATTAGTTTGCAGAGCATGTTGAAAAATTCCATAGTGGTTCTTTCATTGCTTAATCTATGAGGATTTGGTCTATTAATGTATGCTAGTGTGTATGCAGAGAACAGAGCCTCAAGGGACTAGAGGACTTTAACCATGTCTGGTTCAGTTTGACTTGCCATGTTGTGAAAAGTTGCAACATGAAGGGCACATGTCAAAACTTGAATTCACCCTGATCTACTGTATGTTAATTTTTTTACTTTAATGTTTCAATCTCAAATACTCCAGTTGAGTTCTTTTTTTGGCGTACACTTCCCTGGAGTCATTTTGAAACCGCTAACTAGTTTGTCGTTGTGGACACAGCGTTTGCCTGGCCTGTCCTCTTTATTGGACCAACCACTGCTGGGTGATGTAAAACTCATCACTTCCTATTGGGATTTTTGGTGGGAATGTCACCACAGACACACATTTGCATTTCTCCATATTACTGTAAATGTTTCATGTAATGTAAATGCACATATTTCAAGAAGAGGGTGGAACACAGGGTGACGTATAAGAGTGGAGGAAAGTGCACACAGGTGGACTATATCTTATGTAGAAGGTACGATCTGAAAGGGATTGGAGACTGCAAGGTGGTGACGGGAGAATGTAGTTAGGCAGCATCGGATGGTGGTCTGGAGGATGACTTTGGAGACCAAGAAGAGGAAGCAAGTGAAGGCAGAGCCAAGGGTCAAATGGTGGAGGTTGAAGAAGGAAGACTGTTGTGTGGACTTCAGGGAGGAATTACAGGCACTGGGTGGTAGTGAAGAATTGCCAGATGGCTGGGTAGCCACTGCAGAAATAGTGAGGGAGACAGCTAGGAAGGTACTTGGTGTGTCATCTGGACAGAGGAAGGAAGACAAGGAGACTTGGTGATGGAATGAGGAAGTACAGCAAAGTATGCAGAGGAAGAGGTTGGCAAAGAAGAAGTGGGATAGTCAGATAGATGAAGAAAGCAGACAGGAGTACAAGGAGGTGCAAACGGAGAGGTGGTAGAGAAAGGTGGCAAAGGAAAAGGTGTATGGTGAGTTATATGAGAGGTTAGACACTAAGGAAGGAGAAAAGGACTTGTACCGATTGGCTAGACAGAGGGACCGAGCTGGGAAGGATGTGCAGCAGGTTAGGGCGATCAAGGATAGAGAGGGAAGTGTGCTGACAAGTGAGGAGAGTGTGTTGAGAAGGTGGAAGGAGTACTTTGAGGGGCTGATGAATGAAGAAAATGAGAGAGAAAGAGAGACAGAGAGAGAAGGTTGGATGATGTGGGGATAGTGAGGCAGGAAGTGCGGTGGATTAGCAAGGAAGAAGTGAGGGCAGCTATGAAGAGGATGAAGAGTAGAAAGGTCGTTGGCCTAGGTGACATAACCTTGGGGGGCATGGAGATGTTTAGGAGAGATGGCGGTGGAGTTTTTAACTAGATTGTTTAACACAATCATGGAAAGTGAGAGGATGCCTGAGGAGTGGAGAAGAAGCATACTGGTACCGATTTTCAAGAATAAGGGCGATGTGCAGAACTGTAGCAATTACAGAGGTATAAAGTTGATCAGCCACAGCATGAAGATATGGGACAGAGTAA
Source organism: Lampris incognitus (assembly GCF_029633865.1). Taxonomy (NCBI): domain Eukaryota; kingdom Metazoa; phylum Chordata; class Actinopteri; order Lampriformes; family Lampridae; genus Lampris; species Lampris incognitus. Next base: position 28,202,832 of record NC_079215.1, read on the forward strand.
TAGAAGCTAGGCTAAGAGGAGAGGTGACGATTAGCGAGCAGCAGCATGTTTCATGCCACGAAATAGCACTACAGATGTGGTTTGCTTTGAGAATGTTGACTGAGAAGTATAGAGAAGGTCAGAAGAGGTTACCTTGAGTTAGAAATACCTTGTGTCTTAGTGGATTTAGAGAAAGCATATGACAGGGTGCAGAGAGAGGAGGTGTGGTATTTTATGAGGAAGTTGGGAGTTGCAGAGATGTATGTAGGAGTGGTGCAGGATATGTATGCGGGAAGTGTGACAGTGGTGAGGTGTGCAGTTGGAATGACAGATAGGTTCAAGGTGGAGGTGGGATTACATCAAGGATCGGCTCTGAGCCCTTTCTTGTTTGCAATGGTGATGGACAGGTTGACGGACGAGATCAGGCAGGAGTCTCCGTGGACTATGACATTTGCGGATGACATTATGATCTGTAGCAAGAGTAGGGTGTAGGTTGAGGAGAGCCTGGAGAGGTGGAGGTATGCACTGGAGAGAAGAAGAATGAAAGTCAGTAGAAGCAAGACGGAATACCTATGCGTGAATGAGAGGGAGGACAGTGGAATGGTGAGGATGCAAGTAGTAGAAGTAAAAAAGGCATATGAGTTTAAATACTTGTGGTCAACTGTCCAAAGTAACGGGAAGTGCAGAACAGAGGTGAAGAAGAGAGTGCAGGCAGGGTGGAGTGGGTGGAGAAGAGTGTCAGGAGTGATTTGTGACAGAAGGGTACCAGCAAGCATTAAAGGGAATGCTTACAAGATGGTTGTGAGACCAGCTATGATATGTGGTTTGGAGACAGTGACACTGACGAAAAGACAGGAGGCAGAGCTGGAGGTGGCAGAGTCGAAGATGCTAAGATTTTCATTGGGAGTGACGAGAAAGGACAGGATTAGGAACGAGTATATTAGAGGGACAGCTCAGGTTGGACGGTTTGGAGGCAAAGCAAGAGAGGCAAGATTGAGATGGTTTGGACATATGTGGAGGAGAGATGCTGGGTATATTGGGAGAAGGACGCTGAATATGGAGCTGCTAGGGAAGAGGAAAAGAGGAAGGCCAAAGAGGAGGTTTATGGATGTGGTGAGAGGACATGCAGGTGGCTGGTGTGACAGGATGATGCACAGGACAGAAAGAGATGGAAACGGATGATCTGCTGTGGCGACCCCTAACGGGAGCAGCCGAAAGTAGTATTAGTAGACTGCAGGGATTAAAGTTCTCTGTCAATTTGACGGATTTCCGTCATTTTGTCCGAGGAGGGCGAAAAAAAGAGAGAGTTCGAGCAAGAGAGAGAGACTGTGTGTGTGTGTGTGTGTGTGTGTGTGTGTGTGTGTGTGTGTGTGTGTGTGTGTGTGTGTGTGTGTGTGTGTGTGTGTGTGTGTGTGTGTGTGTGTGTGTGTGTGTGTGTGTGTGTGTGTGTGTGTGTGAACTAATGACACTGAGTTGCACGTGGAGTGCTTCACAGCTGTGGAATGATAACAGCATCGCTGAACTTTAACATAGGGAATAGTTGAGAGTAACTTAACGGATTGAACAACGGATTTGACATGATGGAATGACAACGGTAAGATTGCTTGTATTGCTATTGAATGTTCAATTAGTGAAAACGAGTCAACGGCAACGTAAAAACAATGGACAGATATATGGTTTGTTGGTTTAGCTGGCCAGCTGCGTATAGGCAGTGGCTGGCCACGCATTGCGTTTGGCAAGTTCACATTAGTTCATGTTTAACCTTTAACCTACCAAAAACCCAAACAATCATGCACTGCAGAGTAATTTGTTCCCTAGCGCTACCATCCTGATTAGCCATGGACTCACTTTTCATGAAGGATGGCTCTTATGTGTCCGGAAATAGACAACACAGTTAAAAATAAATGGAGACGGGCTTGGCTCCCCGAAACGGGGGGGGAACGACAAGCCCTTTAGTTTGTGGTGCAAAAAAAAAAAGGCAAGTTGTGTGTTATTGCACGGTATGCCACAAGAAACTACTGTATGGCAGTAATGGGGGAAAAGTTCTTGCTCACCATCAGACAGATGCGTGTCACAAGGCTGCATGCACTTCGCGTTCTCCAGAATACCTCCTCACTGCCGGGTGCAACAACCACTACAGCTGAGGTGCAACAATCCATGGCCGACCATGTGTGCAACCATGAAGTGCACATATGTTCGTTTATAGCGGAACATGACCTGTCACTGACTATCACTCAACCACTGGTCGATCTTACTCAAGCAGCTGCAGAGGACAAGCCTGCACTGTCAAGACTGACCATTTCCAATGCACACGCATCCTACCTGTCCACGCACGGTATTGCTGCACATAGGAAAACTGAACTGGCAAGTAAGTTGAAAACACATGTTTTCGTTAAATGCAGATGAGGCAACAAGTTGGAACATGGACAGGATTTGAAATGTTCTTGTTCACTTCTTTAATGAGAACATGGATAAGGTTCTAACTCAGCACCTGGCCTCGAGAAAAATCAACATAGCGGATGCCTCAACCCTCATTGAAGAATTGACCGACATTCTCCAGTCATACAGCCTGAACTGGACTCAGGTTGTTAGTATACTGTTGGACAATTGCAATGTAATGAGGGGGAAAAGGTCCGGAGTGGAGACGCAAGCCGGAAGACTAAACCCATCATTCCTGGACATAAGCGGAGACACAGTACACATGGTCTCAAATGCAGCCAAGGTCCTCTTAAATCCTTTTGAGTAATTTGTGGAAGATTTTTGCTCAGATGTCTATTATGATATCGAAAAATTCCCAAAACAAAAGGAATTTTTTTCAGCATTTCAGTTCTTCCTGCATTTACAAAAGAAGAGCCTGGTTCGTCCCATCAGCAGCAGGCTCCTGCAGATGTTGGAAGTGTGCGACAGAGTATGAGAGGTTATGGATTCGCTGATTGTGCATTTCTACAGCGTCCTGTCTCCTCATGAGCAACACAAACACAGGTACAATAGCATTAGCATATATGTTTGCCTAATTTGGATACATTCATGATAAAAAAATAAAGGTTATAATACAGAAATATTGTATGTGGGTCTATATTGATAAGTTTCATTCTGATTGGGCCTACTAGTACAGAGAAAATAGATGATATAATATGAGTGTAGGTGGGTGGGTGAGTTTTAAGGCCAGGCACCATAGTTGAATAGAGACAAAATAAATCTTGTTCGTCAATCAGAATGAAACTTATTAATGTAGACACATACAATATATTACTGTATTATAACGTTTTGGTTTTTTGTTTTACATGGAATTTTGCTAATTAGGCCAACTCATGAAATAAGTCAGAGCAAATATAGGAATTGACCTATCTCTGAGCCCGCTCTCTTTTCTTGTTCCTCTAATCACAACTGTTGCCAGACCAAGAAAAGAGGGCAAGCTTTCAGATGGGTCCATTTCAGGTGTGTTGTCTTCGCTTAATCTTATGTGTATAATGCTCTATATGATGTAGGTGGCTGTTGAACCAGGTTCTCAACAAGCATCAAGTGACACCTGATGAGAAGGCCAGGATCAGTCTTTTCTGACAGCAAATGGCAAAATCTGCAAGACTCAGAACAGTGGTCAACAAAAACCGGAAGATACGCATCAGTGTGCAGCTTTTCTCAAGAGTTCGACAAGCTCACAGCCTTCATAGATCTATACAGAGGTATGTTCAGTCAGTTTTCTTTTTTGAGTGGTTTAGTCAAAGTCCTGTGCCTAGTTGAAATGATTTAGTAGTTCATGTTCAAAAACCTACTAGTGTCTCTGAATGAATGAGAGATGGATACCAAATAATTTGTATATTTTAGTTATCACTCCTAAAGCCAATGCAAGATATTAAATCAATAAAAGGGTGCAATTACTGATTGACATAGATGTAGTAGATATTTTATATTATTCTAATGTAATGAATTGTTTGCTCAGTAGCTTTGTTATAACCATCTACACATCTAGAACTTTTCCGTTATCAAAACAGGAAAAGGGTAAAATACTTATTTTCATGCCACTGCATTCAGTGTTGTTGTGTTTATTTTGAAGACCCTATTTGCAACTGACTGTTAATGTTGTAATAAAGCATGGGCAAGGAAAGTAGTGGGCTCCTGTGATCAGGAATGTATGCTTAAACATATTCATCTACTGTTCTAATCAGGTTCTAATGTGATTTTCAGGTGTGCTTCCAACATTCCAGGTGTTCCTGAAGAAGCTGCAGAATGAGAAGCCCATGCTCCATGTGCTGCATGCTGAGATGATGCTACTTGTCAGGGAACTCCTCTCCAAATTCATGAAGCCTGAAGCCATCTCCGTGGGGGTGAATGACTTGCTGAAGCTTGATGTCCAGAAGAGAGAGCTGCAGTACCCTGACAAAAGGCTGTTTGTGGGGAGATACAGCGTCTTTGCCTTGAACAAGGCTAGAGTGGAGAAGAAGCCCTGGGCACAGAAGGTCTACAATTCTCTTAGGGAAGGCTACATCAAGGCGGCAGCATTCCTCCTGAAAAACCTTCCCCTCAAGAATTACATCATCACCTCTTTGTCTGTGCTGGCACCAGCACTGATTTTCCAGGAATCAGTCCAAAGGGCATTCAACACCTTAGCCAAAGCCTTACCAAATGTTGTGAAATCTGAGGAGCTGGGTGAACTGGATGACGAGGTGCAAGCCTACCGGATTGACTCAGATCTAGGAGCACAGGCCAGATGTTGTGAGGAGAATACTACACGAATCGATGTTGACTGGTGGAGTAAGATCTTTGCCTACAAGTCACCCAAAGGAGGGATGAGATTCCCTATCTTGGGGAAGTTGGTAAAGGCTCTTCTGTCAGTGTTCCCTGGCCCTCTTATTGAAGGATCGTTTAACCTCATGGATGACATCATTGAAAATGATAGGGCCAGGCTGAACATTGAAACTTATGAAGGCTTAGCCATCATCAGGCTTAGCCATCATCAAGTCCCACATGGAAATTAGCCCTGCATTGAGTTCATGCATGTCCATTTATGAGCAATACCAGAACCATCTGAAGAAGAAGGAGATCATTGACAACCAAAAGGAAAGGAAACCGAGGGAAGCTGTGAGGGTCCTCTCAGCAGTTAAGATAAGCAAAGTAAGGAAAGGTTCCCCCTATTCTGCTGTTGCTAGAGCCTCCTCTTCCTCCTCCTCCACTCCTGGAGCCAGAGCCACTGCTGCTACAGCCTCCTTCTCCACTCCTGGAGCCAGAGCCACTGCTGCTAGAGCCTCTTCCTCCACTCCTGGAGCCAGAGCCACTGCTGCTACAGCCTCCTCCTCCTCCACTCCTGGAGCAAGAGCCACTGCTGCTAGAGCCTCCTCCTCCTCCACTCCTGGAGCCAGAGCCATTGCTGCTAGAGCCTCCTCCTCCTCCACTCCTGGAGCCAGAGCCACTACTGCTACAGCCTCCTCCTCCTCCTCCTCCACGCCTGGAGTCAGAGCCCCTGCTGCTAGAGCCTCCTCCACCTCCACTCCAGGAGCCAGAGCCACTGCTGCTACAGCCTCCTTCTCCTCCACTCCTGGAGTCAGAGCAACTACTGCTACAGCCTTCTCCTCCTCTTCCACTCCTGGAGTCAGAGCAACTGCTGCTACAGCCTCCTCCACTCATGGAGTCAGAGTCCCTGCTGCTGTAACTAGTCACCACAAGAAAAACATCAAACTGGTAGCCAAGCTTCAGGCATTTGGTTTCACTGCCCAGAAAAAAATGAAAATTTGATTGCACTTAGTGTTATTTTATTTATTGTTTGTGCTGTTTGTTTGATGCACACATTATTGCACATGTTATTTTAATGCTGGTGCTGTTTGTTTGATGTTTCAATGAAATGTTTTTCTGCTCATAATTTCTGTCTTTAGGTATACCATTTTTCAATAGTTGTTCGTTTCAAGTTCTACCACTAGGAGGCAGTGTCTGCTAGCGCAACAATGGATGTGAATGGAGTTATAAAAAGTTCTCATTGTTTCATTCATTGTTTTATTTTGTTAATGTAGATGGTTGATTATTCGAAAGAGTAAAGACTGAGACAAGCTTTGCAAAAAAAAGAAGAAATCAGTTTAATTTCAAAATGACAAAAAATAAAACTGGCAACAAGCTGTTCAAAAGCATCTTCTTCCTTTAAAACACTATTGGTCTTGAGTATTTAAACTTGAAGGCTGCATTAAAGAACAGCAGCAATAGTTTATTTAAATTTGGCATTAGAGAACAACAGCAATGGTTATGTGTTGAGTGGTGCCGAAATCTCATAATTTTACACATGGTAATTTTCACGAAAAATATTTCAGTCAAAAGATTTTTTCTTTTTTTGCTTTAATCCCCGAGACTATAAATGCAAAGACTTTCATCAGTGGCCGATAGGCTGGATCGTCATTGTGTCACCTCATTCAGCGATAGATGGTAACTTAATGGACATTTGTCTTTATGCATGCTCAATAATCCAGGTAAGGAAATCACAGAAAGTTGAATCAGTTCAGCTGGACACAACGTTTATTGAGAGAAAGGTTTCATCACTCATCTAAGTGACCTCTTCAGTCTCAACTGCCTGCAGGTATCCCTTCCCTTGTAAATGGCACAGTGGCATAATGACCGAATATCTAATATTAAACCGATCGTTGTTTTCGGTCGTTATGCCACTGTATTGTTTATGAGAGTGGGGATACCTGCAGTCAGTTGAGACTTAAGAGGTCACTTAGATGAGTGATAAAGCATTTCTCTCAAAAAAACCGTTGTGTCCAGATGAACTGATTCAACTTTCTGTGATTAACGGACATTTATTTAAGTTAGAATCTTAGAGATTTTTGCTTTGTAGCGTTTCTGCATAGCTGGCCAGCGAGTAGGCTATGGCTTTTTCTTAACTAATGGGTTACCCTTAGGCAAGAAAAAGTCATTCTTCCACAAGTCCTGATTAGCATCTCTTATTAAGCCATGAATCTGTCATTATATGCAGCCAACTAACTCTCAAAGCAGATCCCATAACTGTGCACATCACCATCCAGTGTACTAAAAATGATGGATTCTTGAGCGGCCTTTGTCACCCAGTAAGATAATTCACCCAGCATTCCATCCTTGTGGTCTAGGTTTCTGCTCTATGTGGTCCATGGGCAGAATTTTAAATGGCCCAAAGAGACTCTTCAGAAATGTATCATTATAGATCCTAAATGATAATAAATGTTGAAGCTCTATCATCTCTCAAGCTAATGGCTTTGCTGAACGTGAAAATGCATGATGTGGAGCATGTGGTTCTCAGATGGTTTTGCAAAACAAAAAAAAGACCATTTAAGTATAGTTGAATCAGTTTTCCACTTTGCAAATAAGAGAGATACTTGAAGGATAGTTGAATCAGTTTTCCACTTTGCAAAAAAAGTGTTAATTTAAGGATCATTTTCAGCTTTGCAGTGTGTAGTGAACAAGTGTTGAAGATTGTTCACCTCCACCTAAAATTCAGGCAAAACTTGGACCTGCCTTTAACTCAAAGGATTGATGTCAAACTTGTTTTCGGATTGTGACATGTACTGTTTTCAAACTCTCTGTCCATTGCTTTCACCTGCATTTTTATCATGATCTTGTTGAACGAGCGTCATGAGAGCAATCTCTAACCATCTGTCTCCTCCCTCTATCAAATAGATCAAGTCAGAGGATGGCCAGCCTCTTTCAGGCGTCCTCTTGTCTCTGAGTGGTGGACAGTTCCGTTCCAACTTGTTAACTCAGGACACTGGCCTACTCACCTTTAACAACCTGGTAAGAAACCAGTCCACTTCCATGGCTATTAAAGTCATTTTGTAAGTGTAAAGCACCAGTCCTCCATTTTTTAAGCTTATTGAATGAATGCTTTGTGCTCCAGCAAAAGTGTATATTTATTCTCTGCATTCTGTCTGATATAATCGCTTTTTGTTGGAATCCTCTGCAACACTCAGAGTCCTGGTCAGTATTACTTCAAACCCATGATGAAGGAGTACCGTTTTGAGCCTGCCTCTCAGATGATCACAGTAGAGGAGGGCCAGAGTCTCAGCATTGTCATTACTGGCATCAAGACAGCATACAGGTATACAGAACAAAAAGATTCATAAACATTTTCAAATATCTGCTGTGTGTGATTCCACTCATTTCAGTCAAGGCATTAAGCTTTGTAGTACAGGTTTTTAGCATCTATATATTATTATTTCCTTGCCTTGCCATGTCATGATGTAGCATCTCACTGTCAACCAGTAGGGGTGGGAATCTTTCGGAATCTCACGATTCGATTTGATTTCGATTCTTGGGATCATGATTCGATTCAAAATCGATTTTTCGGTTCAAAAGGGTTCCTGATGCAAAATTGATTCTAGATTTGGTACATAGGGGTGCTAATTTTAGTATCTACTCCAGTCCGCTGTGCGCTAAGAGAGGCGGTATGGCAAATTATGGCAGGAAAGCAGACTAAAGTGTGTATGCGATTATGAAGTTTTTATATTGTAAAAAGTTATATCAATTGATTACAATAATGTAAACACACAAAGGCAAACCTAACCTTTCTCAGTAAAAAAGCGACGCAATGGTATGTTGTACTTTGGCTCAATTGTCTGGATCATAAATCTAAAACCTTCATCGTCGACTACGCTGTAGGGGTGCAGGTCTTTTGAAATGAAACAGGTGATGACTCTTAATTATTTTTTTATGCCAGGCTGGGAGTGTAGTGTGCATTGGTTGTTTGTTAATGTTGCAGGAGGTCGTTGTTCCACTTCTTTCAACTCTGAGTGATGGCGTACGACATGAGCCCTAACATTTGTAGTGTTCCTGAAATACTTAACTTTTTTTTTGCAAATCTTGCATATTGAATGAGTCATGTCAAGGTCCTTCTTCCCTGGGAGATTGTAAAATCTAAAATGTGCCAAAACGCTTGCCTTCAATGATGATGGGACTGGCTGAATTTGTTGCTGCTCCAATTTTTAGAAAGGCTACCAAGAGCTAATGTTAGCGGCAGCTGACTAGCCACTGTCATGTTTTCTGGAAGCCGGAACAGGTATGTGGCAAATCAACATTGCCAGCAGCGAGGAGGTTAAGACTGAAAAAAAAAACACGTTTTAAAAAAGTCAATTTTTTGACTTTGTGAATCTATTCAGAATCATAGAAGATAAGAATCACGGTTCTTATGTGAATCAATTTTTCCCCCCCACCCCTATCAACCAGTAACATCTGTTTTTGAAAAGAATTGATTTAAGCCCCAGCATGATCACAAGACAAGCTGTTTCATGGTCCTTTGTTCACATCCTCAGCTGCTACGGTGCGGTGCAGTCCCTAAGTGGGGATGCAGAGAGAGATGTGGCAGTGGAGGCGGTGGGCCAAGGAGAGTGCAGCCTATACAGCGAGGACACCATCACCGATGAGGAGGGCCGCTTCAGACTCAGGGGTCTTCTGGTGAGAACACCATGGGCTGTGACAATTGAGTGGAAGGGCTTTAAGCTGTACCGAACCGGGGGGCCATTTCTCACAAAGGAAGTACATCATAGTCAGTGTAGCTTTGCCTTAGCTAGGCTACACAAAACTTAACTTTGGTAGTCGCTGGGCAACCAGTCTCAACAGTGTGGTCATCCACTTGCTCTGTCAACCATGACTTTTCGAATTATGCTGTGATCAAGTTCAAGTAACAACGGGGTTATATCCAACCAGGGTATTTCTATTAAGAGTAGCTTATGTAGAATACCTTAGGGACCACCAAGATGGTGCCGCAGATGGCAGCCTCGGTTCTGCGCTCTAAGTACTTTTTCTTTTTTTGTTTATTTGTTTAGTTTCCAGCTCTCATTCTCTGATCACATTCAACAGCGAAGAACTGTTAAACCCCCGACTACCCTCTGGTCAAATTTTTTACTGTTTTTCATTGATCTAGAAAGTTTTACCGAGCTTTTAGTTAGAGGAGCAGCAGCTCTATATGGGCTTCGCTGGAGCTGATGACAGGGGAAGTGAACCGGAGCGCTCGTTAAACTGTAATAGCAGGGATTTCGACCTGCTCTCCCCTGAATCCACATAACGAATGTCAGCTCTCTGGCCAACAAGATGGACGAACTGCTGCTCCTCAATAGAACAAGCATGGACTTTTTCAGATCCACCATCCTGTGCCTCACTTAACACTAGAATGACTGGGATTTCACTCCTATCTAAAATGACCATGGGCAGTCAAAATGACCACTGGTTTTTAAACTCTATATTTTGTCAGGATAAATACCCAGTTGAGATATTAATGCATTGCATATGTTAGTATGTCTGTTAGGAAATGACTGATACCAAAATTAACATTTTAACAACTATAATGCTATTTTTAAACAATTTAAACTTCAGAGAAACATGATCGAACTTGAATAGCAACATTGAAAAAGTGAAAATATTACCTGAAAAACGAAAGGGAAAACACATATTGCTAATTTGACAACTGTAACAAGGCCTATAAAACGTGAAATGTAAAAAAAGAACTGAAAATGAATATTGAAACAATTCCAGACAACGATTGGAACTTAAAAACTTAAAAATAGTCTAGACTCACTAGCCCTTGGCTAACAGGTCGGACCCTTTAGTTGACTGTTTAGTGCAGTCCCCCATGGTGTGGGTAACCTGGGTTCATGTCCCGGCTGCCCCCCAAATTCGCTACATTGGTGTCAGAAGTGGATGGTGAGACTGTGAGGCCATCGGAAGCACGTGCGCCCAGAAGCGTGAGGGAGCTGATGTGCTGAAGGATGGGGACGCGCTTCCTGAAGGAGGGGGGTGGTGTAACGACCACGTATGACTAGACTTGCTAGCCCTTGGCTATCGGGTCGGACCCTTTAGTCAACTGGTTAACGTAGTCACCCATGGTGCGGGAGACCTGGGTTCGCGTCCCGGCTGCAGCAGTTCCCGGCTGTCCCCTGAATTCACTACACTCTATATTCTGTCAAGATAAATACCCAATTGAGATATTAATGCATTACATATGTTAGTATGTCTGTTAAGAAACTAACTGACACCAAGATTATCATTTTAAAAACTTTTAATACCATTTTTTCAAACAATTTAAAATGGTCGCTGTCCAACACCTGTAACGCGTCGGTGGTAGTCATGGTGTGTCTGTAACGGCGTCTGTAACCAGACATGTTGGCAATAATCAGCAATCAAATTTAGGCTATTTCTCTGCACTAGAGAATGCTAGTTTTTTTTTTCTAGGACAGAGGAATGAACTTTGCGAAGGAAATGATGCGACCAAAACGTCATAGATAGTGACATGATGCACACGATCATGCGCAGATTACGAGCAGTTGCTCATGGTCGTTTTTTTTTTTGTGCAATTTATCTAAAACTCATTTTAAATGCAAATATATGCAATTTTAGGGGAATTTGGGGTGCGGCAGGTCTGTATCTATTTTTCACAAAGTTATTAAACTTTGAAAATCCAAAATTGTCATAATGACCCTCTTGGTCATAATAGTGTTAAACCTGACTTGGTGGGCATACACATACACCGGACAGCATACTCCATCTGCCACACTTCCAATTCCTCTGAGCGGACCGTGAAATGCAGCTAACAGGGGAAAAAATGGGGCAGTAGAATCTGCTTCTATATAAACGAAGGTTGATGTACAGATGTTACAGTGTTGAAGAAATCATGCAGCCCTCACTTACAGACCATTTTCACTGACTATAAACCATTGTATTCAGCGCGGGAGTTTTCATCATTTATTGTGGTTGGTGTCTATATTCCAACCCCCCAGGCCTGTGTTAGTGAGGCGTTAAAACACCTGGCTGACCAAATAATACACATGGAGCATGAATATCCAGACTCCCTTCTCATTATCCCTGGGGATTTTAACAGAGCAAATCTTAGCCACAAACTGCCAAAATACAGACAGCACGTTAAGTGTCCCACCAGGGACAAAAACACACTGGATCATTGCTACACAATATTTTTTTCTTCTTTTATATATATATATATATTTGTTTTATTTTTTTCTGATTCTGTGTGTGATATTCATGTGTAGGATCTCAAGGCGCAGCCTAGGTGAGGAGTGTGTCCGTTTTGGGAACCTCAGAATTGCATCCCTGCTTTCGCAGATGATGTGGTTTTGTTGGCTTCCTCAGAACATGACCTCCAGCATGCACTGGAGTGGTTTGCAGCTGAGTGTGAAATGGCTGGGATGAGAGTCAGCATCTCCAAGTCTGAGGTCATGGTTCTCTACCGGAAAATGGTGGATTGCTCCCTCTGGGTTGGGGATGAGTTGTTGCCTCAAGTGAAGGAGTTCAAGTATCTCGGGGTCTTGTTCACGAGTGAGGGTAGGATGGAGTGGGAGATTGACAGGCGGATTAGTGCAGCATCAGTAGTAAATGCGGACGTTGAACCAGACCGTTGTGGTGAAGAGGGAGCTAACGGAAGGCAAATTTACCAGTCAGTCTTCATTCCAACTCTCACCTATGGTCATAAGCTTTGGGTAGTGACCGAAAGGGTGAGATCATGGACACAAGCAGCTGAAATGAGTTTCCTCCATAGGGTGTCTGGGCTCAGCCTTAGAGATAGGGTGAGGAGCTCGGACATCCGGAGGGAGCTCGGAGTAGAGCCGCTGCCCCTTCACGTCGAAAGGAGCCAGTTGAGTTGGTTCGGGCATCTGATTAGGATGCCTGCTGAGTGCCTTCTTTTGGAGGTTTACCTGGCATTGCCAACTGGGAGGAGACTCCGGGGTAGACCCAGAACTCGCTGGAGGGATTACATGTCCAATCTGGCCTGAAAACGCCTTGGGATCCCCCAGAAGGAGCTGGAGGGCGTTGCTGGGGAGAGGGACATCTGGAGTGCCCTACTTAGCTTGCTGCCATCGTGACCCTACCCTGGAGAAGCAGCTGAAGATGAATGAATGCTTTTTCTTTTTTTTTTGGCATTTTCTGCCTTTATTTGATCGTGATAGTAGAGAGAGAGACCGGAAAGGCAGGGGAGAGAGAGGGGATGACATGCAGCAAAGGGCCCAGGCTGGATTCGAACCCAGGCCGCTGCGGTAGGGGCTCAGCCTTATGTGGTACATGCTCTACCAGGTGAGCCACTGGGGCGCTCCCATTGCTACACAATATTAAAGGATGCCTATCGCGCTGCACCCCTTGCAGCCTTGGGACTCTGATCTCTGTCTGATTCATCTTCGCTCCACCTACATGCAGAAACTAAATTCTGCAAAGCCTGTGGTCAAAACTATGAGGAGATGGACCAACGAATCAAAACTGGAGCTTCAGGCCCGCTTTTACTGCACTTTGGAGTGTTTTTCAGGCTGCATCTACAGACCTGGATGAACTTACTGACACTGTGACATCTTACATCAGCTTTTGTGAGGACATGTGTGTATCCACCAACACTTTTTGCACCATCAATAACAATAAACCCTGGTTCACAGCAAAACTCAGGTAGCTTCATCAGGCCAAGGAGGAAGGAGGCCTACAGGAGCGGAGATAGGATTCTGTACAATCAAGCCAGAAACACACTGACAAAAGAGATCAGAGTATCCAATAGGGGCTACACTGAAAAGCTGAAAAATGGGGTTTCATCTAACGATCCTGTGTCTATGTGGAGAGGCCTGCAGGACATCATCAACTACAGGAAATCCTCCCCCCACACTGTAGAGAACCTTCAACTAGCTGATGTCTTGAATGTTTGTTACTGCAGGTTTGATCAGCCCACTTTCACACCCCTCACCCTCTCCAACTCAGACATCATACAACCAACTGTACCCACTGCCATCACCCCTCCTCTACCCCCTAACTCCCAACCGGCACGTGAAGAGGATGTGTGTCAGCTCTTCCAGAGGCAGAAGATCAGGAAGGCACCAGGCCCAGATAGCGTGTCACCCTCCTGTCTGAAAGTCTGCGCAGACCAACTGGCCCCCATCTTCACATGGGTCTTCAACAGATCACTGTAACTGTGTGAATTCCCTTCCTACTTCAAATGCTCCACTATCATTCCTGTCTCCAAGAAACCCTCCATCATTTGACTGAACTATCACAGGCCCATTGCCCTGACATCTGTGGTCATGAAGTCCTTCAAGAAACTGGTGTTGACCCACCTGAATGACATCACAGTCCCCCTGCTGGACCCCCAACAGTTTGCCTACCAGTCAAACAGGTCACTGGATGATGAAGTCAACATGGGACTGCACTACATCCTGCAACATGTCAACTCCCCAGGGACATACACAAGGATCCTGTTTGTGGACTTCAGCTCGGCATTCAACACCATCATCCCAGAAGTCCTACTCAACAAACTCATCCAGCTGACAGTGCCCACCCCCACCTGTCAGTGGATAATAAACTTCCTGACAGACAGGAAACAGCCAGTGAGGCTGGGGAAAATCACATCCAGCACCTGGAGTACTGGCACCCCACAGGGATGTGTGCTCTCCCCTCTGCTCTTCTCCCTCTACACAAACCAAGCCGGAGGTAACACAGGGATTCGAACCAGAGATCCCCGTGTGGGTAGGCAATGGAATAGACCACTACGCTACCCAGACGCCCTGAAAATGTAGACATTCTAAGTTGAAGTAATGTTGTCTGTTAGAGAGGTGAAAAGACGGCGGTTAGAGGAAAATTGTAGATAGTTCAAATGCATATATATGTAAATAGGTATGTCAGTGCCCATAATTAAGACACAGTAATAACAAGCATAGCTGCAATGAGTTACACCATTAATGTGACGGGTGCAAAGGAAAGGCTGTTGCCTCAGTACAAAATCGATATCTCTTAACAGTCCCAGAAAAGCAAGATGGTTCAAACATTCTTAATATTCATTTGTTTTTGTTTTTTTAATTATGTTTTTCTATAGAACAGGTACAGATACGTACAATCCCAGTATGACATCACATTTTCACAAGTTTATTAAATCTAAGCTAAAAACGAAATAACTGTCGATGAACAGAATAAAACCAATGCTTTAATATGATCTAAAGGGGTAAAAAGTAAATTTAGATTATAATTAAAAACAAGAACATAGATAGAAAGCCATAAGCCATTGAGCAAATGGGTTAGAGGCTAGGAAAATATTCATACAAAACATTGTTCTCAGCATTTTGAAAGCCTTAATATTTCTCAGTTGTAGACTTATTCCTTGAGCAGGGGGAGATTTACGTTAATGTCGGAATCGGAATTCTATTAGCCCAATTAAGTTTGCACAGCAAATTACAAGAAGCTTGACCTGGTGGATGTTCCCGTTAAACACACAGAGATAACACGCCAGCAGAACATCTAAGAATAGAAGTCAAGACAGTAATGTAATCTAGGGAATATTCTCCATCGGCATGAAAAAACGGTTAATTTTACAAACAGGAAAAATGCAGATTGTATGAAACTATTCTTACAAATAGAGCATTGCACTCTTACAGGCGCCCCCTGGTACCCACTCTCCCTTCTCACATTGGAGATGCATTTGTTTTCTTAATTGTAACTTTGTCTATTACTCATTTCTTTTTTCTTTTTTTTTCTTTTTTTTTTTTTTTGGTAATAAATCAGTTGTTCCATCTGCCAAACTTTTGTGGTGATATCTCCTTATGTTTTATGGTCTTTGTCGACACCAAATTCAGTTTCACGAGGCTGTAACATGCACAGAAAACAAAACAAAAAACACAGGAATCACCTAATTTGACTTAATTGTTTCCTTACAGCCAGGCTGCAAGTATGTGATCCAGTTGCGAGCTGAAGGAAATGACCACATAGAACGAGCCTTGCCCCAATACTGGGCCGTAGAGGTGAGCAATAAAAGCAATAATATATGTTGAATGCATTGGCGTTGATAATCCATACGTGAGTTGAAATTTTAGAGTTGGCTTTGAGAGTCCACAATTGTCTGTTGTTTGGCAAAAGTGAGCCCCTAATCCCTTTCACCAGGCTAAAAGTAAGTTGATGCACTTAATTTCATGTAATCAACACACCATATGAGTTGTGCATCGATTAACAGAAGTCAAGTCTGTGACTGATTTAGAAGCGCTAGGCTCTATTCTTTACGCTAAGGATTGCTTTTGGTTTTCTGTCTGTGACATTAAAAACATCATTTAGGTCGGCAGCAGTGACATCGAGGGAGTCAATATAATTGCCTTCAGGCAGATCAATCAGTTTGACCTCAGCGGGAACGTCATCACCTCGCCTGAACACCTGCCAACATTATCGGTGGGCCTAGTTGTGTTGTCTGCCTTCCAAAGTCACTGGCCCATTTTTATATTGCACTTATATTTGATTTTATTTATCTTGCTATGTTTTTAATATTTCGCTCTCCTCTTTTTTTTCCCCCCATCTTGTCCCCAGGTGAAACTCTATAAGAGTGATAATCTGGACAATCCTATCAACAGTGTGTCCCTGGGACAATCTCTGTTCTTCCACTTCCCACCTCTGGACAGAGATGGAGAGGTACAAACCTACAAAACTCTGAGTCTAGGTTTACTAAACTACCCCCCCCACCCCAAAAAAATAACAGAAAAATTAAGAAAAACAAGATTTCGAATTTTTCCAGCCATCCTCAAACATTATCATAAGTGTGATAAAGAGACCACAGTATATCGGCGGCAGAAACATGTACCGTGTAATTGGAGGCTGTCTTTCTAGCTTAACACCATTCTTTTAATACCTAGTGAATAGCACACATTCAACCAGGGGGAGGTGGGGAAAAGATTAGGGAAATTAACTGGTGTAGCGTTAAGACAGAATAAAAACTTGCATACATGTGTACTTACACACAGCTCACATGAGGACCACTGATGGAGACTGTTGAAATCAATTGTTTCTCCTCTTCACTTCTGTTTCATTTGTTTCTCTGTCTTTCTTCTGGCCTTTTCCCTACTCTTTTCTCCCCTTCTGTCTCTCCAGGGTTATGTACTGATGCTGTACTCCACGTTGCCCCGCACCCAGTATGACTTCACTCTGCCCCAGGTCTCCTTTACCTCTACTGGCTACCACAAGCACATCACTCTCACCTTTAACCCCAATGTAAGACACAGGTGCCTTAATACCAGGCTGTGGAACATTTTACTTTTATGAAAGGAACACTGGCATTTTCTAATGCCTATTATTTTAAGCCCTGTTTTCCTCTCTTTAGTAACTGAGTGATGGGTAGCAGAATATTTTCAATTGACTCAATATCAAGCAAGCTAGTGTCAGCAACAGTACATGCCAAATACTGTACTCAAAAAGCACCTTTTGGCACTAAAAGAATATTATAAGAGGAATCTAAAGAGCTTTAGCCACAATTTATGTCAAGGAGCGGAAGTCTAGCTCAGAAATCCCGTGAGGAGTGAAATGTTGCAGGAAGAAAACAGTGGAAATGTGAGAGAGTTGGAGTGAAGGGCAAAAAAAAGTCTATCACTGCACTGACTGACTGTACTGGGATTGTCTTTTCCTAATGGAGGATGTTTTCAGACACCTGTCAAAAGATTCTGAGCCTGTTTATGCCAAAAAAGAGCTCTCTCAGTGGGCGTTATTTAGTGAGCAAATTTGCCCTGAAGGATTAGATTGCAGCTTGGTGCGCAACAGTCAGCTGACGCAAGTTTGCTCAATACCAAATCAGTTTAAAAGATTTCACTACTTATTGCTAGATTGATTCCAAACATTACAAAAATAGGGCTTATGTTGGGGAAAAAAAGCCAGAGTTTTTTTAAGTGTTTTTTTATGTTATACATATGGGGGAATCTATGTAATTCTGTTATTTTTAAGTTTTTGGTGTGGGGGCAGTCCATTACTTGGGATAAAGTAGCTGATAACTCATGTTAAGCCACACTATTACGACAAATTTGCTAACTGTGTGTGTGTGTGTGTGTGTGTGTGTGTGTGTGTGCGCATGTGCGTGGATCTCTATTTTGCTCCTCAGCGTAAAGTGCCTGACCAGGATGTTGCCCAGGGATCCTACATAGCCTTGCCTCTCACATTACTACTGCTGTTGGCAGCGTACAATCATGAGAAGGTTCTGTATTTGCACCAGCACACACAAAACGCTCTTATGATCAGATAGTTTTGTTTTTTTTATGTTGTTGGTCAGTATCCACTGCCTTGGAAAAATCTTAAACATTGGTTATGGAAAATTATTCAAACCAACTGGGAGTTTATAAACCCTACTTGTATAGTGTTCAATATGTTGCCAGTTTATATTTAAGTCAAATATGATTTGAGACAAAGAGGCATTTTCAATATCTCATATACCTATTCTGCCGTATAATTCATTCTCAGCACCTCAATTTCAACTGTAAAGTGAGACTGAGACTAACGCATCTTCTCTGTCCGCCAGGTGATTCCTCTGCTGCTGCAGCTGGTTAACCGTATCCAGGGTGTGCGGAGCATGGCTCAGGTCAGTGGTGACAGCACTGCTCTGGATGAAGCTAAACGCCAGGCCAAGAGACAGAAGGCCAGGCGGACATGAGGACACACACTTCAGGACATAGGGGTGGTGGGGTCTCAAACCATACCCTAGTGCACTAGGTGGTTCACTACCATACTTGACTAGCTCCTCAGAGCACTTGGGTAAAATGTTGTGTGTATTTGTTTGCATCTGTAGATGCAGGTAACAGCTGTTGCTAGTACTTACTATGGTATGATTTGAAAGTGAGCCCAAAGTGAAGGCTGAAGTGAACTACTCAATGTTCGGTACCGTTTCCACGTCCGCCCATCAGCTGGATGGGTTCAGCACTACCATGGCTGAACCTTCAACAAGTTTGTCCTTCTGTTTTTGTAATGTTTTTTTTTCTTTTTCTTTTTTCTAAAACACTGATAAAATTGTCATTTTTTGTCATAGAATGTGAGCCATTTTCTACATTTTTAGTTTGTCTAAAACAATTAGGATGCGTCGGTTTCATTTTGAAATTGCTCAAATGCTTTACAGTCGTTTAAGGACTTTGATGGTTTTCTGACAAAAGGTCCCTCTAATCACTAACAGAATGAAAGAAATCGAGTGACAGCTCTACTAATAAAAAGAAGAAAAAAAATCTGTTTGTTTGGAACTGAGTTTGAAAGTGAATTGACCCCTGCTTTACAGTACCACCATAAATGACACATGATTGTTTATGATGACTGAAACACAGGTTGACAAGCCAACTTAAAGCTTCATACTACTGTCAGCTATGGTACTAGGGGACTCATGTAAAACACTGTTTTCTCTAGTGGTATTTTATGTTTGTAGTGTGATGCAAGATGGCGTTGAGTCCGTTTTATCCCTTTGCTTAAGAAGGTGATTTGAAAGTTTGTTTGTTTTTTTGGGAGGGGGGGGCAGATGACATTTGAATATGGGTTTCATATACAGAGGTTTTGGTGAAGAAATGCAGAAATATGGTTGGGAGCATGGGGAAAACTGGTAGTTGATTAATTTATACACTTTCGTCCTGTCAGATGTGAATGTTGAATGAGTTTGTATGCTAGCAAATTACTTTTACTCTTCTTTTTGAATTGTCAGATTTAGTATATTACAAACTAATTTAAGGGCAAGATGAGTCATTTCCATGGGAGATTATGTATGCCCTGGGCAGTGGGTATGATTATAGAAAGTGTTTTCTAAATGGTTTGGCATAACCTTGGGTTAAAGTTTGAAAATTGAGGCAGAAAGTTAAATCCATGAGACCACTGTGTTACTGGGCAGTTTAATGCTCTGTCTGCATATATTTCTCTTGGTTCGATTCATCTGTTCTTAGACGTGGCTGACTTTCATCAAGAGATGAAAGGGTCACTGCCTATTTATTGAGTTGTAAAATATGCCAATTAGTGTACGGTTGGAAAGACTTGATTAGTTGGGATGAGGGTGGGAGCTGAAGCATCCAGGGGGTGGGATATAATTGTCACTGGTCAGAATTCGTTAACTTTTTTAATGACGAATAAAAATCTGACTGGAAGGAAAATGCGTCTGTGTCGTGACTTCACCTGTAGGGGGCAGTGTAATGCTAGACGTAGACGAGCCTTGGATCGTTGCAGTCAACGATTCTTGAGAAGTTTCCTATTCAGTTGGCAAATATTTCTAGTTACACCGTCCTGAAAGTTAATAAGTGCCTATATTATGCAATTAACTTTGGTTTGTACTTTAGTTTGTTCATTTTAGGGACCTGCCAGTATTTCCTCCTCCTGTGCAGTTTCCCATTTAAGGGACGAGGCGAACCTATTCTGACCAGGGCCTTTTGTGACCGTTTCATCTTTCACCCAACGGCTCATAACTCGTTGGGATCCTTAAATAAAATCACCTCTCTTGCCATGTAGGAAACGATGACTTATCCGCGATATGGAGTTTTTCGGGAGGGGAGAGAGTACAGCAAATAACTGTGCCTCCCCTCAAACCTGGATCTCTTCCCTCTGATTAGGAAAACTCTTTGATCCTCTCACGATCACAATTAGGTCTTATCAGCGCTGCCAGTTTGGGATTTGAAAAAAAAAAAGTCAACGGTCTTCCGCCATCCTTGCCTCTTTACCCGCCCCTGTTGATTTATCCTCCCATACAGACAAATCTGAGGCCATGCTATCTTAGGTAGTGGGGATTGGGTGTACTACCTCCTCCAAGGTTAACGCCTCGTCTTGCCCTCCAGTGAAAATTAAGTCTGGTGCGAGATCTTTTGAGTGTATACAGTGTGTTGGCGGAGCTTCTTTTATTGTACGGGGCTAATGGACTGCCACTTTGGCTCAAATTACAGCCAATTAGGCAGTGTGAGCCACGTAGTGTGGCAACCTGGGCAGTGGGCGTAAATGTACGTTTCAACAATTAGATTGGCTCACCTTTTCTTTTTTCTTCTTTTTTTATATGTATTCCAAACCCCATTGCAGCCAAATTGTATGTCAATGAGTCATGTATTTTCTTTGGGTTTTGAACCTAATTACGGTTGTTAAAGAAACCATGTAGGGAGTGCAAACTATTTTTTCTGCCGCAACCACTTCTCTCACCATGATTATGATGGTGCCCGAAGCTGACATGCTATGTAATAAAAAGTAAGATATACCTTACTGTTATCACAGTTTCATAAACTGCTACTTTGGTGTCTCACACATTCCATCTATATAAAATGACTCTCTCAGCTCTCTGATGCATCCATTTCGGTGTCACCCCAAATCACCCCCCACCCCCAACTCCACCCGTGCAACCCATACCTAATTGCAGGCTGCCCCTGGCTGAGTCACCCCCACTAGTCCTGGGGCGCTGGCAGAGGACACCAGCCATCATAGTGTGTGTAGGTTAAGGGAGAGGGGCATGACACAACGTCTGTGCCACATTAATACCCGACGGTTGATGAGAAGGCCAGAGAGAGGGAGAGATTAAATATTCATAGGGGAAGATGACATGATGGGCTGTGGTGGGGCTGATGTGTAATGGTATCTACTGGCTGCTCATTGCGGTAGCTGGAATCCTTGTGTGTGTGTGTGTGTGTGTGTGTGTGTGTGTGTGTATGAGCATGGAGTAGAGACTCAGACAGTTTAAGCACTGCTCTCAATCCACAAGAGAGGTGTGTTGTGCGCCCCTTTATGAAACCTTATTCCTAGCAATGACAGATGTGGTTATATGACTGCAACTGGCATTTAGCTGAGGTGGCTGCTTCCCTTACACGTAGTCAGACAGATGGAGTGGGAAGAGATTCCTGTCATAGAGAAAAGTTAGGAGACAGCTTTTCTGATGCTTTTGATTCCATTCATAAGTTAGAACATGTTTAATACAGATCAAACTACGATAAGGCCTTGACACCCAGAATATGAAAAAGGGGTATACTCAGGGTAAAAAGTCAACGATTCTGTTTAAGCTACGCACAGCAAAGCAAATCCACAGCTATGTTCTTATCTGTGTGCACTGCTCGGCCTTGTGCATAGTCAAAAATGTAAGGTGAACCACCTGCAAATATACATAAACATGGTGTCATCTTACCCTCTCATCCATCTCCAGACCTTTACCCATCCTCATCGTGAACAGCAGCAGCAGCAGCAACAGCAGCTTTTCCTCCAACACTTGATAACCATGATGACCACGCTGTGGTTAAACCACAACTGACAGCTGCTAGCTGCCCCCCTTCCATTCACCCTGCCTGGGGTTATCTATGCTAACTCCTCCATCCCTCCTCTACACCACCTGTAGGTCTCACTGTGCACCAGATGCCTACATTGAATCCCAACGGGTCGGATAAGAACTAAGGCGTCCCCGTGTGATTCAGCAAGGGGCCATGTGACTGCTGCCCTGTTCAGATTCAACAGATTTCCATCGGCAGGCACGGTCGTAAAAGCAGAGACGTAATGGTTATGCCGGTGGGGAGGATGTGGTTCTCTGACTATGCTAAGCTCCTGGTGTACCCATCCACCCTCTCTCTTTCTCAGCTTCTCCATCTATCTACTCTATCTTTTTCTCTTAATATATCCCTCCCTGTCCCTCTTCACCCCATCCCTGGCTCTCTAGTCCTTAACACTGCTGCTCAAGCCAACGCTGTCATCTGTATGGTCAGCGGAGCCTGACAGGGGAGGAGGACAACAGAGACAGGGAGCAGACAAAGAGGGAGAGTGTGTGTGTGTGTGTGTGTGTGTGCGCGCGCACATACATGCGTGTGTGTGTGTGTGTGTGCGTGCGTGTGTGAGAGAGGGAGGGGGTGGCATACGGGAGTTAAGAAGTCCTTGAGCAAAGTCAGGCAGTGAAGAAAGACAATGGAGGTGGGGCTGAGGCCGGGTATGGTTTCTGAGACCCCGGAGGAAGCCTTCACCAAAGCTACAAAGACCTTCACAAAGCTCAAGACCTCTGCTTAGCTGAGTAGTCCTGCCAGATGTGCTGGGAATTTTCAAATCCTCAGCATTAGCTTGCAGGGCTTCGGATATGCCCCTCCACATGTTTAGCTATACACAACAAGTCATCAGCAAAGTTTCTCCAGGCCACATAAGGACAAGACTGGCTTTGCAAATACATTGGAGGCTAGCACTGGATCAGACTTGGCTGGTGTAAAAATCCCTTCATTGTATGACAGAAATGATTCACTACATTCTGTATTTCCAGTACAAGACGTCTGCTCTACCGCTGTTATCTGTTTTCAGCACATCCAGTGAATTTGAAACCACTTTTCCTATTACTTTTTCAGTATTTATCTTTGATGCACAGCTACCCCAGACATTTAACGAACAAACAAGATGTCGATACTGAACCAAGCGTCAGCTATTCCTATTCAGTCCTTCCAGCAACTGTCAAAACGGGCTAGATTATCAGACTGTGGAATAACTAGCCATATTTCATCATGACTGAAGATAATCAACTGAGGAAGAAAACCAACCTTTAAATGTCATCTTCTCCCCATCTCACCCTTCACACTTTGCTAGACAGAAGTAGGAAGGTAATGATCATACCGCCAGATATGTCCCATATTTTGATTACACAGGTATGCCCCTGCTGATTAATGAATTAATCAAGGCAGCGAGTATTCAGCCAAGTGGTAGCTGTGGGTTTCACGTGCAAATTTAATTTGGTTGCTGTGCAGTGCATTCATTTTGAGGGGATGATTATTGTGTGAGGACGCCAGTGTGTGTTAAGAGTCGATGAGCAATGGGTCGATGTGCAAAATAAATTCAAGGGGGAATGTGGGGACAATTGTCCTAGTCATGGGTGGAGGGTGCAGGCTTCAGAAAAAACACAATCATCCTGTTAAACTGTAGCCTATAGCCTAGACCATGTAGGCCTAAATAGTCCACTCTTGGGGCATCCGGGTAGTGTAGCAGTCTATTCCTTTGCCTACCCCATGTTACCTCCGGCTTGGTTGGGCGTCCCTACAGACACAATTGGCCGTGTCTGCGGGTGGGTTCGGGTGTGCGTATGTGTCCTGATCGCTGCGGTACCGCCTTCTCTTGTCTGTCGGGGCGCCGGTTAAGGGGGGAGGGGGGAGGGGGAAGTGGGGGAATAAATGGTGCACTACATCCTACATCCCCTGGCACAACTCCTCACTGTCAGGTGAAAAGAAACAACTGGCGACTCCACATGTATCGGAGGAGGCATATGGTAGGCTCAGAAGAGTGGGGTAATTGGCTGGATACAATTGGGGAGGAAAAGGGGGAAAAAATCCAAATAAATAGTCCACTCATGATGAATTTTCTTACACCAAATGTGTATTTCTTAGCAATTCTATACTCATAGTTTGTTAATTGTCATTGAGAATTCATTTGATCACAATAGCCATTCACTACAATGTCCACGGAACATTATATACCGTACACTTCATGCACTTCAAGCCAGAGAAGCATATGCTGCATGCCAAACTGGAGTGGTTTGATTATGAGTTAAGAAGGCTATGGGGTAATTGACTCGCTCTTATCAAGCTATCACAATAATAACAGCAGGGCAAAGGCAGAGTGATTAGCTATCCCAACAACAGTCATTTAGACTTCAGAGAACCCGTCTCCTCGCTCTTTTGGATTTGGTGATATGGGAGAGGTCCCGATGCAGCCAAGAGCAAGGTTGTTGGTGTGTAAATCTCTAATATGGGTAGATTTAAATATAGATTATAATAGGTTTCTCGATTTGCACTAGTTGTCCCTGACTAAGAGGTATCACATAGAGACATTAACCCAAACAGGGGTGGGCATGCCCTTGGCTCCCCCCTCAAATTGACCCGATGCAAAGAGAGAGAAAATAAAAGGTGAGTGTGTGTGTGTGTGTGTGTGTGTGTGTGTGTGTGTGTGTGTGTGTGTGTGTGTGTGTGTGTGTGTGTGTGTGTGTGTGTGTGTGTATGAGAGAGTTAAATCGTCACTGATGTCCATTGTTGGTTAGGGTGATGATGTAATAATGACACAGAGGGAATGCATTAACGTGTGTGAGCAGTCTCAGGGTGGAACGTTAGGATCGCCTTGCTACCTTTGTCCAACCACGTTGTATTATAAACTCCCCTAATCTCTCTTTTTATCATGTCACGTTTCTTTCTGCTTGTCTGTTAGCTAGTCTGTCTTTCACATTCTTGTCTCCCCTCATTCATCACTGTATAACCTCTCTTTTCCTACTCCCGCCCTTTTCCCATCCCACCATTCCTCACAGTGTGGGTGTATTCCTCATTTTCCTATCTGAGTAATACGTGCAGTTTGAGGTTTCAGATGGAAAGTAAGGGTTGGTTCTTTGACCAGGACTGTCGTTCCTTTTTCCGCACAACCACAGACACAGTCACACACCAAAAGAGGTATATGAGCCACAGATATCTTTCACAGATGCAGACATGAGTCCACACATATGTCCAAACACAAGCGGACGTTTGTTCACACCAAGCAAATAGGCTTTTTGTATGAACATATGAATGAGAATTTGCCAAATGTATGAATCCTATAACCCATCATTTATCTTGACTGGGGTTTTAGGTTCCCCCTCATCACATTTTCTTTTTATTTAATTATAAATCCATGATGGCCTGTCGGCCTGTCCAGGGTGTCTCCCCACCTGCCGCCAAATGACTGCTGGAATAGGCTCCAGCATCCCCGCGACCCTGAGAGCAGGATAAGTGGTTCAGATAATGGATGGATGGATTGATGAATAATTTTGTTACCCTATTTCAATGTTATATCCTTCTCACACTCAGACGTGTGACTAATGTTTTTTCATGTACATGGTGATGGTGAACGTGTGGCTTGGGTCCTGGGCTGTTCTGGTGGCATCTGGACACTGCTTGGCATGCTCCTCATCATATTCTTCATATATTTTATAATTCCATTATCATTCTATTGTAGAGGAGCTTAATCAGGAGTCGTGACAACGATGAGAACTTTCTCTTTCAGCTACACAACGTGCACCATTTATTCCTTCACCATAACAACAACAACAAAAACCCGCGCAGCGGAAGTGTATCACTGTAAACCTGAACCGAGAAAACAGCAGCTGTAAACAAACTTTCCTACTAGCTCAATAAGGGGAATTATGTATCCCTATAACCACTACACTATTATTCTGTTCCAATGTTGTATTCTATAAATTGTGTAAACACAACATCCATTGCACGTTGTCCATCTTGGGAGAGAGATCCCTCCTCTGTTGCTCTCCCTGAGGTTTCTTCCTATTTTTTCTCCCTGTTAAAAGTTGTTGTTGTTGTTGTTGTTGTTGTTTTTTGTAGGGAGTTGTTCCTTACCTGATGTGAGGGTCTAAAGACAGGATGTTGTGTCGCTGTAAAGCCCCCCGAAGCAAATTTGTAATTTGTGATATTGGACTATACAAATAAAATTGACTTGACTTTTACAACTGAATTGCACATGCCGGTCAGGGCTGAGATGTAAAATTTTGGCTAGGCTGTTTGACACAGTTGAACTTATCCCACAAAAAAAATCACACTATCGCTTGTAATCTTGTCTGAGGATTTGTTTTATGGTGCAAATCCTAAAACAGCCTTCAAAATAGTCTCTATATTTAAGCAGCCATGCAATGAGCCTCAAAAAAACATTCACTAAACACTAATCTGTGGAATGTATTGCATTCATACTCCAGCTTCTTGCCTCTTTCCCAAGAGCCTTTTGGTGAAACACCACATCATAACAGGAACAAATGAGACCAAGTCTCCCTCTAATTGATAACCTCATTACCAATGTCGACGAAGCCATTAACTGCCCCTCGCTCTGTCGCGCCCAGGTCAACAGGCCACTGCTGGGATTAGCATACAAGAGCAGCCAGCATTAAATTGGTACAAACAGGCAGACCACCGCATGTTGCACCAGCTACTTTGCTACTGTTAAATGGGTCAGATGGACAGATACCTACACCACCTGGCTACACCCTACAACTCACCGGCCATCCATCATTAAAAAACAGAGGATGGGTGATGGAGAAATGGGAAAAGAGGGGGTTTTGAGAATTGTGCATGTTTGGGATTGTCTTAAGAGAATTGTTTTAAGAAAAAACACCCAAGGATTGACACAACAGTATGTCTAATACAGTGCAGCCCCCCCCCCCCGCCCCAGTAGTGGCAGGTGGCTGTGTCGCATCTTATTTTCCTTACTGGTGTGATCCTTGGTGTGATCCTTGATCCCACCCTCTCCCTTGAGCCACATATCTGCCAAATGGTAAAATCCTCCTTCTACCACCTTCGCAACATTGCAAAAATAAGATCCTCTCTCACATGCCCTGCTGCTGAGATACTGATCCATGCCTTCATCTCCTCCCGCCTTGATAACTGCAACTCACTCCTCTATGGCATCAGTGCTAACTCTGTCAAGAGACTCCAATTGGTCCAGAATGCATTCACCCGACTTTTAACTTTCACCAAATCCTGGCACCACATCACCCCAGTCCTAAAAGACCTCCACTGGCTACCCATCTCCCACCAGATCAATTACAAACTCCTGGTTCTTACTTATAAAGCCCTTCACAAACTGGCTCCCCCATACCTCACCGATCTCCTCTCCCCCTACCAACCCTCTCGGTCCCTCAGATCCACCTCAGCCTCCCCTCTCTCTACCCCCAGGTCCAACCTCCGCGGCTTTGGTGACCGAGCCTTCTCCAGAGCAGCTCCCAGGCTCTTGAACTCACTTCCCCAAATCATTAGAGACTCAGAATCCCTCCCACTCTTCCAATCCCATCTCAAGACACACCTTTTCTCTATTGCCTTCTCGTGCTCCCCCATCCGCTCACACACCCCTGGTCTGGGGCAGACTGGGGACTGAGTGCTTGACCTGCATCTGTGATTTTTGTGATTTATGATGTTTGTTTTTCTTTCCCTTTATATTTGTCCAAGTCGGAGAGTACTGCTGGCGTCGTGTGTGGCTGCCGCTTCCCCCTCTTGTAGGCCCCCTTCCCATCCACCCCTGTATGTCTGTGTTATGTTCATCTGTCATCTTGTTTCACTCCATTTATTGTAAAGTGACTTTGAGTACTAGAAAAGCGCTATATAAGATTGATTTATTATTATTTTATCTTTCGGTGTGGGAAGATGGCTGTGCAAATTCATGTTTGCGGCGGCCTCACCCTGTACCGTCCATGCAGTGTCTTTGTCCACGTCTGTGTCCAAGTTTGTCTTCGTTTGATGGCTGCGAGTTGGCTGGGAGAGCTTGGTGTGTTGCATCCTTTGGGCCCAGGGACCACGGCCCTGCCTGGAGCTGTGCAGAAAGAGGTAACACCTAGGGCGGTCTGACAGGACGCAGAAGCGGGGCAGGCTAAACTAACTGCTAGCCCATGCAGACCGGCAGTTCAGATAACACTGAGGGCGGTCTTGTGGCAGCTTCGCCTAGCCTTGACTGTGTTTTTAGTGTCATTGTGTGGAGTGCAGGGAGGTGTGTCGAAGATGTCTGGCTAGGAGAGCTAGCGTTGGATCGGCTGAGGGAGCTTGGTCTGCTGCGTCCTGTAGGCCCAAGGACCACAGCCCTGACCAGAGCTGCACTCGAAGGGCTGTCCGACAGGACATGGAAGCGGGGCAGGCTAAGCTAACTGCTAGCCCATGCATACCGGCAGTTCCGACTAGACTCACAAGTCAGTCTCTAAACGCTCCACTCAACTAGAGACTGAGGACATTCTCCCAGCTTTCGTTGCTGAAACTGGGTGGAAACAATTAAGAGTTTAAAAAAAAAAGTTAATTGCAGAACCAAGCCAAAGTCTTTAGTGCAGTGTTGTGTCCATATATATGGCGACAGAATAGTGCCAAAAAGAACTCGCGCGATAAAACATGCATTCGGGCGTATTATATTATTTCACACACGTAGATATTAACTGCGAGCGCGCAAATTATCTCTGTGCGCGCGCACTCAGAGGAAACTGCTCCCCGAGCGAGGAAAAAAATGCTGCGAGCGAGGAGGAATCTGTGACCAGCGCGCCAACCACTCGAAAATCACTCCGCTCTCTCGAAGTTGATTTCTGCTCGCGCGAAGTGAATTTCTGCTCTCTCGCGCGAAGCTTTTGGCACTGTGGGGGAGGGAACAAGGGGCGGTACTGGCTCTGCTGTGACTGGTCGTTTCTGACGAGCGAGATTTGATTGACAGCCCTCCTTTCAGACAGCCTGTGGCGTATTGGATCGAGCACTCGGTGCTCGATTGTGTTGGACTGTCACCACTACTGAGTTCTGTAATACACTGGTCGAGCCTAGTAGTGTGCGATGTCTCCGTCAGTAAAGATCAGACTTGTGCCGCATCCTCGTCTCCGTGTACTTATATATAATAGTGATTAAGTTAGTAACCCACGAATAGTAACACTACAATGGTGTACACAAGAGAAGTCACAACATGGTGTCAGAAGACGGAGTTACGGTATAATTCGAGGGCGGTACTTCAACGAGTTCGCTGGTAGCTGAGGCAGCTAGCTAACACGTGCTAGCCTGAGCACAAATATGGAACAGTTCAAGCCGCCACCACCGCTGATACTTACCGGGAATGTCGCAGAAAACTGGGAAGATGGGAACAGCGTTTCCAGCTGTACATGACCGCTTCAGGTGCGTTGGATAAGGAAGAGACGGTTAAAATAGCCATTCTGCTTCACACCATCGGCGAGGAGGCGCTGGAAGTGTATAACACACTCACCGTCATCCCAGAAGGAGACGACGAATCGATGGAGGACGTTCTGAAAGCCTTCAAGGACTACTGCAGCCCTCGGAAGAACGTCGTGTTCGAACGCCATCAATTCTGGTCGCACACGATGTCAGCAGGAATATCGGTGGACAGATTCATCACAGAGCTGCGCCAGAAGAGCAAAGACTATGAGTTTGGCAGACATGAAGATGACATGATAAGGGATAAATTAGTGTTCAGCATAAATGATGCCCGTTTGAAAGAAAGACTGTTACGTGATAATGAGCTTACTTTGCGCAGGGCCGTAGAGATATGTAGATCAGCCTAGCTCGCTAAGTCACAAATACAAGCGATGCAGACGTCACATATTGTCCAAGACGCCTCAGTGGAGGCATTGAAGAAAGCAACAGGGCAAACGCGCACGGGCAGCTGGAACAAGAACAAAACGAGCAGCAAGAGGCATGTAACAACAACTCTCTGCCACAAGTGTGGAAATAAACATGAGCCCCGTCAATGCCCAGTTTATGGTGCAGTGTGCCACAAATGTGGTAAGAACAATCATTTTTCCAAGGTGTGTAAATCAAGCACTGAAAAAAGCGGCAATTACAAGACAAAGACAGTGCATAATCTAGAAAGTGAAATTGATTCCTTATATATAGGCATGATTGGAAAATACAAAAACAAAGCAGCCCACCAAGCTAAAGGCACTGTATGGCGTGAAACAGCCACGGTCAGAGGCGTAGCAATTAACTTCAAGTTGGACACAGGCGCCGATGCAAATGTGCTTCCTATGCGCGTATTCCGGCAGCTACCAGGTCCCATTCAGTTACGGCCCACAAAGACTGTGCTGATTGCTTTTGGTGGTGCACGACTACCCTCAGATGGTGTTGCATCTCTAGATTGCCGCACGTCTAAACATACGGCTATATTGGACTTCCATGTGTCTAGCCGAGCTGACAAGCCAATCCTGGATGGAGATGCGTGTGAAGAGCTGCAGCTGGTGAGAAGAGTCGAGGCGCTTGCAGTGGAGTCCCCACAACCAGCAAAACCTCCGGCCACCAAAGAGGAGCTGCTGCAGAGGTATGCGGAGGTCTTCACAGGATTAGGCAAATTTCCTGGAGTTCATCACATACACATTGACCCCAGCGTCACGCCTGTGATTCACGCGTGCAGGAACGTACCACTCTCCATCATGGACTCACTAAGAGAGACACTCACTGACTTGCAGAACAGGAAAGTCATAACTCCTGTCAATGAACCTACAGAATGGGTGAACAGTCTTGTTGCCACAAAGAAAAAAAATGGTGCGCTAAGGGTATGTTTGGATCCTTGCAACCTGAATGAGGCAGTCAAGCGTCAACACTACTCCATTCCTACACCGGAAGATGTGCGCAGCAGGCTAACAGGAAAATCCATCTTGTCCATCCTAGATGAAAAGGATGGATACTGGCAGATCAAGCTAGATGAGCCGTCGTCTAAGCTATGCACGTTCAACACGCCGTGGGGCCGGTTCCGCTTCCTCAGACTCCCATTCGGGATCAAATCGGCCAACGAAGTGTTTCAACAAAAGAACTGTGAGACCTTCGGCGATATCCCAGGTGTGTACATTATAGCAGACGACATGATCATCACAGCGTCATCAGAGCGGGAACACGATGAAATCCTGCAGAAAGTAATGGAGAGAGCCAAGACCGCACATGTGAAATTTAACAGGGACAAGATCCAGTTTAAAGTTGATACTGTAAAGTACATGGGACACGTCATCACGGCAGCAGGACAGAGAGCTGACGACACAAAGATCAAAGCGATTGTCGACATGCCAACCCCGGAAGACAAACAAAGTCTCCAACGTCTGCTGGGAATGACAAAATTCCTAGCGCAATACATACCAAACGAAGCCTCACTCACGGCACCCCTCAGACAGCTGCTCAAGAAGGATGTAGCATGGCAATGGTGCCCGCACCACAGCTCAGCGCTAAAGGCACTAAAGACCATCCTCACACAAGCCCCTGTGCTGAGATACTACGATCACAAGCAGCCTCTCACTCTACAAGCAGACTCCTCAAAGGATGGACTGGGAGCCTGTCTGATGCAGGACGACCGCCCAGTGTGCTATGCCTCACGAGCGCTCACCGACACAGAAAAGAGGTACGCACAGATAGAGAAAGAGTTGCTCGCTATAGTGTTTGCTGCTAAGAGATTCCACCAGTATGTCTACGGCAGACCAGTAACTGTCCAGTCCGATCATAAGCCTCTGGAGGTCATCATGCGCAAGCCGCTGAGCAAAGCACCTGCGCGGCTGCAAGGTATGCTTTTACAACTGCAGAGGTATGATCTGAGTGTAACATACACACCAGGCAAGCACATGTACATTGCCGACACACTCTCACACGCTACAGCTAGCAGAGAAGGTGACCATATTGATGAAAACCCTTGTGATGAGAGAGTTGTGTATGCCTTGGATGCCACAGATGCCTTGAGCGAGGAAACACTCAGCCAATTAAAGAAAGCAACGACAGCAGATAGCGTGCTGCAAGCTGTGTGTGAGAAACACAAGAAAGGCTGGCCCATGAAAAAGAAAGGTTTGGACAGAAAACTACACGCCTACTGGGCAGTAAAGGACATAAGCATGGAAGATGACATTGTCTTGGTCGTAGACAAAATCATCATACCCCAGAGCTTCAGGAGCACGATTTTGGAGAAGCTGCATCTTGCACACCAAGGAGTGCAGCGCACAAAAGCCAGAGCCAGAAAGTCTCTCTACTGGCCTGGCATGGCACGAGATATAGAGGCAATGGTGGAAAAGTGCGTGCAATGCCAGCAGCTACAGCCCAAACAGCAGGCTGAGCCACTTATGCCGCATCAGGTCCCAGAACTGCCATGGATGAAAGTCGGAGCCGACATCTTCGAGCTACACGGTCAGTCATACCTGTTGTTAGTTGATTACCTAACCAAATATCCTGAAGTGCTCAACATATCTGACAAAACAGCATACACAGTAATCCAGAAGAAGAAGTCTGTGTTTGCCAGACACGGGATTCCTAGGGAGATAGTGAGTGACCATGTCCCATTTGCCAGCTATGAGATGAAGTCATTTGCAGCTTCATGGGAGTTCAAGCTCACATACTCCAGCCCAGGTTTTCCCTCTTCAAATGGCATGGCTGAGAGAGCCATAAAGACAGTGAAACATGCGCTGAAGAAGGCAATGCAGACCGGCACTGACCCACATCTGGTGCTGCTGTCACTGAGGAACACACCGGTGACAGGACTGGACGTATCACCTGCACAAATGTTGATGGGGAGAGTTCTACGAAGCACACTTCCGTGCTCCAGTGCTGTGCTGACACAATCAGTCCCACAGCACATTCACAGCAAGATCCGGAACCTGCAGTTCCGCCAAAAACAACGTTACGACCAGTGTGCAAAGCCCCTGCCAGTGTTGACCCCAGGAGACACCGTACACATGCAAACGTGGAGCGGCTGGGAGCCTGCCGTTGTCATCCGACAGCGAGATGAACCACGGTCCTACACTGTGCAGACACCGGCTGGGAGGATGCAAAGAAGGAACAGGCGACATCTGAGGAAGATACATCCGAGCCTATTCAGAGACACGGACAGTGTGGAACATTTTGACCCAGAGGTACAACCCTCACCCTCACAAGCGCCTGTGCCAGTCGACTCACCACCACATGACCTGCCACCACACGACCCTCCTCCGGTGACTACAGGCAGTACACCCACATGCTACACAAAGTGTGGCAGAGCAGTTAGGCGCCCTGCCAGATACAATGACTAACCTCAGGGTTCTTTTGTGTGATCATTCACGTGTTTATTAAGAAAAAGAAAAAGAAAAAAAGAAGGTGAAACAAAGAGTACAAGGTGTGTTTAACCTGAAATGTTGCAAGATTGCTGAATGTTCAAAATGTTTACATGCTAACCACCAGAATGTGAAAAGGAAATGGTTTATGTTGTTTAATGAGAGTCATCTGTCATTTTAAAAAAATGCTGTATTAATCATTGAAGTATGCAAGTAGAAAAGACTTGTTCAGTGTTAATGCCATAGTGTTAATGGTTCGGTAAAGGGTCTACTGTTGAAGCAACTGATGAGTAGGCCACATCTCAGTTGGAAAAGAGGGATGTGGTGTATTGGATCGAACACTCGGTGCTCGATTGTGTTGGACTGTCACCACTACTGAGTTCTGTAATACACTGGTCGAGCCTAGTAGTGTGTGATGTCTCCGTCAGTAAAGATCAGACTTGTGCCGCATCCTCGTCTCCGTGTACTTATATATAATAGTGATTAAGTTAGTAACCCACGAATAGTAACACTACAATAGTGTACATAAGAGAAGTCACAACACAGCCCAGGAAAGTGAACTCCCAGTCCCCGAAGAAGAAGACTCCATTACCACTTCGTTTTTGAACTCCGCTGCTATTTTTTTCTTTTGTCAACATTTCCATTGCCTGTCTTGAAGTAAAGATTCTGCCAAGAAACTGTTTACCTTGATAATTTTAACAGGTCATCTAGAAGAGATGTATCTTGGCCAGTAGATTGTTGCTATGAGTTTAATGGGCACAGCCATGTTAATGGTAGAAGGCCGAATGTGTTTACTATTTTTATCCCGGTCAACTTGTCTTGAAATAAAATTCTGTACATAAAACGACTACATTTGTAATTCTATTTATCCATTAGAGCTATGTAGTGTCACAGACAGCATCCCAAAATTGGTTTAAGTAAAACCAATGTGTTATTTAAATTAGGGACCTTTTTGCAATTACCAAAGTGTTTTAAGTTTGAATAGCACATTTTAAATGGGAAATGTTGATATACCCCAAAATAGGCTACGGTTATCACTTGCCTCTAGATTGTTTAAAAGCAATTTTGGTAGTTCCATGTACCATTCACACCTGCATTGCATTAAATACAGTAGAGCCAAGGAACAAGGTAGAATGTGACATTCAACTACCACCCTGTTGTATGTCCCCTGTAATATCAGAACAAGTCATACATTTTGACATCAATAATGTTCAAAATCTGCTGCATGTCTGTAGATGTTTTAACATTGGACCTACAAATAATGCTTTATTGTTAATCTTGTTTTGCCAGATTTTAATAGGCCTACTTCAGAAAAACTTCAGAATAAGTAAATGCTGCAAAGCATAGCTAGGTACCTCTACATACACTGTTGTATTTACAAACATATTGGAGTGAACCCCAACTTTGTTAATTGTACAAAGCAGGACCAAAAATCTATTGAAATTGAAATAATTCAGAAAACTAGTGGACTGCTACCTAAAAGGCACAGTTAAATTAGATAAATTATCTACAAGAGAACTAATAGATTTTCTGGCATGGCACACAAGGAGGTAGGCTGATGTAACTGAATGAGCTGTTTATTAATACAATTAATCAGGGTCGCACCAGAGACCAGTGGGTGGAGGAGTCCTTGAGGGGTGTGGTGGGAGTTAAGAGGGGCTCAAATATTCGCGGCATAGGAGGTACAATTCCCTAGCGGCCATGTCCGGGTCGCTCTGCTCAAGGAGGGCCTGAACACCTTCCCTTTGTTCCTCGCTCACCGGACAGTCAATGTGAGGAACCACAATAACTCCTTCTGTTTCACCATTGTGGTCTATGGCAATATCCCAGTCAATGTCTGGCTCCTCAATGTCCTAGAAGAGAAAAAGCAGAATTTTACATGGCATTTGTGGCTGGTAGTCTATCCTCCCAGAAAATGTATCTGACATAATAGTACTTGTTTGCATAGAACAATACCACCCCCAAGGTTACAGGATTCCAAAACCTGACCCAATTATCACACACTATACAAGGTTTTAACACTTAACAATATTTAGAAAACATGCCTCAATGTTTTCTGGCTGGTCAATATCTGTGGTCATCAAACCCAGCCACCACAACTGCTCAGGAGTTCTATCATTTTCAGTTCAGACAGGATAATTGTTCCAACCTTCCATAAAACTTTCAAGGTCCATCTTCAGTTTGGGGAGAAAGACCAGGTGGACACAGAAAGGTCTTCTGTTGAATTCATGATAGGTAAAGGCAGGGGTTAAACCATGAAATGAGTAATGCATACATATCCACTGTCTCGGTAATATGAAGGTTAGGTTTTAGCCAGTACTGGCAGTCAAACATTTCAAATTAATTTTGCCTCTGAAGACTGCTTGCATCAAGGCTAACACAAAATAGCACAATACTCACATATAAATGTTTTTAGAACCAAATAACCTTTTTGGACAATGTTATTCACGCCATTAGCAATACTCTTCAGACAAGCTCCGTAAAAGTGATTTTGGTTCGAACCTGTGGAAGAAACATCCAGCAACTGATCCTGTTCCAGACTCCGAAGCATATTGTAGTATTTGGAGGTGACACAGGTCCTCACGTCCCGCCACAGACGTTCGATTCTAATGACAACGACAAATACAATCTCTTTAACCCTGCCAAATGTACAACAGCCAGAAGAATTTTAATAAGTAAGGCACAATGGCCGCTGAGGTGCACTGTTATAGAGAATTAATGAAAGAGGCAGACATGACAAACCTTTGGTTGTGAACGATTTTTCCTGACATGAAGCTTCCCCTGTCGGTACCCCGCATAGTGAACATAAACCTGGCAATGTCAACCAGGCACGTAGCCAGGTAGGTGGTTTTCGTGTCTGAACCCCCCCCCCCGAAACCCCACGGCCCGTCTGAAATGGCACCAATAATTATTTAGTTATCGTTTTGATTATTTGTCACCGCCCCTCTAGCCTACTCATACACTGCATCTATCGTTACTGACAGGCGTTAAACCTGTCAGTTAATTTGTTTCCAAACATGATGTATCTTATTGGTCTGTTTCGTAAAACAAATAAAATCACACGCTTTTGATTGGCTCAGGGGTCTGACGAGTCAGCTAAGCAACCTGCCACTGGTTATGCTAGCTAAATGGTCGATCTATAGTTTGCTTTTCAAAAGCAATGGAGCCGCCGAAAGCTACCTGTAAATCACGCAAGAGCAGTAAAGTTAATATTCGTAAAATCAGTGATTTTTTTGTTTCAACGTGTCCCGACTCAAAAAAGAAAAAAAAGAACATTACAGATGATCTGGTCACTAACGTTACCGATTTTCCGGAGCAAGTGTTAGCAGACCCACTGCCCTCCTCCTCGGAAACGGAGCCAGAGTTAGCAGACCCGCCGTCCTCTACCTCGGAAACGTTTTCACACGACTTTGTGGATTATATTGGTGGGAAAATATCAGACGAACAGAGAAGAGAAATATACTCACTGGATTGGACGGCCAATATCGGACAAACATTCCCTACAAAACTAGGAGGTAAACTACGTTTCCAACGTCATTGGATTGACCAGTTTAGCTGGCTAGTATACTCAACAAGGTCCGACGGTTGTTTTTGTAAGCACTGTGTTGCGTTTGCAGTCGAGCATGTGGGCAAGGGAGGGCACAGAAAAGCTGGCAAGCTAATTAATGTCCACTTCTCAGAAATGGAAACATGCTTTAGAGACGTTCAAAGACCATGCACAAAAGGCATATCACAAGGATGCATGTTTGAAAGCGGACAATTTCCAAATGGTTCTCAACAATAAAATGGATGCAATTTCACTGAGGCTAGATTCTGAGAGAAAAAGGCGAGTCCAAGAAAACAGAGAAAAACTCAAAAGCATCATTGCAAAGTTGATTTTTTGCGGTCGCCAAGGACTCGCCCTGAGAGGTGATATTGATTTAGGACCAGTGACATTGAATGAGCCAACTCACAATGACGGAAATTTCAGGGCTTTACTCAGGTTTAGGGCTACATCTGGTGACACAGTACTGTTACAACATTTGAGTAAATGTGCAGCAAACGCTAGCTACTGCAGTCCTGATGTACAAAATGGAATAATCAGCATAATTGGAGATGTGATAACAAACAAACTGGTGCAGAAAGTAAACTCCGCGCAGTGTTTCGCTGTGTTGGCAGATGAAATGAAAGATGTTTCAGGGCGGGAGCAGCTTTCTGTCTGTGTCAGATACGTGAACCAGCATGACAGCCAATATAGCATCAGAGAGGATTTTTTGTCCTTTGTTGATATCGAGAAGTTAACCGGGGAGGCAATCGCCAATTCAATCGAAAGTCAATTGACAAATGCAGGCGTTGATTTAGTTTTTACGTGGCCAGGGATACGACGGCGCATCTGCCATGAGTGTCCGTTTAAATGGTGCCCAAGCTAAAATCAAAGAGAAGCACAAGCAAGCAGTTTATGTGCACTGTGCCAGCCACAGTTTGAATTTGGTCCTAAACAAGTGCTGCACTGTATAAATGATGCGAAATTGCTTTGGAATTGTCTCGGAAATCTGCACTTTTTTCCATGATTCGGCTTTGCGGTCTGCCAGTCTGCGACACGAGACGGAACGTCTTTTACCCAACTGCAAGAAAACGCGACTGACGAAGTTGTGTGAAACGAGATGGGTCGAACGCCACGACGCAATATTTACATTCAACGAGCTTTTAGACCCTGTGCGATCCAGCCTGCAGAAAATCAGTGAAACCTTCACAGGAGACACATCTGTCAAAGCCACTCAGCTCTTTAATTCAATTGACAATGCAGAATTCATGCTGTCCATGAATGTGAGTGAGAAGATGCTTGCAAAAACCTACCACCTGTCCACCTTCCTTCAGAAGGAAAATTGTGACTTGGTGAGTTGCGTTTCAGCTGCTGATGCTGTTATTAAGCAGGTAGATGAGATGAGGGCTAACTCTGAGATGGAGTTCAGGCAGATTTTCCAAAAGACCTCTTCCCAAGCAGCCAAGTATGGGGTTGAATTTCGACCACGAAGAGGCATGGACTGCAATGAGGATCCATTGAAGGCCTGTGAAAATCACTACCGGCAAAAGCTTTTCGTAGTCATGCTTGACTTTTATTCATCACAGATGAAGGAACGCTTCAGCAAACACAGAATACTTACTGCCATCTAAGGTCAGCATGCTGAACGACAGCTCAGCTCAAGCGCTCTCCAACCTGTATCCTGATGAAGTGTCACCGCATCTGGAAGTTGTAAAGTCAGAAATTGACACCTGGCGGGATAAATGGAAAGATGCAACTTATGTTCCACAAAATGCCATTGAGGCATTAAATGCCTGTAACAGTGAGTTGTTTCCAAGCATCTTCAAGCTTCTCCGCGTTTTGACCACGCTTCCTGTCACCAGTGCCCATGTCGAGAGAAGTTTTTCCCGTCTGGGAAGGATCAAGGACAAAATGCACAGTACAATGACGGAAAGACAGCTTAATGGACTGACATTGCTCTCGGAGCACAGAGACATTGTGGTGACGCCGGAAGAGGTACTGGACATCTTTTGCAGACAAAAAAGACGATTGGACCTGCTTTTATAAGGTAAGACTCACTTTTATTTATTAATGTATTGATGATTATCTATGGGCCATTAATATGTTGACATTTACTGTACGGTTGGGTATTAGGCTATAGTATACAGTGTGGGAATTTTATTTACCGGTAGCTTTCGGCAGTGTTGCCCGACCCCCCCCAAAATATGTTTCTGGCTACGGGCCTGATGTCAACATTCTTGATGCCTTGATCACCTCTGACCCTATGATGCACAGGAGATAAAGTAGTGCAAAATGGCAAAGTTTGTGACAAGTTTTGTCAGATTTGTGTAAACATGTCAAGTGTGGCTTAGATACATCTCAACATCCAAACCACTGAACACCAGTGTTTGTGTATTAAGTTAATATACAGCATACATGGCAACAGTCTGTCAGCTTTTTAAAGGCCCCCACCCCATCCATAGAAAGAGGGGGACACTATTGTGGCAACTTGTGCCCTGGTAACATTGATAGTGCCATACAACCGACTCAAGTACAAAAGACCCATTACAACCTCTACTTAACATTTACCTCTCCACACAGCTTTGAGTACATAAAATTCAGTCTTACAGGAAAGTATTAAGGTGAAGAACTGAACTGAAATGATCAAAATGAAGTGGATCTTTCTGATCCCATGCCAAATATGTTCACATTTAAAAAAAAAAAGGTTTACCTTGAGGGAATGCCATATCTTTCCGTAGACTGCTTGAAGGCAGCAAATGCCGTTGAAGCCAGGTTGTTGGTGGCAGCATTGAGGCACATTATCTATTTTATAAAATTACAATGCAAATTCTTTTACGTTATGGTAAGTTGCAGGCAGTCATGCACAATACATTACCAAAAATATCTTTTTAGCTTCAAGAGACAAACCATGTTACACAAAACGATAACTTACCTTCCTGGAGTACCCATCCACTGCTCCAAACAGCACAATGTTGTACCTTGGGAGCAAAGTTTTGACTGTAATTACTACACCAGCACAATAAATAGCCTATATATGTATACCATTCTATTATTATTCATAAGTACCAACCTAATTAATTTATGGTTTGTGTCCACATGCTACAGAGAAAGGGGGCCCCTGACAGAGTAGGTCCTTTGCAAAATGCAGCATAGGCCTGACAGTCTTGAGAGAATGCCCAGGGAGTCTACACGGTGCAATGATGCAGCCACTCTCCTCCACTGAACACGGATACCCATAGACCGCAACCTCCCCTTAACCATGCGGTAGCCTGTAGTTGGCATCTCATTCTTTATGGTCCGCACAACATTATCCAGCTCCTCATAATCAATTTCATGGTAACGTCTAGCAGAAAGACCAAATTCATTCATCCTTCTAAACACTGTCCTCCTTGACACACTGAGGATCTTTGCGATGCAGGGAACAGGGAGGTCTAGCTCCAGGACTTCCTCCAAGCATTCCCTATCAATATCAAACCTGGGACGCCCTACCTCCCCAGGTACTGTATCGGGCTGGACACTACCAGTGTGTTGCCTCTCAAGGTGGTCCCTCACATGCCTAAAAAAGTTCTCTAGGGCCTGTACTATGTCTGTCGGTACAGCAACATGCCTTGACAGCGCATTGCACAAATACAACTCCTGCCTACACATAAACTCAAAATAATCCAAATCGATAGGCTCTCTTGTGAGTCCCAGTTCAAACTTGGACAGGAGCCGGGTCAGGATTTGTCTCCTAATGGTGTCCTGAGAAGAGAGAATGAAAGTGAAAAAATAAATACATAAAGTCAAGCAAAAACTACAGTACAGGACATGCTAATATTTCAACAATGAATCATTTCAATGTGTGTTGTGACACACAAGGTGTGTGTGTGTGTGTGTGTGTGTGTGGACATACAGTAATTCCAGTGTGTGTGAACATACAGTAATTCCATTGGCAGTTAATTTCACTCTCCAATATTACATCTTGACAATGGATATTTAATACATAGGTAGGTAGCCTAACCTAAGTGGTACAGCTGACCGACTTACCTCCATTCTAGATGCTGCTGCTAGTACAGAAGCTCGGTGAAATCTATGAGTTTGAGGGCACAAACATGAGGGGTGGGGAGAAATGCATAAGAACATGCATCAACTTTTGACCAATGCCACAACCAGCAAGTTTCTAAAATAATATTTAATAATATCTATTTAATGTAGTTCAGTTAATAACGTAATATTCATTGTTGCCAGCCAGACATGGCGCTAACTAATGTTAACCTATGTCAGGTTAAAAATCATTTTTGACAAATGAAGGGAAGTGAAGCAAAATAGTAGTGAGAAGAGATTTCTCTTGAAAATTTCAACTTTAAATACAATAGAACAATATTTAGAGTCATTTGTCAAAAATGTTTGTTAACCTGACATATACACTGTAAGTTAACGTTAGCTATTCGCTAGCGCTAGCTACGGTTAACGTTATGGACTATCTAATAACATTATAGACTATACAAAGACTAATGTTGATGTTTAGCTACAATAACATATTTCTCAGAAACATACTTAGATTATATTTTACACAAGCCACTGTTTTCGTTGATCACAAATGCCCGAATTCAGCCAAGGGTTTCTTACCTGAAGGAACCTCTGCCCAGACGCCGTTGTCTTCTTCCTTTCAGCAGACTTCCATGAGAAAAGGGCTGTCAATCAAATCTCGCTCTTCAGAAACGACCAATCACAGCAGAGCAAGTACTGACCCCCCCTGGTTCCCTCCCTCATAGTGCCAATATCGCCCCTTGTTCCCTCCCCCAAAGTGCCAATACCCTTAAATTTCGCGCGAGAGAGTAGAAAGTCACTTCGCGCGAGCAGAAATGAACTTCGAGAGAGCGGAGTGATTTTCGAGTGGTTGTTTGGCGCGCTGGTCACAGATTCCTCCTCGCTCGCAGCATTTTTTTCCTCGCTCGGGGAGCAGTTTCCTCTGAGTGCGCGCGCACAGAGATAATTTGCGGGCTCGCAGTTAATATCTACGTGTGTGAAATAATATAATACGTCCGAATGCATGTTTTATCGCGCGAGTTCTTTTTGGCACTATTCTGTCGCCATACATATACATACATAGTGATGCATTGCGTTCTGTTAAAGCTATTTACGTTGGAAACCGCTAGGTGGCACTACTATAGTTAATATGTTCCATGTACTGTGAGTTATGGATGTGTAGAAGGAGTAGAAGTAAAACGTGTCTATGAAAAAAACTGCTAAGTAAGTACACGCTCCCCTGTTCCTCTGCTTCGTGTGTTGATGTCTGATACTGAACCAACTACACAGCGAAGTGGCGACGAGAGTAGTAGTGACGAAGAAATGGCTTTGCTCTCCTTGCAACCTCATGCTGTGTTGCTGGAGTGCCCAGGTGAACCGAAAACCGCATTTGCTGCGTGGAAAAAGTTGTTCGACAATTACGTGCTTGTTATCGGGGGAAGTGACTTCCCTGCCGAGAGAAAGACAGCCTTGCTAGTTCACTGCTTAGGAACAGAGGGACAATTAATCTACAGCACATTGCCGCTCAGGGCTGATACCTAGGATGGATCTGTGCAGGCTTTGGAACTGAACTTTGTCGCCGAGAGGTACCGCTTTAGGCAACGAGCTCAAGCTGTGGGTAAGTCAACGGATCACTATGTGGCATCACTGCGCGAGCTCGAGAAGCCATGTAAGTTTGGCAATACGGAAAGTGAAATGCTGCGTGATCAGATCGTAGAGAAGACAAATAATCCTCGTATACGTGAGAGATTGTTAATGGAGGAGACCTGACACTCGATAGAGCTTTGGAAGTAGCTAGGCGTACAGAAGCTACTATAGCTGATGCAAAAGTCATTGCTGACGGTGACACAAAGCACGTCGCCGCCGTTCAAGTGCAAAAGAAGGCGCGCAAGCCAAAATACAAGACCGTTCAGAAAACGGATGCAACCCACACATGCTATCGTTGTGGTTCAGCTGACCACCAACGATAAATCCTGCCCTGCAAAGGACTGCAAATGTAAAAATGTGGTAAGATGGGACATTTTTCTAGAGTGTGCAAATCCTCCCAAAAGTCTGTTAATGAAGTGACTGTGCCTGATATTACCGTTTTAACGGTTAGTTCTAACCACTGAAACAGCTGCTAAGCTAATGTGTACTGCTATCCAGTGCATACCTCCACTGGAGAGAAGAGGAATGAAAGTCAGTAGGAGCAAGACGGAATACCTATGCGTGAATGAGAGAGAGGACAGTGGAATGGTCCGGATGCAAGGAATGGAGGTGACGAAGGCATATGAGTTTAGATACTTGAGGTCAACTGTCCAAAGTAACGGGGAGTGCAGTAGAGAGGTGAAGAGAGTGCAGGCAGGGTGGAGTGGGTGGAGAAGAGTGTCAGGAGTAATTTGCGACAGAAGGGTACCAGCAAGAGT
Organism: Lampris incognitus; assembly: GCF_029633865.1. Taxonomy (NCBI): domain Eukaryota; kingdom Metazoa; phylum Chordata; class Actinopteri; order Lampriformes; family Lampridae; genus Lampris; species Lampris incognitus. The sequence continues at coordinate 28,245,952 of NC_079215.1, forward strand.
TAAAGAGAAGGTTTACAAGATGGTTGCGAGACCAGCTATGTTATATGGTTTGGAGACAATGACACTGACGAAAAGACAGGAGGCGGAGCTGGAAGTGGCAGAGTTGAAGATGCTATGATTTCCACTGGGAGTAACGAAGAAGGACAGGATTAGGAACGATTATATTAGAGGGACCGCTCAGGTTGGACGGTTTGGAGACAAAGCAAGAGAGGCAAGATTGAGATGGCTTGGACATGTGTGGAGGAGAGATGCTGGGTATATTGGGAGAAGGATATGAATATGGAGCTGCCAGGAAAGAGGAAAAGAGGAAGGCCAACGAGGAGGTTTATGGATGTGGTGAGGGAAGACATGCAGGTGGCTGGTGTGGCAGAGGAAGACGCAGAAGACAGGAAGAAATGGAAACGGATGATCAGCTGTGGCGACTCCTAACGGGAACCGCCGAAAGTAGTAGTAGTAGGTGTCGGAAGTGGGATGGTGAGACCGTGAGGTAATCGGAAGCGCGTGCAGGGACGCGCTTCCCGAAAAAAGGGGGGGGTAGTCGTGTAACGTACACGAATAAGTAGACACGTTAGTCCTGGGTTAACGGGTCGGACCCCTTTGCCGAGCGGTAAGCGAGTTTTTCCGCGGTGCGGGGAGATACGGGTTCGTGTCCCGGCTGCGGCGGTTCCTGTGGTTGCCCCCTTAATTCGCTACAATATAGTCTGTTTGATATAACCCAGCCACTGAGGATGCACAAGCCAGTGCATCCTTAGTGCCGGTCCCAAGCCCGGACAAATGGGGAGGGTTGCGTCAGGAAGGGCATCCGGCGTAAAATCTTTGCTAAATCAAATATGCGGATCATAAATAAGACTTACATACCGGATCGGTCGAGGCCCGGGTTACCAACGACCGCCACCGGTACTGTTAACCAGCAGGGTGTCGGTGGAAACTATGCTACTGTTGGGCGAAGGAGAAGGAGAGGGGGAAAGCATGTCCAGAGGCAGCTAGAGAGGAGGAAGGGTAGGCATGTGGAGGTGAGAGTTGGAACTTTGAATGTTGGCACTATGACTGGTAAAGGGAGAGAGCTGGCTGACATGATGGAAAGAAGAAAGGTAGGCATACTGTGTGTGCAAAAGACCAGGTGGAAGGGGAGTAAGGCCAGGAGTATCGGAGGTGGGTTCAAACTCTTCTACCATGGTGTGAATGGGAGGAGTAATGGGGTAGGGGTAATTCTGAAGGAAGAGTATGTCAAGAGCGTGCTGGAGGTGAAGAGAGTGTCAGACAGAGTGATGAGTATGAAGCTGGAAATTGAAGGTTTATTGCTGAATGTTATCAGCGCATATGCCCCGCAAGTTGGGTGTGAGATGGATGAAAAAGAAGAATTCTGGAGTGAATTGGACGACATGGTGGAGAGGGTACCCAAGGAGGAGAGAGTGGTGATTGGAGCGGACTTCAATGGACATGTTGGTGAAGGGAACAGAGGTGATGAGGAGGTGATGGGAAGGTATGGAGTCAAGAAGAGAAATGTGGAAGGACAGATGGTGGTCGATTTTGCGAAAAGGATGGAAATGGCTGTGGTGAATACATATTTCAAGAAGAGGGAGGAACACAGGGTGACGTACAAGAGTGGAGGAAAGTGCACACAGGTGGACTATATCTTATGTAGAAGGCGCCATCTAAAAGGGATTGGAGACTGCAAGGTGGTGACGGGAGAACGTAGCTAGGCAGCATCGGATGGTGGTCTGTAGGATGACTTTGGAGACCAAGAAGAGGAAGCGAGTGAAGACACAGCCGAAGATCAAATGGTGGAAGTTGAAGAAGGAAGACTGTTGTGTGGAGTTCAGGCAGGAGTTAAGACAGGCACTGGGTGGTAGTGAAGAGTTGCCAGATGGCTGGACAACCACTGCAGAAATAGTGAGGGAGACAGCTAGGAAGGTACTTGGTGTGTCATCAGGACAGAGGAAGGAAGACAAGGAGACTTGGTGGTGGAATGAGGAAGTACAGCAAATTATACAGAGGAAAAGGTTGGCAAAGAAGAAGTGGGATAGTAAGAGAGATGAAGAAAGTAGATAGGAGTACAAGGAGATGCAGCGTAAAGCAAAGAGAGAGGTGGCAAAGGAAAAGGCGTATGGTGAGTTGTATGACAGATTAGACACTAAGGAAGGAGAAAAGGACTTGTACCGATTGGCTAGACAGAGGGACCAAGCTGCAAAGGATGTGCAGCAAGTTAGGGCGATCAAGGATAGAGATGGAAATGTGCTGACAAGCGAGGAGAGTGTGCTAAGAAGGTGGAAGGAATACTTTGAGGGGCTGATGAATGAAGAAAATGAGAGAGAGAGAAGGTTGGATGATGTAGGGATAGTGAATCAGGAAGTTCAGCGGATTAGCAAGGAGGAAGTGAGGGCAGCTATGAAGAGGATGAAGAATGGAAAGGCAGTTGGTCCTGATGACATACCTGTGGAGGCATGGAGATGTTTAGGAGAGATGGCAGTGGAGTTTTTAACTAGATTGTTTAACACAATCCTGGAAAGTGAGAGGATGCCTGAGGAGTGGAGAAGAAGCATACTGGTACCGATTTTCAAGAACAAGGGCGATGTGCAGAACTGTAACAACTACAGAGGTATAAAGTTGATCAGCCACAGCATGAAGATTTGGGAAAGAGTAATAGAAGCTAGGTTAAGAGGAGAGGTGACGATCAGCGAGCAGCAATATGGTTTCATGCCACGAAAGAGCACCACAGATGCGATGTTTGCTTTGAGAATGTTGATTGAGAAGTATAGAGAAGGCCAGAAAGAGTTGCATTGTGTCTTTGTAGATTTAGAGAAAGCTTATGACAGAGTGCCGAGAGAGGAGGTGTGGTATTGTATGAGGAAGTCAGGAGTTGCAGAGAAGTATGTAGGAGTGGTGCAGGATACGTATGAGGGAAGTGTGACAATGGTGAGGTGTGCGGTTGGAATGACAGATGGGTTCAAGGTGGAGGTGGGATTACATCAAGGATCGGCTCTGAGCCCTTTCTTGTTTGCAATGGTGATGGACAGGTTGACGGACAAGATCAGGCAGGAGTCTCCATGGACGATGATGTTCGCGGATGACATTGTGATCTGTAGCGAGAGTAGGGTGCAGGTTGAAGAGAGCCTGGAGAGGTGGAGGTATGCACTGGAGAGAAGAGGAATGAAAGTCAGTAGGAGCAAGACGGAATACTTATGCGTGAATGAGAGAGAGGACAGTGGAATGGTCAGGATGCAAGGAGTGGAGGTGACAAAGGCATTTGAGTTTAAATACTTGGGGTCAACTGTCCAAAGTAACGGGGAGTGCAGTAGAGAGGTGAAAAAGAGAGTGCAGGCAGGTTGGAGTGGGTGGAGAAGTGTGTCAGGAGTGATTTGCGACAGAAGGGTATCAGCAAGAGTTAAAGGGAAAGTTTACAAGATGGTTGTGAGACCAGCTATGTTATATGGTTTGGAGACAGTGGCACTGACGAAAAGACAGGAGGCGGAGCTGGAGGTGGCAGAGTTGAAGATGCTAAGATTTTCACTGGGAGTAACGAAGAAGGACAGGATTAGGAACGATTATATTAGAGGGACCGCTCAGGTTGGACGGTTTGGAGACAAAGCAAGAGAGGCAAGATTGAGATGGCTTGGACATGTGTGGAGGAGAGATGCTGAGTATATTGGGAGAAGGATGCTGAATATGGAGCTGCCAGGGAAGAGGAGAAGAGGAAGGCCAAAGAGGAGGTTTATGGATGTGGTGAGGGAAGACATGCAGGTGGCTGGTGTGACAGAGGAAGACGCAGAAGACAGGAAGAAATGGAAACGGATGATCCGCTGTGGCGACCCCTAACGGGAGCAGCCGAAAGTAGTAGTAGATAGTCTGTTTGATATGTGACGTGGGCGCATATGCAAAATGTAAATAATGAAAGTCAACACGAGCTGTGTCAAAGTAGGTTGCTTGGTTTTCAGTGTTTTACCTGCTTCTGATTGAGTCATGTAGAGAGAGCTCACGTTTCTGTAAATATTGTAGCGAATTCGGGGGGCAGTCGGGAAACCGCCGCAGCGCGAGTCTCCCGCACCACGGGTGACTACGTTAACCAGTTGACTAAAGGGTCCGACCCTAGCCAAGGGCTACCGAGCCTATTCATCCGTGATCGTTACAATATGATTGGCTGAGGGGCGGGACTAACACAGGATGAGAGCTACTAGAGATCGGACGAAGGACGGAGATACGTTGCGGAGCTAGGGAGTCGAATTGATACGGTGTTAGACAGTCGGAGTGATTGTGTAATATATGTGCTCACAGAGATTGGTTGCCACTTTTAATTGCAGAAATACTTGTACCAGCGTCGAAGCTATGTAGCCTCCTGGCTAGCACCACTACCCAAGCTAAATGGATGACTTGCTACCGAAGTCTCACTCTGTACAAGACGGGACGTCGGCTCCATAGTTTTGATGGGACACTAAGGCGCAGACGGGCCCCTGTGTGACCGGACCGGAAAAGCACAGTTGCAGCTGTGGCTTCGTAGGAGACCATTGTTTCCTTTCTTCATCACTACAGGACTGAGTCAGGACCGTTTTCTTCATCGCCTTGGTCGAGAGACTGACCTGTTCGCCATCTGTGAGTAACCCAAACGTTATTGCTCATTGAGTGAAGATTTTCCACCGATGGGACTGTGAGTTGTCACACATCACACACAGCAAAAACAGGCCTGCAGCGGGGGGTTATTTTATCTGTGTTTATTGCCGGCTTTTGTTTATTTAATTTGTGTGTGGGCCCACAAAGGTAAAAGGTAAAATGTGAAAGTAAAGCATTTAAGTTCTGTTGCTTCATGCAACTTGTTTATTTGGATTTATAAGTAATAGTAAGTGTAACATTTCATCATAGAGGTTAGTTATTTATCCACATATCAGACAGCAGAAACGACACGACTGCTCAGTAACCGTCTACATCAGCGGTCTTTATTTTCCTCATTGGTTTTTACATGTCATTTTCTTACTTCTCCCTCCTACTGCCCCCCCCCTTAGTGGGCGATGGACTAACTACAATATATGACATCCCTCCACCCCTCGTTGAGCACAACCATTACTTTGAAATAAACTCCCATGAACACTCACAGATGAGTAAATATGGGTGTAACCAAATAACATCATATTCACTGAAAGCAGCTAACTCAGAGTGAGGGTAGACTGCCCCAGCTCTGGTGGACTCAGAACAGGGATTATTGTGCCCTAACAAGTTCTGGCCACTCTAACTCCAAATCAGATTTTTCAGGGGGTTTCCTTGACCTACAGGAATGGTGACGGCCCTTGTACATTACATTACATTACAGTCATGTAGCTGACGCTTTTATCCAAAGCGACTTAGAATAAGTGCATTTAATGTAGGAAATCAGGAGAACTACTTGTCATCAGAGGTCATAAGTGCATCTAAACAAGCATCTAAGAGCAAAACCCGTGCTAAAGTAAAAGTGCAAGAAAGAGATTTTTTTTTTAATGAGTGAATACAGTAAATGCTAAGAACAAGTAACAGGGTAGTAGTTCTTAAAGAGGTGAGTTTTCAACCTGCGCCGAAAGATGGGCAGTGACTCCGCTGTCCTGACAGCCAGGTCAAACCTGGCTCTGACAGGAAGCCCAAATAACATCTCTGCTGGTGACCTGCCTGTTGTTGCATGTGGAGTTGGCTGTATGCCACCAAGAACCTTGACATGCGTGTCTTTAGCGATCCTCCTGATCCCATGGTTTTCTTCAGGGCCCTCTTAACTGTTTGGACAGCTCTTTCAAGTAACCCATTTGAGGAAGGCTTGTAGGCGGCAGATGTTGTGTGTCGTATGCCACTGGATGTCAAAAATCCCTTAAACTTAGCACTCATGAAAATTGCTGCATTGTCTGACACGACCGTATGGGGACGGCCATGAGTGCTGAACATCTCCCTTGTACCCTATTTTCTCCTCCCTAACATCAGGCTCAGTATCGGGCAGCTGAGGCGGCTGCTCAGCTTCACTTCCACCCCCACCCCCGACAGCTTGTGGTCGTTGTACCTGGTCCCCAGGCTCTGTATACAGTGGCTGAGTTGACTGCTCAGCTCGATAGCCATCAGTGTCTCAGTCGGCCTCGGGAATTTGCCGCTGTTCTTCCTTGAGCAGGTGGCACCTGTCTGACTCTCTTCTTAATAATAGGTGGTACACATGACAGCTAAGCACCTGGCCTTCCACCTCCACTCTGTAGGAGAGAGGACCTGTGCTGGTGATCACCACCCCGGGTAGCCATTTCTTATGACTTGTGAAATCCCTTACCCACACTTCCAGACCTGATGCTGTTTTTTTCTACAGATCATGCGCTCTTGGTTCTGGAATACTTTAGCATGGGCATCCGGTCTTAGCAGGTCAAACCTGGCTCTGACAGGATGGCCAAATAACATCTCTGCTGGTGACCTGCCTGTTGTTGCATGTGGTGTTGGCTGTATGCCATCAAGAACCTTGACATGTGCATCTTTAGCAATCCTCCTGATCCCACAGTTTTCTTCAGGGCCCTCTTAACTGTTTGGACAGCTCTTTCAACTAACCCATTTGTGGAAGGCTTGTAGGGGGCAGATGTTATGTGTCTTATGCCATTGGATGTCAAAAATCCCTTAAACTTAGCACTCATGAAAATTGCTGCATTGTCTGACATGACCGTATGGGGAAGGCCATGAGTGCTGAACATCTCCCTTAGGTGCTCAATTGTTGCTGCTGACGTGGCTATTTGGACAGGGTTAACTTAGAGCCATTTCAAATGCGTGTCTACTGCTATTGGGAACATTTCCCCCAGAAATGGACCTGCATAGTCTATGTGAATGCATGTCCATGGTTTGCCAGGCCATTCCCAAGGTGAGACTAATGCTTGGGGAGGGGTGTTGCATACCTGTTGACATGTGGTATAGGCTTCCACTTTAAATTCTATTTCATTATCCAATCCGGGCCACCACATATGAGCTCTGGCTGTTGCCTTCACTCTTGAGATTCCTTGGTGTGGTTCATGAAGCTCCTCCAGCAGGGTTTCACGAGCTTGTGGCGGCACCACAACACAGAGCCCCCAGAGGAGAGAACAATTTTCTACACAGAGCTCAGCCTACCTTTGGAAGAACGGACGTAAAACCTCAGCTGGGCAGGTGGCAGGCCTATGCCCCAAACGAACTGATTTCTCAGTTGCACCTCTAATGTATTACTGAAGCCACACTGTGTGGCTTGATCTTTTAATCTAACCACATATGATAAAACGGCTTCACATGCCCCTCTTGTACAGGACTGAACTCCACAATTTCATTTGGCTTGGGATCGAAATGCTCACCTACACATTTAACTAGGACCGCAAACATGACTTCAGTAGGTTTCAATAGCACAATCAGATCCACTATTAGTCCATACAGTGTGCTGCTGCACGCAGAAAGAAGAATGGACCGTTTTGTCTTTTCTTCCATTACCCCATTTACCTCAAAATAAAACTCCAGTCTGTCGACGTATCTACTCCAGTTTTCCTAAGTTGGATCAAATGCATCCACTTTTCCACACAGCGATCCCCCATGTCCCCCTCCCACTACGCCCCTGGATATATGTGTTCTTGTAGTTTTTGGATATGTGTTTTTGTCTTTGTGTTGCACTGCTGTGGGCTGGGGGAAATGATGTTTCATTTTATTTCATGTGCGCAAGTGCATGAAATGAAGTGGCAAAGTGTTTCTGATTCTGATTCTAACGTACAAATGCAAAAAAAAAAAAAAACCACATACCTTTATTGGGATGTACATTATTGGAATGTGCATTTTTAATAATAAAGTGAGTAAATACTCCATTCCAAATCTGCTACACACGACTACTACTACTACTACTGCTTTCGGCTGTTCCCGTTAGGGGTCGCCACAGCGGATCATATCTCTTTCCATCTCTTCCTGTCCTCTGCATCTTCCTCTGTCACACCAGCCACCCATGCCCGGCTCCAGGGGGTGCTGTAGTGAGGCTTAACCCCCCCCCAAATGATATCAAGATGTTTAAAATCCTAAATAAATCAAAATCGCTGTTGCATTATTTCATGTTGGTGCACTATTTACCAAATTATAATTTTTAATTCCGTTTAGGAAAGATTTCTTTTTTATGTTTAGACGGCTATCCAATCCAAATCATATCCGTTTTGCAGGTTTCCTTCACGTGTTGCATCAGTAGGTGTCTCGCGAGTTTCAGTAGGGTATGCTCAGTCGGTATACTGTTTTTGCGGCGTGCAAATTGACCAAAAGTCGAAACAGCTATAAGATTTTTCAGAGATGACAAAAGCAAATTGCCAACTCAAAATGATCGAAGCGAAGAAGGAGGAGCGGGAACCACACCTGGAGTTAATGAGGCTAGTCCATGGAGTGAGGAGCAACAGGGAACCGCTTCCGAAGTAGCAGAGGCATGGAGCAGGGAGCAACAGCCATCATTAGCCATAGCTAACAGTGAGGAACGTGGCAATGTTCCCTCAAAAAGTCCTCACAGTAGCTCTCCAACTGGAAGCTTTGCACTGAAGGTTGTGGCAGTTGATATGCCTGCTCAGCCCACCTTGAGCAAATTCACAGTTTGCTTGTTTAAGGGTCAGAAATGGTCTTTTGTAAGCCAGTAGTATAACCGCAGCCTGCAGGGAGTGGCTGGAATACAGCGTCAAAGCTGACGCAGCATTTTGTTTTCCTTTCCGAAAATTTGGAGTTGACTCTGTGCTCACCAAAATGGGATTCTGTCACTGGAAGCATGCGATCGTGAGAGACAGAGGCCTGAACAAACATGCTGTGTCAAAAGAACACATGGAGCTTATATGACAAGATGGAAAGAGAGGGAGAGATGAGCAAACACTGGCAAAGAGATGTCGACAATGGTCAACACAGAGCAGTTAGCGAGAAATTGTTATTATCTCTCTGCTGTCATTGATATGATAGAATTTCTAGCGTCAAACCAGTTAGCTTTTCAGGGGGAGCAAAGAGGCGTTTCAGTCACGAGAGGAGGACAGCTGTGGCCTGTTTCTCTCTTTATTTGAGTACACTCTAAGGAAAGATTCAGAAAAAAAGATACAGAAAATATTGACGATGATATCCGAAAATACACGATATACTTCACACACTATACAAAACGAGCTGATTCACATAATGAGTGATATACTGACGGATGAAATTGGTGAATCCTGGTACACCATTAAAGCGGACGGCACACGGGACCCATCTGGGGTTGAGAATGTTTTCATTGTTCTGCGATTTGTAACAGATAATTATGAGGTGAGGGAATGGCTGTTGACCATAGCCAGTGCAGAGACTGGTGATGCACAGATGCTAGCAAACACAATCCTGTCTGAGTTACAGAGAGTTGGGCTCGATCCATCTAAGATACATAGCCAAGTCTATGACGGTGCATCGGCGATGTCAGAAAAGCACAATGGGGTGCAGGAGGAAAAATTGAACAGAGAGGTACCATACGTCCACTGTTACAACCACCAGCTACATTTAGTAGTCACCGATGCTATGTCAAATGAAAAAGAAATCGCACATTTTTTTGGCGGTGTGTGGCACACTGCACAAGTTTCTTAAGAAACCCACTGAAGCGTTCACTTCAAAGGTGAAAAACTGAAGCGACTCCTAGAACAGCGTTAGACAGGACATTTGGCCACAGTAACCGCTGTACTCCGATCCTATGAGGATATGTGTTCCTTATTGACTGAAATTGACAGCAGATAGAAATATGGAGCTGATTTGCGCATTGAGGAAACGGGTTTAATTAAGATCATTACTGACCGCAGCTTTGAGTTCATTGCAGAATGCTGCAAAAAATCTGTTTGTTGTTTGATCCTCCCAACAAACTCTTACAAGGAGAAAACGCTGATCTTCTCTCTGGTTTTGGACTCATTCGAAGTGCGGCAGAGTATGTGGCAAAACGTTGCTGTGAGAGTGAATTCACCACCATTCTGGAGAAGTGCCACACGTGCGATGCTGAAAGGCCACACAAACGGAGAAGGATGCAAAACAAAAATCTACAGGACTTGAGGCAGGAGTCAGACAGAGAGACATTGATGATAAAGAGGATCAAGATAATGAACTGAGGAGGTTGTTTTTCAGCACTGTCGATATTGTAATAAAAGAAATAGACAGAAGGTTCAGTGCAAGGAACAGCGAACTGATCAAAGCTATATCATCTCTTGGCCAATGTAGTGAACATTTTCTGGATGCCACGCGGGCACAGCCAATCTTGGCTTTATCTGGAACTGATGTTCTAGAATCCGAGTTTGAGGTTGCTTGCCAGTTTCTAAGAGGAAACATCAGCAGTGATGATAACTGGACCATCTCCCGGATTCTCCGCACCTACCACACTGCTTTGGAGGCAATGCCAAGTGTTGTTGTGGCATTCAAGCATGCACTCACTTTTGGCGCATCAACCACCATGTGTGAAAACTCTCTCAGTATTGAAAAATGTCTTTACAGACAAAAGGCTAACCATGTTGCATGAACGGAAGGCACACTTGGTACCGTTGTCTTTTGAAACGGACTTGACAGCAAGATTTCGCAATGAGTGAAAAGATGACGTTATGCGGAGATTTAACCTGCAATGGAATCGCCGCCTTCAACTCTCCTAATCGGTGAGTTCAATATTCTATTCTATTTAGCAAAATTATTGTGGAAGGTATCTACTGTGCTATTTAAAGTTGTATGGCTGGCTGCCACGCCACCCTATTTGTGAGTGAGTTAAGTGAGAATACGCGTGGATGTGGGCTGTTCGCCATAGGGCCTACCTTTTCTGTATGGGAAGTGGTTGTACTAAGATGCATAAGCTTGGAACAAGTTGCTATGTTTTGTGCCAATTAGATTGCTACATATATATATATATATATATATATATATATATATATATATATATATATATATATACACTACCGTTCAAAAGTTTGGGATCACCCAAACAATTTTGTGTTTTCCATGAAAAGTCACACTTATTCACCACCATATGTTGTGAAATGAATAGAAAATAGAGTCAAGACATTGACAAGGTTAGAAATAATGATTTTTATTTGAAATAAGATTTTTTTTACATCAAACTTTGCTTTCGTTAAAGAATCCTCCATTTGCAGCAATTACAGCATTGCAGACCTTTGGCATTCTAGCTGTTAATTTGTTGAGGTAATCTGGAGAAATTGCACCCCACGCTTCCAGAAGCAGCTCCCACAAGTTGGATTGGTTGGATGGGCACTTCTTTGAGCAGATTGAGTTTCTGGAGCATCACATTTGTGGGGTCAATTAAACGCTCAAAATGGCCAGAAAAAGAGAACTTTCATCTGAAACTCGACAGTCTATTCTTGTTCTTAGAAATGAAGGCTATTCCATGCGAGAAATTGCTAAGAAATTGAAGATTTCCTACACCGGTGTGTACTACTCCCTTCAGAGGACAGCACAAACAGGCTCTAACAGGTACTATTTAATGAAGATGCCAGTTGGGGACCTGTGAGGCGTCTGTTTCTCAAACTAGAGACTCTAATGTACTTATCTTCTTGCTCAGTTGTGCAACGCGGCCTCCCACTTCTTTTTCTACTCTGGTTAGAGCCTGTTTGTGCTGTCCTCTGAAGGGAGTAGTACACACCGGTGTAGGAAATCTTCAATTTCTTAGCAATTTCTCGCATGGAATAGCCTTCATTTCTAAGAACAAGAATAGACTGTCGAGTTTCAGATGAAAGTTCTCTTTTTCTGGCCATTTTGAGCGTTTAATTGACCCCACAAATGTGATGCTCCAGAAACTCAATCTGCTCAAAGAAGTGCCCATCCAACCAATCCAACTTGTGGGAGCTGCTTCTGGAAGCGTGGGGTACAATTTCTCCAGATTACCTCAACAAATTAACAGCTAGAATGCCAAAGCACTGCAATGCTGTAATTGCTGCAAATGGAGGATTCTTTGACGAAAGCAAAGTTTGATGTAAAAAAAATCTTATTTCAAATACAAATCATTATTTCTAACCTTGTCAATGTCTTGACTCTATTTTCTATTCATTTCACAACATATGGTGGTGAATAAGTGTGACTTTTCATGGAAAACACAAAATTGTTTGGGTGATCCCAAACTTTTGAACGGTAGTGTATTTGTTTGAGGGCCTTTGATGGTGGTCAGATTAGTAATTTTCCGTGTCGTTGCCCCCCCCATTATTCACAATGCCCCTTTAACAATTTTGCCTTGGAGTCGGGGCTGCAGCCCCCTGCATGTCCTCTCTCACCACATCCATAAACCTCCTCTTTGGCCTTCCTCTTTTCCTCTTCCCTGGCAGCTCTATATTCCGTATCCTTCTCCAAATCTACAAACAAAACAATGACGTCATGCTGGAGGTGATCGTTCTGACAGTCGGCGGTTCTGCGCTGGAGGAGCGCAATGGCTGATGAGACTGTTAATTTTAGATTTAAAATTGTGTTTTAATGATGGGGTGTTCAAGTTTTGGTTATTGTGTTGTTGTTTTGGGGGTCGACTCAGACCAAATAGGAGACCATTTACTGACCAACTGACTGTAGGACCGTGACTGGGACTGATATCGCCAATTGGGAGATGGGGGGATTCGTTACGTTTTTGTCAGTTCTGGTCCGTTCTGGCTGGTGTGAGTAAAAGAGCACTCCCAGGGTCGTGCAGTGTATGGGGCACGGGAGTTGCGATTCAAAAGAGATCTCTGCTTCTTGACTCATTCTTCCACGCCGGCTTGCCACAATACTTTTCAATACTTTTCGTTTTAGTTGCCCCCCCCCCCCCACACACACACACTTAAAACATCTTCTCGCGCGCCTGGTCTGGTGTCAGTTCCATCTGAACTGGTATTTTTGTTTGGTTCGTTTTAAGGTTTTTGAACTCTTTGTGTTTCTGTGAAGGGTTGATGATGATGAACCATCTCAGTAGTTACAGCAGCGAGAGGTATGGTGGTTGAAAATGTTTCTGATGATCACAATTTGGAGATTGTTTCTTCACACTTATAAAACAAAATGGTGGGGGCGTCCAGGTGGCATGGCGGTCTATTCCGTTGCCTACCAACAGACACAATTGGCCATGTCTGCGGATGGGAAGCCGGATGTGGGTATGTATCCTGGTCGCTGTACTAGCACTTCATCTGGTTGGTCGGGGCTCCTGTTCGGGGGGGGGAGGGGGAACTGGGGGGAATAGCGTGATCCTCCCATGCGCTACGTCTCCCTGGCGAAACTCCTCACTGTCAGGTGAAAAGAAGCGGCTGGCATCTCCACATGTATTGGAGGAGGCATGTGATAGTTTGCAGCCCTCCCCGGCTCGGCAGAGGGGGTGGAGCAGTGACTGGGACGGCTCGAAGAGCAGAGTAATTGGCCGGATACAACTGGGGAGAAAGAAAAAAACAAAAAACGGCTAGTTCTAATACTGACCACAAGAGAGATGGAGGCAGACATGCATATTGGACAGTCTGGTCTAAGAGTGGTAGTGAGATCAGCAATTTGATTTAGCAATGCCATAAATCGCTCTCTGCGAGCATCATAGAAATTTTTGTTTCCCAGTGACAAATGAGGCTATTTGACGATTTAAGAGCTCTCTCTTCACAGTTCTCCGCGTCACAAATTAGCTGACAGCTGTCTGATCATGCTCGATCATCAGGGGTGCTGACAGTATTGGCTCCCCTCAAAGACCTTAGATACTATCACATGGTCTTAGAGGAATCAATTATTGCCAAAGCTGCTGATAGCAATAATTTCTTTTGCGTCCCGCAAAACTGTTGTTCAAATACAAATGCCCCCTAATATGTTATTATCAGCAAATGATTATCAAGGGGCTTTTGTATCTCCTAAAACATGGCTTTATCCATCAATGCTTCAATGAAGTCTCATTTGACCTCAGCTGATAACATTTACATGCTAGCTGTAAACACAGTCTGAAGTCTTTTTGGGATCACTATGCATGCCACAATATACAATACAAGGGAGATAAAATCACCGATTCACTCTCCCATCCATCCATCCACTGGCTGACAGGGAGAGAGAGAGGAAGGGAAGAATATGCTAACACTGCAAAACCTCAAATGTAGTCAGAAACTTGAATGTGAATGGCTGTGGTAGATATATACAAATAAGCGGATCAATGGGATGCTTAGTGAATGTTTCCTAATGGGCGCCCTGATAGAGGTGGGTTTGAGTGGCAGGTTGGCAGCCAGCAGTGGAGAAATCCATCATGGCCTGACAGGAGGAAGAGGGCCTTGACATCTTGGCCTGCCCTGAGAGGCCAGAGCCTGTCGGCTTAATGAGGCTCTCAGTGACAGGTGACGCAATCGTGGATTTTGTGTGTGTTTGTGCTTGTGTGTGTGTTTGTGTGCGCATGTGTGCATGTGTGTTTGGGAGTGTTTTTTTTTTCTTTCCACGGGTTGAACAGGTGTCTTGTTAGCTCGACTCACACTGTTGAAATTGCCTGTGTTGTAACCCTGAAAACCTGAAAACCCTGAAAAGGGATCACAAAAGTGATGAGATGCAGTGTTTCCTCATTAATGTTTTTACCATGAATGAGTTTTGAAAGAGTAAGCATCACATTTTTCCATATTTACAATACATGTGTTTACATTCTGTTTCAGTTTGGTTAGTTAATCCTTTAACTAAACTTTAGTTTTACTCTTTTACACATTTCCCCTTTGTATCATTTTAGTTACAAAACATAAATTTCTCTTACAGTAACAAATAACATAAAAAAGACCAGAGTCTATAAACTGTCTGTTTCCTTCATCCAAAACTATAATGCAAGCTGTAATAAAATAAGAGGATGCTTTTAAATGCATCAAATTATTCAAAATAACCAAAAGATCATAACTCCAAATAGGCTGTATTCACTATGAGCTAGCATGCACACTACACATGCACCTCTCATGCTTCTGTGCAAAGCGACAAGGCTCATAAGATTAGCATTCTCCTTCCTTGTACAAAATGCGATGCAAACTCCACAAAAGTGCTCATAAGTCATAAAATGTTCACTATTCCATTTCGACTGTATATATAAAGTAAATCATACCTGAATAGGGGAAAGGAATCATGAAAGTGATGAGACGCAGTGTGTCCTTGTTAATATCTTCATCATGGATGAGGAAAGTCCCAGGAGCTCCCCCCACTGCACGGATACAGGCATGAGCAATCCATCAGTGTGAAAGGGTTTTCAGTAGATTACTGTTTTGTTATTCACATTCAAACATTTCTCTTTTTTACTTGTGATCTTATGAATTGACGTTTCACTTACTTTACCATCACTTAATTAATTTACAATCTCTACTCCTGAGACATGTAACATTACTCTCTAGTGACACCAATGTCACAATGTTCATCATTATTAAGGACAGAGATCCATCTTGAAACTATCACACACACCCCTACAAAATGAATGTCATCCTGACATTAGCACAGATTTATATTCTGCAGTTTCTTTGGAACTAAGTCATGAGGCCTTCTTTGCTTTCTTCTGTGCATCTGTTCATCAAGCATAAGTCAAAGCTCACTGTTCATTCAAATGTGCAACATGCAGTGAGTCAACAGACCCTAAGTACTCAACAATCCATTCGCAGTCCAGTGAGATAGTCTATGCCAAAAGTTAATGAATTGTCCATGGCACCAGTCAGCGTAATCAATAAGTCACATGTCCACAGTCTGTAAGCTCACATTTACTGGAGTCCATACACATAGGGGGGTTGGTAGAAATATGGCTGAGGTGGGGGCAGCCATGAAACCAGCCCAGGTGTGGCACAAAGGGACAATAGCTGTGGTGGCTGGATACTGTTTGCTTGCCCAGCACTGTAACAGGCAGGAGTCCCCAACTGGTCATACATGAAGACTCTAGGCGGCCGTCTCTTTCTCTGAGGTACTTGGTAGACTTGCTCCTCAGTATCACCAGTAACATTCGATGCAGGAGATAGAGGCACTGGTTCATCAGCAGGTAAGTTGAGCGCCTCCTTCTGATTCTCCCCAGCTGGTGGCATCAGCAGCATAGCTTGTTCCAATGCCCCATCATTTTCCTCCTCTGGTAATGCCCTTTCCTCAGGCTCTGCCTCTTTTTCATCCTGTCCATTATAGCTGTCATCAGTGATATTTTGACCTGTGTCAGCATGGAGTGGCGTGTAATTAAAGTCATACTCATCATCACTGACTTCATCTGATTCCTGAGGTGGGGAGGTGAGCTGCTGTGCCATTTTCTGTCTTTGCATACTTTTTCTGACTGTAGAGTCTGGTGGCACCTCAAAAGGCAAATGATCAGAGGGCTTGAGAAGATTTCTGTGCAAGACTCTAGAGTGCCCTTTACCTCACTCTGGTGTCACTTCGTAAATGGGCAGGTCAAGCCCTATCTGTTGCACAATGGTGTGGATGTTGTCTTCCCAGTAATTGTGGAATTTACCTGGTCCCCCTCTCAGCGTTAGATTCTTTTTAAGATATATTTTATTTGAGCAATTGGTTCGTGCATGTACATATATGATATCCAGTGCTCATTTTTCAAGTACACAACAAATGACAAACAAAATGAAAAACAACAGAGCAACAGATGCTTAATGCAAAACAGGTATTAGATGAATATAGCATATTGCATATTAATGGTACAAAACAGCTTAAGCAAATACAAAAATAAAACAAAAAGTCCCTCCCCCACCCTCCCCATCCCTCTACTACTCAACAGGTGATTAATAGTGAAATATATTAATTGTAGGATTAGCTAGTTGCACTAGCAAGGTAATGAATAAGGGGTAACTAGGTTTTTTCAAACAGTGAAAGTTTATCTTTTAAAACATGTCTTATTCTCTCCAGATGTAAGGTATTTGACAGGTTGCTGAGCCACATCTTAGTTGTAGGGACCGCTTTTTCTTTCCAAAACAGAAGAAGCAACCTCTTTGCTGTAATAAGGCAATAAGAGAGAAAATGTTGTTGAGAGGCAGTCAGATTGGTCTGCCTATCAGACCTTCTGAGAATGATTAAAAGAGGGCCTGGTTCTGACTGGGTGTTGATTATTTTAGACAGTATCTCAAATATTTCTATCCAGTAGGTCTGTATCTTTGGGCAAAGAGCAAAGCTATGTAGCAGAGTACCTTTGGCTGGCTGACATTTTTCACATAAGGGTGACACTTCCGGATAAACCTGGTGTATCCTAACTCTGGAATAATGGAGTCAGTACAACGTTTTAAATTGGATAAGGCAGTGTTTAGCGTTGTTTGAGCATGTATGTAGTATGTGCTACAGGCTTCCCTCCCAAATTTCATCAGATATCTGCAGACCCAACTCTTCCTCCCATTTTGTCCTGATACCTTCCGACTAGGGTAAATCAGCCTGCTGTAAGGAGTCATAAATAAAGGATACAAGTTTATCTGAGCTTGATGGTCTTTTAAGACATACATCTATCACTGAACAGTTGGCTGCCTCAAATCCTGGTAGACATTTTTGGTAATCCCTTACTTGCAAAAACCTAAAGAAATGGTTTCCTGGGGGATTGTGTTTCTCCTGGACCTGAGCGAAGGAGGCAAAAGAACCATCAAAGTACAAATCACCTATAGTGTGGATGCCAGCCACTTTCCACAATCTGAAAGTACCATCCAGGTTGGATGGGGCAAAAGTAGGATTACCAGCTATTGGAAGAGCAAAGGATAAGGGTTTAATATTAAAGTGAGACCTAATTTGTTTCCATATACGTAACATCCCATGTATAATTGGGTTGGAATGATAAATTGATTTATCTAGTTTAGTGGGAGACAACAAAACAGCCCCTGTGAGAAACAGGTAGCATTCCTCCTGTTCCATTTCGACCCATCCGTGCTGAGGGGTTGAGTTATCCTGATAGAAGGTGAAGACTGATGCTTGATGCCCAGTAATACAGTAAGAAGTTTGGAAGTGCTAATCCCCCGTCCCGCCTTGGCTTACAAAGGTGTGTTTTAGCTATCCTATGCGTTTTATTGTTCCACAGAAAGGGAATTATGATGGAGTCTATATGTTTGTCAGCAATAGATTATGTCACTCAGCACATGCTCACCTGGCTGTAGCACTGAGCTCCTGACCTTGCTGTCATAGTACTTTTTACTCCTTTCTGCAGCCTTCTGGGCACTTTTGCATGTAATAGCGCACACGTCTTCCATACCACGCTTCCATTTCCCTGTGTAGTCTTGATGGTTGCTCGAATCTGATTCTGTATTCAGCCTGAACAGCTCGTCAACTGGAAGTCTGGGAGAACGCCCGTACAAGAGGTAGAATGGTGAGTATCCTGTCACCTCACAGCATGTACAGTTGTAGGCATACATGAGTTTGTTCAGGGATTCTTTCCAGCTTGATTTTTGCACATCAGTGAGTGTTTTGAGCATCTGTAACAATGTTCTATTCATACGTTCAACCTTCTCATTCCCCTGCAAATGATAGGATGTTGTTCTGGAACCAGCAACACCGCAGTACTTCAACTGGGGAAAGAGTTGTTTTTTGAACTCTCTCCCTTGATCATGGTGTATATGAGATAGGAACCAAAATTTCATTGCAAAATCATTGAAGCTGCAGTTAGCAGCTGTTTTACCAGACTTTGAAGTGGTGGCATACGCTTGGGCAACGCACGTGAAATGGTCTACAACGACAAGTCTGTACTCATACTCGCCTTTACATCAGTCAAGATGAAGAAAGTCAAGAGAAATACATTCAAAGGGCTGTGTTGTCACAATTGTTGTCATTAGGGCTCTCGTGTCATGACAGGGCTTTTTTTGCTTGACACAGGTTAAAGTTTTAGTCACATTATACTATGTCTGACCGCATGTACAGCCAAAAGAAGCAGTCATTTTCCAGGGATACTTTATGATCGACATCTTGATGGCCCATACCATTGTGGCATTCCTGCAGTAGAGTCATCTTGTATTGCTCTGGTATAACTAGTTGTTAGTATGTTGTTGTGGCTTGGTACAGAATTCCCCCACTGTCTAATGTGAGTTTTTCCCACTATCAGAAGAGATGTCTTATTTGGTGGCTGAATGTTTTAGTTCTTTTGCTGATGGCTTGAACTCTGACAGTTTACTGCAGGGGTTGTCAACCTTTTTGGAATGAAGTGCCAGTTTGAAATTTTCTTTTTAGCCAGTGTGCCATATCAACATCAAATTTAACTTTACGTTTAATTATGACACCAAATCAAAAAACAAAAACAAAAACCTTTCCAACAGACCTGGAATTTTATTCCATCCATATAGGCTACATGCATGGCAACAACATTTAAAATAATAAAAAATTTTCTCTCATAATAAGGACATTATAATGATCATTTTAGGTCATTAACTCTACCAACCTCCCACTCATCTTGTTCATCAGCAATAAAATTAACTAATTCTTGTAAAATTTGCCCCCCCCCCCATAGGGTTACATATGTACGCACAGACCCCATATCAAAACACTGCTTTTAATAACTCATTATTTACAAAGTACTGCATTGGGAGCAAATGTCAAAAAGGGAGACTTGTAGTGACCTACTTACAGGTTACATATTCACCATGTGGACCAGAGGCGGTCCCTTTAAGATAGTGGGTTCAGAGGTTAGCAAGGGGGATTGTGGGTAGACACGAGGCTGAAGTTTTGATATGGTGAGCTGTTCACTAAAGGTGAGTTGGAGGAAATACACGACCCCACGGCTGTGTGGTCATAAGGAGAAGTGGTCTCGTCTCCTTTCTTACATTCTCTACATTGGCGACCCCGACGTGAGCCATGGAGAACGAAGCTACCAGTGCAGCGGCAGTGACTAACGCCGTCTCGCTCAAACTGCCTGACTTCTGGGACATGGCTGCGACAGCTTGGTTTGCTCACATCGAAGCCCAGTTCGCTATTAGGAACATCACCGTGGATGAGGCCAAGTACTACTACATCGTGGCGGCATTCGGAACATCTATGGTGTCATGGATATTGGCCCTGCTGCAAGCCCCGCCGTCCGTGGATAAGTATGGCACAATTAAGAGGCACTTGCTGCAGGCTTTTGAGCTAGCAGAGATGGAGCGGGCGGACTGGTTGTTTTCGCTGCAAGGCTTGGGAGACTGCAAGCCATCGTAGCTAATGGACAAAATGCTGACTATGCTGGGTTCGTGCGACCCCGCCTTCCTTTTCGGCCAGCTGTTCCTCTGTCAGCTCCCCTCGCACGTCCGTGCTGCCTTGGCCAGCTCCAAGTTGTCCACCACCAACAACTTTCGGGAGTTGGCCGTGGAGGCTGACAGGATTTTTCTGGCCAGCCGATAGCAGTTTGTGGCCGCTCTGCTGCCTGCCCACGTTCTTCCACCAACGCCGGTTGAGGCTGCTGGCGTTGCTGCGGCAGCAGCAGGACTCAGGGGGACTGTGCTTCCACCATGCTAAGTTTGGAGCCAAAGCCAAGCAATGCCGTGTATCATGTGCTTTCAGCGGGGCAGGAAAAGCGAGGGCCAGCGCTCAGTAGTAGCCCTGAGTGCTGGCCAGGAAGGCAGGCTGCTGTTTATTCAGAACACCATCTCCGGTTGCTAGTTGCGGGCAGCGGAGCATCCTGCCTGCGACACCTCTGGACGCGATGGCCGGTGGAATCGTCCACCCCAACGGATGCTGCCAATGGCACCCCCGTCCGCACCTATGGCACGGAGTATGTGGAGATGGTTTTTGGAGGTCGGCGGTTCGGCTGGGATTTTGTGATGGTGAAGGTGTCCATTCCCCTCCTGGGTACGGATTTCCTGCACGCTTATGGACTGTTGGTGGACGTTAAAAACCGCTGCTTGATTGACGCCGTCTCCTTCTGCTCCTACCCATGTATGCTGGGGGAAGCGGGTTCCATCGGCTTGTCCAATATGCTTGCCACCGGGAATTAATTTCAGTGTCTGCTTGCTCAGTTTCTGGACCTCACAACGCCCATCTTCTCATCAGCAGTCACCAAGCATGGAGTGGAACACTACATCACCACCACTGGATCCCAGTCTATGCCTGTGCATGGCGCCTCGACTC
The DNA here is from genome assembly GCF_029633865.1 of Lampris incognitus. Lineage (NCBI taxonomy): Eukaryota > Metazoa > Chordata > Actinopteri > Lampriformes > Lampridae > Lampris > Lampris incognitus. The sequence goes on from NC_079215.1 coordinate 28,266,865, forward strand.
AGCCAAGCTCGCAAGGGAGGAGTTTGCCAACATGGAGCGCCTCGGCATCGTGTGCCTCTCCGACAGCCCGTGGGCCTCCCGCCTGCATATGGTCATGAAGGCTAACGGTGGCGGGCGTCCATGTGGTGATTACCGCTGCCTCAACAACGCCACAACGCCAGACCGCTACCCCGTCCCGCACATCCAGGACTTCTCTATGCACTTAGTGGAGGCGATCATCTTCTCCAAGGTGGACCTCGTGCGCGGATACCACCAGTTGCCGGTCCGCCTGCAGGATGTGCCAAGACGGCAGTAATCACGCCGTTCAGCTTGTTTGAGTTCCTGGGCATGCCGTTTGGGCTCAAGGGGGTGGCGCAGACCTTTCAGTGGCTCATGGACTCTGTGCTGCGGGATATGCCGTTCCTGTTTGTTTACCTGGAAGACATTCTCATGGTCAGTACGTCCGTGGGGGAGCACTTGGTCCACCTCTGGCAGCTGTTCAAGCAGCTCAGCCAGCATGGGCTCATTGTCGACCCGGCGAAGTGAGTTTAGCCTGCCAGCCATTGATTTCCTCGAGCACCAGATTACAAAGGACGGAGCAACCCCCTCTCCCCGACAAGGTGGATGCCATCGCCAGATTCCCACGCCCGAACATGGTGAAGTCCCTGCAGGAGTTCCTGGGCATGGTGAACTTTTACAACCGGTTCATTCTCTGGGCGGCTCATCTCGTGCACCCCCTGTATAAGGCTCTGAAGGGTAAGGACCCCAAGGGCCCAGTGGACTGGTTGGAAGAGAGAAACCAGGCGTTTGAGGATGCTAAGGCTGCACTGGCTGACACTGCTTTGTTGGCGCACCCATCACCAACTACCCCAGTAGCACTCACAATGGATGCCTCAGATTACGCTGTGGGGGCAGTGTATGAGCAGTGGGTGGGCGGAGCCTGGCAGCCGCTTGCTTTTTTCAGCCGCCGGCTGAAAAAAGCAAGAGAGAGAGGAAGTACAGCACCTTCGACCGGGAGTTTTTTGGCCTGTTTCTTGCCATCTGCCACTTCCGGCTGCCGGTTCTCTGTGTTTGTGGACCACAAGCCGCTGACGTTTGCCATGGCCAAAGCCACTGAGCCGTGGTCTGGGCGCCAGCAGCGCCAGCTCTCTTACATTTCGGAGTTCACCACTGACATCCAGCACGTCGCTGGCAAGGACAACTACGTCGCCAACTGCCTCTCCCAAGCGATGGTGGGGGCCGTCCACTTGGGACTTGATAACGCAGCCATGGCTTCAGACCAGGCTGCAGCCATGGCAGAAGTGCAGGCCTACCGGACTGCTAACACTGGGCTGCATTTGAAAGATGTTGTGTTCGACAATGCCCGGGCCATGCTTCTCTGTGACATCTCCACGGGTCAGCCCCGGCTCATGGTGCCCACTGGCTGGCGGCGGTGGGTTTTTGACGCCATCCATGGCTTTTCACACCCAGGCATGAAGGTGTCAACAAAGTTGGTGGGGGCCAAGTTCGTGTGGCATGGCCTCGGAAAGGACATCAAGGACTGGGGAGGCACCTGCGTGGCGTGTCAGCACTCCAAGGTTCACCGCCACATCAAGGCACCCCTGGCACTGTTCCCGGTGCCTGGGAGCCATTTTGACCATGTCACTGTGGACCTAGTGGGACCCCTTCCCTCCTCCCGTGGTTTCACTCACCTCCTCATTATGGTGGACAGGACCACCAAGTGGCTGGAGGCTATTCCATTGTCATCCACCACGTCTGCCGAGGTGGTCCGGGCGTTCATGGGGTCCTGGGTAGCCCGGTTTGTTACGCCATCTGACCTCACTTCTGACCGGAGCCCGCAGTTCACATCCAAGCTCTCAACTGCGGTCACTGAAAGCCTAGGCGTGAAGCTTCACCGCACCATGGCGTACAACCTGCAGGGCAACAGTTTATGTGAGCAGTTTCATCGTTCTGTGAAGGCCGCTCTTCGGGGCCAGCCTCACAGACAGCAGCTGGGTCGACCAGCTCCCATGGGTCATGCTTGGCCTGCGGACCACCCCTAAGGAAGACCTCCAGTTCTCGTCGGCCGAGCTGGTTTACTGCCAGCCACTGCGAGTCACGGTGGAATTTCTCTTGAATGGCGCGGCACCCTGGTCTGCTGCCCGTCAACGGGCTGTGTTCCAGGACGGCGCCGGCGTTTTCACTCCAGTCCCAACTTCGCTGCACGGCCTCCCTCAGTCTTACGTCCCTAAGGACCTGCAGTCAGCTGGGTACGTTTCCATCCGGCATGACGCCCACTGTACCCTGCTGCGACCCCCCCTACTACGGCCCCTTCCGTGTCCTGGCGGTGGGGGCTAAGAACTTTGTGGTGGACATGGGCAGTAAGCAGAAGGGGGTTTCAGTGGGCCACCTCAAGCCGGCTCACCTGGACTTGGACAAGCCGGTTCAACTGGCCCAGCTCCCTCGGTGTGGATGCCCCCCTGTCCCTACACCCTTCAACAGGAGCCGTTTTGTCCGCATTATTTGTCCCCCACCACGTTGATTTTTTTTTTTTTTCAGGGTGAATTCGGGGGGGGGGCGTGTGTAGTGACCTACTTACAGGTTACATATTCACCATGTGGACCAGAGGCGGTCCTTTTAAGACAGTGGGTTCAGGGGTTAGCGGGGGGGGGGATTGTGGGTAGACACGAGGCTGAGGTTAACATTGGAGTTAGAAAAAAAAAGAGATGTACAAACCGCTACATATGCAAACCCATATGTACTACAAATAAATAAATGCCTTCCAGTCAGTGTGATCCCTGCTTTCCTTTGCTTAGCTCCATTATCTGGGACTGTAGTTAGTTACTTTAAGTTGCACACGTGCTTTGGAGTGGTCAGTTGTCAAATGACTGCAGGAGAGGCTGAGCAAGTACTTCATGTTCAAGAATATCTGCTCTCAGAGGTACGTTGACCCGAGGACTGTCAGGATAGACAGTGCAACCAGATGAACTTCTCTGGTACAGATGTCCAGCAGGTGAGGAAGCAGGTTCTGTGATCTTGCACTGCTGCGGTTTCTAGTTGTTTCTGTAGCTTTGCAAACTTAGTCACCCACAGTGTTGAATTCTTCAGCTCAATCAAGTACATTTCCATGTCCTGTGTATCCAACCAGTATCGGAGATAAGTCCCAATTCATGTCTGCCAAAGCTATTGGGCTTGATCAAGAATGAGAACATGGGTCCATACTTCTGAAAGTCCCCAAATCATGTTGTGAACTCCAACCCAAGCTCATTCATGGGTTTGCGTATTTCAGCGCTGCTGATGCTGTGCTGCGAGGACAGCTACATGTCTGAAGTAGTGTAATGTGGAGGTAGCAACATCTATTGAAAAGATTGCTAGCTTACCTACAAAAGCCGTCCATGTGTCGAACATGTCCAAACAGTTTGCCCCCCACCTTTCAGTTGGAGAATGAGCTTGTTGAGGTGTCCCTTAATATCTATGAGAAACATAAGTTTCACAACCCACTTTTTGTTCTCGAATTTCGGGTAGTCTTGGCCTTTTTCAGCCAGGAAGGCCTTGATGGCATCAAAGCAGCTAACAAACAGCTCCAAAACAGTGGCACAGTGGTTAGCGCTGTCACCTCACAGCAAGAAGGTCCTAGGTTCGAACCCTGGGGTTGTCCTACCTTGGGGGTGGGGGGTCCATCCCAGGTCTTTTCTGTGGGGAGTTTACATGTTCTCTGCGTGAGTTTTCTCTGGATGCTCCGGTTTCCCCCACCATAAAAAAAGACATGCATGTTAGGGTTAGCTGACATGAGCTTAGTCAAAGTATCAAGAGAGATAGTCTCTAAAGTGCTTCCCTTCTCTCTGTCACTCTTTATGTCTCATGCGCTCTCTCGCTCACACACGCACGCACACACGCATGCCAGCAGCTTTATCAACAATTTGCAATTGTGGTTTTGGTCAATGCATGTGTTTTAGAGTGTTAAGGTTTCACCTACAAGTGTTTTCCCTAAGCTATCCACTAAGCTATCTGTAGCTTTTGTTTATACCGCCAAAACTATTTTTTTCTGGTCAGAAAGAAGAGGGGTGTGTGTGTGTGTGTGTGTGTGTGTGTGTGTGTGTGTGTGTGTGTGTGTGTGTGTGTGTGTGTGTGAGACAGAGTTTATTTCTTCAATGATAGGCTACTTGTTTCGCTGTTATTCAACAATAAAGAACACTGTTTGGAACAATTAGTCTGTTTACTTAGTAGTCTAGACCCAGATGCTGTTAGGTTGAGATACAATTGGCTGTGCCTTGCAATCAATGTATTATGCTGAGTAAACAGTCCAAAAACGAAATAGTGCAACCAGAACTGTTGCATGGGCTGTGCAAAGTGTGCGACCACACAGGGCCTCGCGCCTGGCCTGCAATCCCGCAGTTTTTTTTTTAATCCATCCATCCCTCCATTATTCAAACCGCTTATCCTGCTCTCAAGGTCGCAGGGAAGCTGGAGCCTATCCCAGCAGTCATTGGTTGGCAGGCGGGGAGACACCCTGGACAGGCCGTCAGGCCATCATGACTCTTCTTGACCCAACATGCTTCTAAAATGAAATTACTGTGTGCTCATTGCGAGGAAGAAGGAGAAGGGGAAAACATTTCGGCTGCATGAGAGTGCGTGATCGATTTCCTAAACATGAGTCACGTGCTGATGTAGCAAATTCAGGGAGGCAGCGCGGGAACCGCCACATCCGGGACGCGAAACCAGATCTCCCGCACCACGGGCAATAACGTTGACCAGTTGACTAAAGGGTCTGAGCTGTTAGCCAAGGGCTAGCAAGTCTACTTATCCGTGCACGTTACACTACCCCCATCCTTATATGTCGAAATGTGTTTTGTTGAGCAGTGTTTGGAAGTGTATATTACTGCCGCCGAGTGCATGATGTGTGCATGACATGAGCACGTGATCGTAGTACAGTATTAGGACAGAATACATGGTGTGTGCATGAAGTTGGCGCGTGACCGAGACATGCACAGTGTGTGCACCTTCACTCCCGTCACACGTGTGCACGCCTGAGAATGTATGCTTGTGTGCACGTCTGAATTTATGTTATATTTGCAGGCGCAGTAACTAAATAGTCATGTTTTAGGTTGGGATTTGTATTTTGGGCAAGCTGAACAAAAGTAAGGGCTAACAGTGGGAAAGTGATACAGGTACACTTTTATGACCAGTGAATGTGGTCTTGAGCTTTCTTGTGTAACGCCTTTTAATTTTATTGTGAAGTGTATGGTGTACACCTTTTGAAAATGAGATATGCGTACATTGCAGATGCAATATGACTGTATATGCTGTGACAATAAGATGTTTGCTATCCCATCTATACAAATCCAGTAAGTTAACATTGCATGTAATTTGAAGGTTATTAATATGATTAATACAGTTGATTAAGAGCCAGCTGCTGTCCTGTATTCCTTCCTTCCCCTGTTCCAGGGTATTACACCGAGAAAAGGAGAAAAAAAACTTAAAAGAATGGAGAATTTCATAAGTCACTGCGTGAATCGCTGGATACATTTGTCAACAGTTCCAGAGATGTGGTGAATAGCTATATGCATGTGACCATGACCGTAGGCTATGTGTAATGACCGGTCTGAAAAACGAGCTAAAATCTAAATGAAATGTAGGCTATAGACCTAAAATATTGAATTTTAACATATTGTCATACTTCAACATGCCAAAATAAAGTGACGTCTGAAAGCCAATAGTCTTACAGTTGATTTTTTTTCCTTTGAAAAACTCATAGCTGAGACTCTGTGCATAATGATGCCCAATTATTCTACTTGTTAAAAATTTATAGCACTGAGATTATGCGAATAACTGCGTGCAGTATAAAACTAGAATAGCTAGGTGCGTGTGACCATGATTCATGCGCATGCATGCCAATGAGCAGGACCTTCATGTAACACCGCCCCCCGTGCGCAAGCAATTGTCCTGAGTGCAACACTGCGCACTTTGCTGTAGCCTAAGCTAAATTTGGAGGTTTACAGGTGGGGTTCGGGTGGTTAATTAATGAACATTTTAATGGGTCGGGAGGTGGGGATTGGCTTTCATAACGGGTCAGGTGGGTGCAGGTATTAAAAAGCCCTGACCTGTGCATCCCTCCTAGAAGCTACTGTATTCTGCTGGCACCTACAGCTAAACAAATGTTTAACCCCGCCCCCCCCCCCCCCAAAAAAAAGCAAAGTCACTCGGTTTTTCCAAACTGTATGAGTGCGAACAAGATATATACAAGAAAAACTCTTTCATCACCTCTCCTCTTTACCTTACTCCCCAGCATAATTTCTTTTGCCCCTCCCTCCGTCCCTCCCTGCATCCTCCTTTGGCTTAACAGTCCCTCCACCCCCACAAGCCACTCACCCCGCCTCCTGTTCTTCTTCCCAGGCAAGGGTATTAGGTTCACACAATAGAATATAGACGAATTCACCGCGGACACCATTTATTGATTTCTCACACACCGCAGACACGGGGGTAATGAAAGGGTTTGCCTTGCTTTCCTTTCAGCTGCTTTGTGGTATATTTGTTCAGGACTTCTTGAAGTGGAAGAAGAATCAACATAGATGAGACTGGACCACACTTGTATTTTAGGAGGTGTTTGAATGTTTTGTGTACCCGATCCTTTTGTTTAGTAGTTTGTAGCCCACACACAGGAGCAGAATGATGGATTGTAACAGGTAAAAATTAACAGATTAAAATAAAGTTCCTTTTTTTTCTATCTGAGTCTTGTTTTGGTAGTGTCTGCCATAATGTAAATCAGTTACAATGTAATTTTACTCATTTTGGAGATTTTGGATATGGGTCCACAGCTGGACACAGCTTTACAATGGCATCTTATGAGACAACTGAACACAAACCTTAAACCAGTCCTTTCAACAGCAGCAACAACAACAAGAACAAATTAGTGCCTCGGTTAGACTATTTACATGATTTCCCATTATCCATGACTCTATTGCCGTTCCACCTGACAAGGCGTGCTCAATGTCATAAATGCATTATTTCCTGAAAAGGTGATACAAATACCTTTTCTTTATTCAACATAGTGGTGTATATACCAGTGTTGTTGTGACTACAGTTTAGCGGACGGCATGGAAGGTTATACCACTTTCATACTGTTTGGGGTTTTATACAAGCTGTCCAGTGTAGACTGGTGGAGAGCCTGAAGCATTGATGGCCATTTGGGAGCAGCAAGAGGCTAATGTCTCTTCTTTTAATCTGGTCACAAATGGGTTGGGTGTGTCCTCATTCAGTGGTTCATGGCTCTAATGGCCATAAGAGGAGAGGACTTAATTCCTACTCAGACAATGCTGTACCATCAGAATTCATCAGAGCCACTTGTCCTTTAATTGCAGCTATTTCTCCACCCACCCCTCCAGGAAGATTGTTCTTTTGTTGCCATTTGAAAAGAACTCAGAATCAGAGTGCAACACAAAAGGTTCACTAATGTAGAGTCGAGGGTTCTCCATAAGAAGCAAACGAGCCTAACAATATTGCTTTCCTAGTATGTCCTACGGAGTAGATTAGGAAATGATTGCAGCATAGAATAAATCATTTGTCATTTCCCCATCGAGGCTAGCAGGTGCATCTAAATCGGTTGCCTCTCTTTCAGATTGTGATATTCATCTGAGAGAGAATATTAGACTGTCTCGCTCCAGCCTGCAGAGACTGCTCTTTCTCTGTGTAACTCCCGAACCCCCACCAACATCCCTTTCCTCTCTCACACACACCATCTGAATCCTCCAGTTCTTCCAGAGGAGAGCCTGGTTTCTACGGCGATGAAGGAGACTGTTGTCATGGGGACGTGACAAGCAGGTGCCCGTTGCTTAGGCGTGATTGGTGGTGATGCCTGTGGGCTTGAACTTTTGGCCTTTTCTGCTGCGTTGCAGCAGCGTACAGAAAATGTTTGAGGAGCTCAGACCTCCGATCTCAGTTGAACGAATACAATGAGCTCCGATTAAAAAAAGGGAGGTGCATTTGAAAGCCTTGAACAGAGCTGATAAGGTCAGTATTTGTGCTCGTTTTATCCATCTGAGGAGCCCATATATGATAGAGGACTGTAAATGATAAATCAGATAAACGATAAATTACTTTTTCTCTTTGTTTTTAACCTAACCACATGGCTTATTATATGGAGTAGTTCTGAGGAGATACAGGTAGTGCCAGCATATTTTTTTTAATCCCATGGCGTCATATATCCACGTTTTTATCAAAGCATCGGTATACTAAGCACAAGGTACCCTTCTATAAATGTACGGAGACACAGAGAGGTGTTCCATAGACTTCATTGTTACACCTCCAATTCAATATATGAATATTTATAACATACAGGTTAGGTAGTAGTTAAGCTACTGTATCTCTACACAGACATGAAAGAGTACCTTGTATGTCACATATTGATGCTTTGGTGAACGCGTCAATATATAACACCATGGGATGAGAATGAACTGCATTGCTTAATTTGCAACTCTCAGTTTTGGACTTCCTGTGTTCCAGCACCTATTTGCAAGCATCCCACACCTCTTGTGAGACGCAAAGTTAACTTTTGAATGCTACATTATGTTCCAGGAAAAAAACATTTGCTATTTCTTTTTTCTTTTTTGCCTCCTTCCAGAACACTTAATTGGCTCATCGCTCTAGGTCGCTAATAGCATGATCATGTAACACACATCTGTAAACTAACTGCATCTGTTAAAGTGAATGTGCAGTGACTGAAATTCAATGCAATATTTGTGTATGAATATGCATGACTGTGCTTGTAAATGGTTTTGCAGTCCACTCTGGTCAATAGGTGATTGCCAATAGAAAGTGATTTTTCATGTACAATCTGCAAAGTATTTGTGCATTTGTGGTGAAAGGTTGTCATGGACTGATTGTGTTTCAAGGTTACAGGTTTGCATAAAAAGGTATAATTTCATTCTTCCCTTTGAATAACATAGTTGTACCAGCCACAGCTTTGCATAGAAAAGATGCAAAATGCAAAATTCTGGGGCAAACTCTGCCTCTGCCAGACTGTACCAACCATGCTAATATACATTTTTATGCAAATTAATCCAAATTTTAACCAGCAAGACTTCCAAAGGCTCCACACACACACACACACACACACACACACACACACACACATACACACACACATATATAAAACATAGTACATTTATATATGTGTATATATACATATATACACACACACACACACACACATATATATACACTGTTTTTTTATATATAAAACAGATATACGTATATATACTGTTTTTTTATATATATAAAAAACTGTGTGTGTGTGTGTGTGTGTGTGTGTGTGTGTATATATATATGTATACATACATACATACATACATGCATGCATGCATGCATACACACACACACACACACACACACACACACACACACACATTGTATGGACAAAAGTATTGGGACACACCTTAGTCACTGAATTCAGGTGTTTCATTCAGACCCATTGCCACAGGTGTATAAAATCAAGTAGTTAGCCATGCAGTCTGCATTTACAAACATTTGTGAAAGAATGGATTGTTCTGAAGAGCTCAGTGAATTCAAGGGTGGTACTGCCATAGAATGCCACCTTTGCAATAAGTCAGTTTGTGAAATTTCTTCCCTGCTAGATATTCCACGGTCAACTGTATGTGGTATTATTGAAAAGTGGCAGCATTTAGGAACAACAGCAACTCAGCCACGAAGTGGCAGACCGCGTAAAGTCACACAGCGGGGTCAACGAGTGCTGAGGCGCATAGTGCGTAAAAGTCGCCAACGCTCTGTTGACTCAATAACTGCAGAGTTCCAAACTTCCTCTGACATTAACATCAACACAAAAACTGCGCGCCGGGAGCTTCATGGAATGGGTTTCCATGGCCGAGCAGCTGCATGCAAGCCTTACATCACCAAGCACAATGCCAAGCGTTGGATGGAGTGGTGTAAAGCACGCTGCCACTGGACTCTGGAGCAGTGGAAACATGTTCTGTGGAGTGATGAATCATGCTTCTCTGTCTGGCAGTCTGATGGACGAGTCTGGGTTTGGCGGATGCCAGGAGAATGTTACCTGCTTGAGTGTATTGTGCCAATTGTAAAGTTTGGTGGAGGAGGGATAATGGTATGGGGTTGTTTTTCAGGGGTTGGGCTAGGCCCCTTAGTTCCAGTGAAGGGAAATCTTAATGCTTCAGCATACCAAGACATTTTGGACAATTCTATGCTTCCAACTTTGTGGGAACAGTTTGGGGAGGGCCCTTTTCTTTTCCAGCATGACTGTGCCCCAGTGCACAAAGCAAGGTCCATTAAGACATGGTTGGGTGAGTTTGGTGTGGAAGAACTTGACTGGCCCGCACAGAGCCCTGACCTCAACCCCATTGAACATCTTTGGGATGAACTAGAACGGAGATTGTGAGCCAGGTCTTCTCATCCAACATCAGTGCCAGACCTCACAAATACTCTTCTGGATGAATGGGCAAAAATTCCCACAGAGTGGCGTAGCCAGGAATTCATTTGGGGGGGAGGGGAGGGGGGTTGAGAAAATATACTAAACATCAACGTGCAACAGATTATGGCCATTTAGGAGTGGCGAATGTGTGTTTTATGTTATGTGAATGGATGACAGCAGGTGAATGTGCAGTTACATGAGACAACAAGCAGAGATATCTAGAATTGGCAAGGTGGTTGGACAACTTTTTGTCATATGATTATTAAAGACTTGTACCATCAACCTGATCAATAATGTAACAAACACGCAGGCAAAAAAACAAAAAACCTCCCCTTTATGATAGTTCCATTGAAAACTCAATAGGTCTTCTTTAACAAAGAAAACAACATCCTACCTTATAACACCACAGCTAACCTTCTTCTTTTCCTATTGTAGGTGTCCAGTACCTCCTCTACTGTCACCGGGATGTCCCTATGCTCAGAGCGCAAAGTCAGGCTGTTAAGGCGATTTTCAGTCATGGTGCTGCGCCGTTTGTCCTTTATTCTCCCCAGTCTTGAAAAAACTTCTCTCAGCAGGAGCAGTGATCACAGTGAAAATTCGGAGAAGTTTGAATATAGTGGGATAGAAATGTTCACTGCAAGCATTTAATGTGTCAAGTGCATTTTGTGGCACAGGAGTTGCATTGGCCCATTTAGCCCTCCATGACTCGATTTCGGCCTGGACAACACTCAGATGATCTGTCACTTCGTCGGGATACAGCTGATAAACTTTCTCAGCCGAACCCTCGTTCAGCATGTTTACATTGCGTGGGAGTAAGCAGCTGAGATTACAGATGACGTCCGTGTGTTTTGTGAATCACTCTTCCATTTGGGATGTATAGAAGTCCAGTACTGGAATAATAAGTTGCTGGCGATGGTGGATTTCACAGGCCTTCAAGGGGTCAGTGTCCCTCGCATTGCCTCTCATCCACAATGGTCGGAAATGTATCTCGTATTTGGCTGCTTTGGCGAATGTCTCCTGGAAGATTTTTACAAACTCCGTTTCTGAATTGAATCGCATTTCGTCAACCTGTCTGCCGACCTCGTCTGCAGCAGAGATGCAGCTCAGGTCACAGTTTTCTTTTTGAAAAAGCTGGGATAAGTGGAATGTTTTAGAAAGCATCTACTCACAGACATTCATTATAAGCATGAATTCGGCTTTATCAATTGCACTGAAAAGCTGGTAAGCTTTAACACACGAATCACCAGAGAATGTGTCACTAATCTTTATCAGACTAGAGCTCACTGGCTCATATAGCTCATTAAAAGTGAATATGGCTTCGTGATGCTCTACCCATCTTGTTTCACACAGGGAGCAGAGTCTGGTTTTCTTCTGATCAGGCATAAACTGCTGTATTTCCTGTCTCAAGCAGACGGATCGGTGAGCGGAATCATGAAAAAAGTGGTAAATTTCAGATACAATATCAAAGCAATTTCTCACTAACTGAACTGTACAGCATTTGTTCAACACCAGACTTTGACTGTGACTCGCACAGTGCACATACACAGCATGCTTATGCTTTTCTTTCAGTTTTGCCTGTGCCCAGTTAATATGGCCACTCATGGCAGAGGCCCCATCATAGCCCTGACCACGTAAGAATCGTACATCAGTGCCTGCTTTCATGATCTGTCCATCAATAGAATTGGCAATTGCTTCTCCAGTCAACGCTTCTATGTCTACAAATGACAGAAAGTCCTCTCTGATTGCATATTTGCCATCATCATGCTTATCCACATATCAAATGCAGAGAGACAGCTGTTCTCTTCCGCAGCAATCTTTAATTTAATCCGCTAGTGCACTAAAGTATTTAGCTGCATTTATTTTCTGGACTAATTTGTTTGTCATGATATCACCTATAGTGTTGATAATCTCATTCTGTGTTTCGGGACTGCAATAGCTTGCATTCGCATGAAAGTGACCGAAGTGCTGGAACAGAGCTTTGTCGCCAGCTAGTGCCCAAAATCAAAGTAGCGCTCTGAAATTCCCATCGTTGTGTGTGGGCTGATCAAGTCCAACTGGCCCCGAGTCTACATGCCCTCGTAGCGTGTTTTCTTGACGACCACAGAAAATTATGGTTTCAATTATGCTCTAAAGTTTTTCGCTGTTTTCTGTAACCTGTCTTTTTGTCTTAGAGTCCATTTTCAGTGATATGTCCTCAGTTTTGTTTCAAAGAATCTGTTCAAAGTGTCCAGCTCTAGCGCTTGTATCAATGTAGTATTTTTTCTTTCCATGATCTCTAAATGCTCTGCCTAAACCGTTCACCACAAACGAAAGGCAATGCTTGCAGAAGCAACCATCCACCTGTGCCGAGTAAACTAGCCAAGTATATTGGTTCAGCCAATGACGCTGAAAACTTAGCCTACCTTTATCCAAAAGAGTTGAATCAAGTGCAACTGGACTTGGTATATATCTGTGAAGACGTTTCACCTCTCATCCATGATGCTTCCTCTCATCCAAGAGCCTTCCTCTCATCCAAGAGCCTACCTTCATTCACAGGGAATGAATGTCCAGTTAACGGCGTCCAGTTTGATGAATAAATGTTTCTCCTGTGCTCATCTGAAACTCCATTACTTTGTCTTTGTGAAACATAGTCTATTATGTCAGACTTCAGTGAAACGTTAAGGGCAGCCGCAACCGGCGCGGCCTCCTGTGCTGTTTGATCCCCTGACGCGGCCTCCTCTGCTTGCACCATCATCGTATCCACCGATACTCCGCCAGAAATGCTGCCGTCGTCGACAAGATCAGATTCAGAGGCTTTGGACTTTTTCGGAGGAAGAAAGAAGTCGCTGATTTTTTTTTTGTTCTTTTTTGTTCGATCCATTGCAGCTAGCTAACGATTCAGATAGCTAGCTAGCTAACGTTAGTGATGATCATGTCTAGCTAATGATTCCCTTTCGAATTGAACAATGCATTCGAACAATAGCTCAATTATGATTGGCTTGCTGTAAGATAAGATTGTATGGCCAATAGCATTACACAAGATAAGTGATGTGACTTGTTCAATTTATGTTTTGCAAAGAAAGAGGTGGTTAAAAATCCAGGTAGCTTACTGATTGGTTTATGACAAACTCACTGCACATTTATGGGAGTCATTCAGCTCAGGGACTGCACAAAACCAGTGTTATTTGATATAGCTGTGCTGCACTAAACTTATGTCTGTGAATAAGCAGTTTGGAACTGTCAGAAAATATTTCGGGGGGGGGATTAAACCCGAACCCCCTCTCCCCTCGGCTACGCCAGTGCCACAGACACACTCCAAAATCTTGTGGAAAGCCTTCCCAGAAGAGTGGAAGCTGTTATAGCGGCAAGTGGGGTGGGGGGTGGGGAACCAACTCCATATTAATGCCTATGAATTTAGAATGGGATGTCATAAAAGCTCCTGTAGGTGTAATGGCGAGGTGTCCCAATATTTTTGTCCATATAGTGTATAGATGTAGGAACAAAAAAAACCTGTATTCCCCTGACGCCTTTCAATATTGAAACAGCTCTTTGACTAACAACAACAACTATATATATATATATATATATATATATATATATATATATATATTCCTCTGACTCCATTCAATATTGAAACAGCTCTTTGACTAACAACATTTGCAACTCTGTTAAGACTAAGGGGAGTCCAGAAAGTATCACTTCATGCTTAGGATAATCTTAATAGGGGGGTGTCCAGGTAGTGTGGCTGTCTATTCCGTTGCTTATCAACACAGGGTCAGATGTGGGTATGTGTCCTGGTTGCTGCACTAACGCCTCCTCTGGTCAGTCGGGGCGCCTGTTCGGGGGGGGAATGGAAGGAATAGCGTGATTCTCCGACTCGCTACGTCCCCCTGGTGAAACTCCTCACTGTCAGGCGAAAAGAAGCGGCTGGCGACTCCACGTGTATCGCAGGAGGCATGTAGTAGTCTGCAGCCGTCCCCGTGTCAGCAGAGCGGTGGCGCAGCGACCGGAATGGCTCAGACGAGTGGCCGGATACAATTGGGGGAAAAAAAGGGGAACCCCCCCCCCAAAAAAAGAATAATCGTGTGTTCCTAGACAGTTTACAAGAATTAAGCATTTAGCACAGTTAAAAAAAAAGAGAAAATTTGCAAGAGCCACAACACATTTTCTCAATGGTATGAGACGAGACAGAAATATATTACTCAAAACAAAGTTTCCCCCTTAATACCCTTTCCTCTGTTCCTTTCTCTTTTATCACTAAACTTTCTTTTATCCTTTTATTCCTCCTTCCCACTGGATGTATTTGCGGTCGATATAAAAGACGTTTATGACGGTCGGGGATGGGAGGAAGAGCTTAAGTCCCATGGCTTGTAGATAGCTAGTAGCCCTCATTGGAATCCAGATCCGGACTACAGTAGCTTTCACTGCTACAGGTTTAGTATACCCCCCCCCCACAATGTCTGGGCCGCTAGATTCAAAGAGCGAGAGATTTCACTGGAAGTTTCCAGTGACATTTTCTTCAAAGGTCACCTGAGCTGTTATCTTATGGTGGTGTGACTTTTGGAGCTCTGCACTTTTGTCAATATATTTGATGGTATTGGCACCATATAGGTGAACGGAGCCCTAAAGTGAAAGCGGGGGGACAGATTGATCTGTGTGTACTGCATAAGTAATGTAATGTAAAATGTATCCAGAGAGAGAGAGAGAGAGAGAGAGAGATGCGGCAGTAAATCTGTTATGTTAATGGAAAAAAGGTATAACATAAGCTGTAGTATCTGGGAACTCATATTCATCAAGCCTTAAGATAGAAAGGTCCTTAAAGACAACACAATGTTTGCAAGGCCTGATAACTGTGTTCTCACATCTTTGCTTCCACTTCCCATGTTAAACTCACGAGTTCCATTTAAAGGGAGCATTGAATAAATATTTGCAACACTGTCTGTGTTATGCAAGTTCAAAAATCCCTTCCCGGTTGGGGTGGCAGTCTATTCTGTTGCCTACCAAC
This sequence comes from Lampris incognitus, assembly GCF_029633865.1. Classification (NCBI taxonomy): domain Eukaryota; kingdom Metazoa; phylum Chordata; class Actinopteri; order Lampriformes; family Lampridae; genus Lampris; species Lampris incognitus. Next base: position 28,282,245 of record NC_079215.1, read on the forward strand.
ACAGGGATCGCCGGTTCAAATCCCTGTATTGCCTCTGGCTTGGTCAGGCGTCCCTACAGACACAGGCTTTTGCAGCTGGAAGCTACTTACCCATGGAATGGCCAAACTCATTCAGAAAGTCAGATGCCATTCTAGAGCCAAGAAGAAAATGGCAAGCAGACCAAGCAGCCAGGTCAAAAGGAATGAATGGCTCACAGGACTTGTGGTAAATACCTTTCCTGGTCAAGACAACAGGGTCCGTAAAGTGGAAGTAAGGATGGCTAAAGGGGGTTGCCCCAGGGTGTATCTAAGACCTGCCTCAGCTACTTCTCAAAGGGAAATAGTGGTATAGTGCAGTATACCAGGCAGGGAGTGTGCTGCTCCTTTAAGAGAGTTGCCTGAATGTTGACTGTGCCGCACTGTTTGTCCATGTAGACTTGCCTTAGTTTCCTTTGCACTGAAAAAGCCTTGAAGAAAAGCTGTTGTTTTTTTCTCCTCTTGTTCACCTTTTTCTCTGCTGAACTCCAAAGAACATATGTCTGTGAGTAATGCTTACCTTTATGTGAAACTTGCCTGTAATGGTTATTTGAAACAGTTATTTTTTGTGGAAAATTTAAAAACTATAGCGATGCTAACCGCGTTAACCTATCTATTGCATTTCCAAAGTTAAGGTTGCATTAGTGCTAATCGTTAGTTAGCTGTAGTGGAAATCAACGATAATCCCAGCACATGTTGAGGTGTATTTGTGTTGTGCGTAACAATTAATGACTCAGTGTTTGTTGATGTGAAAGGAAGAGTCAAACACATTACAAATTGTAATTTTGTATTTTTTATTTCTGTATTGCAGTTTCACAGTGCTACTTACAGTAAACATCCTAAACTTGCCTGCTGTCCCCTGGATATTAAGGAACCTGTTTAGCTACCTGCCAAGCTAGCAATCACATCTACGCACTAGTAAGGGCAGAATAGCTACTATGCAACAAATAGCTGTAACAAACTTCCAGAAAATTTGAGACTTGCATCCATATTAAAAATGTTTGTCTACCATTGGTTTCTGCTAAACTGCAAACCTTGCACTTTGACTTTTGCGAAGTTGTAAACTTTGCACTGGATTTTGATTTTATTCTTTAATTTAAATGCCATTTTTATGAATTAGTTAAATTATTTTTTATTATATATATTAAGGTCAAAATTATTAGCCCCCTTTATGAAATCAAACAAAACCCTTAACTTTTCCTTGGAAATGACCATAACCAAAAGTGTTTATAGTTTAAATTGCTTCCAAAAGAACAAAGACAAAATCTCCACTGAGCTTGATTAAAATATTTTACTGATCCGCTGAATTGAAACAAGAAAAAACAAAAATGACAAGGCCAAAATTATTAGCCCTCTGACAATTAATAGTCAATAGTGTAACCTTTCTGACTTACAACTGACAAAAAACTTCTTATGGTAGTTCCTAACTAGGTTGACACATGTCTCTTGAGGGATCTTAGCCCATTCTTCCATGGCAAATTGTTCCAGCTCATCCAAATTGCGTGGTTTTCGTGCATGGACATTAACCTTGAGCTCCTGCCACAGATTCTCAATAGGAATGAGATCTGGGCTCTGAGAGGACCATTCCAGGACCTTGATTTTGGTGTACTTCAAACAGTTTTGGACCAACTTGGATGTATGCTTCGGGTCATTGTCTTGCTGGAAGATCCAGCAGCGACCTAAAGCTAGACTGGCAGCAGATTTCTTTACATTATCCTTCAAAATGTCAACATAATCTTCTTTCTTCATGATCCCATGCACCCGAACAAGGTTCCCTGTGACTGAAGCAGCAAAACAGCCCCACAGCATTATGCTCCCACCACCATGTTTAACTGTGGCAACTGTGTTTTTAGGGTTGAAGGCCTCGTCCTTCCTTCGCCAAAAAAAGCAACATCCATTTGCCCAAACAGCCCAAGTTTAGTCTCATCAGACCAAAGGACAGACTTCCAAAACTCATGCCCATGTTTCAAATGTTCACGGGCAAACTTCAGTCTGGCTTTGATGTGCCGCTGTGTGAGCAATGGAGTTTTTTTTGGACGATGACCTCGAAGCCCACCACAATGAAGAGCCCTCACAACAGTCTTCCTTGAAACATCAAGTCCAGAAGAGGCCAGTTCAGCAACAGTCATTTTGGCAGAGATCCGGGGATTGTCGTTGACATCTCTGACTATTTTCCTCTCCAAAGTTTTTGAAATCTTGCACTTTCAACCATGCCCAAGTTTGTTTCTAACAGAATTTGTCTCCTTGTGCTTTGCAATGATGCAACAAACAGCTGTTCTAGACATTGTGAAACGCTTGGGGAAGTCTATACTGCCATTTCCATCTTCTTTCTGAGTTCCAGATTGATTTCTTTACTTTTTTGGCATGATGAAATTACTTCTTACCAAGAATTTAAGAGTAGTCCCTCTCAATCAAGTGTTCAAGTGCCACTAGCCCTGTTCATTGGAGTCCCTTAAGTAAAGTTCAATGCTGATTGATTGCTCAGGTGTGGTTTGAAAGCTGATTGATTGGTCAGGTGTGTTTTGAAGGCAAAAAATCACATGGGGGCGAATAATTTTGACCACCTCAATTTTCACTATATTTGGTATAAAGCAAACCTGAAGATTTATTTTACATTCCAAAATGTACCAAATAGGGGCTTTAACATTGATGAATGTTTTACTATGTAAAGTTTTATGAATGATGCAAACATTGGGCAGAATTTTAGGGAAATGTTCAGTAGTGCCTTGGGGGCTAATAATTTTGACCGTAACTAGTGTGTGTATATATATATATATATATATATATATATATATATATATATATATATATATATAATGTGAAGAACATTGAGTCTGTCTTGTGTATAAAATGTGCTATATAAATAAAGTTGCCTTGCCTTGCCTGGCTTTTGCTGTTCACCAAGCATATGCAGCATTTTAAATTACTCTACTCCATGCTTTTACCACAAAAAGTGGTGAGGATATGTTGAAGGAGAAAGACTTGGTTATGTGTATGTTTTGCATTTGTGTTTGTGACTTCATGTGTGATCATAAATGAGCTAGTTTCAGTTTGTGCTGCAAAACTCTGCATCTAACTCACATAAACGTGTGTGTGTGTGTGTGTGTGTGTGTGTGTGTGTGTGTGTGTGTGTGTGTGTGTGTGTGTGAATGAGCTCAATAGCAACTGCACTAGTCTACAGAGTCACCAGTGAAACTTACTGAGGACAAGAGGAGAGAAAAGGGGAAGGTAGAGGGGATGCCTAGCTTCAGCTCATTAACTGACGCCTGTTGGCTTGGAAATAAATTGGGTGAGATTTCAACACTGGAGAAGCTGTTTAGTTCCTCTTTCTCCCTCCCCAAACCAATCTGTCATGGGTGAAGATCTCTCTCTCTCTCTCTCTCTCTCTCTCTCTCTCTCTCTCTCTCTCTCTCTCTCTCTCTCTCTCTTTCTTTTTCACTCTTTTACATATATGCATGCACACACCATTGAGACCACAAGCACACATACTTGTATATTTGCAATCCAAGGGTCCTTGAGCAGATGGGAATATGCAGATGTCCGATGATGAGTGGTCTGCCGCAGGTTAGAGGTCACCTGGAGCAACAGTGTTTATAACAAAAACCAGCTTGGAATCCTATCTGTTATCAGCTAGTTGAGATGCTTGTAAACTACTTTGAAATATTGGACCAGCTTGGCCAAATCAGTGACAGACTGGACAATGAGAAAGGTGGGCAAAAGCCAGAATGGCGCATCCGGGTAGCGTAGCGATCTATTCCATGTCCATGGCTCTTTGTGTTCCGAGCCATGGACATCGTTAGCTCTGATAATGATTCCAAAGAGGATAAATATCTGAGTTTCATCACAAGCCAGTCAGACTAGCTTGGTCTAGTCAGAAAGGCATGAACTGATGAAGCCTCTTGGATGAGAGGCGAAACGTCTTCACGGATATATACCAAGTCCAGTTGCACTCGATTCAAATCACATCTATATCTATACCTATATATCTCTATATCTATATCTATACCTATATATCTATCTATATATATATATAGATAGATATATAGATATATATACATGCACATAAATAGACTCGCTAGCCCTTGGCTAATGGGTTGGACCCTTTAGCCGACTGGTTAACGTTGTCGCCTGCGGTGCAGGAGATACGGGTTCGCGTCCCAGCTGTGACGGTTGGTGTGGGATGGTGAGACTGTGAGGCCATCGGAAGCACGTGCACCCAGAGGCATGAGGGCATAGGGAGTTGATATGCTGAAGCCAGAAGAAAGGGGGTAGTGTAACATGTACAGATAAATAGACTCGCTAGCCCTTGGCTAACGGGTCGGACCCTTTAGCTGACTGGTTAACGTTGTCGCCCGCGGTGCAGGAGATATGGGTTCGCGTCCCGGCTGTGGTGGTTCCTGGGGCTGCCCCCCTAATTCGCTGCAATATACACTCACCGGCCAACAACAGAGATCAGTCCAACGTCCAAGCAGTCGACATGGTGCTGCACAACTTCTACATCGATGACTGTCTTAAATCAGTCCACTCAGAAGAAGAGGGAGTGTTGCTGTATGAGGGGCCATGAGGGACATTATTCAGAATTAACTCATTCATATACTATACTGAAAACCACACACACACACACACACACACACACACACACACACACACACACACACACACACACACACACACAAGTGAAATGCTTTTACATACACAACTGAAACACTCACATAAACAACTGAAACATTATACATTCACATATACAACTGAAAAGCTCTCATGGAAACTACTGAAAAGCTTTCACACATACTAGTAAAATGTGCTCATATACACAGTTAAAATGCGCTCATGTAGCATTGTGAAAACCTTTTACATAAACTACTGAAAAGCTTTCAGTTACTTTGGGGGATATATATATATACACTCACCGGCCACTTTATTAGGCACACCTGTCCAACTGCTCGTTAATGCAAATTTCTAATCAGCCAATCACATGGCAGCAACTCAATGCATTTAGGCATGTAGACATGGTCAAGACGATCTGCTGCAGTTCAAACCGAGCATCAGAAGGGGGAAGAAAGGTGATTTAAGTGACTTTGAACGTGGCATGGTTGTTGGTGCCAGACGGGCTGGTCTGAGTATTTCAGAAACTGCTGATCTACTGGGATTTTCACGCACAACCATCTCTAGGGTTTACAGAGAATGGTCCGAAAAACAGAAAATATCCAGTGAGCGGCAGTTCTGTGGGCGAAAATGCCTTGTTGATGCCAGAGGTCAGAGGAGAATGGCCAGACTGGTTCGAGCTGATAGAAAGGCAACAGTAACTCGAATAACCACTCATTACAACCGAGGTATGCAGAAGAGCATCTCTGAATGCACAACACGTCGAACCTTGAGGCAGATGGGCTACAGCAGCAGAAGACCACACCGGGTGCCACTCCTGTCAGCTAAGAACAGGAAACTGAGGCTACAATTCGCACAGGCTCACCAAAATTGGACAATAGAATATTGGAAAAACGTTGCCTGATCTGATGAGTCTCGATTTCTGCTGCGACATTCGGATGGTAGGGTCAGAATTTGGCGTCAACAACATGAAAGCATGGATCCATCCTGCCTTGTATCAACGGTTCAGGCTGGTGGTGGTGGTGTAATGGTGTGGGGGATATTTTCTTGGCACACTTTGGGCCCCTTAGTACCAATTGAGCATCTTGTCAACGCCACAGCCTACCTGAGTATGGTTGCTGACCACATCCATCCCTTTATGACCACAGTGTTCCCATCTTCTGATGGCTACTTCCAGCAGGATAACGCGCCATGTCATAAAGCTCGAATCATCTCAGACTGGTTTCTTGAACATGACAATGAGTTCACTGTACTCAAATGGCCTCCACAGTCACCAGATCTCAATCCAATAGAGCACCTTTGGGATGTGGTGGACCGGGATATTCGCATCATGGATGTGCAGCCGACAAATCTGCAGCAACTGCGTGATGCTATCATGTCAATATGGACCAAACTCTCTGAGGAATGTTTCCAGTACCTTGTTGAATCTATGCCACGAAGGATTAAGGCAGTTCTGAAGGCAAAAGGGGGTCCAACCCGGTACTAGCAAGGTGTACCTAATAAAGTGGCCAGTGAGTGTGTATATATATATATATATATATATATATATATATATATATCCATCCATTATCTTAACCGCTTATCCTGCTCTCAGGATCGCGGGGATGCTGGAGCCTATTCCAGCAGTCATTGGGCGGCAGGCGAGGAGACACCCTGGACAGGCACCCAGGCCATCACATGGTCGACAGACACACACACACACACACACACACATTCATTCCTAGAGACAATTTAGTACGGCCAATTCACCTTACTTGCATATCTTTGGACTGTGGGAGGAAACCGGAGCCCCCGGAGGAAACCCACGCAGACACGGGGAGAACATGCAAACTCCACAGAGGACGACCTGGGATGACCCACCAAGGTTGGACTCCCCTGGGGCCCAAACCCAGGACTTCTTGCTGTGAGGCGACCGCGCTAACCACTGCGCCACCGTGCCGCCATATTGCAGCATATATAAAGCAAGAGTGTATGTATTCATTTATTTGACATTAGTTTATCACATGTATGATATCATAAATGAGCCTATATTTCATCATCGATTATATCATAAAGCTCAGATCGGGTTGGTTGTTTTGGTGAGAAAATATTCCGCGGGCAACGCCGGGAACCTCTCCTAGTGTGTGTGTGTGTGTGTATGTATGTATGTGTGTGTGTGTATATATATATATATATATATATATATATATATATATATATATATATATATGTATATATAAACTTAGCCCAAAGTAAGGAAATTTGTGTTTGGTAGATTATTTCTTTGTTGTAACAATGCTTCTTCTTGGCAATAAATGTTATATCGGGCACCTGATTGTCAGCACCTGGGGTACCAGAAGCTCAAAGCAAGAGTCAATAGCAACAGCAAAATAAGCTGTTTGGCATTGGCAGAGAAGATTTGGCAAATTTTTCATGGGCGCAACCCACATACTCAGCTCTGCTGCTCATCCCACAAATGCAGGTTCCTAACAAATGTGGCACCATTTAAAAGGGAAATAAACAGGCTTTCCAATGGTATAAGATTTATTGCCAAGAAGCATTGTTACAACAAAGAAATACTCTATCAAACACAAATTTCTTTACTTTTTGTTCTAAGTATATATATATATATATATATATATATATATATATATATATATGTATATAAAGCAAGAGTATATGTTTGTATGTTCGCTTAAAACTCCAGAAATACTCACTGTAGAACAAAAAGAAAGGTATCTTTAGAATCAGCACCTTCTAAGGACTGCACAGTTCGAAAAAAATTTCAAAAACCAAGTAAAAAAATTGATGTATTTGCAAAAGAGGCATTCCAATTATGCTTTGTGGAGACTTCTGGCACATCCTTCCAGTGGTCAAGAGAGGCACTACACCCAACATTGTCAATGCTAGGCTGAAGGCACGCAACGTGGTTTACCCTGAGGTGCTTGAGCACTGAGCGATTAACACACACATTGGCCAAGAAGCTTGATGAATAGATTGAAAATTATGACATTTGATACTTTTCGTTAATAAGATTAGTTTATTTGACGTTCGTTTATCACATGTATCATATCATAAATTATCCTATATTTCATCATTGATTATATCGTAAAGATCAGATCGTGTTGGTTGTTTTGGTGAGAGCATTTTCCCTGGGCAATGCTGGGTACCTCTGCTAGTATATATATATATAGAACTGTTGTATTAGAATGTATTCCACCTGAATGTCTAGTCTATGTATTTGTGCTAAATGTGCCTTTAACTGATGGAGCATATCATGTCATACCCCCCTAAACCCCCCCCCCCCCCCCCGTTAAATGTTCTGCCGGTCTAAGATCGTGTTCACTGTTTTGTGTTTATTATTTAGTGTGCGTGAGTTGCATTTGTGTTCGGTGTACCGAATTTCGGCATTCCAGTCAGTCAGTATGGTTTATATTTTCAAACTTTTTATATTAACCAATGCGGGTTGGAAATAGGGCCAGTGTACTTCGCAAATGCCAGAACCATTGTTTTGGTCCCAGTCCATCACTGGCCAAGACAGTCATCACAGTCTGGTGTAACTGTTGTTCATGAGCTGGTCTGGACGGTCGACCAGCTTGTCTGTCTGATCTATCTGGTAATCAGTTGCCTGGTAGACCAACTTGGCCTGGCTGACCAACTTGGCCTGGCTGATCTAACCATCAGCGAACTGGCTGACCAGCCTGAACCCGCTAATTTAGTCATAAGCATATCTTTTTTTGAAACAGCTGGTCCAGCTGATGGCTGAGCTGGTAGCTAGACACCAGCTTGCCTCACCAGCTGTGTTTTGTCACAGTTTGTCAAACTGGTAGCTGGTCACCAACAGTTTCAAAACCCAGCTTCTTGTCCAGCTGACAAGCTTAAATTGGATTTTACAGCAGGGCAGAACCATGTAGTGAGGCTGTATCCAGTGAGAGAGTTGGGTGGAAACAAGTTTTAAACATGAAAGAGTCTAAAGCATTTGGGGTAGATCAGAGAACAAGGCGATGGCAACATTTCTTAGACATTAGTCTCAGAAATCATTCTGACCACCTGCAAGATAAGGTCAATGCATATATCGTTATTGAGAAGACCATGGCATGAGGCGTACATGATTACCGTGCTCTGTGAAACCCTAGCTGACCACTTGTGCATGGTGGAAAGGGCTGTTGTCTTCCTGAATTACATCGCTTCAGTTAGCAAAGAAATCAGTGACGGCAAAGGTTCTCAGCTTTGGTCCTCTTGGCTCACAGTGTTGCTGCTTTCCTGTTCTGCCAGATATTCCTCTGCTCTTGACTTGGTGCTACTAGTAAACATACTTAACCTTTTGTCAGAATGGAAAACCAGCAAAAGCATGGGCTGAAAGACCAGAATGTAGAACAACTGAATTATAAATTTTGATATTTTTTTCAGAATGATTGTGTTAGTTGTATGCCTAAAATGTCCTTGTAACTTTGACTGTACCCTGTACAGGTATGAAATAAGCGACTTAACTGCAGATGTACACTACCGTTCAAAAGTTTGGGATCACCCAAACAATTTTGTGTTTTCCATGAAAAGTCACACTTATTCGCCACCATATGTTGTGAAATGAATAGAAAATAGAGTCAAGACATTGACAAGGTTAGAAATAATGATTTGTATTTGAAATAAGATTTTTTTTACATCAAACTTTGCTTTCGTCAAAGAATCCTCCATTTGCAGCAATTACAGCATTGCAGACCTTTGGCATTCTAGCTGTTAATTTGTTGAGGTAATCTGGAGAAATTGCACCCCACGCTTCCAGAAGCAGCTCCCACAAGTTGGATTGGTTGGATGGGCACTTCTTTGAGCAGATTGAGTTTCTGGAGCATCACATTTGTGGGGTCAATTAAATGCTCAAAATGGCCAGAAAAAGAGAACTTTCATCTGAAACTCGACAGTCTATTCTTGTTCTTAGAAATGAAGGCTATTCCATGCGAGAAATTGCTAAGAAATTGAAGATTTCCTACACCGGTGTGTACTACTCCCTTCAGAGGACAGCAAAAACAGGCTCTAACCAGAGTAGAAAAAGAAGTGGGAGGCCGCGTTGCACAACTGAGCAAGAAGATAAGTACATTAGAGTCTCTAGTTTGAGAAACAGACGCCTCACAGGTCCCCAACTGGCATCTTCATTAAATAGTACCTGTTAGAGCCTGTTTGTGCTGTCCTCTGAAGGGAGTAGTACACACCGGTGTAGGAAATCTTCAATTTCTTAGCAATTTCTCGCATGGAATAGCCTTCATTTCTAAGAACAAGAATAGACTGTCGAGTTTCAGATGAAAGTTCTCTTTTTCTGGCCATTTTGAGCATTTAATTGACCCCACAAATGTGATGCTCCAGAAACTCAATCTGCTCAAAGAAGTGCCCATCCAACCAATCCAACTTGTGGGAGCTGCTTCTGGAAGCGTGGGGTGCAATTTCTCCAGATTACCTCAACAAATTAACAGCTAGAATGCCAAAGGTCTGCAATGCTGTAATTGCTGCAAATGGAGGATTCTTTGACGAAAGCAAAGTTTGATGTAAAAAAAATCTTATTTCAAATACAAATCATTATTTCTAACCTTGTCAATGTCTTGACTCTATTTTCTATTCATTTCACAACATATGGTGGTGAATAAGTGTGACTTTTCATGGAAAACACGAAATTGTTTGGGTGATCCCAAACTTTTGAACGGTAGTGTACATAATCTGCTTTTTCTCCAAATCCATACACTTTCTGTTCACGTCACTGCTTGTGCAACTCACATCCATCATAAACATAAGTGGCATGCTCACGTACAGGTATGCTTGAAAGCACCCATAAACACAAATGCATGACTGATTCCAGTTTAAACTGTATGTTTATATGCAAACTTATTCTTTCCAGGTGAAATTTGCTCCAAAACATGTACACACATAGATGCACACAAATGTGTCAATGGTCAATATTTTGGACAGCTACAGAATGGCCCATCATCTTTTTTTTTCTCCCACGCCTCCTCTCTTAATAACATCATTAATCAGGGACTGTCATCTCTGAGATACGAGTCGATAAACAATTTGGTGCAACATGCCTAATGGAAACCGGAGCCATTTAATATAGGCACCTCCCTATAAATCCTACAGATTAGACTGCTAACTTCCAACTATAAGAATGATGCAACACTACTCTGACAGAGAGAATCACACACTGTGTCTACAAGAATTTAAACCTCTGACTCAAGATATAGTTTGTCTTACTTTTTGTATGATTTTGTATGACAAAGTATTGTTTTCCAACTCTGTAGATAGTATCCATTGAAAGCAGAAAAAAAAGTAATTCTTAATGAAGTTTTTCGAGTTTCACAAAATTGTGATCTTTTCCCTGAAAACTTACTGCTTGTCTGCAGTAGAAAATTGGATATTAAATTAACTTTTGACTTCTTAACACTGACAAAAATTCTGTTAATTGACCCTGTGGGAAATAGGCAATTGTATTGTAAACACTTCGTGGTCAAAAATTTTAGCGTTGCTTTTGATCCAACCCTATTTTTTTGAACTATTACATACTAGAGAAATTACTAAAAAAAAAAAAAAAAAAATCCACCTTGAAAATATTGCTAAGTCCAAGCCATTGTGTTTATGGTTAATGCCAAGATTCTTATTCATTCTTTTGCTTTATCCAGACTAGATCATTGCAGCGTCTTTTTTTTTCAGGCATACCATGCACTAGTATCAAAACCTCCAGATACTACAGATGCTGCTTCTAAAACTAGAGTTTTATTATATAACACCAACTCTCGCTTCCTTTCACTAGCCCCCTATCGATGAAGTACTACTGATAGCATACTATAAACTGCTTGATAGGCTTGGTCCATCTTATCTATTCGATCTTATAAAGCCCTATGTATCATCCAGTGCCCTCCGATCTCAAGCACAGGCCTCCATTCCTCTCTCCACTATATGCTCCTTCTCTTTGAACCAGTCTTCTTGCTGAAATTGTCTCCTTCAAATTTGACTAGCTGGGCCTTATTTGATGCTTATCCCTACAATCTTCTTTTGAGAGGGTCTGTGACTCACTGTAAGGCTATGACAGTCTTTCGAGTCACTGCAAGACTCTAGCTCAGTGAATAAGAATGCCCCCAACTCTGCCCTTTCTGGAAGCTTCTGCACCCATAAAATCTATGTCTGTCTGTCTTTCTCTCTGCATGATGGCCATCACCACATGAATCCACCTGAGATGTGTCTGGGCTCTCTCTCTCTCTCATCTTGTCTTGCAATACAATACAATACAACATGACTATTTTCATTCCCAAAAGACATTTGGTTCTTGGAGATAACATACAAGACACAACATTAAAAAAAGAAGAAATGAAAAGAAATTAAAGCTGCAAGCAGCATTGCACCGTGCGCGCGTCAGAGGGAGTGGCAGCCATGGTATTACTACTGGAGGTTAGTTGACACAGCTCTGAATTTTCAGGATTATTGGACACTGTGTGAATGGGTAAAATATTATTAGCAGGGTAAGCAGAGGGTCAGGGATTGGTTGGGAGTTGAGGAACTGAACAGCCTTGGGGGCAAAGGTTGCCCTTCTCCTCTGTGCCCTGCATCCTGGGTAGCGAAGCCAGTATCCTGAGGGGAGCTACTCAAATGCAGGAAACAGGATGTGTGAGGGGTCCTGTAGGATCCCCCCCCCCAATTTTCTCCCCAATCGTACCCGGGCCAATTACCCGACTCTTCCAAGCCATCCCAGTCACTACTCCACCACCTCTGCTGATCTGGGGAGGGCTGCAGACTACCACATGCTTCCTCCGATACATGTGGAGTCGCCAGCCATTTCTTATTATCTGACAGTGAGGAGTTTCGTCAGGGGTACGTAGCGTGTGAGAGGATCATGCTATTCCCCCCAGTTCCCCTTCCCTCCTCCTGAATAGGCATCCCGACCGACCAGAGGAGATGCTAGTGCAGCGACCAGGGCAGCGCCGTGTATAGAGAGAGCCTGGCCAGTTGGCTACATGGGCGCCATATTGCCTACCAACCGGTAGGCAGCCCCATGTGCATGCTATTGAAAATCGCGCTCACTTCATGATCTCTCAAGCTGTACTTTCAAAGAAATAAGGGAAAACAGAGATGGGTTGCCGGGTGAGGTTCTCAGGCATGGTGGTGTGGCTATGGTGCAGTAGGTGTGACAAATGCAGCGGCAGGCATGATGGAAAGGACGCATCAAGTGGGTACATTTCGAGTGTTATGAGTGAAGTCAGTGTGAGTGAACTGGATGGTACTGGTACTAGATATAACTATAACATGCATGGATCCTGGGGGTCCACCCGGGCCATTAATTTTTTTCTACAAACGACATAACAATGGAGAACGCATTGGCCTAGAGGCTTCTGATTGGTTCTGACCAGGATGTAGGTCATTATATGTCATCAGCAGGAGAGCAATGATTGCAATATGTTACATTCGCCCACATGTACACTACCGTTCAAAAGTTTGGGATCACCCAAACAATTTCGTGTTTTCCATGAAAAGTCACACTTATTCACCACCATATGTTGTGAAATGAATAGAAAATAGAGTCAAGACATTGACAAGGTTAGAAATAATGATTTGTATTTGAAATAAGATTTTTTTTACATCAAACTTTGCTTTCGTCAAAGAATCCTCCATTTGCAGCAATTACAGCATTGCAGACCTTTGGCATTCTAGCTGTTAATTTGTTGAGGTAATCTGGAGAAATTGCACCCCACGCTTCCAGAAGCAGCTCCCACAAGTTGGATTGGTTGGATGGGCACTTCTTTGAGCAGATTGAGTTTCTGGAGCATCACATTTGTGGGGTCAATTAAATGCTCAAAATGGCCAGAAAAAGAGAACTTTCATCTGAAACTCGACAGTCTATTCTTGTTCTTAGAAATGAAGGCTATTCCATGCGAGAAATTGCTAAGAAATTGAAGATTTCCTACACCGGTGTGTACTACTCCCTTCAGAGGACAGCACAAACAGGCTCTAACAGGTACTATTTAATGAAGATGCCAGTTGGGGACCTGTGAGGCGTCTGTTTCTCAAACTAGAGACTCTAATGTACTTATCTTCTTGCTCAGTTGTGCAACGCGGCCTCCCACTTCTTTTTCTACTCTGGTTAGAGCCTGTTTTTGCTGTCCTCTGAAGGGAGTAGTACACACCGGTGTAGGAAATCTTCAATTTCTTAGCAATTTCTCGCATGGAATAGCCTTCATTTCTAAGAACAAGAATAGACTGTCGAGTTTCAGATGAAAGTTCTCTTTTTCTGGCCATTTTGAGCATTTAATTGACCCCACAAATGTGATGCTCCAGAAACTCAATCTGCTCAAAGAAGTGCCCATCCAACCAATCCAACTTGTGGGAGCTGCTTCTGGAAGCGTGGGGTGCAATTTCTCCAGATTACCTCAACAAATTAACAGCTAGAATGCCAAAGGTCTGCAATGCTGTAATTGCTGCAAATGGAGGATTCTTTGACGAAAGCAAAGTTTGATGTAAAAAAAATCTTATTTCAAATACAAATCATTATTTCTAACCTTGTCAATGTCTTGACTCTATTTTCTATTCATTTCACAACATATGGTGGCGAATAAGTGTGACTTTTCATGGAAAACACAAAATTGTTTGGGTGATCCCAAACTTTTGAACGGTAGTGTATTTGTTTACACTTTGCTTTCGCCCACTACTTTTGATACTGTTTAGAGATCGATACTCCAAAAGTTTGGGTTTGGGCTTGTTTTGTTGTCTTCCTAAGTTCGTGAATTTCTTTATCACAATAAAAGGTCTCTAAATTTAAGGCAAAGTTCATTATTTTTGAAAATTCTTTTGGGTAGGGCATGAGTCGTCCACCATTAGCAGTTAGCTCTTATCTAGTTTATCTCAACACTACCCACACACTGCCTCGGCTCAGGCTCAGGCCTGTCACTCAATCCATCCCATATGACAATCTGACAGTGTTTACATTTGCCTGATTTCTGTCAATGGTTATACATGGCTTGGATGTGCTATATAAGTGATTTCCACACATCAATACCTTACAGACTCTCGGATTCTAGGGAAGTTAGTTTATTGAAAAATCATAAACACTGAAATGAACTCATCGAACACAAGTAGGAATAAGCTGAGGGGGACCAGCCCAGCCTGCGAATCTTCACGGTCCAAACTGCCCTCGTTTGTGCATCCTGTGAAAATCGATGCATCATACAGCCTTGTCCCGGCCGAACGGGTCAGCCCCAAGCTGCACAACACACAATTTCTCCTTCAACTGCTGCAAATCGGCGAGAAATAGGCCGAGAATGCAGGAAAAATCATTGAAACATCATGATGACAGAGCCAGACGTTTTGTAGGCAACATGGTGCCCGTCAAGCACATGACAGGTTCTAAGCCAACCAAGCCGGAAGTAACACGGGGATTCGAACCAGCAATCTGAACCAGCAGTCCCCGTGTTGGTAGACAACGGAATAGACAGCTACACTACCCGGACACCCCGTCCTGTAGCATTCTGCCAGCTGACCTTAGCATCTTCTGCTCGCATAGGGTGGAGAGGGCTCTGACAGGGACTCCAATAATTTTAGAGCAGACTTTGACTGTGTTCTGCAAAAGCTTTCTGTTGGGAAGGCTGATGGAGTGGAACCAGCCGGTGAAGGAGAATGTCCAACGCTCTCAATGAAGGCGTTGTGAGTGTCATTCGTTCATCATCAGCCGCTTCTCCGGGGTCGGGTCGCAGTGGCAGCAAGCTAAATAGGGCACTCCAGACGTCCCTCTCTCCAGCAACGCCCTTCAGCTCCTCCTGGGGGATCCCAAGGCGTTCCCAGGCCAGATTGGACATGTAGTCCCTCCAGTGAGTTCTGGATTTACCCCGGGGTCTCCTCCCACTTGGCCACGCCTGGTAAAC
Organism: Lampris incognitus; assembly: GCF_029633865.1. Taxonomy (NCBI): domain Eukaryota; kingdom Metazoa; phylum Chordata; class Actinopteri; order Lampriformes; family Lampridae; genus Lampris; species Lampris incognitus. The sequence continues at coordinate 28,297,733 of NC_079215.1, forward strand.
CTCCAAATGAAGGCGCCCAGGGGGCATTCTAATCAGAAGCCCAAATCACCTCAACTGGCTCCTTTCGACGCGAAGGAGCAGCGGCTCTATTCTGAGCTCCCTCTGGATGTCCGAGCTCCTCACCCTATCTCTAAGGCTTAGCCCAAACACCCTATGGAGGAAACTCATTTCAGCCGCCTTTTGGTCACTACCCAAAACTCATGACCATAGGTGAGGGCTGGAACGAAGACTGACTGGTAAATTGAGAGCTTTGCCTTCCGGGAAAGGTCCATCCAAATTACTGCTGATGCTGCACCAATCCGCCTGTCAATCTCCTGCTCCAACCTACCCTCACTCATCAACAAGACCCCGAAATACTTGAACTCCTTCACTTGAGGCAACAACTCATACCCAACCCGGAGGGAGCACTCCACCATTTTCCAGTGGAGAACCATGGCCTCAGACTTCGAGGTGCTGACTCTCATCCTGGCCATTTCACACTCAGCTGCAAACTGCCCCAGTGTGCGCTGGAGGTCGTGTTATGATGAAGCCAACAAAACCACATCATCTGCAAAGAACAGAGATGCAATTCTGAGGTTCCCAAAATGGACACACTCTTCATCTTAGCTGCACCTTGAGATCCTGTCCATGAATATCACAAACAGAATCAGAGACAAGGGACAACCTTGGCGGAGTCCGACACCCATCGAAAACACATTTGATTTTCTGCCAAGAATGCGGACACAGCTCTCACTTTGGTTATATAAGGACCAGATGGCTTGCAGCAACTGCCTCGGTACCCTGTACTCGCGCAGAAGCCCCCACAGAGTGCCCCGGGGTACATGGTCATAAGCCTTCTCCAAGTCCATGAAACACATGTACACTGAAAAAAAAAGTCTGTTGGATTTACATAAAAAAATTATGTACATCGGTTGCACATATGTTTTCTAGAAATAATTTATTTATGTTTACTTATGAATCATGTCATATATAGGAAATGTATTTTTATAAATTGTACAACCCCACCTCTCCCCTTTATTCAGTGTAGACTGGCTGGTCAAACTCCTTCAGCACTTCTTCAAGGGAAAAGAGTTGGTCTGTGGTTCCATGGCCAGGATGGAATCCGCATTGTTCCTCCTGGATCCGAAGTTCGACAATCAGTCCGAGCCTCCTTTCCAGCACCCTAGAGTAGACTTTACCAGGGAGGCTGGGCAATGTGATGTTCTGATAATTGGAATTGGAGCACACCCTCCGGTCCCCCTTTTTAAATATGGGAACCACCACCCCGTCTGCCACTCCACAGGTACTGGCCCCAACCTCCACGTGACACTGAAGAGGCGTGTCAGCCAAGACAGCCCAACAATATCCAGAGCCTTCAGCATCTCAGGGCGAATCTCATCCACACCCGGTGCCTTGCCACCAAGGAGCATTTTAATTACCTCAGAGACCTCTGCTAGGGATATGGGTGGGCTTCCCCCGAGTCTTCAGACTCTACCTCCTCCACTGAAGACATGTTAGCCGGGTTCAGGAGCTCCTCAAAGTGTTCTTTCCACCACTTGACAACATCCCCAGTGCGGATCAACAGTTCCCCTACCCGGCTGAACACAGCCTGAGTCAAACCCTGCTTCCCTTTCCCGAGTCGCCGGATGGTTTGCCAGAACTTCCTTTACACCAACCGAAAGTCCTCCTCTATAGCCTCGCCGAACTCCTCCCACACCTGAGTTTTTACTTCCACGACCACCGAGGCAGCAGCCCTTCTGGCCTCCCGGTACCTCTCTGCTGCTTCAGGCGACCCCTCAGCCAACCAAGTCCGAAAGGCCTCCTTCAGGCTTCCCTCCACCAGCGGTGACACCGGCGGTGAGCGTCATGACATTGACAAACATGCCACCTGAAGGATGTTCCAAGAAAACAAAAAATCTTTGCAATTTAACACACTTTAACTTGCATGTAAAGATATACAATTTCATAAATATTATATATCGCACACAGGAGACAACTATCACTTCCTGTGTCCAATATGCGGTACCAGAAAACACCCACTAAATGTACATAATGTTTCTGCATATCAAATATAGTGTACACGGTGGAAGTTTGTAACATAAGCCTAGACGTCCTGTTGCCAGTAGGCAGTGCTACACAAGTGTGTCATTAATGCAGCAATACATTTAGTGGAGGTCACCTAACATGCATGCATTTTCATGAATATTAAACGTTGCATGAAAGAGTTACCTGTGTCAACTATGTGGTGCTACAGAAAATCCACTAAGTATACATCAGTTGCTATATATCATGTGTACACTACACCATGTAAATCAGAACATGTTTGTCACATAAGGCGGACTTCCTGTTGTCAGTAAGTGGGGCTATGACTATGACTCAATATAAGCATGTAGACATATTCAGGCCTGGACTCTTATCCAGCATGTGGAATTTGGGCCAGAATGAACAATGTAAAGTCAAGTTACAACAGCTTCCTCTTTCATGGTGAAATATGCAAATGTTCTGCATTGCCCCGGCAATGGCATTCCACGAAAACTCAAGAGCTTCACAATTTAACATTGTGAAGGAGATCGTAAAAGTACAGCACATGTAACTTCCTGTTGCCAGTAGGTAGAACTATAACGATGACTCAATATTGACATTTAGATGTGTTCAGGCTTGGACTCTTATCAAGCATGAGAAATTTGGGGCAGATTGGATAATTTACATTCGAGTTACAACTACTTCGTCTTTCATGGCAAAAACATACAAATTGACTGGGATGCCACGCCAAGAACATTCCAAGAAAACTCAAAAGCTTCACAATTTAGCATCACAAAGGTATTTAGATGTCATAGACCAAATTTGAAGTCACTTCGGTTAATGCTATAGGAGGAGTACTACTACTACTTTCGGCTGCTCCCGTTAGGGATCGCCACAGCGGATCCTCCGTTTCCATTTCTTCCTGTCTTCTGAGTCTTCCTCTGTCACACCAGCCACCTGTATGTCTTCCCTCACCACATCCGTAAACCTCTTCTTTGGCCTTTCTCTTTTCCTCTTCCCTGGCAGCTCCATATTCAGTATACTTTTCCCAATATACCCAGCATCTCTCCTCCACACATGTCCAAGCCATCTCAATCTTGCCTCTCTTGCTTTGTCTCCAAACCGTCCAACCTGAGCGGTCCCTCTAATATAATTGTTCCTAATCCTGTCCTTCTTCGTTACTCCCAGTGAAAATCTTAGCATCTTCAACTTTGCCACCTCCAGCTCTGCCTCCTGTCTTTTCGCCAGTGCCACAGTCTCCAAACCATATAACATAGCTGGTTTCACAACCATCTTGTAAACCTTCCCTTTAACTCTTGCTGGTACCCTTCTGTCGCAAATCACACCTGACAATCTTCTCCACCCAATCCACCCTGCCTGCACTCTTTTCTTCACCTCTCTACTGCACTCCCCGTTACTTTGGACAGTTGACCCCAAGTATTTAAACTCATATGCCTTTGTTACCTCCACTCCTTGCATCCTGACCGTTCCACTGTCCTCCCTCTCATTCACGCACAGGTATTCCATCTTGCTCCTACTTTTATTCCTCTTCTCTCCAGTGCATACCTCCACCTCTCCAGGCTCTCCTCAACCTGCACCCTAATCTTGCTGCAGATACTTGCAAATCCAAGACTTTATTCACAATAACTTCCCTGGCTTCCCTGCTATCCCTCCTTCCACCTTGGTTGACACCATTCTTAATATTAATCCTTACCTCAAAGGTACTATTTCAAAGTTATACAACACTCTCCTCACATACCAACCCTTGTCCTCTGATCCTTTACGCAGGACTTGGTCTGAGGATCTCAATATTGAAATAGAGCCTGACATCTTGCAGTCAGTTTTGAGGCAGGTCCATGAAGAGGATTCATAGGTTTCATTTAATGTATTGTATGATACACATATAAGTTCTAATCTTCTCTCTTCTCTTTCTCTCCTGCTCTTTTAAATACACACAAACATAGACACATACAGACATACACACAGGTTACACATTCCTGTATCAGGCTGTACCAGGATTCACATACACACTCATGTGCATGCATACACATGCACATGTACACACATGCACACGTACATACATATATATTCACATGCACACAGACGTACATACACATACACATGACCTGAAGACAATGGGACCCTTGAAATGTTCTAGATGTTTGTACTTACACTGGGACCTTAAATCATGGGATATCTTCTTCTAGTGACACTCACATGCACTGAATGAGCACTACAATACACACTAGGTGTTTGGTGGGTATTTAAACCCTGTTCACACAATGTATCATTGAATTTCTGTCTAGACAGACTTTCCAGCGGGTGCTAGTTTAATTTGTAATTGTACAATGTTCAGTAAATACTTTGAAAATAATTAGTTCGTGTTTTTCCTTTTCCATTAACCACACATTGCTGTAGAATCCATTTTTTTTCAGGTTTTGAATCCTCCACATTTAACTGGCGCCCAACGTGGGGCTCTATGGTGCTCTTTCTGTGTGACAACGTCTGAGCTGTGTGGTTTGTTTCACATGCTATGTATACACTACTTAGTAGCAGAAAATTGGTCATAACTCAGAGAAGAGTGAGTGGCTATAATATTCTGCTATCGAGACCTGAATTGACAAACGATATCTGAAGGTTAACCCTGCTGAACTGTTAACTACAGCAGACGAGGGTACTGCCCATCAGTGTGGTGAACTGGTACAAAAAGAATCGCAAGCGCGACCAGATTTGCACCAAGATCCCATGCCAGATCCTGACAAGACATTTTTTGTTGATGACTCTGCCTCAGTATGATAGATAATGTTAATTTGAAACTAAAGACTGTTAATAAATACCTTTTTCTCCTTGTGCCTGATGTCCATGTGCCGAAGCACTTCTGCACTTGATAATGCGGTGCATATTCTCTCCCGACTGGGGCAGCAGCATCTGGCAAGCTGCAGTGGTGTGATTTGAATTGCGATGCTAGGTTACTGTCCAGCGTGTCCACACTTGGAATTGCAACGATCAGTTGCTGCACTGTTGTTGTTGCATTTGACAGGGCTCTAACGGTCTCCGGTGAGGCCAATACAGTGTTAAGTAAAGCTGCCGCTTCGGTAAGATTGCTCGCAGGCTGTTGAGCAGACATCAGTGTAGCGAAAGAACCAACACCACTCAATAGCCAGTATTATGATGTGCACTCTTTTCTCAAGCATCTTCCGTTTCAACTGAAATGCCTTCCGTTTCAACTGAAATGCCTTCCAGTTTAACTGAAATCCTCTCACACACAATACTAAAATGCTTTAATACTATATATATATATATACACTCACTGGCCACTTTATTAGGTACACCTTGCTAGTACCGGGTTGGACCCCCTTTTGCCTTCAGAACTGCCTTAATCCTTCGTGGCATAGATTCAACAAGGTACTGGAAACATTCCTCAGAGAGTTTGGTCCATATTGACATGATAGCCTCACGCAGTTGCTGCAGATTTGTCGGCTGCACATCCATGATGAGAATCTCCCGGTCCACCACATCCCAAAGGTGCTCTATTGGATTGAGATCTGGTGACTGTGGAGGCCATTTGAGTACAGTGAACTCATTGTCATGTTCAAGAAACCAGTCTGAGATGATTCGAGCTTTATGACATGGCGCGTTATCCTGCTGGAAGTAGCCATCAGAAGATGGGAACACTGTGGTCATAAAGGGATGGACATGGTCAGCAACAATACTCAGGTAGGCTGTGGCGTTGACACGATGCTCAGTTGGTACTAAGGGGCCCAAAGTGTGCCAAGAAAATATCCCCCACACCATTACACCACCACCACCAGCCTGAACCGTTGATACAAGGCAGGATGGATCCATGCTTTCATGTTGTTGACGCCAAATTCTGACCCTACCACCCGAATGTCGCAGCAGAAATCGAGACTCATCAGACCAGGCAACGTTTTTCCAATCTTCTATTGTCCAATTTTGGTGAGCCTGTGCGAATTGTAGCCTCAGTTTCCTGTTCTTAGCTGACAGGAGTGGCACCCGGTGTGGTCTTCTGCTGCTGTAGTCCATCTGCCTCAAGGTTCGACGTGTTGTGCGTTCAGAGATGCTCTTCTGCATACCTCGGTTGTAATGAGTGGTTATTTGAGTTACTGTTGCCTTTCTATCAGCTCGAACCAGTCTGGCCATTCTCCTCTGACCTGTGGCATCAACGAGGCATTTTCGCCCACAGAACTGCCGCTCACTGGATATTTTCTGTTTTTCGGACCATTCTCTGTAAACCCTAGAGATGGTTGTGCGTGAAAATCCCAGTAGATCAGCAGTTTCTGAAATACTCAGACCAGCCCGTCTGGCACCAACAACCATGCCACGTTCAAAGTCACTTAAATCACCTTTCTTCCCCCTTCTGATGCTCGGTTTGAACTGCAGCAGATCGTCTTGACCATGTCTACATGCCAAAATGCATTGAGTTGCTGCCATGTGATTGGCTGATTAGAAATTTGCATTAACGAGCAGTTGGACAGGTGTGCCTAATAAAGTGGCCGGTGAGTGTATATATATATATCCCCCAAAGTAACTGAAAGCTTTTCAGTAGTTTATGTAAAAGGTTTTCACAATGCTACATGAGCGCATTTTAACTGTGTATATGAGCACATTTTACTAGTATGTGTGAAAGCTTTTCAGTAGTTTCCATGAGAGCTTTTCAGTTGTATATGTGAATGTATAATGTTTCAGTTGTTTATGTGAGTGTTTCAGTTGTGTATGTAAAAGCATTTCACTTGTGTGTGTGTGTGTGTGTGTGTGTGTGTGTGTGTGTGTGTGTGTGTGTGTGTGTGTGTGTGGTTTTCAGTATAGTATATGAATGAGTTAATTCTGAATAATGTCCCTCATGGCCCCTCATACAGCAACACTCCATCTTCTTCTGAGTGGACTGATTTAAGACAGTCATCGATGTAGAAGTTGTGCAGCACCATGTCGACTGCTTGGACGTTGGACTGATCTCTGTTGTTTTCGGCACATTTCTGCAGGGTGAAGCTGGCCCAGCTCGGAGATGGGGCTTCACCGAACAAGTGCACCACCATCTTGTACTCCTCCATCTCCTGACTGATGTTGCCTGATTTCCGCCAGAGGAACTGGAGAAGGTCAGAGTCCCCACCTGACACCTTAACAGGATGGAACATCGTTTCCACGTTGGCCATCACTGCCACTTCCTCTTGCCTGAACCTGGTGATGACACAAAGGAGAGTGCTAGTGAAATTTGGTCCCTGTAGAAGCTGGTCATTCAGAGTGGTGCCCTGGTAAGATGCTCCACAATCAAAGACCACTCTGATCTTCTGCTTCTTGGGGTGATAAACCCCATGATGTGGCAGGTACCAAACTCTACCATCATCACGGCTGAGGTATTTGCAGGGTACCTTAACAGCATAGCCCTTATCAATGATGCCACCCATGAACGATGAGTACGCTGCATGGAATGTTGGATTCTTCACAAACTTCTGCCTTAAGTTCAGAGCGCACTGCTCAGCTATCTTGCGGTTGTTGGGCATCTTCATGTCCTTATTCCTCAGTGGCAGGGCGATGTTGTAATGTCCCTCCATAAGTCTTGTTAACTAAGGCCATGTCAAGGAACTAAAGATCCTCTCTGGACATCTCCAGCTTATTGTCTTACTTGCACTCAGGGAAGTCACTCTTGAACTGCTGACTCCAGAGTTCATCCAGTCTGGCAACTGATATACAGTTCGCTGAAACCTTTATCAGCCCACTTGTTGTACTATGGCCAGTGCCTACCCGGAGAGGTCCACTGATGATCCAGCAAAGTCGTGTTCTTACAGCATATGGACTGTTGTCTACGCTATCAATGACCTGCCAGGGTTCAATAGCCTTGGACGCATTAGTCCCAATAAGCAGTCCTATCTCTGCATCTATTTTTGGGAGTAACACTTGCTAAAGGTGAGGCCATTTGTCAACCTCCTCTTGTAAAGGAATGCTACCTTTAGTTGCCAGAATGGTCTTCTTGGAGTATGTGTCTGGGAGCCCCAGAAAATCGTTGCAATCTAAGCTGCTCACCTCCAAGCCAGACACTATGTGACTGCTAACGATCTTTTTCTGCCCCATGGTCTTTAATAAGATGTGTGTCTTTCTGCCTATGAAGTTGGGTTCTTTCATTAGCTATATTAACTTCGCTGTTTACAAGAAATTTGTGAAACATTATCTTGTGGACCAACATCATCTTCATCCTCCTGATCTTCAGATTTCACAGGTGATTGCACCTTTTCTTGAGCATCAATGGATCCACACATCTGTTTCTTCCATAAATGCTCTATTCTGGTCCACTTTGGGTCTATACCAATAATCCTGGTCATTCTGTTTTTCATCTTCTTTTAACAATTTTACAACATCCTCATGTAGTTTCTGAAATTCCCTAAATAGTTGAGGAATGACATTGTCATTTTTGTCATTAATCTTTTCCAGATTTTTCTTGTCTGACTTCAGACTTTCTATTTAATTTCTCACAGCAGTTATCTGACTTAGCTTTGCTTTTCTAGAACCAAGTAGCCTGTGAAGCTTATTTTCCATAGCCTTGGGTGTTTGCTTAACCACTCATTTGGTATCAGCATCTTCATCAGCTTTGTCCGCCATTTATGCGCACAATAACTGCTTCTTAATTCTCAAGTCACGCCACTAACTCAAACAAGAATGATCGCCAAATGATGTAGGCTAGTCTTCAGATTGCACTTGTCTTCTTGCTAACCGTTGCTAGCATTAAATCTAGTCATCCCCTTCTTAAACTTCGTTTTTCAAAACATCAAAAGTCACAATACCTTTGCTTTGTGGTTTTATTTCTTTCCGTTGAACTATTGTCTGTCATTTCTTCATCCAACATCAAGTTCAAGGCTTCTGTTTTTACTTATTTGTAGGCTACTGACGTCGAATGTTTATGGAACCATTTTTACTCCTGACATGTCAGTGTCGTGTCTCTTCTTAAACAAAATACTGGAGTCGAAATATCATTTCACTATTTACTGGAACTATTTACAAGTATACAATCAAACCAAAGTCTTAATCTTTTCGTTCAATGTGTTCTTGCTTTCACAGACATGTTCACGGTAAAAAAAAAAAAACATGTGTCGCTCCATTGTCTTTCCAGCATGAACTGCACGCGCGCACTCCTGGCTTCCTCGCCCGGCTCCTGAGTTTGTCAAAATAAAAGTCCTCATGAGAGAACTTCAGTACACCATAACAAACTAGCGTTCAAACTATCCAAAAATATTACCAAATAACATTATGGCTCTTACACTGACATTCAGCCAGTAGCACAGCCCTTAAGGCGGATACCGTTTAAGAGAAAAAAATAAAAGAACTGTTAGACATGGACATCATTGAAACAGTGAATGGACCTACTCCATGGGTTCATCCAATAGTAATAGTGCCAAAAAGCAACTTCAAAATTAGACTTTGTCTTGATATGCATAAAGCAAACTGCTATCATTAGGGAATGATACCCCATACCTACAGTAGATGAAATCCTGCAAGGAATGAATAGGTCCATGGTGTTCAGCAAACTAGATCTCAAGTGGGGTTACCACCAACTGGAGTTGACACCATCATCACGCCAGATCACAACATTTGCCATCCACAAAAGAGTCTATAGATACAAACGGTTGATCTTCGGAGTGTCTTCAGCCAGCGAGCAATATCAACATGGAATAACCTCTGCACTAGCCAGAATAGAGGGAGTAGAAACTATTTCAGACAATGTCATCCTTCATCCACCAGACCAAAAGACATGACCAATGGCTACATGCTGTCATGAAATATCTGCAGGAGTGAGGACTTACCTTGATTCACGCAAAATGTGAATTCAATATGGACCGCTTGACCTTCATTAGAATTTTGCTGACAAACAAAGGCATTGGACCTACGGAAGAGAGAGTTAAATAGTGGTAGCCAGAGAGCCAGAAAATGCCTCAGAAGTGAGAAGCTTTTTAGGTCTTGTTTGCTATAGCAGCAAAGTCATTTCGCAATTTGCATATCTGGCAGAACCGTTGAGACACCTAACCAGAAAAGACACTAAATGTACCTTCGGCCCAGAGCAAAGAAGAGCATTCAATGCACTCAAAGATGGACTGGTGGAAGCTGGAACTCTAGCACACTTTGATAAAGATGCTCCAAGACAAGTGATTGCAAAAGATGGAAGCCCGGTGGGGCTAGGTGCTGTGCTCATACAGCACCAGCAGGGGGAGATGGTTTCTGTTTGCTATGTGAGCAGATACTTGAGCGATTGTGAAAGGAGATAGTCTCAAACGGAGAGGGAGGCTCTAGATCTGGTGTGGGCCTGTGAAAGACTTCACCCATACGTATATGGCAGACAGTTCGATCTGGTCACTGACCATAAGCCTATGGAGTCAATATACAGCTCACGATCCAACCCTGTGCCCGCATAGAAATATGAGTCTTGTGTTTACTTCACCCACATGCCTTTGGAGTCAATATACAGCTCACGATCCAAACCCTGTGCCCACATAGAAAGACGAGTCTTGCTTTAATGGCCTTATGACTTCAAAGTTGTTCATGTGCTGGGAAAAGTGAACATAGCTGACTCATTGTCACGACTGTTGGGGAAGACGGCTATGAAGGAACAGCATGCACATGGCTCAGATGAATATGTGCAATTTGTTGCTGTGAATGCCACCCGCAAAGCTCTGACTCCAAGGGAGGTGGAGGAAGCATCAAAAACTGATCCAGAATTGATTGAGGTGAGAAAAGCTATAGAAACTGGACATTTTGAAAAATGTATGGCATATGCACATGTAACTAATGAATGGCTATATTATCCTATGAGGTACACGTATAGTGATACCAAATGCCTTATGGCTGAGAGCACTCATACTAGCACACGAGGGACATTTAGGGGTTGTAGGTACCAAGCAACATCTGAGAAGCAAAGTATGGTGGCCAGGTATGGATAGGGCCATAGAAAGACACTGTAGAGCATGCCATGGGTGTCAAATTACATCACGACCGGACCCACCAGAATCATTAAGGCCGATACCATTGCCAGATGGACCATGGCAAGATATAACCGTAGACCTACTTGGACCATTACCTTAAAAACACTCAATTCTAGTTGTGGTAGACTACTACAGCAGATATTACGAATATGTTGTGCTTACCTCCACAACAACTGAAAAGTGATTGACAGTCTTGAGTCAATATTCAGTCGACACAGATTACCTGTCACATTAAAATCTGATAATAATCTGATAATGGGCCACAGTTCAAATCAGATGAGTTCAGAAACTATTGTGCTTAAAATGGAATCACACACGTGAAATAACTCCGAAGTGGGCTCAAGGTAATGGTGAAGTGGCGTGCCAGAATGCTTCAATTATGAAATGCATTTGGATTGCAAAGTCAGATGGACAGGACTGGCAGAAAGAGCTTAGGCGATATGTCACAGTGTACAGAGGAATTACACACTGCACAACAGGCAAAAGCCCAGCAGAACTCTTGTTCAACAGGAAAATGAGAGCAAGTTACCGGAAATCACGTCTGCACACATGGATTTGGATGTATGTTATAAAGATGCAGAACAGAAAGGGAAATACAAGCTGCATGCTGATGAGCAGCGAAAAGCAGAATATTCAGATGTGGATGTTGGAGATCACGTCCTTGTGAGACAAGAGAAGGTGGATAAGTTCAGTACAGCTTTGGGCAAGATACTGCGTAAAGTAGTCAGTAAAAATGGAAACAAAGTAACTATTGAATCACCTACCAGAGCTCAGTACAGCAGAAATACAACCTGTGTGAAGAAGTATATCACAGAAGGAACAGGAGACCAACACGGTACAGAAAAATTGGAAGATGGGAATGCTAGTTTGAACCTCGGGCAACAATCAGCTATAGACTCTTCCAGATGTCCTACCACGCAAGCTGAACACAGCAGACCTTTAACACCTCCTCTGCGGCCTCTGCGGCAGAGGAACCTAACTGAATGACTGAAGGACTGCATCCTTCAGTCTTTCAGTCAGTGAGTCCTTCAGTCAAATGTTTTGATTGTAGAAAATTTGAAGTATAAGAAAATTCCAGAGATAATTATTTTGGTTGTATTTGTAATTTGAAATTTTACTCAGTTGAGAAAATTTGGTTATAAGATAAGAGTTTATATCCAAGTAAAAAGAGGATGTCATGAATGGTGTATTGTACCTTTAAGAAGAACTGTGTGTGATAGAGATAGGTAACCAGGGGAAGACGATTTATGTAACACATCAACAGTGGAGACATCGGAGTTGGATTTCAAAACAGATGTCTGTGATTTGACTCTGAAAAGCCTGATTAAAATAATTAAGGTAAAGGAAGAAGTTACAAAATATAACAGTATATTAATGCAAACCTCAAATTTTTCCACTATCTCGTAAATTATTAAAGATGACATCCAAATGGGTTTTTCTCAACCATGTGGTTAGAAACCCACATGGGTGTTCCTGATCTAAAATTTGTGTCCATGGAAGGACTGTGAAATAACTGAAATAATGTATTATCTTAGATTTGAAACTGATTTTAAATGGCCTGTGGGCTGAGCAGGAACCAGCTTGAACTAGTTAAACCGGCTCGCCTATGGCATGGCTGGCTGCCATAACCAATTTAATTCGTGAATATTTTAACCAAAACTCTGTGAAATTTAGACCAAAACACAGATTCCATAAATTTAGAACACTGAAGTCATTGAAGTCTTGAAAGGCTGTCTGTTACCAAGGGGACAGTACGATAACCAGAAACCAATAAGCAGTTTTTACGAAACGGTTTTTTTTTTTTTTTAAGGGAGGTCAGGGAAAATGAAACAGGCAAAGGTCTTCATAGTGTGCTGTATCCCCACCACACTATGGCCAGTCAGGAAGCAGCAGAAGTGTTGGAGGTCCTCCGAACAGATGTGGTCACCATATCGTCACTGCCTGCTTTGCACAGTGACCTCGTGAACCAGTGGATATTGTCCCAGTGTAAACACAGAGTTGTTTTTGGGTAGACCTGTCCTGCAGGATTATTTCAGCTTTTTAGACTGGGCAAAAGAAAAATAATAATGGCGCTTGTGGAAATTCTTGAGACATTTTTAGTCTAGTGAAAAAGCTTGCTGAACAGAACAGGGTTAGGAAATGGAAAGGCAGGTGGGAGTGGGGTGTAAAATGAGACGGCAGGGGTGGGAGGGGTCAGAGATCTCGATAATGCAGGGAGGGGACCCTTAAAGGCTCTGGGGCCATCAACAAAGAACAGATCTTCAATCTAATCCTGTCCATAACTGTACTGAGGCAGTGTAGTCAACTGAGTAAAAATGCACTTTAAGTTTTCTAAACTTGGGCAGCAATATAACAGCACAGTTTTGAGTCTCTGGTTGGTGATTCATTTTAGCTCATACGGGCAGACAGATGAACAGACAAAGGCACCAGTCCGTGCGAATTAAGTCACATTTCTCGTCAGCCCACACAACACCCTCAAAATGGATGAACAAAATCATGCACACAAACCATCAGACTGGAGGCAATTTCCATTCTCGATTGCAAAGCAAACACACACACACACACACACACACACACACACACACACACACACACACACAACCATACACAATAGCATACTCACATCAGCATACCTAAACATGCATGTTTTTTTTCTATAAAGATGCACAAGGCATGAGTTTCAACATTTGTGGGTTACTGGATGATGTTCCCATACCAGATTGCTGGGGGGAGGTTTAGCTGGATTAGTCATGAATACACACTTCCATGTGAATGTGTATATATGTGTGTGTCTATACTAAAGTTTGAGGTGGATGCCTGGAGTGTCTTTTCCATTATGGCTTCAGGAAGGCCATCATAGGCTGCCAGCTACCTTCCTACTTTATAAAGAGTTGTTATCCCAGCCTATCTGGTCACTACTGTACGCCAGTTTCTCAATGTCTTTCCACATGGCGCAGCTTTTATAAGTTTCTGACTTTTGCACTGTCTGCTTTGGACCTCTGTTCAGAAAAAAAACAAAAACCAAAAAACAAAACAATGGTGTCCAGGTAGCATTGGGGTTTATTCTGTTGCCTACCAACATGGGTTTCACTGGTTCGAGTCACCGTGTTACCTCTGGCTTGGCCAGGCGTCCCTATAAACCCAATTGGCCGTGTCTGCAGATGGAAAGCCGGATGTGAGTATGTGTCTGGTCACTGCACTAGTGCCTCCTCTGGTCGGTCGGGGTGCCTGTTCAGAGTGGAGGGGGAACTGGGGGGAATGGCGTGATCCTCCCATGCGCTACGTCCCCTTGGCAAAACTCCTCACTGGCAGGTGAAAAGAAGCGGCTGGTGACTCCACATGTATCGGAGGAGGCATGTGGTAGTCTGCAGCCCTCCTCGGATTGGTAGAGGCGGTGGAGCAGCGACCAGGATGGCTTGGAAAATAGGGCAATTGGCCAAGTACAATTGGGGAGAAAAAGGTAAAACCTACATTACCACATGCATACTCAAATATTCAGACAACACATAAGTGATGAAGATTGTATCCTTGGCTGAGCTCATCTTCATGTAGCAGCTTACCCCCCCCACACACACACACTTCTCTCTCTCTCTCGCTTATCCTCTCTGAATCAGCAGGAGCCCTTGAGTGACATGCAGCCTGAGTGGACATGGCACCCTCATCTCACAGGGCCCAAATGAGCCATGAGTAACGACAGGGGACAGCTAGCCCATTGGCTAATCGTTCTAAATGATTATTACAGTCATCTTTCCTGATTGGTGTGCAGGGCAGGCTAGCAGGTGGCAGAAGATGGCTCCATCCACAAGTGGTTAATGTACTCAGATGGCTCTTTCAATGGCTCTGTTGACTGGATTTTGTTTGGGAGTTAGCTAGGAGGGGGCTGCCCATTGTTCTGATGGCCCATTATTCCAAAACTCCAATAGTCCGAATAATGTCCCATTGAACCGAAAGCCCGTTTTTCTGACAGCTAAAAACAAAAGCTCACTGCTGTTAGCCTCTCACTTTCCAAGATCGTGTTAAACAATCTAGTTAAAAACTCCACTGCCATCTCTCCTAAACATCTAAATGCCTCCACAGGTGTCATCAGGACCAACTATCTTTCCACTCTCATCCTCTTCATAGCTGCCCTCACTGCCTCCTTGCTAATCCACCACACTTCCTGATTCACTATCCCCACCTCTCTCTCTCTCTCTCTCTCTCTCTCTCTCTCTCTCTCTCTCTCTCTCTCTCTCTCTCTCTCTCTCTCTCTCTCTCTCTCTCTCTCTCTCTCATTTTCTTCATTCATCAGCCCCTCAAAGTACTCCTTTCACCTTCTCAGCACACTCTGCTCGCTTGTTAGCACATTTCCATCTCTATCCTTGATCGCCCTAATCTGCTGCACATCCTTTCCATAGTTACAAGTCCTTTTCTCTTTCCTTAGTGTCCAACTGCTCATACAACTCACCATATGCCTTTTCCTTTACCTTTGCCACCTTTCTCTACCACCTCTCCACTGCACCTCCTTGTACTCCTGTCTGCTTTCTTCATCTATCTGACTATCCCACTTCTTCTTTGCCAACCTCTTCCTCTGTATACTTTGCTGTACTTCCTCATTCCACCACCAAGTCTCCTTGTCTTCCTTCCTCTGTCCTGATGACACTCAAAGTACCTTCCTAGCTGTCTGCCTCACTATTTCTGCAGTGGTTGCCCAGCCATCCGGCAACTCTTCACTCCCACCCAGTGCCTGTCTTAACTCCTCTTTGAACTCCACACAGCAGTCTTCCTACTTCAACTTCCACCATTTGATCCATAGCTCTGCCTTGACTTCCTTCCTCTTCTTGGTCTCCAAGGTCATCCTACAGACCACCATCTGATACTGCCTAGTGGCATTTTCCCCTGTCACTATCTTGCAGTCTTCATTCCTTTCATATCGTGCACTTTCCTCCACTTTTATACATCACGCTGTGTTCCTCCCTCTTCTTGAAATATGTATTCACCACAGCCATTTCCATCCTTTTTGCAAAATCCACCACCATCTGTCCTTCCACATTTCTCTCCTTGACATCATACCTACCCATCACCTCCTCATCACCTCTGGCCCCCTCACCAACATGCCCATTGAAGTCTGCTCCAATCACTACTCTCTCCTCCTTGGGTGCACTCTCCAACACTTGGGTACACTCTCCACTACACTCTCAAACTCACTCCAGAATTCTTCATTCTCTTCCATCTCGCACCCAACTTGCGGGGCATATGTGCTGATAACATTCATCAATACACCTTCAGTTTTCAGCTTCATTCTCATCACTCTGTTCAACACACTCTTCACCCCCAGCACACTCTTGACACTTTTCAGAATTACCCCTACCCCATTTCTCTTGCCATTCGCACCATGGTAGAAGAGTTTGAACCCAACTCCGATGCTCCTGACCTTACTCCCCTTCCACCTGGTCTCCTGCAGACACAGTATATCTATCTTCCCTCTCTCCATCATATCAGCCAGTTCTCTCCCTTTACCAGTCATAGTGCCATCATTTAAAGTTCAGACTCTCACCTCCACACTCCTACCCTTCCTTCTCTCCCTCTGCCTCTGGACATGCCTTTCCCATCTCCTTCATCACCTAACAGTAGCATAGTTACCACCAGTATCCTGCTGGCAAACAGCAGAGGTGGCAGTCATTGTTAGCCCATGCCTCGACCGATCCAGTATGGAAATCTGATTTATGATCCACATATTTGATTTAGCAAAGATTTTACACCATATGCCCTTCCTGACGCAACCTTATCCATTTATCCGGGCTTGGGACCGGCACTAAGAATGCACTGGCTTGTGCATCCTCAGTGGCTGGGTTAACTACTCAGCACCCTGTCATATGCTTTCTCTAAATACACAAAGACTCAATGTAACGCCTTCTGACCTTCTCTATACACCATCAGTGCTGTTAGACACATATGTAGATGTGCTGAGACAAAGTGGAAGAAAGACAAACTTCATGTCTCCTTAGGAATTCTAAGAGACTGCTTATCAGAGTACCAAAGAGCCGTTAAATCTGCAAAAACACAGTTTCTATCAAACCTTGTGCCCAACAATTGTCATAGGCCTCAGATTCTTTTTAATACTATTAACTCTCTTATAAATCCATGTGATTCTCCCTGCATTGTGCCAACACCCACGCTCTGTGAAAAATTTCTTAAAGTTTTTACAGAAAAGATCTTTGCTATCAGGGCCTCACCATCTTCTTCGGCCTCAGATCCTGCTGTTTATTCTATATGCCCAGCTGTCTTAGAGCAGTTTGAGCCCCTGTCCCTCTCCTTTACATCTGAGGTAGTTAACCATTTGAGGCCTTCACATGCCTCCTCGACAGTATTCCGCCCACACTCTTAAAGGATGGTTTTACCACTGTTGGGTCTTGTATTGTAAATTTGATAAACACCTCTTTTCTTTCAGGCTGTGTTCCAGCTGCTTTCAAACATGCTGTAGTACAGCCCCTCATCAAAACGAGCAATCTTGATCCCTCTGTTCCTTCTAATTTTAGGCCAATTTCTAAGCTGCCTTTTCTTTCAAAACTATTAGAGAAAGCAGTTTATGTACAATTACAAACACACCTAGAAATTAATGGCATTTCTGAAAAGCTCCAGTCTGGTTTAAAATCACATCACAGCACTGAAACAGCCCTTTTCAGAGTTTTTAATGATCTTCTTTTAACTGTGGACTCTGGGAACTCTGCTGTTCTGGTGCTTTTGGACCTGACTGCTGCCTTTGACACGGTTGACCATAATATTCTTTTATCACGTCTTGAGCTATGTGTAGGCATTAAAGAAACTGCCCTAGATTGGTTCAAGTCTTATCTGTCAAATAGAATCTTTTCTGTGCATATAGACCAATTATCTTCAGCTGCTATGTTCTCCCTTGTCACCACCTTGCAGTCTCCAATCTCTTTCAGATCGTGCCTCCTGAATAAGATATAGTCCACCTGTGTGCACTTTCCTCCACTCTTAGACATCACCCTGTGTTCATCCCACTTCTTGAAATGTGTATTCATCACAGCCATTTCCATCATTTTTGCAAAATCCACCACCATCTGTCCTTCCACATTCCTCTCCTTGAAACCATACCTGCCCATCACCTCCTCATTACTTCTGTTCCATTCACCAAGATGCCCATTGAAGTCTGCCTCCACCCCTTCATCCAACTCACTCCAGAATTCTTCTTTCTCTTCAATCTCACACCCAACTTACTCATTTGGGGAAAAAACTCATTTGATAAGACTTCTAGGCCCTAAAGAGACTAACAATGACAAAAAGATGAAAGCAATGACGGCAACTACAATGACAATAAGATGAAAGCAATGACGCCAACTACAGTCAAAACAAGAATTGTCTTTGCTTTGAGACGTCTATGGAACTTGCTTGTAGTTCTAAACTGGGGTGCAGTGTGTGCTCCATGTGTAGTGGAATTGAAGTAGATCAGTGTGTCTGATCAGCACATCTGAAGCAAGTTGAATGCAAATTCAATTTTTCAATTGTAAAGTTGGGCTGAAACTCTGAAAGTATTATGGTGAATGGTAAATTATTGTGTTATAGAAGTGGCTGAAAGAAATGAAAATACATCTCAGCATGCATGCATTGTGCATGCAAAGGCTTCTTGGGCAGGTATTGACAGGCCAGGATGTATTATCCAAATGAAAATACCTTAAGTAGCTTAGGGATATTAATCACAGATGTATTTATAAGAAGAAAGAAAGAAAGAAAGAAAAAATGGAATTGAATTGAAAGTTTACGTGTTCTCCCCATGTCTGCGTGGGTTTCCTCCAGGTGCTCCGGTTTCCTCCCACCATCAAAAAGACATGCATGTTAGGGTCAATACTCCTTTCTGTGGCCCTGACAAAGGCAGTGGAAAGAAGAACTGGAGTTGGTCCCGGGGTGCTGCAGCTGCCCACTGCTCCTATACAATAAATTAAATGCAGAGAACAAATTCATGGTAACCGAACAACTGTACA
This sequence comes from Lampris incognitus, assembly GCF_029633865.1. Taxonomy (NCBI): domain Eukaryota; kingdom Metazoa; phylum Chordata; class Actinopteri; order Lampriformes; family Lampridae; genus Lampris; species Lampris incognitus. Next base: position 28,316,697 of record NC_079215.1, read on the forward strand.
ATGACAAAATGAAGTAGCTTTCTTTCTTCCATTAATGATAATCTAAAACTATAAAACTTTCTCTGCATGAACCTTACCCACCTGCTACCAGGCTAAACTTCATGGACAAGATTTTTTTTTTTTTGACCCAGACCCATTGGTAAAACCGCTGGAACCACAAACTTTGAATCCTTGTCCTGTCAGACCGCCCTCGGTGTTTCCTCTTCGGACGCAGCTCCAGGCAGGGCCGTGGTCCCTGGGTCCACAGGACGCAGCAGACCAAGCTCACCCAGCCGATCCAGCGCCAGCTCTTCCAGCCGTCAAATGAAGATGTGGACAGACGTGGACAAAGACACTGCATGGACGGTATTGGGTGAGGCCGCTGCAAAAGTGAATTCGCGCTGCCATCTTCCCACACCGGATGGCATTGTGGTGTGGTGTGGTGTACATCTATCCCATAGCGGACGGGATTAGATGTTCCAATGAGTTCCCTTGCAATTTGGGTTTGCTAGCATGTAACTATTACAGAGCCATAATATGAGACAAAATAGATAAAAAGTTAAATACATAGATTAATGTTGATGAAGTGGTTTACAAGTTAGATCCCTTTGAGCTGCTAAAAACAGAAATTAAGAAATGGCAAACTACATATTCTACCTGTCCTTTTTTAGACCTTTTTGCTTTGTTTACCACCTTCATCACAACCTAGATATTATTGAACATTGTTATATCAGGCGCTTAATTGAAGATAGCTGTCTTCGCCTTAAATTTTTGATCAATCTTGGGAAGTATTTCTTGCCTTCTTTGGTAGATGCAAGCCTCTTATTCAGAAATGTTTGAAATGTAATTCTGAAATTATTATACAATTTTGCAATTCCCAAAATATCAAGACATGTCAGTGTGACACTTGTTGGTGCAGGACTGTTGTTCTTTATGTATATATTTTACGCCATTGGGCTAATTTCGGACTTTGTTTTGTCTGAAGTGCTTCTCTTCCTGTTTCTTGCTCACCCGTTCTATGGAAAGGGCGAGCAAGAAATGAATAAAATAACCCTCTCACCCTCTCAATAAAATAACCCACTCACAGTCTGCTGATCAAAGCACACACACAGGCACACATACACACAAAAGACAGGCACAAGCAATCATACACATGCATGCATGCACAAGCACACAGACACAGACACAGACACATTCTAAAACACGCACATGGGCATGCACATGTACACATTATTATTCGCTAGCAATTTGCAGCACAGCAGGCGGTTTTTGCCTATGTGTCAGCGCCTCCTCCCAACATGCTCAGAGGTGCAGCAGTGTGAACAAATCTACAGCAGAGCTGAACCTGACAAGCAGCCCACTGAGCCAGCCCACTGGGACATGACCACACCAGGAGGGAGGCGGCGTCACAGGCCCAGTCATCGAGGGCAGACTTGAATCAGGTCCAGAAGTCTAAAGTTATTTATTTAAGATCATTTTTTTCTCACCTCTCTGTATTTGGTGGCAGCAGGATGGTCCGAGTAACTGGCTCTTCACTTGTGTTTGTGATTTTTTTCCCCTTCTGTTTGTCTTTCTGTCTTTCTTTCTTTCTGTCTGGCACCGATTCTCCATCAGCTTAATCCTACCAGGATAAGTAAAGTATTACTTTTCATTTACCACTCCATTCTACTTTCACCTTGCCTGACTGCTGTATCACACCGTGCCATTTGCATGTTTCATTCTTTTTGTACCTGATTCCCCAGAGTTTCTGTCTAGGTCACCTCCATGCCCAGTGCTACTTGTCTGGATAGTTAGCTATCCAGTTCCGGTTGCCAGACTGTGCCCCATGGATTTATGATGGTGGTGACTGGCCAGGTCCTAGGGGATTTGTGTGTTTGTATGTTTGTGCTTGTATCTATAAATGTGTGTGTGCGTGCACGCGTGCGCATGTGTGCATCTCTGTGTGTGTGTGTGTGTGCACCTCTGTGTGTGTGTGTGTGTGTGTGTGTGTGTGTGTGTGTGTGTGTGTGTGTGTGTGTGTGTGTGTGTGTGTGTTCAGGAACTAGGGCCATAGGAGACATGGCTGTCATACTAATGAGGGGACACGAGGTTATTAACGACAGGCAGGGCGGGTGTCATGGATATGGAGATAAGGCAATATGTTGGTAATAAATCATTGGTAATGTGTGTATATGCGTGCATTTTTGACTAGTCTGTTTGTCTGTCTGTATCACTGCTTGCCTGTGTATAAGTGTTAAATTGTGTGTGTGTCTGCCCCATCACTGAAATCATTACGGATACACAAATGGGTGTTCATTCAGCGCCAGCCTTTTTCTCCATCTCTGTCAGTTCTGGCTGGCCTGCAAGGGCAAGAGATGTCTCGACAGTATTTTAAACATGATTCATCAGCTCCTTTTCCTCCATTTTCATAATCCTGTGTACGATAAAACTCATACTTAAACGAGATTTACCCAATGTTTTATCTTCATCAAGTCTCACATATTTGTTTCTTCATTCCTCTGCAGGTAAAGTGTGAAATCGCTTTCCCCCGCTGTATCTCCACTTTCTTGACTCACCGTTTCTTTATTTTCAAGCGTGTCAGGTTTGGTGTACAGATATAAAAGTGAACGTGACTTTGTCAATGGATGAAGTTGATGTGAGGCAAGAACTATAATAAAGACCGTCTCCTCTTGCTCTCTGGATGTCATCCATTTCAGCGCTCAGTTATATTTATTTTGCGTGTGAGACTGCGCCTTTGCGGTTACAAATGGGAGACAGAAACGTCACAAAGGCGTTTATCTTGCCTGCATGCAAGGGAGACGAGAATAGCTGGAAGCATAGACGTTGCCAGGCTGTCTACTGCAATAAATAGAGATTTGATTTACCCCCTTCGTCTTTGGCAGCAAGACAATGTTTGATAAAGAGCTAGCACAAATACTGGAGTTAGTAAACAGCCTGCGTGGCGAGCCCCATGGGACTGATTGGCTTGTAGGGGGCTAAATTGCCTCAGATGACGAGTGGGCACTTCATTGGCCGATCAGTGACTGTCAGGAACTGTGGGTCTATTGGAAGGAGAGGAACGGTGGCAGAGGGCGGGACTTCTGTGACTACGGGGAGAAGAACATGGCGGCTAACTAAGGAAGAGAGTGAACGTTTGAGTGTGGAGAAGTTGATGTCTGCTTGTGATAACGGAACCAAAAGGTTAGTAGCTGCAAAACGGAGTTGTGCGAGTTCGGGTAGGCTGTCGAGACACAAGGAAATGGACGACGGCTGCCATGTTTGAGGTGAGCGGAACGTGCTGTAGTAGGAGCGGCATTATCAGCGAACCTGTTCGGCAAGGTTGTGTTTCTCCCTCCCTTCCCTCCTGTGAGTATTCCCTGCCACTTGGCTTCGTCCACTTTAGCACTAAGTTTAAGGAGGAATTCGTCTTTAAAACAAGGTGTTGGGCTATTGCTCGGCGTGCGGCGAGGCGCCGCACTGTCGTTCTTCATCTAGCGGAACGGACACTTGACGGTTTAAACGAGTGGAGATTTACGAACTTTATACGAACTGTGCAGCGGACTGTATGATGACTGCAATGCCATGGTGAAGTGTATTGTTGTGAAATGTTTGTTTTAATGCTGGAAGAGCAGATTGAATGAGGTTGCAGTCCGGGTTTGATGTAACGTTCCAGGTCTGGTTTTCAGGGGTAATCAGGGCATTAGGGTTGCATTCTGGAAGCGCTGCCTTCACCTTTTGTCTCAGTAGCAGAGTAAAGCAATGTAGAAAGGAATGTCATACTGTAAATATCCATCCATCCAAACCGCTTATCCTTACCCAGGGTCGCGGGGATGCTGGAGCCTATCCCAGCAGTCATTGGGCGGCAAGCGGGGAGACACCCTGGACAGGCCGCCAGGCCATCTGAATAAGATTATTTTATTGTCCTTGGACACCTAAAAGAAACTCCACTGGTGTGAGAAAAGAGTGCATTTATTGATTTAAGTTTAAATAAATGTATTGTTCAAGTTCACCATTCTACCAATTCTGTCTGCCATCTTGAGAGAAAGGGGTGAGAAGCTGTGAGGTGGTTCCATTCACTTAGGCCTATACCAGTACACAAAATGCAACACCCCACTACATGAGTCACAAATATTGGAGTTAGTAAACAGCCTGGTTAAATGTACCCTTTTCTCCCTCAGGGATCTAGTTAAAGGTAGTAGGATTTGTCGGATGCGGTTTGTAAACATAACATTAAAAGTTGTCCCTTCCCCCCGGCTTAACGTCACCAGAAGAACACGCCCCCTGACCGCAGTGGTCAGAACCAGGGGTCATCAGCATGTCGGCTTGTGACGGACTTTTTGGTCAAAATGGGATTTTTACCATGGACATGCAAAATTTGAAGTGATCAAATATTACCAGAAACCCATAATTGCATGCTAGACCTCGCAATGTGCCATAGTACATATTTTATTATGCTACATGATTTTAAAGTGATTGTATTTCTAACATTAAAAAATAGTGCCCTACCTTTTTATGATGAAAACTTGGAGACTGGAAAGACAGCACTTGTTTATGTGGGCAGGTGGCAATCCTGAAACAGGCATCAATGCGGCATGTTCCAAGTCTATTTCGTGTTTGATATTTAACAGCTTTCATATGACTGAAACCTTGCTCACAGCTGCAGGTGTCTGGGCTTAATGTGAGCAGAAGTATTGCAAGTTTGCTCAGTTCATTGTACTCCTCGCTGTTCTCAAACAGATGGCACCAGAATTTGACTGTCACTGTTGCATCGGTCAGACATGAATAATGTCTTTATGCCATCATCTTTGCAAAAGACGAGGTACTGTAACTGCAGTTCGGGAACAGACACATGTTTTGCGAACCTCTGCGTGATGTTTGCCATATTGCTCTCTGTTGGTTTGGGGTTCAGGGGATCAAGAAAGAGCATTTGTTCGTTCAACTCTCTTTCTGGGAATCTCGTCTGGAAGGCACCTTGTAGTTGCGTACTTGACTAACATGATGTTGAAGTTCAGTGTCTCTGAATCTGAGAGATCCTTTTCACATTTGCATTCGTCAATGAATTCGTTCAAACTCGCGTTTGGAATTTTCAGGTCTCTCGGATCAATAAACGAGGTGTCATCATTTCTGTTAAACAGGAATGGGTTCAGAATTGCATGCATGTATTTCTGGATGTTATTATAGGCAGAGTACAAACTCACGTTCTTCTTTTGTAATGCCTCGTTCATTATAGCCAGCAGTGGCAAAATCCAGTTAAGAAACACTAAGTACAGATTAATTTGGGATTCTGCAGCTTGTCACCCAATGTGCCGCAACTTTCTCAATAGCGAACAGAACCCTCGCTTCCATTTCTTCCATTTACAGTGCTCTCAAAATATTGTACGAGGCTGGCTCCAAGTTCCATGAAGCGCTCTACACAGTCTGCAAGGCTCAGCCACTGAATTTTTTTGTAAGTGACCAGGTGGCTGTATTCTTAATCATTTAAAGCACAGATGCGGGAGAACTCCTTCTTTCTCTCTGGGCCACTAAAATGTGACAATGTGGCTTTTACAGTGTCCTCTACAATGACTAGTATTTCTTTTTCTGCATCTGTAGACATTTGCGCCTGTCTGTGTGTCATGCAATGCTGCACAAACAACTCTCCAAATTGCTGCTTTAACTTAGCTGCGACATTGCCCTCTCCCTGCTTGGTTGAGTCCGAACATCACAGCGGCACCATCCGATGTAAAACCGACTAGCTTTTTGGTTGGATAGTTCTCACAATCAAATGGTCAGTGATGGCCTTAGAAATTTTTCAGCACTACATTTCTCTTTGATTTCGAGTAGGCTCAAAAACTCAGTCTTAATTTCTTTGGCCTTGATATCCACAAATCTTTGGAAAATCCATAACTGGGCCTTATCGGTACAGTTGATGCTTTCATCACACATTACATTCACGAAAGGGGCTTCCCCTACGCTACTTAGGATGGCAGCTGCTAACTTCCCCCCTATTTTGGCTGTGTTTCTGGCTACAGTGCTAGCACTGCTGTGGAGCCTGCTGAACGCAGATGATTTTGGGTCAACTTTTTTTTGGAATGTCTTTGAAAGTGTCACCCACTGTAAATGGCAGTTTTGCTTTGGCAAGTCCGAAAGCTAAAGTGAGGTCATTTTCCAGTTCAACTTTCTCTCGACTGACGAAGATAGTCATCAGCTTAACTTGCCCCTTCCTGCCCTCCTTTGCCTTGCTAGCAAACTGCTCCTTCTCAACGGAAGACATACCATCCGTTTTTGTTTGTTTCTTGCACCATTTCTCACTGTGGTCCCTCGCTGCTGTTGACTTTAGCTGTTTCATTGTCTGACCACACCCTATGCACTTCATCAACCCATCATCTCTCAAAAAAACAAAAAAGTCTTTCTCCCACGCTAGGCTAGCTATCTAGTTAGCAAACTGACTCACAGTGGGAGAATGCGTGCAATTGCATGAGTTTTACATATTAATGCGCATGTCATCGAGACTGTTAACGTGATGTAACATGGGTTACTGTTGTACTGTGGCCAAATTAATGTATTAATCTCAGAAAACATTAAATTTCAATAATTTTCTTGTCTAAACATTGACAATTTATATTATCACGGGAAAAATAAACTTTTTCTCAAATAAAAATTGTTTTGCCACGGACACAAAAGTCTTGCCACAGACACGTTTGTCCGTGTATGGACAGGTGGATGACCCCTGGTCAGAACACATCCCAGTGTACAAGCCAACACCGCATCGCTCTTCATTCCCATCCTCTCCTTTGGTGCTCGCCAGCGGGTGAAAACCAACCCCTGATTCACTCTCATTTTGGAATGAGCTTTGTCCGCTTGGCATTCCGCCTCTCTTTATTTGCATCTTTTTGGTGCCATGTATCCGCCATTGTCGTAGCTTCCTCTTGGAAGCGTGCCTACAATCTCGATCTGGCACCTGGTCGCTACGTTTTTATATAGTCTTACTGGCCAAAGGTTAACACCCAGAAATGCCCCGTGCACAGCAAAATAAGAAAATACAGGTAGAGGACAGGGTCTCTGCAGATACAGACACCGCCACACATGTCTAGTGGGTCATATAATTGAGAGGAATTATTTCTGTATGAATCTATACATTGTCAACGTGTCACAGTATGGTATGCCAGCTGCTCAGCAGAGAATAGGAAGGACTTGGCCGGGTGGCAAAGGCAGCACAGAGGATTGTGGGAGCTGTGTTCCTGGACCTGAATGCTGTGTATGCTGGCCGCCTACAGAGGAAACCCAGCAACATTAGTAAAGATGCAACACACTCAGGTCACAGTCTGTTTGTTCCCTTGCCATCAGGGAAAAGATACCGCACCCTCAAAACCCAGGCTAACAGGCTGAGGAACAGCTTCTTTCCCAGAGCTGTAGCCTCCAGCCCCCCCCCCCCCCCCACACACACACACACCTGCCTATAGCTGCTGAGGACCAACTGGTACTAAAGCCACTGCAGTATGGACAACTATGTGCAATAACCCCATGCACTATTTTGAAGTTTAAAATCCGCTGCTATCTTTTATTGTCTTATTATCATTTTTGCTACTTCACTTATTTTTACTACAGCCCTTATTTATACTAAATGTTGTCTTTTTTTAACTTGTTTTTTTTTTTTATCATTTACCTTGTCAAGTGTAGCTGGTCTGAGAGTCACCAAACAAAACTTTCTTGTGTGTACACAATGACAATAAATTATCTTATCTTATCTTATTGATTTTTAGGAAAAGCCTACTCATTTAAGATGAAGCAAAGACCGATATATTCTCAAACTGAGCTTGAATATTGGACACGGGATTTTAAGACATGTCAAAAGATATGAGTAACCATCAAAACTTCGGAACAGCACTTAGGAATGAAACACCCTCTTTTAGAGAGCATCTGACATGTCTCTACATGACCCAGGCAAGGTCTATTTAAAACATCTGTCTGGATGTCTTACGGGTGACTGTACCAAGGAGATCGATTGATTGCCTCCCTATACGATGCCTACCAGTTCATATGTGGGTACTTTTTTTCTCACCAAGAAAAAAAAGAAGAAAAAAGGTCCCATCCTCAGAAAATTGCTATCAATATCAATGTAACCCACAGGTCTTTTAGCCATCTGGAGAGCACTTGTATAGATTGTTTGCTGTGTCAGATCTGCTTTTCCAGTGACCTTGTTAGCCTGTTCTGTCCTTTCCATGCTTCTGCAAAATCGTACTGCAGCAAAAATGCAAACCTTTGACCTTTGACCTTTTCTTTTTTCATGCACTTTTGAGTGTGGTTAGACTAGACATAAGCTCACATGAATTTAATTGTTTTGGTTAAATTATAAATTATTTTTGTTTCATAAATTCAGGCTTTTCTCCCCAAGTAAGTGTCAGTAGCCTGTAAAAAGGGACTGTGGTTTTAAAATGGAAATAGAAAATTGTTTGAACTGTAACAAATATATTTTCAAATATCGCCATCACATGTTCACTGGGTTGCTTTGATTACAGATATTATATTCAATCTTGGCTATAATGTTAGATCATTTTTAGCATTTGTAAACATGGCATTTGTGATAAACAACTGTACTCAGACCGCTTGGGGAAAAAGATGTCATGACCGCAGTCTTTCTTGAAGTGTACTATAGTTTAACACCTCTGGTAAAAGTGATGGGGGTCCTGTGTTGCTCGGTTGGCAGAGGAGCTGTGGGCGTGGCAGGACACCTACCAGGGTTCGGGTTCAAATCCCATTGGGGCTGCCCGTGCTGTGATCCGATGCATTCACGTCAGTGTAAAATGCTTTTTGTCCGAGGACTAGAAAAGCGCTACAGAAATGTGATCATTCATAAAGAATTCTGTCTTTGAAACATGGCCTACTTAAACTCTGAATACCAACCACAGAGTTTTCTGATGAGACCTGCAAGTGTATAGCAGCACCAATATGAAGTTAAAAGTTGTCTACCCTCTGATTCATCTATTGCACATCATAAAAACTACATGAAGGGTTTCATCCCCAAATGCTGTCGTCACTTCTGGGATAAAAAATGCATTTCATCTGGCTTTTTCTGTTTCTAAGACAGTGTATTTCTAAGACAAGTATTTCATCCTTGAAAGCCTCACAAAACGCATTGTAGTAACTCTTATCTTTAACAAAAGCCCATAATATTTTTGACTGTTATGCTAGTATCAATTTCTCAAGCACGACTGTCATTTTGTTTTCAGATGTTTCATATCTTGCAATATATATATTTTATTTTTTTTAGATGGATTGTATTTTAAAGAGAAGCTTGCATTTCTGAACATGCGGATGATGTAACTGAAGGATGGTGCATCAAAGGAAAGTGGAAGGGAGAGATTTGACCCATATACTCTCATCCTTTTTCTTTATCTGCTTTTACTTTTAACACCTTTTTCTGACATACTTTTTCCAGACAGTTTGCCAGTCTGTCACAGTGCAAACACAAAGACATGTGATGGATAACACTCCAGTGTATACCAATGGGAAATTCAGAGTCTCGGGTAACAGGCATTTCTTTTGGACTCTGGAAGGAAGTTGGACATGCAAAATTCAGATCGTACTTTCTGAGAACTAGACCGGTTTCAGTGTGGCAGCTACACATTAGCTCTCATCTAGCTTAATGGGACACCATTATTATTGCTTTTATTATCTGGGTTTCTTTTTCCACTTGTTTTCGGTATTTTTATTACTTTAATTCCTTTGCTTGCAAACTTGCTTTGCTTTAGGTTGTCCGTCGTGTCCGATGAGGACAATCCTGCCTCTGTCACTTGTGAGTCTTCTTATGGCTGTAAAGCCCAATCCGCGATCCACAATGTCTGCCACAGACAGAACAGGTGAAATCACTGACTGGGGGTGTAGGTGTGGTACTGGCTTCATGTCTCTTCAGACGTCTTCTGGTCCGTCGATCACCGCGGTCCTTCTCGAGGTTTTGCACCCCTTGTTGACAGAGCTGCCGCCAGATGGAGCGTTGGGCGGCAGTGTCTTCCAGCTGGCTCGGGTTCAGGCCGCACTTCTTTATGATGGTCTTCAGCTGGTCTTTGTACCGTTTTTTCTGGCCCCCTGCCAAGCGGCGGCCAAGATGTAGCTGGCCATACAGCACTTTACGCGGTAAGCGCTCCTTTGGCATCCTGATGACGTGACCGAGCCATCGAAGTTGGTGCTGGGTGACGGTAGCCTCCATGCTGATTCAGTTGGTCTTGCGGAGTATTTCAGTATGGGGCACTCGGTCACGCCAGGTTATCCTCAGGATGCATTGTAGGCATCTGATGTGGAAGGCCTCAAGCATCCTGAGGTGGTGGCTGTACAGGGTCCACGCCTCACAGCTGTAGAGGAGAGTCGTGATGACAACTGCCAAGTAGACAGATATTTTGGTGTGGAGGTTGAGGTCTTTGTTTTGAAAGACCCTTCTCCTAAGTCTGCCAAAAGAGGATGACGCTTGTTTAATCCGGTTTTGCATCTCCCTGTCGATGCTGCAGTCGTCAGAGAGAAAGCTGCCCAGGTATTTGAAGGATTCCACTGTTGCAAGTGGTTTGTCGGAGATGTTGAAGGTTGGTGAATGAGATGGAGGAGTAGATGCCCACTGGCATACTACTTCAGTCTTTGTCACATTTATAGAGAGCCCCAGCCTACCATACGCCCTTGTAGCAGCTGCAAGGGTAGCTTGTAGTGCCTCGGGTGTGTGGGCCACAAGTGCACAGTCATCTGCGTACTGTAACTCAATGATGTGCTCCGATGTCATTTTTGTGACCGCTTGGAGCCTACGGATGTTAAATAGGTTTCCATCTAGTCTGAAGTCCACAGTAACCCCACTGTCCTTCCTGATTTCCTTGTGGAGCAGCAATGTCACACACAGGAGGAAGATGTTAAAAAGAACTGGAGCAAGGATGCACCCCTGACGTACCCCGGTGCACACCCTGAAGGGCTCAGATTCCTGGCCTCCAATGGTCACACGTGCCATCATCCCCACGTGAAATCTTTGAAGGATGTTGACAAACTTTCGTGGACAGCCAAACTTCAGGAGGATGTTCCATAGGATGTCCCTGTTGACTGTGTCGAAAGCCTTTGACAGGTCGATGAAGGCTACGAAGAGGTTCTGATGTTGCTCTCTGCACTTCTCTTGGAGTTGCCGTGCTGTGAACACCATGTCCACAGTACTCCTATTCCTCCTAAACCCACACTGTGACTCAGGCAACAGCTCCTCTGAGATGTGTTTTACCAGCCTGTGTAACATGAGTTTGGCCAGGACTTTTCCAGCAACAGCCAGTAGTGAAATGCCACGGCTGTTGCAACAGAGGGACTTGTCTCCTTTGCCTTTATATATGGAGATGATGTTAGCATCCCTCCACTGCTGAGGGACAGTTTCGTTCTTCCATACGTGTGAGATGAACAGGAAAAGTGCACGGGTGCAGAGGTAGCCTCCCTGTTTAAAAATCTCTGCAGGGATACTGTCAGGGCCAGGGGTCTTGTTATTTTTCAGCGACCTAACTGCACAATGAACCTCTTCAAAGGTTGGTGGAAGGTCAAGGTCTTGGATGGTGGGGCGGACAGGTAGTTCATCCAAGATCGAGGGATCGGTTGGGGAGGGCTGGTTCAAAAGAGTCTCAAAATGTTCTGCCCATCTTTTTGTGATGAATTTCTGGTCTTTTATGAGGGTGGTACCATCATCAGACTTCAGGGGGGAGACAGAGCAGTTTCTTGGGCCGTAGATGGTTTTCACTGCATCATAAAAGTTGTGCATATCATTTCTATCGGCATGAGATTGTATTTCATTTGCCTTCGATATCCACCACTCATTCTGCAGGGCACGCAATTTTGACTGCACCTCTCTCCTGGATGCTTGCCATTGTTGCCCGAGTGTAGCTGATGTGGGATTGTTGAGGACAGCACTGTGTGCTTTATGCATGCCTTTGAGTATGGAAGTTATTGTGCCTGTGTTGTCATTGAACCAGTCCTGGTGTTTTCTGCTCTTGTAACCGATGGATTGGGATGCTGCCTTGTAGAGTCTGGAGCTCACGGAAGACCATTTCCTGTCAATGGAATCATCCGTGCTCAAGAGAAGCTCAATGTCTTCCAGGTTTTCAGCCAGAGAGAGGCGGAGATTGTTCTGGACCTCAGCCTTTTCTAGCCGGGTACAGTCAAGCCTCTTCTTTCCTGACCTTTGGAGACGAACAGCAGGGCGTACCTCCACCTGGAGCCTGGTCATGATGAGCCAGTGATCTGTCCAGCACTCAGCACCTCTCATTGCACGAGTGAGTAAGACGTCTTTTGTATCAGCACGTCTCACAATGATGTAGTCCAATAGGTGCCAATGTTTGGAGCGTGGGTGCATCCAGGATGTTTTGTGCTTGTTTTTTAATTGGAAGAGGGTGTTTGTGATGGTCAAGCCATGCTCAGCACAGAGGCTTAGGAGGCGCAGTCCATTTGCATTGACTTTCCCAATGCCATGCCCACCAATGACACCACTCCACACCTTGTTGTCTTTCCCCACTCTGGCATTGAAATCGCCCAGCAAAAAGATCTTGTCCTCCTTGGGTATATGACGGAGAGCCTCATCTAGTGACTGATAGAAGCGGTCCTTTACGTCATCCTCTGATGGCAGTGTTGGTGCATAGGCACCTAGGAGGGTGGCATAACGTTTCTTGGCCAGAGGGATCCTGAGCGACATGAGTCTTTCACTTATGCCAATCGGTGTTTCAGTGAGTCTTGGTAGGAGGCTGTTTTTTATTGCAAATCCCACACCATGCTGATGTTGTCCTCCTGCAGGGTATCCCTTCCAGAAGAAGGTGTAGGTGTCCTCCTTCAGGGAGCCTTCATCCAGGAACCTGGTTTCACTGAGTGCAGCAATGTCAATATTGTAGCGATTGAGTTCCGCTGCAATTAGTGCAGTCCTTCGCTGAGGTCTTTCGGCATTAACGTCCAGCAGAGTTCTTATGTTCCATGTTGCCAGTTTAAAGGGAATTATTTTCTTTTTTTTATTTCGACCGCAGAGTGGAATGTCCCGATAGGTGCGGAAGCCTATCCAGGATGTTTTGAGTGGGCAATGTTTAGGCCACCTTTTCTAGGCCCCTCCCCAGTTGGGACGAGCAGTGTGGCTCCTAAATAGGGCTGCTCAGACACACAGGGGTCTGCCGAGAGCAGCTGCCACTCAAGCCCAGCTGCTGGCGACCATGAATAGCCCTGTGCCGCTGGCGTGCAGGGGTCTGATTAGGAGCTTCCAGTGCATTCATACCTGCTCCCGTCACCAGACACCCCATCGCCGCCAGACTTTGATCCATATTCCGGTTGCTGGTCTCACCGAGGCAGAGGTGGATACCTGCGCAAAGAGATTATTTACAGTGCCGCTGGGGGTGCGCATGTCCCAGCAGCACTTCTTCACTGTGAGAGGGTGGGATCTGGTGGCAAGGGGGGCCCAAGATGACCAGCACTCTTCCACAGCTGCAGGAGGCTGCCGGAGCTCCAGTCTGTCAGAGGACCGCCTATCGTGGCTTGCAAACACACGCACACACGCACACACACATTAATTTAATTTTTTCCACTATTTTATTTTTATTCCATTTTTTTTTTAATTTCCATCATTACTACTGTTTTTTTTGGCTCATTGACAACGTAAGTCACTGAATAAGGCATACTCAGATGTGTAAAAAAAAAGTTTATTAATGAGATTGCATAGATTGAGCATCAGAGAGGGGGCAGGATATTATAAGTAGAAACTTCTTTCTGCTCCATTTCGAACATGTAACGTTTGTTTGTTTGCTGTGTTTAAAATAATTACATTTTGCTCTCTATGTTTGAAATAAAGACCTACCTACCTACCTTCCTACCTGGCTCAGAATATCTCCAGTGAAATGTAGCCCACTGTTTTTCTTATTTGTTTTTCCTCGCCAATTACCCTACTCTTCCGAGCCGTCCCAGTCTCTGCTCCACCCCCTCTGCAGGTCCGGGGAGGGCTGCAGGCTACCGCATGCTTCCTCCAATGCATGTGGAGTTGCCAGCCGCTTCTTTTTACATGACTGTGAAGAGTTTCGCGAGGGGGACGTAGCGCGTGGGAGGATCACGCTATTTCCTCCCCCCTGAACGGGCGCCCCGAACGACCAGAGGAGGCACTAGTGCAGTGACCTGGACACATGCCCACATCCGGCTTCCCACTCGCAGACACGGCCAATTGTGTCTGTAGGGGCGCCCGACCAAACCGGAGGTAACACGGGGATTCAAACCGCCGATCCCTGTGTTGGTAGGCAACGGAATAGACCACCACGCCGCCCGGATGCCTTTTCTTTGTTATTACTATTGTTGCTGTTGTTAATGACTAGGACATAAACCATAGATACTTAAAGCAGACAAATAAAACGATACAAGAAAGAGAACAAAGACACAAAACATAGATGTAATATACGGGATTAAAAAAGGCATAATAATGATAATCTACATGGGAAAGCAAAGTGAAACATGGATATACAACAGTAATCAAACAATAGCAAAACATTGTGTGTTGTGTCCAGCAAAACTCGGACCACGACTTTGAATCAAACTGTGTTTATTGCTGCCACAGTAAACATTATATACACGTACAGTATAGTATCAACAACGTCTTGTGTTACTGCCGTAAACCGGCTGTAGTAAAACTTAAAGCTGCAGCGTCATAGACTACACACTGTTGTGACTTATACACAACATTGTGCTGTATGGGAGGCTTCAAATAGTCAAGTCTCATACTGAGGGACTGATGACTTGAGTGACTGATGAAGGAGGAGGGAGAAATCAGGCCCAGGGTTTAATCATGACCCTACCTACCCCTCAGTGCTTCACCTGACTTCAGTGTGGTGGCCATATGTTAGCCCCCAACTACTTCCAAATATGTCTGGCTACACTTGGAGAGATCTCATTTTTAATTTTCCTTTCTTATGGGTAAATGCAGACCCACTTTTAGACCAAACTGTTAAAACATAATTCTATATCACCCAAACGATTTTAACTGTCTAAGATACACGACGCAAGTCCATCTGTTGTGTTATGATTCTTTTCGTTGCTTTTGTTTTAGTAGAGTCTGAGATGTAGCTGTCAACCTCATTCAGCCAAGTTGTAGCCTAGACGTTCAGACGGCATTAGCCTGGCAGCGGCGTCTATTTTAAAACTGGTTGAAAAGGGGGCGTCCAGGTGGCTTAGCGATCTATTCCATTGCCTACCAATACGGGGATTGACGGTTTGAATCCACGTGTTACCTCCAGCTTGGTTGGGCGTTCCATCCATTATCCAAACCGTTTATTCTGCTGTCAGGGTCGCGGGGTCCCTACAGACACAATTGGCCGTGTCTGCAGGTGGGAAGCCGGATGTGGGTATGTGTCCTGGTCGCTGCACTAGCACCTCCTCTGGTCGGCCGGGGCACCTGTTCAGGGGAGAACTGGGGGGAATAGCGTGATCATCTCACGTGCTACGTTCCCCTGGTGAAACTCCTGTCAGGTGAAAAGAAGCAGCTGGCGACCCCACATGTATCGGAGGAGGCATGCGGTAGTCTGCAGCCCTCCCCGGATCAGCAGAGGGGGTGGAACAGCGATTGGGACGGCTCGAAAGAGTGGGGTAATTGGCTGGATAATACTGGGGAGAAAAAAAACTGTTGAAGTTCAAGTTCATGGTTAGGCTCAGGAGCTTCATGGCATGAAGCATATTGTTAACCACCAACCCGCATATGTTTGCTTTCAGGGCAAACGACTACCCCCTTCCTGAAAAGTCTCTCTTGCGTTTGCCCCCGAGACATGGGTAAGACAGATGTCAGCCCGTAAAGAGAATAGCAAATTATTCTTTTACTGTGCCTGCTTCTATATAAAAGCAGCAGGTTAAAGATGTCAGATTGATGCTGTATTGGTTGCAGCTCACTACCTCACTGTAGAGATCAGCCTCGTCAACAGGACGTGCTGGCAAGCAGCCAACGTCACACGCATACAGTCAGTCAACAGCCACATCAACTCTGAGGTTTAAGATACAATGTGATGCAATCCCCTGACATTGTATTTTCTGACTGAAAGTGCTATCTACATGAGACAGGCATGCAAGGATGGAGCAGAAAGAAACCCTTCAACTGTGTCACATTAGTAGTGGCTGATGTTCAGTCCCAACCTGCAGTCCTATTGTTCCACTCTTCGAACAAAGGTCTGTGTTGTTTGAAGAACAAATGCTTACGTACCTGTTTTAAGTTTAAAGAGCCTTGAGCGGCTTCAATGATTCCTGCCAAACAAACATCAAATGTATCCTTGTTTCTGTTGTAGGTCGGAAAAGAACCAGTGCAGGGGTCCGGCAGGGTCAAGCCCGTAGGCACGTTTATTTCTATTCAGGGAAGGGAAATGCGGGATGTGTATGGTGCAACTAGAGTCCTGGATGTGGGGTGTGTAAAAGACTATGTCTGTGTGCAGGGCGAGGGTGGTGCGTGTGTGCAGGAATGTAAATGACTGGAGAGTGTTTGTGCGTGTTGGTGAAGCACAAGTCCAGGAGTAGGGGTTCTGCGGGAGGCGGTGTGGGAGCACAAGGGAGGGGTCCGAGGAATACAAGGGACGCGAGGAAGACGGAGCCCGAGAAGCACCGGCACCGGGGGTTCTGGGAGGACGGGGGAGAGACACAGAATTAGACTCAGGAATCACAACATAGGAATTGCAGCAGAAAAACACAGCCAAAGAGTCTAGCGATCTACTGGGTAACTACCGTACTAGATGGCACAATCTGGCAACGACTGCACGTCAGCGTCCTCTCTTATAGCTGGCTGCAGATTGGCTTCAGGTGCGCTGATCACCGATGAGCCTCTGGTGCGTAGCTGCGCTCTCAACGAGCGCGCGGATTGAACCCTGCCGGTAGACTCAGGCGGGGACGCGCCTTGCGTCTGGACCACAACAGTTTCTTTTCAACCGTCTTCGCTCGGAGAGCTTTGAGGAAGTCCGACCGACTAAGTTAAGGGAACTATCTGATTTAGACATTAGAGGGTACCTTAAGGGGCTCGGTTTTCATTTCACTTTTTGACCTTGTTGTCTGACTGGTGTTTTGTGGAGCTCAACCACTGCAGGTATCTTTTCAAAGAGCAAACAGCTGCTGTTGTTTTTGTTGTCTTTAACTCTGTTTTTTTTTATTGTCAACATTAGAAGACAAAAAGACAACATGACAACATCAATACAACTGTTAAATAGTTAAAAATAACTGACAAAATATTACTCGAGTATAATAAATACAATAATGAAATGCACATGACAGAGGGTATACAGAAGAAAACCAGAGTAAATAAAATGATATAATACATAAATAAGATAAAACTTTATTTTATTCATTGAAATATCATTGAAATAAGTGAATGAATAAAAAATTAAGTTAAATTACTTTTTCTCCGTTCATAGCCAGCCATTCATCACTCAAACGTTGCCCCGTTCCTCAGCTTCTTTGTAATGGTTCAGACATGTCTTCATTTTCCATCAAGTGAGTGAAAGGTTCCCAAATACAATCAAAGGCCTCCCTTTTACCTTTAAGAATATAAGTGGTTTTCTCCAAGGGGAGGCAGGAAGACATCTCCCTGAGCCACTGGCCAAAGCGCGGTCTCCTTATATTTTTCTATGATAAAGCCATGAGGTACTTAGCATGGAGGAAGCATATGTTAATTAAAACGTTCTATTTTATCGGGATTGTGTGTTTGGTGGCACGTGTGTGTTTGTCTTTCCGCAGCTAATCTCATAGATATTTTTTCACAATTATGATTATGATCAAGAACCTCTTGTGGTTACAGTAATGCAAAACCTTTGAAAAACCTTTGTTCTCGTTACCGCGGCTACCTCTCATCATTCACTGTCTAGCTAGCTTGACCACTGCTCTCTCTCGCTCTCTCTCTGTCTCTGTCTCTGTGTCTGTCTGTCTGTCAGTCATCTGAAGTCAGCGCTGACCTGACTGTGGTTTTCCGGAACATTAACAAATGCAGATTTACTAGACTGCGACCAAATAGCAAATATTTTCTTTTTGCAAAGTGCAAGTTTATATTAGACTTCGGTCACATTTGTACCAGGACCCACTGCACATCCACAGACTGACAGGCAAAATGTTTTCATTAGGTGGATTTTTTAGTTTGAGTGTTGCATATTAAAACTTGTTAACTTTGGCACTGCGCAAAAGTCTTATAATGGCAGGAAAAACACTTTTTTTCCTGTCCATGTGTGTGTGTATCTGTCCGCTGCTAATCTCGCATACTACTGGACCTGTCATCTCAGTAATTTTTGTGCAGTTATGATTGCATACCACATTGATTTGCGTTTCCATTACCAGTTTAAATGTATCGAATTGTGCCAAGTCGCGCCCGAGATGAACCATCTACGGAGAGGTGTGCAGGAACCACACAGCCAATCGCAGAAGGGAACAGGTGAGGGAAGCTGGGCAATCAGGGTCCCTCAGGCACATGGGCGCAGGTGAACTAAAACACCAATCGGGGATGGTAGAGCCCCGATGACCCAGACCACACACACATGACAATTTATTGATTACAGCTCTGCTTATAATACAATTGTACCATCCAAACTGGTGGTGAAACTCATAGGTCTTGGTCTGGGCAACTCTATCAGTAATTGGCAGTTTGATTTCCTGACAGGCAGGTCCCAGACTGTGAGAATAGATAAAAAATACTCATCAACATTAGTTCTTGGGACCGGCGCACCTCAGGGCTGCTGTCTCAGTTCCCTATCATACAGCCTGTTTACACACAACTGTGTTGCCAAATACGAAAATAACAGCATCATTGAATTCACAGATGACACCACAGTGATTGGACTAATAAGTGACAGTGATGAGAGGGCCTATAGGAGAGAAGTGGAAGATTTAACCATATGGTGCCATGATAACAATCTCTCTCTAAATATCAATAAGACAAAAAAATCATTGTTGATTTTAGAAAGACCAGAGGAAATCACATTCTTATTTCCATCAATGGGTCATCTGTTGAAATTGTGGACAGTTTTAGATTTCTTGGTTTACATTACATTACAGTCATTTAGCCGACGCTTTTATCCAAAGCAACATACAATAAGTGCATTTAACATGTAAATCAGGAGAACTAGTAGTCATCAGAGGCCATAAGTGCGTCTTTTCTCTTAACAAGCATCTAAGAGCAAAACCAGTGCTAAAGTAAAAGTGCAAGTAAGAGTTTTTTATTTTTTTAAATGAGTGAATACAATAAGTGCTAAGAGCAAGTAACAGGGTAGTAGTTCTTGAAGAGGTGAGTTTTCAACCTGCGCCGAAAGATGGGCAGCGATTCCGCTGTCCTGACATCAGTGGGGAGTTCATTCCACCACTGTGGGGCCAGGAAAGAAAAGAGCCGTGACCAGGTCGATCGGCAGCAGGGGCCTCTGAGCGACAGGGCAACCAGGTGTCCCGAGGCAGCAAAGCGAAGTGGTTGGGCGGGGGTGTAGGGCTTGACCATGGCCTGGAGATTGGAAGGAGCTGTTCCTTTCACTGCCCTGTAGGCTAGCACCAGAGTCTTAAACGGGATGCAAGCAGCTACTGGGAGCCAGTGTAAGGACATGAGAAGGGGAGTAGTGTGGTAGAACTTAGGGCGGTTGAACACCAGACGAGCTGCAGCTTTCTGAACAAGCTCCAGAGGTCTGATGGCCGACGCCGGGGGTGCCAGCAAGGAGGGAGTTGCCGTAGTCCAGCCAGGAGATGGCCAGAGCCTGGCTGAGCATCTGTGCCGTCTCGTCGGTGAGGAATGGGTGAATCCTCCTGATGTTATGGAGGAGAAATCTGCAGGAGCAAGCAACCAATGCAACGTTTGCAACAAACGACAGTTGGTCGTCCAGGATCACACCCAGAGTCCTCACAGTCCGAGTTGGCATCGCCACGGTGTTGTCAATGGTGATGGCCAGGTCTCTGTGTGGGCAACTTTTCCCTGGGAGGAACGTCAGCTCTGTCTTGTCCAGATTGAGCTTCAGGTGGTGTGTCGCCATCCACTCCGAGATGTCAGTCAAGCACGCAGCAATGTGTGTCTCTACTTGTGTGTCAGAGGGAGGAAAGGACAAGATCAGCTGGGTGTCATCGGCATAACAATGGTAAGAGAAGTCATGCAAGCGAATAACAGAACCCAGGGATGTCGTGTACAGAGAGAAAAGGAGAGGACCCAGAACCGAACCTTGTGGAATGCCTGTAGTCAGTCTGCGAGGCTCCGACACAGATCCCCTCTATGTCACCTGGTAGGAGCGACCCGTCAGGTAGGATGCAAACATTGAGAGTGCAGAGCCTGTGACACCCAGCCCCTCGAGGGTAGAGAGGAGGATCTGGTGGGTCCCTGTGTCGAACGCAGCTGACAGGTCCAGGAGTATCAGGACAGAGGAGAGAGAGTTTGCTCTGGCAGAGTGCAGCGATTCTGTCACTGCAAGGAGGGCCATCTCTGTTGAGTGACCCACCTTGAGCCCAGACTGGTTGGGGCTCAGGGGGTTGTTCTGATGGAGGTACAAAGAAAGTTGGTTAAAGACAGCATGTTCGAAAGTTTTGGATAGAAAGGGTAGAAGAGAAACCGGTCCGTAGTTTTTGACATCAGAGGGGTTAAGTGATGGTTTCTTGAGAAGGGGGGTGACTCTAGCAGTCTTGAAGGCAGATGGAAAGCATCCTACCTGGAGGGAGGTGTTGATGAGGTGGGTTGGAAAGGGAAGGAGTTCAGGTGCTATAGACTGAAAAAGAGGGGAGGGGACCGGGTCAAGGGAGCATGTGGTGGGGCGACTGGATGTGATAAGGTTGAGGACCTCGTGGGGGAGAGGGGAGCAAGGTGGGATAGGGTGGGACGTGGAGAGGTGAGGGAGGGTGCACAGTGTGAGTGCACCCACCCTGCTAGTGCAAGGAGCACTAACCAGGTGGTGAGAAAAGGAGGATCTGATGTCATTTACCTTCTTGTCAAAGAAGTTAGCGAAGTCATCATGGAGAAGGGAGGAAGTAGGAGGAAGAGGTGGGGGTTGAAGAAGTGTAGAGAAGGTTTCAAAGAGTTTCTTAGGATTAGAGGCAGATAGAGAGAGATTGGAAGTTGAGAACGTCCTCTGGGCATTTGCCTTTTCTCCATTTGCACGCTGCCACTCTTAGGCTCCGTCTGTCAGTACGTACTGAGTCGGACAGCCAAGGGCAGGTGGAGTTGGGCATGCAGGCCTGGAGGTGAGGGGACAGAGATTGTCCAGAGAAGAGGAGAGGGTAGAGAGAAGATTAGTAGCAGTGTCAGGGGGTAGGAGAGCGAAAGACTCAGGTGTAGGGAGACACCCTCACATGGGCTCTCAACACCAACTGCATCCTGAAGAAGGGACAGCAGAGACTGTATTTTTTGAGGTGTCTCAAGAAGTTTAGTGTGAGTACCAAAACTCTTATGAAATTTTATCGCAGTACCATTGAGAATGTCTTGACAGGCTGTATCACAGTATGGTTTGGCAACCTGGCTGCTCAGGACTGCAGACTGCTGCAAAGGACTGTAAAGACAGCAACAAAAATCATTGGCATGGAACTACCACAACTTCATCATATTTACAGTACTCGCTGCAAAAGGAAAGCCCAAACCATCATTAAGGACACCAGCCATTCTACTCATGTTATGTTCTCGCTTCTACATAGTCTGTTTTTTGTTGGGGTTTTTTTTTTTTTTTTGGAGGGGGGTGTCCTTATGTCCTTTGTGTAATGGCCGAGCAAGCCAGAGCACAAGAACTTCATTGTATTCTAAATATATATGACAATAAAGTTGGTCTTGAGATTGACCTTGAACTTGAAAGGGAACCAATGCCGTTTTTGACCACTAATTTTGCAGGTAGAGCACAGTAAGAAAAGCAGGCCCATATTATTGTATCAGATTCTTCTAGCACATGCACAAGGACATGCATGCACACCTCGAGCATGGGGATGATGTATTACCACACTAATGCAAACACGAAACAACGAAGATGTCAAATAAGAAGACAGCCATGTCGACAGAAGGATGTTTTGGATTTGTCGACCAGGATGGGACTTAAAGCATACAGTTTTATCTAATCATTTTAACCTCAGTGGAAATCGGTCGACTTCTCTATTACACTGGATTTAACTGACTGAAAGACAGCCTTCTGTCATTAAATGTATACTGTAACATGTCAGTGGCTTCAAATGCTTCAAAATAAAATCAGACACCAGTCAAATTCAAAATGTTACGAAGTCTAAATCAACTAATTTTCATTCTAAATGTAGCCAAAGTTAAAATTCAGAAATTTCTTAAATACAATTTTGAAATGTCCATCTAGCCTACCTTTATTTTTATGATTTGACGCTGTGCTGCTTCTGTTGGAGTTTGAACTTCACTGAGGATGGATGACTTCATAGAACTTGAAAGAAAGCAAAATGTTTGAATTTTATTTCCGCAGAATCTTTTCCTTTTCTTTTTTTTTAAAATTGTCCCCTTTTTCTCCCCAGTTGTATTGGCCAATTACCTGACTCTTCTGAGCCGTCCTGGTCACTGCTCCACCCCCTCTGCCAATCTGGGGAGGGCTGCAGACTACCACATGCCTCCTCCGATACACGTGGAGTCGCCAGCCGCTTCTTTTTACCTGACAGTGAGGAGTTTCGCCAGGTGGACATAGCATGTGGGAGGATCACGCTATTCCCCCCAGTTCCCCGTCCCCCCAAACAGGTGCCCGACTGACCAGAGGAGGCACTAGTGCAGCGACCAGGACACATACCCACATCCGGTTTCCCACCCGCAGACACGGCCAATTGTTTCTGTAGGGACGCCCAACCGAGCCGGAGGTAAAACAAGGATTCGAACCAGCAATAACCATGTTGGTACACAACAGAATAGATCGCTACGCTACCCGGACGCCATTTTCCGCAGAATCTTGTCCAAATTCTCAGTGTCCTACTCACATCAATCTCGAAATTACAAATCTCAAATTTCATTCTATTCATCGACAAATGTCTTTGTGTCACTTCTTTTTTTCCCCGTGTGTGACATGTCTGTGGTTGAAAATATTCAAAGGAGTTTGACCGGCAGGGGTGCACTGGCAGATTTCACAGCAAATGTGTGTATATGTATGTATATATATATATATATATATATATATATATATATATATATATATATATATATATATCATATTTGTGCACAAATATTGAATTTGTTTTCAGGACTAGTGTCTTTCCTTGAAACAACAATATATTGCAGTTTTTCATTCAAAGAACAAGTGTGCGATTACTCTTTAAAGGAAAATATATTGTCATAAAGAACAGATTACTTGGTTGTTTGTTTAACAAGATGCTGTAGTATATTATAGAAACATTACATGTTGAACTTTAGGAAAAAAAAATGTCCTAAAGAGGTGAGCCTTATAGAGTAGAGCTGCTCACTTTCTTCGATGTCTGACTTTGCAGTGAAACATAAGCCAGATTTTGACAGCAGTATGCCACATTTCAGCATCAGCAGCCCTTAATAAATCACTTTTATTTTCCCTCCTAAATCGACGAGCATTAGTGGGTATTGTTTCTGTTTTGAACTGTTGAACTTCAAGGCAAGGGAATTGTTTGATCCATGCTCATCGTGCGGTAAAAGATGCCTTGTTCACTCCTATGTCCTCTCTTTTTCTTTCTCTCTCCTCTGGAAAGAAACTCACTCAGTATGCTTGCTTTCTTTTTTTCTTTTTGCCACCAAAGCAGTCATTTCATCAAATGCTTCATGCTGCAGCTATCCTCAGGCACTGAGACATGAGACAAGAGAAACACCCTCTTCTCTTCTTCCAGCTGTTCAGACTGAATCCACTCGCTGTGTCTATAGAAAAGTATATGTTCTATTTGAATCAGTATTTACTTTACCTCCAAAATTACATTTTGGTAAAAGTAATTTGAATGCATATGCATGAGCAACTGCTTAGTGCTTTAACAAGCATCAGTTAAAATGCTCAGATTCTGCACTTGGTTGCTGCAATCCCTCCAGTAATTCAACAAAGGCCAAAATGGTGTGCTGACTGCTGCACTGGTGTCATGTATCAGCTACCATGAATGAATGATTTATTAGGCATTAATAAATGCAAATGATGATTGGTACCTAGACATACTGCATCCCGAGACTCGGCTTTGGTTTTCAAAGGCATCCCATATACAGCTGAAAGCCAGAGCAATGGTTAATGGGATAAGCTATTCTGTAGCTTAACGTCACAGATTCAAGCTCTCTATATTTATCAAGGTAGAAGAGTCCAGTCCCTTTCAACTGTCCTCTCCCATATACAATACTTTCTTGTGACCTGACAGTTGTTACCATGGATACAGAGATGGAAATGATTAAGCTAATGCACCAGGGAAGGAAATGCTGCATGAGATATAGTCAACTCCTGTACAAATGTAAAAGTGTAAACAGATCACTCTTGTATTTAACAAGGATTGCAATGCATGCCATCCTGCAACTAACAGGATGGCAAAGCAGGCCGGTGACCCAGCCCAAACATATAACAGCAATAACAGAAATGACAATAAAGAGGGTTTAAAAAGTAGGTATTGCACAACGGTTGTCAAAAGGATGTGATGACATGGGTGCTGAATGAATGGCATGAATGGATGACAAGAGTGGGGAAGCAATGGATGAGGAATGAAATAAAGAGGACAAGTAGTGATTTATCATTAAAATCTGTTACCGTCGAATAAGTCAAGTGTCTCCCTTCTCGCACTAATTTCCTATCCTATACTTTGCTTTTACTCCACAGGGAGAATTGATTAGCATTGACATGGTCCTTTGCACTTGTGCTTACATGGATCAAAAAGCATGCAGTAACAGCAGAGCAAACCTATTTAGAAATGTTCCTGATGATCAACATCACCTGTATCTCAGTTATAAATACTGCATGCTCATTTGCAAAATGTGCCGAGCGGAAAAAGACATGGGAAGCAATTTGTTTTTTATATATATATATATATATATATATATATATATATATATATATATATATAAAAATCAAGTTACATTATTTTGTAAAGGTCAAATCAATATCGTGTTGGTAATATGTCAAGGGCAAAGCCTGACTACTGGTGTGCCATCTGTTTCAAAGATTGATAGTTTTGTGCTGTAATGATATGCCTATGTGGCTCTTACTAGCATCCGCCAGATCTTCATTGTTTTTCTTCAAGGACATCAGGAGCATACAGCTCTATGCATTTCAGAATGTTTGCAAAACAGGAGGAGAAATGAGAAAGCAAGGTAGAACGAAAACGAGATCCATCTCGACACTGAGCGAGAGAGAGAGAGAGAGAGAGAGAGAGAGTCAAAATAATGTTCCATATTCTGAGCCATGTCGCCATTATAGATCTGATATACTGCACTATGACAGTGACAGCGAGACTCTGGGAGCCCATCACTTTGAGCTATGTTCTCTGAAAGGTGAGATATATTGTGGGAAGAGTGCTGAGATCTGTCATGTTTTTGGGGCTTTAAAACAGTGGAGAGAGACGAATGGGCCACAGTGACTTTAACGCAAAGTCACATGGAATATTATGTACATGAAAATATAAAAAGAGGCTCATCTCTAGACATAGCCGGGATGATTTCCTGTTATATTCTGTTTGTTTGTTTTTTATAATAGTATCTCTGTTGAATTGAGATACGTTCCCTATGACTTAATGTGTAAAATTCTGTGGTGATTCTGAAATTTTTTTTTTTTTTTTTTACTGTCAAAAGCAGAGCAAGGTGAAACTTTTTGTGGCACTGCTATAGCTGGGGACATTTCATATGCTTTTTTTTTTAAGTCATTCAAATCTCTGACTGAAAGAAAATATCTGCAGGATGTGAACTCAAAAGTGCTTTCCCACTTGTGATAAGTGATTTAATTGAAATGTCAGTTGAAAGACAGTGGCTCCAAATCCAGAGTGTCTCTTTATTTTTCCCTCTCTGACACTCTCTTCTTCTTTGCTTTCCTCATAGTTTTCCTTTTTTTTATCTCTTCTTTTCTCTTCCATTCCTCTGGGCTCTCCCTATCCAAGTTTTTTGTCTCTCTTCATTTTTTCTCACTCCCCCCCCCCCGTCTTTTTCTGTAATTCTTGGAATTACAGCTTCATCCTACTAGCTGAAGCTGAGGACAAGGGTGAGCCAATCATCAGGTGATGCACTTACTGCCGCGCTCATTTGACCTCTCACCCCCACAATGACGACTGACCCTGAATCGGTCCTCCAATTTATCAGCTGACCTTCCCTTCACACTAGCAAGCACCTTTCTTCCCTTTCCCCTCCCCCTTTCCATCCTCCGCTCCCATTCACTGTGACCCTAGGTGACCGAAACCTCCGCCGCTGCTCTGCCCACCGGGGTCGGAGACAGCCGCGCACCCTTCCACATGACTGCCAGTATAAATCTGACAGAAATAATTACACATCACCCACTTGGGGCCATGCAGATATGCACCCCCCCCCAATACACACACACACACACACACCCAACCTCACCCGCAGCTTGAACCTCCTTTAACTTTACAACGCCCCAGCTATGAGCAGAATTGCAGTGCATGTACTGAGAGAGTCATATTTAGAGTTAATTGCCTCTGGCAGGTGAGAGCATCAGTTCCACTGTGTGCCCAGGAAAATGGCTCATTGGACGCAGGTTCAATCAACTAGTTGTAAAGGCTGATAGGACTTCAGGGAGACGTCGACCTAGAGTCGAGGTTCAGGGACACAAGACGGGGATGGAAGAGCTTGAAAACAGGGATGAAGGGGTAAAGCAAGGAAGTGGAGAGGAGTTTGTTTTGCATGGCAGCGAGCCTTTAACTGCAGGGACATGACAAGCAGGTTGATTAACAGCCTGATCGTCTTCCGTGTTGCAGGCGACGGATAACCCTGCAAATGTCAGACACGATGATGCGAATTCAAGACACACATACTGCAAATAGGTGTCCACAGAAACACACACTTGCATGTGGAAGCGAACCCTAGGACACACACACACACACACACTAACACACACGTCCTTGCTTTTGCCCTGAGCTGAGGCCTGTATAGTAGATGCAGGAGAGGGAGATGTAAATAAACTTGTGGGCTGGGATGGAATTACACTGCCAGTGAAAAAAAAAGGGGGGGGTGATGAGGCAGAGAAAACCAATATGTAGGAAACCACAGGAAGGAAGCAGCAGGAGATGATAGTAGGGACTGAACTCACAACGGTCAAACCAGTTTCACTTTAGGAGTGGGCACCCACACATACACACACATACACACACAACACAGTGACCACACAACACAGTGACCACATGCTCCTTCCTGACTGATTTTAAAATGAGTCCTTGTCTAGAAAATGAAGGGTCGATGTCGACGTGTTTTCAGCCTTAGCACCCATGAGGTTTGAGGATCAAACTCACACACTATGTTTAATCTTTAATTCAGGAGTTAAAGTTGTAGTCTCAAATAAACCAATACCAGAGCTAGCTTCACCCCAATATGAGGATAAAGTCTGTGTGTGTGTGTGCGTGCGTGCGTGCGTGCGTGCGTGCATGTTTCCGTGTGTGTGTGTGTGTGTCAGAGAAAGTGGTTTCAGTCGTGCAAAGTAGACCGCAATTTGATCAATGTTATTATGTATCTTTTTTTAAACCATTTCTTTATTGATTTTTCATTGTACATATGTCAGCATTATTATGCAACAAATTACACTGCAAAATTTAACTTTCACATACAAACAAAACTTGCTCCCACCCCCAACACTCGCTTGTTCTCTCTTAACATCTTCCTTGTATTTAGAACCAAAATGAATATAAAACTATGACAAAATCAATCATACAATTCAATGGTACTCTAACAAAATAAAGATGTACACAGATAAAAAAATTACATCATTACAACAAATTTTCAAAACATGCCTCCATCCTCTTCTGGAGTCTACCCTTTACCTTGGTACGCTACATTCTTTAAGTACCCTGTCCTAAGTTTTCCTCCTGTAAGAGCTCCCCTATATCTCCATTTTTTATATAATCAATGAATGGTTTCCAGATTCCTTTGTAAACACCCATTTTATTTTTCAAGGTATATGTTGTATACCTTGAAAATATTGACATACAATGCGCCATATTCTTAATCCAAGTACCAATTGTAGGTGCAGCAGTGTTCTTCCAGTTCAAAGCTATCATCGTTTTGCCTGCAGTACAGCAAAGTCAATAAATTTATATTCTTATATTCTCAAGTTGAGATCTGTTGGATACATGCGTAACAATATTTTCTTGGGAGTCTAGTGGGATATTTACAGACACAGTGATCATGACCGTATTGATCACCTCCCTCAAGAATTTCTTAATTTTGTCACACTCCCAAATACAATGTATAAATGTTCCTTGAGTCTCATTACATTTAAAATGTGTCAGGTATATTGCTGTTATATTTATTCAGTTTGACATGGGTTACATAAGTCCGCATCAGCCAGTTATATTGAAGTAGCTTTAAATTAGTCCCAGCTGTTCGTGTCTGAGCCTTCTCACAGGATATGTTCCAATCGTTATTTGAAATGTCGTCTTTTAAATCTACCCTCTGTGCATCAAGTTTGGGTACTGAGGTCTCATTAGAACCAGATGCAAGCCAGTTGTATATTAATGAAATTAAACCTTTACTATTACAATTTTGGTAATAATTTCTTCTAAGGATGAAAGCTGAGGAATTACCAATGACTGATTTTGCATAAAAGAAATAAACTCCTCAATTGAAGGTATTTTAAAAAATGCTTTCTTGGGATGTTATATGTTAAGGAGAGTTCCTCGAAAGACATTAGAACGTCTTCTTTATAAAGGGCAGATATTTTGCTTAGCCTTTTTTTGCTCATAGTTGGAATCCAGCATCCAACTTGCCTGGTTTAAATTAAACATTGTCCCACATTGGACTGAATTGTGACAAGGAGTTAAGATATATTCATATATTTCTTTACCTCAACCATGCATTAACCACATTAAGCACTGTAGGATGGGCAGTGTGTGCTTTGAGGTGTTTTAGCTTGGCTGAATACAGAGTGGTTGGTAGACTAGAAAAGCGCTATGCAGCCCATACCATAATATACTATGTAAATTTAATAGTATCTGAACGTAGCATGACTCTATATTCATCAGTGACGGAGTATCTCCAACAAAAAAATAGAACATTATGGTTCTCAACTGTGCAGCCAAGTAACACCAGTGAAGATTTGGACACTTCAACCCCTCTGTATCAAGTGGAAGATATAAAAGAACCAAAATTAAATTATGTTTAAATTATGTTTCATTTTAGCTCATTCACCAGGAAACTTCTCATGGCTGACCAGATAATTGTTTGTCTCATCTACCAAGATGACCACACGTTTAGGGGAGACAATATTATTGGAGAAAGTCTTTTATTTCATCAGCTTGTTTATACCAAGAAGCCGCACACTGTGGGAAAGCAATTTGCTTCTGTCTGCACCTTTCCACTCTCCAACTCAAAGATTAGCTTTGCTGCCGTTGTACAAAGGATGCAGTGATAATATCGCTGCTACATGGTGCATGGCTTCTTAATAAGCAGCTGTGTTACCATTAAGAATCTTAACCAGGTGTTCTGTATGAGCCAGAAGCCCTCCCAGACAACTCCAAGATACAGGACACAATTTGAGATCAAGCGTATACTGAAAGGTATGTGTCTTAATAAAAGCACATTTTATCCACCATGTACCAACAGTTTTTGAGACCCCTATCTCCAAGATTTTCAGATTTGCATCTTTCTTGAAAGATATATTTTACTGCGTTACATGGAATAAGAGGATAATTTTGAATTTTTTATGTCTTTGAAGATTGTTAGATTTTACATTCATCCATACTGTACTTCATACTCGACATGCAGTTACTACCGGACTGTTATACAGAAATGTAAGTCAACGGGGACAACTGGACAATCCAAAAAAAAACACTCCACGATTCACCCAAAGCCATCATAATGCTATGGTAGTATATCAAGGTGAATTCAAGTGGTTACTTCAAAATGTTAAAAGTCGTTTTATTGCTAGATCCCTTAGTGTTTGCTGGACATACGTATGCTCTTTGCTGTGCCACTTAAACGGTTTGAAAAACAATGGATGAAGTATAGGGTAGATGGATGTTGACCAGGATGAAGTACAGGGTGGATGAGCATGAAATCAAAATCTCTAGATTGACAACATGATAAAACTCAGAATAGACGTTAAAGATCAAGTCCTGTTATTTTAATTCAGTAAGACGAGTTTTATTGTGGAATATTAATGTTAGGAATGTCATTTTTCCAGCTTCAGATATATGATTTGGTTTCATATCTGAGGGATAATATGTTAAGGTTTGTAGAACGAACCCAATAGCGACAACACAAGACAAAGTAAAGCACCAACCTGGCAGGACTCGTAGAGGAGAGCCGGCCGGGCCTGGACAGAAGGGGGAGGCGCTTCAGGCGGAACTTGAGAATAGCTTCTTAAAAATGGGAAAACGTAAACTGCCCCCTTAATCCGAAAAGGAAAAACGTAAACTGCTCCCTTAAAGTCCGAAAGGGAAAAAACGTAAACTGCTCCTTTAAAGTCCGAAAGGGAAAAAACGTAAACTGCTCCTTTAAAGTCCGAAAGGGAAAAAAAACACAAACTGCTCCTTTAAAGTCCGAAAGGGAAAAAAACACAAACTGCTCCTTTAAAGTCCGAAAGGGAAAAAAACACAAACTGCTCCTTTAAAGTCCGAAAGGGGAAAAAACACAAACTGCTCCTTTAAGGTAGAAGTCCAACCGAGTAATAAGATCCACAGTGAGAGAGGAGAAATGAGAATATCAAAAACTTGATCTCAACTAGAAAATCACGATGGGAAAATCCAATGGGGAAAACACAAAGAGAGTTCTTCTCCGAACAAGCTCTCAAGGAGAACTGACACAAGGGAATAATCAAACAAGCAAAAACACGGAGAATACTACAATCTGTACTCCACCGGGAGACACAGAAATGTCACAAAACTCGAGACGAAGAATTTACTCACGGGACTGTTCAGGACGAACTCGCGACGAGTTCTGGAAAGCAAACAAACTTATACTAGAGTGGTTAACGAGTAGGTAGGCTGCAGGTGTTTCAGACGCGCCCTTCCCCCGCTCTCATTGCTGGTTGCCAGGTTGGTCAACAGACCGAGCCCTAACAGTACCCCCCCCCCCCTCTACGGGAGCCACCAGGCGACCTGCCAGGCTTGTCAGGGTGACGGCGATAGAACTCAGCGAGCAGACCAGGGTCCATGATGAGCTGGCGGGATACCCAGCTTCGTTCCTCCACCCCATAGCCCTCCCAGTCAACCAAATACTGGAACCCCCGTCCCCTGCGTCGGACGTCCATCAGCCGACGGACCTTCCACTGTGGATGCCCATCCACAATCTCAGGGGGAGGCGGAGCTGGGGCCGGAGGCATAAGGGGGCTCTCGGAGACAGGCTTTACTCGGGACACATGAAAAACCGGATGGATCTTCATGGAGGCCAGGAGCTTAAGACGCACAACTGCAGGACTGGGTACTTCCTGGATCTCGAAGGGTCCAACGAACTGGGGATTCAGCTTCTTGGCAGAGGACTGAAGGGGGAGATCCTTGGTGGACAGCCAGACTCTCTGTCCGGGTTGGTAAGCTGGTGCTGTGGATCGGCGACGGTTAGCTCCTCGTCTGGCACGTTCCGTAGCACGGAGCAGCGCAGCCCTGGTGATCTCCCAGACACGACGACAGCGGTCCAGATGAGTCTGCACGGAGGGAACCTCCACTTCGGACTCCTGTGCAGAGAAGACGGGCGGCTGGTAACCCAGGGATGCCTCAAAGGGCGAGAGGCCGGTGGCAGAGCTGACCAGGGAGTTGACCGCATACTCGACCCAGGAGAGAAACTGACTCCAGGAGGTTGGCTTCTTGGCAGCGACGCAACGGAGAGCAGATTCCACACTCTGGTTCATCCTCTCAGTCTGTCCGTTAGTCTGCGGATGATATCCCGACGAAAGGCTGACCGAGGCGCCCAACCCCTTGCAGAAGGCACGCCACACACGGGAAACAAACTGGGGCCCTCTGTCTGACACAATGTCCTTGGGAAGTCCATGCAAACGGAAGACGTGGCTAATCAGGAGGTCAGCGGTTTCTGAAGCAGAAGGAAGCTTAGGCAAAGCCACCAGGTGAACACCCTTGCTGAAGCGACCCACCACCGTCAGGATCACTGTGTTGCCCTGAGACGGAGGAAGTCCAGAGACAAAATCCAACGCCACATGGGACCAGGGCCGACTGGGAATAGGAAGGGGCTGCAGCAGACCAGCCGGTGCCTGGTGAGAGGCCTTGCTGCGGGCACAGATGGTGCAGGCCATGACGAACTCCTTGACGTCCCTCCTCATAGTGGGCCACCAGAACCGTCGAGCTATGAAAGTGAAAGTGCGGTGGACTCCAGGGTGGCAAGCGAGCTGACTGGTGTGGCCCCATTTGAGGACCCGAGACCTCACTGAGTCCGGAACAAACAGTCGGCGAGGCGGCACGTTGCTCGGGGCTGGACTGGAGCGCAAGGCGCGCTTGACCACCGTTTCAAGGCCCCAGGTCACCAAGCCAACGACCTTGGTCTCAGGGAGGACGGGACTTGGCTCCACCGTTACAGGTTCCTTAAGGTGTTGACGAGACAGAGCATCTGCCTTGGTGTTGCGGGAGCCAGGACGATAAGTCAGTGTGAAGTCGAACCGACTGAGGAAACTGGCCCACCGTGCCTGCCGACCATTGAGACGTTTGGTTGCCCGGATGAACGTCAGGTTCTTATGATCAGTCCAGATGGTAAATGGATGCTCTGCCCCCTCCAGCCAATGGCGCCATTCCTCAAGTGCAGCCACTACAGCGAGAAGCTCCCGATTACCAACATCGTAGTTCTCCTCGGCGGGAAGGAACCGGCGGGAGAAGAACGCGCAAGGATGAACCTTCTGGTCGGTCTCTGATCGTTGGGAGAGCACAGCCCCCAATCCGGTGTCCGAAGCGTCCACCTCAACTATGAACTGCCTCTTGGGATCGGGATGGAGTAGGACGGGGGCACTGGTGAACCTCTCCTTGAGCGACAGAAATGCAGAGCGAGCAGCTGGGGACCAGACGAACGGCTGAGAGGGGGAGGTTAGACGGGTGAGGGGTTCTGCTACAGAGCTGTAGTTTCGGACGAACCTCCTGTAAAAGTTCGCGAACCCGAGGAAGCTCTGCAGTTCCTTACGTGACTTAGGATCCGGCCATTCCACCACCGCTTTGATCTTGCGAGGATCAGCTCGAGTCTTGCCTCCCTCCACGATAAAACCTAAGTAGTCCACTGACTCAGAATGGAACAGGCATTTCTCAGCCTTGACGAACAGCCGGTTACGAAGGAGGCGTTCGAGAACCTGCCGCACGTGCTGGACATGCTCCTCGAGGGACCTGGAGAAGATGAGGATGTCATCAAGGTAGACGACAACGAATTGGTCGAGCATGTCGCGAAGGATGTCATTCATGAGTGCCTGGAACACCGCCGGGGCGTTGGTGAGGCCGAACGGCATTACCAGGTACTCATAATGACCACGGGGAGTCTTAAAGGCTGTCTTCCACTCGTCCCCTTTCCGGATCCGAACGAGATGGTAGGCGTTCCGGAGATCCAGCTTAGTGAAGACAGTCGCCTGGGTCAGGGGTTCGAGGGTGGAGCTCATCAGAGGCAGGGGATATTTATTCTTGATGGTGATGTCGTTGAGTTGGCGATAATCAATGCAGGGTCGGAGACCACCATCCTTCTTCTTAACGAAAAAGAAACCAGCTGCCACCTGGGAGGATGAGGGTCGGATGAGCCCTGCCGCCAACGATTCTGAAATGTAATCGTCCATAGTAGCCTTCTCGGGAATGGAAAGGCTGTAAAGACGACTGCTAGGGAGAGAGGCCCCAGGACGGAGGTTGATAGCACAATCATATGGCCGATGCGGAGGGAGAGACTGAGCCCGCGTCTTGCTGAAGACCTCCCAGAGATCATGATACTCGGGAGGAACAGAGGAAAGATCGGGAGGAGGGGCAATCGGAACAGTCTGGACTGCTGGACCAGGTGCGGCCTGAAGACACCGGGCGTGACAGGAGGAGCTCCACTCCAAAATGTTACCAGACGACCAAGCAATGTGTGGCTCATGCTGAGCCAACCAGGGACGCCCCAAGATCACAGGAACTAAGGGAGACTGGATGACGAAGAACTGAAGGCTCTCCACATGGTTTCCAGCAATAGTGAGAGACACGGGACAGGACTGTCGGGTAACACTGGCCAGGCGGCGCTCATCCAGAGCAAAGGCCTCTATTGGCCTCTCCAATTCCTCACATGGAATGTTAGCTTGAGCAGCAAACGTAGAGTCCAAGAAACACCCATCAGCTCCCGAATCGATGAGTGCGCCTACAGTGAGCCGCTGGTCTGCCCAAGCCAGGGTAACGCTCACAAGATGGTTAGCCGGAGCAGGATGGCGGGAACAGGAAAGACGGCTCACTAGGATCTCCCGGGGTCCCAGTGAGCCTAATCTTTTGGCCGCGTAGGACACTCGCTGATCCGGTGTCCCTTAAGACCGCAGTAAAGACAGAGACCTGCCTTGAACCGGGCCTCACGTTCAGCGGGAGTCAGTCGTGTACGCCCAAGCTGCATAGGTTCCTCCTCTGTCACTGTCTGGGAGGAGGAGAGGCTTGCCACAGGGGAAGTGGAGTGCGACGAAGAAGAGCCCCCTTCGGAAGCTCTGGATGGCTGAGAGGTAGAAACGGTTCCCCGTAGACCTCGCTCGCGCCTTCTCTCGTGGAGACGTCCATCGATGCGGATGGCAAGGCTGATAAGGTCGTCGAGAGAGGTAGGATCCTCCCGGGTGGCTAGCTGATCCTTGACGGCATCGCTGAGGCCCCTACGGAAGGTTACCCGAAGTGACTGGTCGTTCCAGCCACTCTCAGCCGCAGCCAGCCTGAACTCGACTGAGTAGTCAGTGACACTGCCACTGCCCTGCTGGATCCTGCTCAATCGGACACCCGGATCCTGACCGTACACTGGATGATGGAATACCTTCCGAAGCTCAAACACAAAGTCATCGTAGGAAGAGCAGAAACTGGCCCCCATGGACCAGGAAGCAGTGGCCCACTGAGCAGCGCGGCCAGTCAGCAGGTTAGTCACGTAAGCAACTCTTGCAGCATCTGTGGTGAACCCCCTGGAATGGTGGGCGAAGACAAGCTCACACTGCATGATGAACGTGGCACAGGTCTCAAAGTTGCCATCAAAAGGCTTGGGATTGGAGATACTGGGCTCCCGGAAATCCGAAACATAAACGGTAGGATTGTCTAAGGCAACGGCTGCGGGCACTGCTGGAGGAGGGGCGGCCGGAACTGGTGGGACAGCTGGCTGGATGGTGATAGCCGCTGTGAGAGTTTGCAACTGCTTAAGAACCTCCTCTTGTTGGCTCGCGAGCGCCGCTTGCTGGGCCGAAAGAGAATCCACCGAAGCCTGGAGGGGTTGCACCTGAGCCCGGAGGCCCTGCATGGCAACAGCGGCCTCTTGTAGTTGCTGGCCGTGGGAGGCTGTAAGCTGAATCTGCTTATAGAGAGCAGCCTGGACAGGATTGGCGTCTAGGTTGTCTGGGTTCATAGTGAGGGCGAGTTCGTACTGTTAAGGTTTGTAGAACGAACCCAATAGCGACAACACAAGACAAAGTAAAGCACCAACCTGGCAGGACTCGTAGAGGAGAGCCGGCCGGGCCTGGACAGAAGGGGGAGGCGCTTCAGGCGGAACTTGAGAATAGCTTCTTAAAAATGGGAAAACGTAAACTGCCCCCTTAATCCGAAAAGGAAAAACGTAAACTGCTCCCTTAAAGTCCGAAAGGGAAAAAACGTAAACTGCTCCTTTAAAGTCCGAAAGGGAAAAAACGTAAACTGCTCCTTTAAAGTCCGAAAGGGAAAAAAAACACAAACTGCTCCTTTAAAGTCCGAAAGGGAAAAAAACACAAACTGCTCCTTTAAAGTCCGAAAGGGAAAAAAACACAAACTGCTCCTTTAAAGTCCGAAAGGGGAAAAAACACAAACTGCTCCTTTAAGGTAGAAGTCCAACCGAGTAATAAGATCCACAGTGAGAGAGGAGAAATGAGAATATCAAAAACTTGATCTCAACTAGAAAATCACGATGGGAAAATCCAATGGGGAAAACACAAAGAGAGTTCTTCTCCGAACAAGCTCTCAAGGAGAACTGACACAAGGGAATAATCAAACAAGCAAAAACACGGAGAATACTACAATCTGTACTCCACCGGGAGACACAGAAATGTCACAAAACTCGAGACGAAGAATTTACTCACAGGACTGTTCAGGACGAACTCGCGACGAGTTCTGGAAAGCAAACAAACTTATACTAGAGTGGTTAACGAGTAGGTAGGCTGCAGGTGTTTCAGACGCGCCCTTCCCCCGCTCTCATTGCTGGTTGCCAGGTTGGTCAACAGACCGAGCCCTAACATAATACCCGATAAGGCGTGTCTTAAAGGATTTAAACACAAAATGCGGCGGTCCTAAAACCACTTTGGAGTGGATTATCTCGCTTATTACGCGGTTTTACAAAAGAAGTCAGTGGGCCGTATCTTACACCCGGCGCAAAGTGCAGCGCAAGAGTCTTTGCTAGTTTCAGACCTGCGTTGTTGTCATTTTCCTGCCCACGTTTAAATAGCAAATGCACTTGCGCCCATCTGAGCGCCCATAGGCGTGTTGATCTTAAAATGAGGCGTGGTCAGGCGCATTATTGGCGCGTTGCTATCTTGAGGCAGCGGGAAGTGATTGCGCCATTAACCAACAAAAACCTGGTCTAAAGTCAATGGCGCAGTATTTTCCTGCTATTTAAATTGCGCATTTATGGTCCTTTCAGGTGGAAAATGACACTCTGCCTGCGTACCCAATTGGATCCGCGGTGTCTCAGTGCGCTCCTCATATGAATAGACAGGCAGACAGGCGCCATACATGGAAACCATGGAAACGGCTTCTCTTCGCTACTGGATCCCTGCCGGTAAAACTGTACTTTCTTTATGGGTTATATAGCAACCATATTAAATATATATCTTCTTGGCTCTCTATACATGGTTGTGGCGTTTTCGTACGCTTACTGGCCTAATCTGATTTATCAGATAAGACACTCGGACACTTTCATACGTGCGTCAGACCCGCCAAAACTCGAGCTGCGCGCATGTGTTGACTTGCATTCAAAACTGAAAACTTTATTGAGTTCACTTCACGTGACATCTGCCTTCTAAAATAAAAGATTTCCAATTTTAATTCCCAGAACTATAAGTCTTTAATCATAAATTCCATTCAAAACTTTCTTGTCCTTTTTAAAAAAAAAAAAGAAATAGACATGTTTGAGTCAAAGTCTGCTTCTGTATGAACGCAATAACACTGATATAAACACAATCTAACTAAAGGGGAGTGGGTAGACTACCACAGCCCCTTGATAGTGTGGAGGCAGGGATTATTCTGCCCTATATGCCATCCATCTCTATCATAACGGGTGTTTGGCTTCACCACTCTTCCGCTCCTTGTGACAACAGGACCACCAGGACCTGGGGCATCATGTATCAGTTGTTACTATGGGCAAATTTGTGTGTACACACCCATGGAATTTTTTAGCCCTCAAGTTTGTCTGACAGTAGCAGCAAAGCATGATGGTTATTTGTAATTCCTTCCTCCGAACATCTATTGTCTACCTCTTGCAAAGAGCAATGACCCAGGCCTGCAAAGACATCAGTGTTAGCCAATCGGTGTCTAAATTCAGGGGTTACCCAGGTAGTGTGTCTCTGGATGTACTGGCTCAGGCGGGACCACCAGTGTTTCTGCAGGTGTTTCTTTGTCCACCAATTGGATGTTCCTGTGGTTCCTTCTCAGTGTGTCACCTTATCCCATTTGTAGTGTGAACGACCATGGCGCCGTTTCCTCTTGCTGCATTACTGCTGTCTTTGTCCATGTTTCCTCTCAATCAATCTTGAGATGAACTTGGTCACTACAGGTGAGAGGAGGGAGTGGCTTTGCCGAGTACCTGCGGTTGTAAAACCTCTCATAGGACTGCTTGGCTTGCTTGTCATTTATCCTTACTTTCTCCAGGTCAGGCTAGGCAGGTCTTAGATTTTCCTTGAGGGTTGGCAGGGTTGTACGTAGGCACCGCCCCATCATGAGTTTAGCAGGACTCGCCTGTGTAGGCTCTGTTGGTTTTGAGAGGTAGCTTAGGAGTGCTGGGTGGGGGTCACCTCCTTGAGAATAGCCTTGGCTGTCTTCACAGCGCGTTCAGCCATGCCGTTTGACTGGGGGAATTGAGGGCTGGATGTGACATGTTGAAAATCAAACTCTGCAGCAAACCTCTTGAACACTTCTGCAGATAACTGTGGTCCATTGTCCATCCGGACTTCCTCAGGTATTCCCCAATGGCTGAAGGTGCTTTTTAACTTTCCAATCACTGTCTCACAATTTGTCTTTGGCAGATTAAGAATTTCCATCCATCTTGAGAAGTAATCTATTGTCCATCTATCCATTATCCGAGCCGCTTATCCTGCTCT
The DNA here is from genome assembly GCF_029633865.1 of Lampris incognitus. Lineage (NCBI taxonomy): Eukaryota > Metazoa > Chordata > Actinopteri > Lampriformes > Lampridae > Lampris > Lampris incognitus. The sequence continues at coordinate 28,355,141 of NC_079215.1, forward strand.
CAGGGTCGCGGGGATCTATTATCTATTATGATTATCTGTGTATGTTGTGTGTGTGTGTGTGTGTGTGTGTATATATATATATATATATATACTTTTATTTAGTAGTTCTCAGCTCCAGGCAAAGTAAGGAGGCCCCCCCAAAGGAAATCTTGCCTAGGGCCCCCCATTGTTTAGAGCCGGCTCTGATTATACTGGATCTTTGAACAGTTCCAACCGTCTCTTCTATCAGTGTGAGCAGCACCAAGATAAAATGGATCACAGTGATGAAATATAAATTTGATCAGACTATGGTTTACATGAAGCATGACGCTCCTCCAAACTGGTGGCACCTCTTCTCTTCTGGGAGATCAGTCATAAAACGTGATGGCTTCATCTTCACTGAGACATTCAATGTCAGCTACCCCTCTCAAAGATTGTGCATTCCCTTCAACATGGATATCTCTATTTGTCATGGGTGAATGGTTATAATGTTGACTGCTGTGATGGCAGTAGAGTTGATGTTTGCAAAGGTGATGATTCCTTAAACTCACCTTCAAAAAAAAAACAAGACAAAAAAAAAACCAACAGCTGAAAATCACTCAGGCATGACTGAAACCTCACCTTGACCATAATGGGTCTGCACAGGAACATAAAAGCAATAAGCTCCTGGTGCTCGGAAGTTGAAATACCTAGTGAGAGAGCTTGAGGGATGAGTTGAGTTGGCATTATACTTATCAGCCATCATGACAGTTCTGTTGAATTGAAATTCTCTTTGTGTTTTTTTTCTTTTTTTTTTACTTAGGTATTACTCATTCAACTGCGTGCACCCACTTGGACCAGGTAGAGGAATAAAAAAAAAAGTGGAGTCATTGCGGCAGATTGTCAAGTTGTTTGTTCTCCTTATTTTAGCCCAAATGAATTCTGTTCATATTCGAGTGCAGTGCTCTCTGCTTTAATTGCACTGTGAATATGTCAAAAGAGATGTATTACACAAGTTCCTTTGCAGTGAGAAAACTGTGTTGCTCTTGCCCAATAGCACTGCAGGGTCCTTTTTTGTGCATGCATGCATGCATGCATGTGTGTGTGTGTGTGTGTGTGTGTGTGTGTGTGTGTGTGTGCGTGCGTGCGTGCGTGCGTGCATGCGCATACACTCATGTATACTGTGTTGTATGTGTTTGAACTGCAACTGTGTGTGTTTCCAAAAGTATGTGCAGAATGAGAGATGTGTGCAAGCAATAGAGCCCTAAACCTCTTTCACGGATGTGGAGGCCACCGCAAGTTGAGTTGGCACAGAAAATACCAACCATAATAGCAACTATAAATCATATTAATGGTGATCTCGTATCTCCGTCTTGATCAAATTCAGAAGCTAAAAAATTATGGTACCCCGCCCAGAGTGTCGCCTTACCTGGCAGCACAAAGGAAAACTTGAAACTTTGAGTGACAAGTCAGTTGATCGATGGGTCTTTTCTTTTCTTTTTCCTTTACAGTGCTATAATAGCTCTCTGTTCACCGCCACAATGGTGTTAAATAGCAGACAGTGAGTGAGGGCTCGAGTTTCCGCATGGCGCAAGGCCAGCGGTAGCCCTAACGCAGATGTATTGACAATTTCATTGGGCACAATGTGGTTTTTCTCTCACCGGGATGCGTTTGCTAATTTTCGGGCTCACCATGACATCGCTTGCACCGAAATGGGCGCGGGGGCACAGTAGAGGGTGTGTCAGTGAAAATCAGGTGGCGCAGTGCTAGTTCAGTGTCAAATAAAGCCAAATATTACGCCTTCATCTCCGCCTGGTCAGATCACGTCTTACCGCAGACGCAAGCATTGTGTGGTAGTTTCCGAACTTTAGGCGAAGGTGCACTAAGCATAGACTTATCCGAAATCACACACGCCACTTTTGTGTATGTTGTGTTGGCCTGTTTTGTGAATAATTTAACAAATGACTACTGTCGTAAACCTCTTTAATCTCAAAACAAAATATCTGCACATGTATCATTGTCTTCCAACATAAAACAGTCAGTGTGTGCCATTACGCATGGAAAACAACATGGTGATGGGGATTTCAATATTTCAATTAATCTCATTCAACCTGAAAGAACGAACTGATTGCCTAGGCTAATTGATCTGTGATCACAACTATTTAAGGTCTCCTGCCGTGTTGATAGATTGGCAGGAAAAAGAGAAAACTGGTGAGAATGAAGACACATTAAACGGTATAGCCTGTCAAACAACTATGTTTGTGTGTTGCCTCATATTACATTGGAATTGATGTTAATGTCTGCTGTATGCACACTTGGCGACTCTGCACCTCCTGAACAAGGACATCAGTTTCCTCCTGGGAGAAGCTTTTTTTTTGCCTTAGCTGGTCTGGACTTCCGCCGTCCATTACGAAACTGGCAGTTCGCCATGACAGAGCGCACTGCTTTTAAAGGAATGAGAGGAGCTGATTTGATTGGCTGTAACAGAAGACCCCCCCCCACCACAACCACCACTCCTACTGTTAATTCATTCCTTCTACCAAGCTTTTAAAACTGAGCCTACATTGCGCCTGATTATCGCCAGCGTAGCATGTCCCGAAATTAGCTAAAATGTATTGGCCACACCTTAGATCGACTTGCGCCGTGAACTAGCGCCAGTGCCTTCAACTGCGCAATGACCCGAAAACTACAGCCCTGAGAGTGAAAGGGCAGGAACTCAATTCCACTTTCTCCACTTTTAAATCATTGAAGAACCAGAGGGTGAATCTGAGTTGTTTTGCCGTGGATCGAAAGGGAAAACACTACCAGGGAGATCAAAGGAAGTTGAATCCCAAATTAAACAGGCCCTGGTTAAGTGTGGTTATCCTAACTGGGCATTTTTCAAAGCCAGGAAGACGCCCAAACAGTGCACCAGCTGATTGAAGAGAGGAGAAGGACAACACCTGCCTAGGTGGTGGCAGTGTTGGAACAGTTGAGATGCGTATTTTCCAAACGCCACATCTCGGTTGCATTCAACCCCCAAAACATGCTCCATCAGAAGTTGGTCCACCCCAAGAATCAGGTCCCCCGCTATAAACAGAGCAGTATAGTGTACGCTGTTAAGTGCCAGGGGGATTGCCATGACTTGTACATCAGGGAAACCAAACAGACTCTGGCTAAGAGGATGGCACAACACAGGAGAGCTAACACGTCAGGCCAGGACTCTGCAATCTACACCCATCTACAAGCCAGTGGCCACTCTTTCAAGGGTGAGGATAAAAATACAATACTATCTTTAAAAAAAAGTTAAAAAAGGGGCGTCTGAGTAGCCTAGTGGTCTATTCCATTGCCTACCAATGGAATAGACCACCTGTTACCTTCGGCTTGATTGAGCGTCCCTACAGACACAATTGGCCATGTCTGCGGATGGGAAGGTGGATGTGGGTATGTGTTCTGGTTGCTGTACTAGCGCTTTCTCTGGTCGGTCGGGGCGCCTGTTCGGGGGGGGGATTGGGGGGAATAGCACATGCTACATCCCCCTGGTTAAACCCCTCACTGTCAGGTGAAAAGAAGTGGCTGGCGACTCCACATGTATCGGAGGAAGCATGTGGTAGTCTGCAGCCCTCCCCGAATCAGCAGAGGGGGTGGAGCAGCGACCGGGGTGGCTCAGAGAGGGTGGTGATTGGCCAGGTACAATTCGGGAGAAAAAAGGGGGAAAAATCCATTCATCCATTCTCCAAACTGCTTATCCTGCTCTCAGGGTCGCAGGGATGCTGTAGCCTATCCTAGCAGTCATTGGGTGGCAGGCGGGGAGACACCCTGGACAGGCTGCCAGGCCATCACAGGGCCGACACACACACATTCACACCAAGAGAGATTATAGTATGGCCGATTCACCCGACCTACATGTCTTTGGACTGTGGGAGGAAACCGGAGCACCCGGAGGAAACCCACACAGACATGGGGAGAACATGCAAACGCCACACAGAGGATGACCCGGGATGACCCCAAAGGTTGGACTATCCCGGGGCTTTAACCCAGGACCTTCTTGCTGTGAGGCGACCGCGCTAACCACTGTGCCACTGTGCTGCAGGGGGAAAAATCAAACTTTAAAAAATATCTGGGGAATATACAGAGCGTATACCCCACTTTAAACAACCACATTTAAACAACGTGCAGTTGCTGTATACAATACAAGTGCACAAATAGACTGAATGAGTAAAGTGGTAAGTGCCTGAGGCTCAGCAGTAAAAGTGGCTGTAGTATTACAAATGTAATTGTTATTGTTATGTTGTGTTTAGTGTCCTTATGGCCTGTGGGAGGAAACTCCTTCTGAGTGTCTCAGTGTTGGCCTTGTGGCTGCAGAGGTGTCTGCCTGATTGCAGCGGCTGAAACAGTCTGTTATTGGGGTGATGGGGATCCATAATATCCTTGTAGCCCTGGTCCAGCACCACCTGGCATGTACGTCCTGTAAGGGGGGCATGGACTCAGTGATACGCTCATACCACTCTCTGCAGAGCTTTTTGGTCTTGAGAGGTACAGTTTTATTTAATACTATAAATACTTATCTTCTTATACCCATCAGGAATCATCCAAAGGAATTGAATCAAGTGCAACTGGACTTGGTTATATATCCGTGAAGACGTTCCGCCTCTCATCCAAGAGGATTCATCAATGCGTGCCTTTCTGACTAGAACAAGCTAGTCTGACTGGCTGGTGATGAAACTCCGATATTTAGCCTCTTTGGAGTCGTTATCACAGCTATTGATGTCAATGGCTCTTTTGTGTAGCGGACCACACACCCAGAAAAGCAATCTGATGTATGCTGTACAATGCAATGAGGATTGCACTGACCTATACATAGGAGAAACCAAACAACCACTACACAAACGGATGGCCCAACACAGAAGGCCAAACTCCTCAGGACAAGACTCAGCAGTCTATCTACACCTAATGGAGAAGACACTCTTTCGAGGACAGCAACGTACACATTTTGGACAGGGAAGATAGATGGTTTGAAAGAGGGGTGAAGGAGGCCATCTATGTGAAACTAGAAAAACCATCCCTCAACAGAGGAGGAGGTCTGCGACACCACCTATCTCCCACTTACAATGCCGTGCTTTCATCTCTACCCAGTAGACTCAAAAGCTTAGCCTCCAAGAACAACAGTCGGTCACTAACGGCTCCAACGACTCATGACCACTGAATGGAGCACTAACGAAGTCGAAGCTAACACCTCCAATGACTGTCGTTGCTAAACATCGGAACACAAAAGAGCCATTGACATCAATAGCTCTGATAATGACTCCAAAGAGGCTAAATATCTGAGTTTCATCACCAGCCAGTCAGACTAGCTTGGTCTAGTCAGAAAGGCACGAACTGATGAAGCCTCTTGGATGAGAGGCGAAACGTCTTCACGGATATATAACCAAGTCCAGTTGCACTTGATTCAATTCCTTTGGATAACTATGACCTGGATGAATGAGAACATTCACAGACACCTTCAGGAATCGGGAACACTTTATTTGTCATTTCATTTCATGCACTTGCATACATGAAATGAAATGCCGTTTCCTCCAGCCCACAGCAGTACAACACGAAGACAAAAACACATCCAAAAACTATAAGAACACACATATCCAAACTAACACATATCTCAAAACTAAACAAAAAAATCACTGAAAAGGAAATAAACGCCAGCCGTGAGTGTCAGAACCGCTGGTCTGCATGGGCTAGCAGTTAATTTATCCCGCCCACTTCCGCATCCTCTCTGACCGCCCTCAGCGTTCCCTCCTCAGGTGCCGCTCCAGGCAGGGGCTGTGGTCCCTGGGCCCACCGGATGAAGCAGACCATGCTCTCCCAGCCGATCCAGCACCAGCTCTCCCAGCCAGACACCCTCAACACACTTCGCCGCACTCCTCACGACAACATCAAAACACCACAGTTAACGCCAGGTGAGGCCGTCGCCAGACCACCCTCGGTGTTATTGGAACTGCCGGTCTGCATGGGCTAGCAGTTAGCTTAGCCTGCCCCGCTCTCCCAGCCGATCCAGCGCCAGCTCTCCAAGCTATCAACCAAAGACAAAACTTAAATGCAGACATGGACAAAGACACTGCATGGACGGTATTGGGTGAGGCCGCCGCAAATTTGACTTCATGCCGTCATCTTCTGACACCGGCACTGGGTGAGGCCGCTGCAAACGCGAATTCATGCAGCCATCTTCCACACCGGAAGCAGTTGTCTCGTCTTGTCCCATATTGTTTTGCCTGTCTATTTTTGTCTCATTTTTGCAAGTGGTTTTACCAATAGTCAGATAGCAAGCGGTATCAGTCATTGCCTAGCTGGTCCATGGGACACACCTGTGCCAACTTAATCGCTCTCCCTTTGTATATGTGTATTGGAACAGTCACATGGAGAAAAGCTCATGGACTGAGAGACCCTGTGGACTGTGTGTAAATGAGTTAGCAGCGTTCTGTGTTGGATAGTTTGTTAACAGATCCTGAAAGAAGCAGAACCACTAGTATTCCCCACATTTGCACACATGGCTACAGGCATTTGTACATTTTCCCATAACTCAGTGTGAAACACCACCACACATCTAGCTCATGAAAACAAAAAATAAATAAAAATGTAGCCGCAAGCGGCAATTAATGGGGTCCAAGCAGTATTGCAGCCGCCATGTGTCCGATCTGTTTCATATTTGGTACATGGCTTCTATGTGCCACAAAGAATAAGCCTGTCAAGTTTCATGAAGATTGGCGATTCGCACTAGCAGATATTAGCTGCTGAATTTTGATTGGCTGTTTGGAAGCCATTTTGGTAATCCAGCCAACCAGCACTTTAGGCAATGTAACCAAATGGGTCCAAGTATAAGTATACCAAATTTCAGATTTTTTTGATCAAGCAGTTTTTGAGATGTCGGATTACTTGGGTCGCCTGTGTCCTAGACGATTACCGTAATTTTTTAAAATGTCGTAACACTTCCATTGCTTCAGAAACATGTGCCAGAGTTTCCAAAACTGGACCAGATGGTGTCTGATTTCTTGCGTCCTAGCCGACTGCCGTAAAAATAAAAAGTATGTCGTTATACCCAGGTGTCCTGGCGTGTGGTATGTAGAGCTGCAGCGCTTCCACACCAAATAAGTCAAAATAGCGGGCAAACTATATGGACTGACATAGGTGGTCCCAATAGTAAAGTTGTTGAGTACATTGAGATGCATGGGTCGATCAAGTTTTGTGTTGATCTGACTTATGCTGTCGGAGTTATGGCCTTTTAAGCATGACCCTTTGTTATAGCGCCACCATCTGGCTGACATGGGTGATTTGTAGTGTCAGAGTAGTAGGGGGCCGTATGAATCCACCTACCAAATTTGGTTGGTCTAGGACTTATGGTTGCTGAGCCTCAGACACTTTTAGCTGAGAAACCGCGCCCAAACTAATACAAGTCAAAATGGTGGGCAAACTATATGGCTGACATATGTGGTCCCAATGACAAAGTTGTAGAGCACATTCAGATGCATAGGTCTGTGCGGTTTTGTGTTGATCTGACTTATGGTGTGGGAATTACGCATGACCCTTTGTTATAGCGCCACCATCTGGCTGACATAGGTGATTTGTGGTGCCTGAGTAGTGGGGGGCCATAGGAATCCACGTACCAAAGTTGGTTGGTCTAGGACTTACGGTTGCTGAGCCTCACACACTTTTAGCGGAGAAAAATAATAATAATCCTAACAAATACAATAGGGGTCCACCAGCTTCGCTGCTTGGACCCCTAATAAAATAACGCACATGCACCCATCAAAGAAGTCAATGTGCAGGTTGCCTGCAGTCCAACACCCCTGCAGCAGTCTTTGAAAAGCAGTTCCTTATTCAACGGCACCTTGACAGTGTTGGTGAGCTTTGTTGATGTAGAGGCCATTTTCAGGGGTTTTCTGTTTGTTTAATTGTTTGTTTGCACAGAAATTGTGCTGTGATTCAAAGTGGTGTTCAATTCGTAGGCCCAGATTACCACCGCTTGACCGTCCTGCATAGACAAAAAGACAAATGCAGTGTCTAAAAATAATCTGGTACCAATAATTCAGAATGTTTGGCACCCGGGTAGCGTAGCGGTCTATTCTGTTGCCTACCAACACGGGGATCACCGGTTCGAACCCCGTGTTACCCCCGGCTTGCTCGGGCGTCCCTACAGACACAATTGGCCGTGTCTGAGGGTGGGAAGCCGGATGTGGGTATGTGTCCTAGTCGTTGCACTAGCAGCTCCTCTGGCCAGTCGGGGCTCCTGTTTCAGGGAGAGGGGGAACTGGGGGGGAATAGTGTGATCCACCCACGCGCTACGTCCCTCTGGCAAAACTCCTCACTGTCATGTGAAAAGAAGCGGCTGGCGACTCCACGTGTATCGGAGGAGGCATGTGGTAGTCTGCAGCCCTCCCTGGATCAGCAGAGGGGGTGGAGCAGTGACCGGGATGGCTCGGAAGAGTGGGGTAATTGTCCAGATACAATTGGGGAGAAAAAGGGGGGTGGGGGGGAATGTTTGGCTGTGTTGATTAAATGTATGCACACTCCTCTCATGTGGTGGCCTTTATTCACCTGCCTCAAGACTTCTTACTCCCATATAATCACACCTTTGATTAAAAAAATCCTCTATTGCTTCATTTCCAACCCTCAAATAACTTGGGGCAACCCAGCCATGTTGTTATGTACATGTTTGTGTATTTGTCTTTGCACCATTATTCATAAAACTCTATTGTATTTCACTTGACTGCCACTCTGTAAAAAAAAACAAACATTGTCCTGCGCTTTGGAAATTTTGCCCTTCTAGTTATTTTCCCGTCTCTCTCTGAACAAATGCCTCTCAGAACAGGATAAGGATCACTGATTGTAAAAGGTCCTTGATCTGAAGGGCCTATGTTTTCACTCCCCGGAAAATACAGTAAATAAACCCGCCGCCAATGTGGATGTGTTCACATGAGCACACACATATAAATACATGATGACACATGCGAGGACAAACACACACACACACACACCCTCACTTACCACATCCGACAGAGGGGGCAACGGCACTGAGGCGAGACGAAGGTTGAAGGGCATGAATCAGAATCACCATAAACAGAATTAAAAAGAATAAACACCTCGCTATCATAGAGGCTGAGTGATTTATTCTACACTTTCACTGCAATGGCTGAACAACGGCCCCCAAGAAATCAATATGTAATTATAGACATCCTACCCAGGGCCGTTCGTTTCCCAACGTTCAATCCCCTTCACCCCCCCCCCACGTCCTCCACACCCTGCACCGAAACAACCAACCCTCAAAACGAATGTCAGAGCAGCAACATGTGCAGAAAAGTACAATACTGCTTCCCAGTGAGCATGTGTATGTGTCTGCGTTGATTGTGTCAGTTATGTTAGATGCACATTTTATATGAGTGCACATGCTGCTACACATGTGCCTTTATGTATGTGTACATTAAATTGCGGGCTGCGTTGATTTAAAATGGACCCATTCTCATGAGTTCCAGCATTAAAACGGGTCCATTCTCGTGGGTTTCAGCATTAGCTGATGCTCCAAAGTCCCCAGGTTAGAGATTGAGCATTTGGTCTTAGGCTGATGTTTAAGAATTACTGATAATATAGTCACTTTTCTGCAAGGGGGTATACAGCAACAAACAGTGTTGTGTGTTTCAGTGGAACGTCATGCCAAATTGTCATGCCCAGATGTGTGAGGGAATGACTTGGTAGGGAAAACTGAACATCCCTACGTATGCAAGAATATATCTACATTCTCCAATGAAGGGAACATCCTTTCTCTTGGCTGAACCAGACACAGCCGCAGACATGGGCTTCAGCAAGCTCTGTGGGCCTGACACATTGATGAACAGCTGCATGGGCCTGAACTGTGCTCATCGCTCTGTGCACACTCCCAGCTAAATCAATGGGGTAAGCAGTCAATGCCTGACCACACTCAAACTATTGCCAAGCTCTTATCTGGCCCCAGCAGTTTAACACTGACCCCCACACAGGTAGCGAGAGACACACTAATCCATCTCCCCTAGCCCAGAAATGCTCATCTCATCCCATCACGCCCCCCTTCCTCTCTTTCCCAAATCTTTCCCCCATGGCTCCTTCACTTATACTCTTCCTCCGTGATGTTTTGCACAAGTTCATTTTCGCGATGTCTATCTATTCATCTGTTTCCCAGCTGGCCCATCTCTCTCTCGACATCCTGATCCGTTTCCATCCCTCTAACTGCTCCCTCCTTCCTCCTCTCAGCCGTTGTCTTGCTTCCCTCCTCCCCTCTTCCCAGCTTCAGTTGTGGGTGCCTCCTGGTCTGAACATGGAAGATGAAGCCCAAGCATTGTAGTGGAGCTGACATGCACATCATCGCCTATCAATATTTGCTCTGAATGAGAGTTGAAATGATTGGGAAGTAGAGCTGGTTTGATTACATATACGCATGTGCACGTGGTTTCCTGCCTCTGGCTCCAGCTATTGATTACAAAGAGTGTCAGTGAAGCTGCACAAAAAAATATCTCGACATCCAGAATAACTATATAAGGGATTGAAGTCATTCAACTAATACCGCGTGAGAGATTCGTTTCAACATATTGCACCAGTCTACTGATTTAAATTGCAGCTAAATAAATTCCGCTTGCAATTGGACTCACGGAATTTGGCGATTACAGATGTCAGTTTTGTAACTTGTGCATTGATGCTAAATGCGTATTTGTCAACATTCACACAGCAAAGCTGCAACATAAGAAAGATTAGAGTGTAGAGGAGCTCAAGCAGGAGTCATGACAACTTTCTCTTTCGGCTACACAACATGCACCATTTATTCCTTCCACCATTACAACAACAACAAAAAACCCGCGCAGCGGAAGTGTGTCACTGTAAACCTGAACCGAGGAAACAGCAGCTGTAAACTAACGTTCCTACTAGCTCAATAAGGGGAAGTATGTAGCCTCATAACAACTACACACGTCCCCCCAGAATTCGCCTTAATACGAAAAGTCAGTGTGGCGAGGGGGGCGGATCTCTCTGCCCCAACGGCTCCGCTGAACAGGAGCTGGGGGCTGGGTAACCGCAGGCAAAGCAGCAGAGTCCTCACAGCTGGACTGGGGAAAGGGAGGGGCTGGAGAAGCAGGGGGCGGCTCGCCGGGGGAGGGGGGCAGAGCCGGGGGGAGCCCCCGCTGTGGGGGCATGGCAAGACCAACAGGGCGGTCTAAGTCCAGGTGAGCAGGCTTGAGGCGGTCCACAGAAACCCGCTCCAGCCTGCTGCCAACCTCCACCACAACGTGCTTATCTCCAGTGTCCCGTACCCGAAATGGGCCGTCGTAGGGGGGCTGCAGGGGACCGCGGTGCGCGTCGTGACGGATGAAAACATACTCCGCCGACCGCAGCTCCGTGGGGACATAGGACTGAGAGCCGCCATGCTGAGAAGTGGGGACCGGTGCAAAAGCCCTGGCTTCCTCCTGCAGCGCAGTCCGTTGGCATCTGGCGGACCAGGGAGCTGTGGCGGTGGGAAGGAAATCCCCCGGGACCCGAAGTGGCTGTCCGTAGACCAGTTCGGCGGATGAGGACTGGAGGTCCTCCTTGGGAGCCGTCCTGAGCCCAAGCATGACCCAAGGCAGTTTGTCGACCCAGCGGTCGTCCTTGAGGGTAGCCCGCAATGCGGCCCTCATTGAGCGATGGAACCTCTCGACCAATCCATTCGCCTGAGGGTGACATGCTGTGGTGCGATGGAGCCTCACCCCTAAACCCGCGGCGATCTCCTCCCAGAGCGCTGAGCGCTGTGAATTGCGGCCCTCTGTCCGAGGAGAGGTCAGATGGGGTGCCAAAGCGGGCGACCCAGGTACCGATGAACGCTCGGGCAACCTCAGGCGCTGTCGTGGACGAAAGCGGGACGGCCTCTGGCCATCGCGTGGTCCTGTCGACCATGGTGAGCAGGTATGTGAAACCACGGGAGGGGGGTAGGGGGCCTACCCGGTCCACATTCACGAGGTCGAACCTCCTCTCAGGTACCGTGAAAGGTATCAGGGGCGCTTTGACGTGCCGGAGCACTTTGGAGCGTTGGCACTCCACACAGGTGTCAGCCCAGTCCCTCACATCCTTTTTGAGTCCATGCCAGACAAACTTTGCCGCCACCAACCTCTGTGAAGGCTTTCTGCCAGGGTGAGACAGCCCATGGACTGCGTCGAAGACCCGTCGCCTCCAAGCAGTCGGAACTACTGGTCGGGGCTGACCCGTAGAGACGTCGCACAGGAGCGTGGCGCCGGCGTCGTCGAAAGCCACATCCTCCAACTGCAGCCCTGTGTCGGCGGTCCTGCATGCCTGCACTCCTGGGTCAGCGGCCTGGTCAGCCGCTATCTGGCTGTAGTCGAGTCCCAAATGGGCGGCACCAGCGATGGCCCGGGAGAGACAGTCAGCGACCGGGTTGGACTTCCCAGCGACATGCCTCACGTTGGTGGTAAACTCTGAGATGTAGGCCAACTGTCGCTGCTGGCGGGCTGACCACGGCTCTGCCACCTTGGCCATTGTGAACACCAGCGGTTTGTGATCGACGAAAGCCGTGAACTGACGGCCCTGCAGTAGGAAACGAAAGTGCCTAACAGCGAGGAAAAGGCCAAGCAGCTCACGATCAAAGGTGCTGTATTTGCGCTCTCTCAGGTTCAACTGCCGGCTGAAGAAGGCAAGCGGCTGCCACGCACCGCTCACCCACTGCTCGTAAACCGCACCGACAGCGTAGTCCGAAGCATCCGTCGTGATGGCAACGGGCGCTCCAGACACAGGGTGTGCCAGCATCGCCGCCTCAGCCAGGGCGGCCTTCACATCCTTAAAAGCCGTGTCCCTCTCTGCAGACCAGTCCACAGCGTGTTTGGGGGCTGTGCCCTTCAGAGCCTCATATAGGGGGCGGAGGAGATCGGCAGCCCGGGGGATAAACCGGTGGTAGAAGGACACCATGCCAATGAACTCCCGGAGGGACTGGGCCGTGTGTGGGCGTGGAAAGTCTGCGACGGCCTCCACCTTAGATGGAAGGGGGGCCGCCCCGTCCTTGGTGACCCGGTGGCCCAGGAAGTCAATGGTGCTCAGACTAAACTGGCATTTGGCCGGGTTGACTATTAGCCCGTGCAGGCTGAGTCTCTCGAAAAGGGCTCTGAGGTTGGACAAGTGCTCGGACACGGAGGTGCTAGCGACCAGGATGTCATCCAGGTACACAAAGAGGAAAGGCAGGTCCCGCAACACTGAGTCCATGAGGCGTTGGAAGGACTGCGCGGCGTTCTTAAGCCCAAATGGCATGGGCAGGAACTCGAACAGTCCGAACGGAGTTGTTACAGCCGTTTTGGGGACATCAGCGGGATGGACAGGCACCTGGTGGTATCCACGGACGAGGTCCACCTTGGAAAAGATCACTTTCCCAGCCAGGTGGGCGGAGAAATCTTGGATGTGAGGGACCGGGTAGCGGTCCGGTGTTGTTGCATCATTGAGCCGACGGTAGTCACCACATGGACGCCACCCACCGCCAGGCTTAGGCACTATGTGGAGGGGTGAAGCCCACGGGCTGCTGGAGCGACGGATGATGCCGAGGCGTTCCATGTTCTCAAACTCCGCCTTGGCGACAGAGAGCTTGGTCGGGTCGAGGCGCCGAGCTCGGGCGTACACCGGTGGGCCGGTGGTGACAATGTGGTGCTCAACCCCATGTTTGGTCGTAGATGACGAGAATGTGGGCTGAGTGAGGTCAGGGAACTCGGAGAGAAGATGGAGAAACACATCCTCATTGGAGAGCATGCTGGATAGCCTGACGGAGCCTGTATCGCTGAGTGCACACGCGTGTGAAGCGAAGGTGACGGCGTCAATCAGGCATCGATTCCTGACGTCCACCAGCAGCCCATGAGCACAAAGAAAATCTGCACCGAGGAGGGGAAATGCCACGTCGGCGGTGACAAAATCCCAGCTGAACCGCTGTCCATTAAAACACATGTCAATGTGCCTCGTGCCGTACGTACGGATAGAGCTGCCGTTAGCAGCTTCCATGGGAGGGCCGTGAGCGCCTGACAGGGCGTCCACACTCGATGCAGGTACGGCACTCCTCTGCGCCCCAGTGTCGCATAGGAAATGCCGCCCCGAGATGGAGTCTCGCAGGAAAAGTATCCTGTTGTCCTCCACGCCGACGCCCATGGCCACTAGTGAGCGCCGGCCTTGGCGTTTCTCGATGAGCTGAAATTGCATGGGGAGGTGCACTTTTTCGCCTTGGCCCCGAACTTTGCATGGTAAAAGCACAGGCCGGGCTCCTGTCGCCGACTGGAGGTTGCCGCGGCGACCACCATGGAGTCACCAGGTGGTGGCGTGTGGGGATGGGCAGGGGTGAGCGCGGACGCGCAGTGCTGCTGTTGGCTGGCCAGGAAGAACTTGTCAGCTTCTTCAGCTAGCTTGCGGCAATCAGTAATGCTGGTGTTAGCCAAAGCGGTCCGCACCTGAGCAGGCAGTTGTCGCAGAAATAGTTGTACAAAGAGGAAATCAGATGTGTGCGCCGGTCCCAGCAGATTCAGCATTTTGTCCATGAGCTCGGATGGCTTGCAGTCACCCAAGCCTTGCAGAGAAAAGAGACGGTGGGCCCTCTCGGCGTCGGAAAGTTCAGAAATCTTCAAGAGGTGATCTTTGAGCCCCTTGTATTTGTCTGCCGCCGGAGGATTTGTAAGGAGACTCACCACTCTAGTTGCAGTCGAACATCCGATCGCCGATACCACGTAGTAGTATTTAGTAGCATCATCCGTTATTTTGCGGATAGCAAACTGCGTTTCCGCCTGGGCGAACCATGTCGTTGCCGATGACTCCCAGAACTCTGGCAATTTGAGAGAAACCGCGTTGATTTCGTCAACCATGTTCGTTCGAAAGATTGTCTCTGATAACTACCAAGAGACAAACGTCGGGGTCACCAGTGTAGAGGAACTCAAGCAGGAGTCGTGACAACTTTCTCTTTCGGCTACACAATGTGCACCATTTATTCCTTCCACCATTACAACAACAAAAAACCCGCGCAGCGGAAGTGTGTTACTGTAAACCCGAACCGAGGAAACAGCAGCTGTAAACTAACGTTCCTACTAGCTCAATAAGGGGAATTATGTAGCCCCATAACCACTACAAGAGTATCATTAAGTCTAGTTCCCAAATGAAAGGTTTACCTGTTGTATAAGAAAAACGTGAATATCAAAGTCAAATGATGCTGTATGAGAAAACAGAAATAACAGTTACATTTTTTTTTCTTATTTTTTTTCCGCCAGTGTCATCACCAACGGACACAATTTCAGTAGCGTTTCAGAGACACACAGAAGATGGCTTAGTAATATGGCTGGTAATGGAGTGTTATCCCTAACACATACATAGAGATAATGTAGAAAATCACCATTGTCTCCTTTTAAAGCTTACTGTGACCTCACAGCCATGCTCCTCATCGCAACATATCGATAGGTAAATGGGACCAAGTGAAGCACAACTGATTTAGCTTGAAGCCAGACAGAGGGTTGTTTCATTGTGGGTATTCAAACAGAAATAAAAACGAACTAGGACAGTGATTACCATTGATAATATCATATATTGCTAACATGACTTGTACTTGAAAATATACACTGATCTGCCAAAACATTAAAATCCCTGACAGATAAGTGAATAACCTTATCTCGTTACAATGACACATGTCAAGGGGTGGGATATATTAGTCAGCAAGTCAGTTCTTGAAGTTGATGTGTTAGAAGTAGGAAAAATGGGCAAGCAATAGGATCTGAGCAACTTTGACAAGGGCCAAATTGTGATGGCTAGATGACTGGGTCAGAGCATCTCTAAAACGTCAGGTCTTGTGGGGTGTTGGCAGTATGCAGTGGTCAGTACCTACCAAAAGTTGTCCAAGGAAGGACAACCAGTGAACCCACAACAGGGTCATGGGCACCCAAGGCTCACTGATGCACATCGGGAGCAAAGGCTAGCTTGTCTGGTCTGATCCCACAGAAGCACCGCTGTACCTCAAATTGCTGAAAAAGTTAATGCTGGCTATGATAGACAGGTGTCAGAACACACAGTGCATCGCAGCTTGCTGCATATGGGGATGCGTAGCTGCAGACCGGTCAGGTTTTCCATGATGACCCCTGTCCCCCTCTGAAAGCACCTACAATGGGCACGTGAGTGTCAGAACTGGACCATGGGGCAACGGAAGAAGGTGGCCTGGTCTAATAAATCACATTTTCTTTTGCATCATGTGGATGGCCGGGTGTGTGTGCATTGTTTACTTTGAGAAGAGATGGCACCAGAATGCACTATGGGAAGAGGGCAAGCCGGCGGAGGCAGTGTGATGCTCTGGGCAATGTTCTGCTGGGAAACCGTGGGTCCTGGCATTCATGTGGATTTTCCTTTGACACGTTCCACCTACCTAAACATTGTTGCAGACCAGGTACACCCCTTCATTCAATTCAATTCAATGGTATTCCCTGATGGCAGTGGCCTCTTTCATCAGGATAATGCACCCTGCCACACAGCAAAAAATTGTTGAGGAATGGTTTGAGGAACATGACAAAGAGTTCAAGGTGTTGTCTTGGCCTCCAAATTCTCCAAATCTCAATCCAGTCGTGCATCTGTAGGATGTGCTGGAAAAACAAGTCCAATCCATGGAGGCCCCATCTCGCAACTTGCAAGATTTAAAGGATCTGCTGCTAACATCTTGGTGCCAGATACCAGAGGACACCTTCAGAGGACTTGTGGAGTCCATGCCTCAACAGGTCAGAGCTGTTTTGGCGGCACGAGAGGGACCTACACAATATTAGGCAGGTGGTTTTTATGTTTTGGCTGATCAGTATATAATCTTGATATTTATCTGACTTGAATATAACTTTCTTCTCAGCCCAAACTCTTTTTCCTATATATACAATTGGATTCAGTCTAAGCCCTTGAAACTCCACTTACAGAAACACCCCACCTTTGAAAACATGGCTGTACATATCCACCTCCCTCTGCCTCACCCCATCTTCTTACCTCTCCCTTGGAAGACACGAGAAGAAAAACATCCAGGAAACAGATGTAGGAGATAACCTTCGAAAATACCAAAGTAGAAAGAAATCTGTAAGATGGTGGCATCAGTAAACAGACACCTTACTTTGCTGTTTACGTCACTTTCATGGTAGAAGACATGGAACTAGAGGGTAAAAAAAAGTGTGTGAAGAAATAGTTTGGATAAAGTTCGGAAGACAGGTGAGTTGAAGAGCAAGCACCCCCCCTCCACACACACATACACACACACGCACACACATCGTGCGTTGTATGTGCAGCAAGGCTTCTTGAGGTTACTGTCACCGTAGGGATGTCTGACACGTCATCAATACTGTGAATTTTACGGAGAGAGAGAAGGAATGAGATACATTGAGAGGGTGAAGAGACAGAAGGGAAACAAGTATAAACAAAGAGATGGAGGGAAAGTAGCAGGAGGGAGGGCTGTGTCGTTGGCAAGCATTGGCATTTAGGAGTCATAACAAGCAGGCGCGCCTGTTCCAACAGCGCGAGACTCA
Source organism: Lampris incognitus (assembly GCF_029633865.1). Classification (NCBI taxonomy): domain Eukaryota; kingdom Metazoa; phylum Chordata; class Actinopteri; order Lampriformes; family Lampridae; genus Lampris; species Lampris incognitus. The sequence goes on from NC_079215.1 coordinate 28,372,627, forward strand.
GCTGGCTCCTTGATATATGATAACAGCATTTCCCCTTTAAATTCTGCCAGCCCACAGTAAGTGATGCTTATCTGCCTTCCCTCTTCCTCCCTTACTCCCTCTGCAATAGCTCTGTGATCTGGCTCACTGTAAGAAGTTTACTGTAAACAAGCACAACAAAGTGTGCATGTTTGAATTTGTGTGTGCGTGGGTGTGTGCGAGAGAGAGAGGGAGAGAGGGAGAGAGAGAGATGCCTCTTCCAATCTCACCTTCTCGGCACCGACACTATTGCATGTCTACCCATCCTGGAAGAGGGATCCCTCCTTTGAATGCACTTCACATGTTTTCTTCCATTTTAGTTTTTCCTTGGAAGGTTTTTTTTTCTTTTCTTTTCTTCTTGTGGAGCTTTACCTCCTATCTGACTTTAGAGTCTAAAGAGTAGTGGGCATTGTTTACTGTGTCTACCTGTTTTCAATGTCAGCATAAAACCCTTTTCAGACTATGAAGGTGGTTGAGAGAAAATATAATAAGCATCTAAAAGCCCAGCAAGGGACCTCTTGTTATTGTCCTGCAGTCCCTCCTGTAATGCCAATACCTGGTTTATAATGATGTCTCAAAAACAGGGTGGACGATATTGTTTCAGTGTGTTGCTTGCGTTCATATATTTCCAGTATTTGCACAACATGCAGTTGCTCTTTTTAGTGTTGCTATTACATCATCTCCACGCTGCATCCACTTTGCAGTGGATCGGGGAATATCTGACCGTGAGACCGAGAAGCCGTTGCCCTTACCTTTGCTGAACGAAATACATGTTCATGGGTCGTGTGTTTAATATGATGTCGTCTAACACAAACTTTGTGAATCCTGGGATTCTGTGAGGTCTGTGCAGACAGACCCAACTCCAGCAAAACGTTATTCCTGTAGCAAGAAAGTTTTTTTTTTGTCCTTTGTGCTGTAGATTGCAGGATGTTGAGTCACGCAACCTCTCAGACCAAAGGCATCCCTCTAGAACCCGCGTGTTAAACTGGACGAACATTCCTTGGCTTCGTTTGATGACGCTTCACAAATCTATAAGGCCAAAGCTGCTCTGGTGTGGACAGAGACTGAGTCAGTGAAGTCAGGGGTGGTGATGAGCGACAGCCCTACCTTTGTGACAGGCATCATGAATTTAAGGTCTCACCCCGCAGCTGAAGTCAGTCCAGGGAATTCTAGCAATGGCAGCGATGGACAGGACCAATTCATCGGAGAAAATATATAGAAGATTTTTTTTTCAGCAACTAATGAGGAAAATTGTGATTTTTTTTTTTTCACTATGAAAGCTGCATCACGGCTCATGCCCATACAACACACTGTATAATTTTGTGCTGGGCTCTGTCACAAACTTGCTTCATATTCTTAACAGCTGTCCTGCTCATAGGGCATCTTTTTATAATGTTGTTGGCATTACAGCCTATTTTATTGACTTGCATGCTATTCCTTTTATAATGTGAATGTGAGTGACTATTATAAGTGTGTTTGTGCATATCCATATGTTTTACACCAGCTATACAGCTGAGTAGATAGTGTGTGTGTGTGTACACATGCATATGTGTGACACACAAGGGTGTAACAACTGTCTATGTACAGGGGTACAGTACTTAGTATTTCAAGCATGTCTTATGTTTCTAGAGCATGCAGCAGATGTATCGTGTGCCTCCTGGAGGTATTTTCCCTCAAGGGTCTATATACCAGCAAACCAACAAGGCTTCACATCATGCTGGCAGCTTTCTGTGCTCTGGGCTATGTGGCAGAGAAATGAAGGTAAGCCCAGTCACCTCCCAGGCACATTATTTTCCTTCACCTCCAAGTGGGTCTACATACGGAGTCCAACCGAGCAAAGTTCTGGCAGGTCTTTTTTCTCTTTTCCCCATTGCCATTCCTTTATCTAGGGTGCTGAATCCAGCAGAGAGAGAGAGAGAGAGAGAGAGAGAGAGAGAGGAGGAGAGAGAGAGAGAAGAGAGAGAGAGAGAGGAGAGAAGAGAGAGAGAGAGAGAGAGAGAGAGAGAGAGAGAGAGTAGAGAGAGAGAGAGAGATGAGAGAGAGAGAGAGAGAGAGAGAGAGAGAGAGAGAGAGAAGGAGAGAGAGAGAGAGAGAGAGAGAGAGATAGAGAGAGAGAGAGAGAGAGAGAGCTTTGACCTTTAACCAATTCTTTAATGGTCTTGTGGTGGGGCGCTTCTCAGTGTGTGACCCGAAGCAGTCTACCTAACCGTTTTTAATTTTCTTTAACGTCTCGTGTGTGTGTGAAGTTTGTCAGAGACTCAGTAAGTGGGCTATGGGGTCGTTCACACAGTTCTTCGCACTTTTATACGTGATAACGCTATCCCGGGACTTCTTCTGTCAGGGCGTGGAAGGATATTGTAACGTGCATGGATAAGTAGACACGTTGGTCCTTGTCTAACGGGTCGGACTCTAGTCGACTGGTTAACGTTGTTGCTTACGGAGTGGGAGACACGGGTTCGCGTCCCGGCTGTGGCGACGGTTCCCAGGCTGCTCCCCTAATTCGCTACAATATCACGGCAGGGTCCGAGAGTCGAGTCACTTTCAGCCGCGAGCTCCTTCTTTCTTTGCGAACCTCGACGGAAGGTGATGTGCCGTCGAGTATCCGGATAAAAAACTTCTCAGGCCGGAAACTGAAAGTCCTCAGTCTCGACAACCGCCGCAGGCTTCCACCAATGCCACCAGTCCTGCTATCAGGCATAAGGTAGAGGTGTTGAAGCGTGGGCCGAATACAGACGTGAAATAAAAGAAACCTGCCTTCTTGCCTTTACTGAAACATGCTCAGCGAAATGGACCGGGACGAGAACCTGGCGATAAGTGGGTTTGGTAGCCCATTTCGGCTGGACCGGTCACCTGAGATTATCGGGGAGGAGTGGAGGGGGAGTGTGTTTTTTCGTCAACCAGAGGTACTGTAACACCGTTGTGGCTCGGGAGAAGATATGTACTCCTGACATTGAACTGTTGTCAGTCTCACTCCGCCTTTACTACTCGCCTCGTAAATTTCAACAGTGTACATTTCAACAACAGTGTATTCGCCGCTGCACAGCTGATTGCCGACGTTAATACACAGGCTCGATTCAATCAGCCCGGATGCCCCCAAATGTATCCTTGGAGAATTTAACCACTGTAATTTAAACACGATTCTGAGGACATAGGAACAGTATGTGACTTGTGCCACCACACAGAATAACATTACGATAGACCTGTGTTATGATCCAGCGGCGCTTACAAGTCCTTGCCCATGCCTTCCTTTGGTGCGTCGTACCATCAGTGTTGTATCTTATGCCCATGTACGAACCCTCTGTAGTAAGTATCTTAACAAGTTACTACACCCCCCTTCAGGCACCTTGAGTGTGGGGAGAAAACAGTAAAGACTTGGTCAGAGGACAGTGTCTCCTCTCTTCAGACATGTTTTGGTTGCACTGACTGGCAATGTTTTTATGATGCTTGTGACCATATTGATGAACGTTCTGACACTGTCTCGTCTGACATCACATTTTGTGTTGACTCAGTTATCCCAGCTAAAGAAGTTGTTACTTACCCAAATAATAAACCTTGGCTAACTAAAGAGCTCGAATCAGTTATTAATAAAAAGAAAAGGATCACACAGGCGATCCTCTCAAGAAAAACACTGTGTCCAGAGAAATGAGAAATGGAATATCTAAGGCCAAAATGAAGTGTAAGTAAAAAATAGAAATGCAATGTAGCAGTGGTGACCTTAGAGCAGCCTGGCAAGGGATCAAATCAATGGCCTCCATTAACCAATATGCAAGTAAAGCGCCCCCTAGGAAAACAAATCGCTATTCTAAGTCCTTCATTCCTTCTGCTATTAGACTGTTAAATGCTGAGGGTAGTCATTTTAAATAAATGCTTTATTTTGTTTTAAACCACAATAGTTGGTTTATACCTTGTGTTTTTCACATGGCTTGTGGGCCTATACGTACGTTCACTGAATGTAGTGGTGGAATGTAACGTGCAATGCATCTTAGGATGCTTCATTTATGTATTTATTTATTCTATTCTTTTAACTTATGTGAATTTGTATCCTTCGCCGGGCCCTCATGTGAGTCTACATGCATGGCCACACAAGGGTGCCAGTGTGCATCTCTTGCCCATGTACTGATCTGTCTATTATCTCTGACATACTGATGATTGCCACTTGTCTGTGAGTTTGTGTATGGTCTGGGTAGATTCTACTACTACTTTCGGCTGTTGCCGTAAGGGGTCGCCACAGCGGATCATCCGTTTCCATCTCTTTCTGTCCTCTGCATCTTCCTCTGTCACACCCGCCACCTGCATGTCCTCCCTCACTACATCCTTAAACCTCCTCTTTGGCCTTCCTCTTTTCCTCTTCCCTGGCAGTTCCATATTCAGCATCCTTCTCCCAATATACCCAGCATCTCTCCTCCACACATGTCCAAGCCATGCCTGTCTTGCTTTGTCTCCATACCATCCAACCTGAGCTGTCCCTCTAATATACTCATTCCTAATCCTGTCCTTCTTCGTCACTCCCAATGAAAATCTTAACATCTTCAACTCTGCCACCTCCAGCTTCGCCTCCTGACTTTTCGTCAGTGCCATTGTCTCCAAACCATATAACATAGCTGGTCTCACAACCATCTTGTAAACCTTCCCTTTAACTCTTACTGGTACCCTTCTGTCACAAATCACTCATGACACTCTTCTCCACCCACTGCACCCTGCCTGACCTCTCTTCTTTACCGCTGTTCTGCACTCCCTGTTACTTTGGACAGTTGACCCCAAATATTTACCTCATATTCCTTCATCACCTCTACTCCTTGCATCCTCACCATTCCACTGTCCTCCCTCTCATTCACACATATGTATTCTGTTTTACTCCTACTGACTTTCATTCCTCTTCTCTCCAGTGCATACCTCCACCTCACCAGGTTGTACTCAACCTGCAACCTACTCTTGCTACAGATCACAGTATCATCCGCAAACATCATGGCCTATGGAGATTCCTGCCTGATCTCATCCGTCAACCTGTCCATCACTATTGCAAACAAGAAAGGGCTCAGAGCCAATCCTTGACATAATCCCAACTCCACCTTGAACCCATCTGTCATTACAACTGCACACCTCACCACTGTCACACTTCCCTTATACATATCCTGCACCACTCCTACATACTTCTCTGCAACTCCCAACTTCCTCATACAATACCACACCTCCTCTCTCGGCACCCTGTCATATGCTTTCTCCACATCTACAAAGACACAATGTAACTCCTTCTGGCCTTCTCTATACTTCTCAGTCAACATTCTCAAAGCAAACATCGCATCTGTAGTGCTCTTTTGTAGCATGAAACTACACTCACCGGCCACTTTATTAGGCACACCTGTCCAACTGCTTGTTAACGCAAATTTCTAATCAGCCAATCACATGGCAGCAACTCAATGCATTTAGGCATTGAGTTGCTGCTGGACATTTTTTATTGTAAATTCAGATTCAGACAACTTTATTTATCCCAGAAGGGCAATTCAATTCCACAATCTACCTAGGTTAAGAGAAGACGTGACGATCAGCACGCAGCAATATACACTCACTGGCCACTTTATTAGGTACACCTTGCTAGTACGGGGTTGGACCCCCTTTTGCCTTCAGAACTGCCTTAATCCTTCGTGGCATAGATTCAACAAGGTACTGGAAACATTCTTCAGAGAGTTTGGTCCATATTGACATGATAGCATCACGCAGTTGCTGCAGATTTGTCGGCTGCACATCCATGATGCGAATCTCCCGGTCCACCACATCCCAAAGGTGCTCTATTGGATTGAGATCTGGTGACTGTGGAGGCCATTTGAGTACAGTGAACTCATTGTCATGTTCAAGAAACCAGTCTGAGATGATTTGAGCTTTATGACATGGCGCGTTATCCTGCTGGAAGTAGCCATCAGAAGTTGGGAACACTGTGGTCATAAAGGGATGGACATGGTCAGCAACAATACTCAGGTAGGCTGTGGCGTTGACACGATGCTCAATTGGTACTAAGGGGCCCAAAGTGTGCCAAGAAAATATCCCCCACACCATTACACCACCACCAGCAGCCTGAACCGTTGATACAAGGCAGGATGGATCCATGCTTTCATGTTGTTGACGCCAAATTCTGACCCTACCATCCGAATGTCGCAGCAGAAATCGAGACTCATCAGACCAGGCAACGTTTTTCCAATCTTCTATTGTCCAATTTTGGTGAGCCTGTGCGAAGTGTAGCCTCAGTTTCCTGTTCTTAGCTGACAGAAGTGGCACCCGGTGTGGTCTTCTGCTGCTGTAGCCCATCTGCCTCAAGGTTCGACGTATTGTGTGTTCAGAGATGCTCTTCTGCATACCTCGGTTGTAATGAGTGGTTATTTGAGTTACTGTTGCCTTTCTATCAGCTCGAACCAGTCTGGCCATTCTCCTCTGACCTCTGGCATCAACAAGGCATTTTCGCCCACAGAACTGCCGCTCACTGGATATTTTCTCTTTTTCGGACCATTCTCTGTAAACCCTAGAGATGGTTGTGCGTGAAAATCCCAGTAGATCAGCAGTTTCTGAAATACTCAGACCAGCCCGTGTGGCACCAACAACCATGCCACGTTCAAAGTCACTTAAATCACCTTTCTCCCCCATTCTGATGCTCAGTTTGAACTGCAGCAGATCGTCTTGACCATGTCTACATGCCTAAATGCATTGAGTTGCTGCCATGTGATTGGCTAATTAGAAATTTGCGTTAACGAGCAGTTGGACGGGTGTGCCTAATAAAGTGGCCGGTGAGTGTATATATGCCATATTTCTGTTCATAGCCACAGCCCCATGTACCACCCTCCACTGTAGATCCTCAGTGTGTTTCTCTATGGGGGGTTTGTACAGGGACCTCCAGCTGCCTTTGGGAGATGAACCTGGTATCAACACACTCAACCACCTCGACTCCTGTACACCGGCTGGTAATGTTCTGTTGAGAACGTTTACAGTGACTGCATATAAGGCCTTTGATGTTCTTGAGAAGTCCTGTAGTTCTGGTGTTTTAAAAGACAGAATGGCCCCATTCACTTGCTCCTGTTCATGCACTGCAGCACGGATGGACAAAGATGGAAAAAACAGGCGACATAATGATCCTCTCCACACTCTGCTCCTAGTACCTTTCTGAAGAAACCAGGAAGTGCACTGATCACTTCCTCCAAAAGCCTCTCCATTAGATGAAGAGATTTAAAACCATTCTCTTGTCTCAAAATGTCAACCATTTTCCACTGTCCACCTGATCTGAGACACAATATCATATTAAGTCCAGCTCTTGTGAGGGATCTCCATACAATGATGGAGCTGAGCATTCTGCAGTGTATAAGCGGGTTATAGAACAGGGGCTCCTGCCCTACACTGCCATAGATCTGGGAGCAGTCTCCCTTGGTGTTTAAGACTGTTCCCCAAGCTCGGAGGACAGCCTGATAGAAAGGTGTCATAATGAACTCCATGCCAGCTATTTCCAGAAGGAACAAGTGCTTGTCATAATTCGGGTTCATAATCCTACGAAGCAACCCAAATGCTGTTTTACTCCAAAGGCGTTTTTTATGATACAATAGTCGCTGCATAGTTTGAAGGCAAAAAGCTGTGATACGACTGCGGTGGTCAATCAGGCCCTGGACACCATCTAACAATGGTAGGAACAATACAGCAGATTTGGTCCAGTGAAACCCTCCCCAGAAGAAGTTCACCAGCCTCTTCTGTATTTCTCTTATGAGTGTGTCCGGAGGTTCTACAACTGTAAACCAGTGCTAGAACATCGAGGCAATCAAGTTATTTTCAATCAAGACTCTTCCCCTATTGGACAACTGAGGCTGGATCCAAGTCCATCTAGACAATCGGGCACTGATCTTTTCAACTAAACCCTCCCAGTTGTTGCTCAGAAAGCAGTCACTGCCCAGAAAAACCCCTAAGCATTTCATCCCTTCTGCGATCCACTGCAGCCCAGCTGGTAATGTTGGCTTCTTTTTAATGTTCCACACCAGCAGTAATAAACCCTCCGATTTTGACCAATTGACTTTTAATCCATCCATCCATCTATTATCTTGACTGCTTATCCTGCTCTCAGGGTCACGGGGATGCTGGAACCTATTCCAGCAGTCATTGGGAGGCAGGCAGGGAGACACCCTAATAAAATTAATAATAATCATTACATTTATATAGCACTTTTTTAGACACCCAAAGCGCTTCACATTGAAGGGGGTAACTCACATTAACCACCACCAATGTGTAGCACTCACCTGGGTGATTCGTGGCAGCCATTTTGCACCAGAATGCTCACCACACATCAACTTGAGGTGGAGAGGGAGGAATCATTGAGCCAATTTAATGTCCACATCAGCGAGGAACTTTCCTGGACATTAAACACCCAGGCCTTTGTAAAAAAAAGACCCAACAATGCCTGCATCTCCTGAGGAGCGCCCGTCTATCCCCCAAAATTTTCACCAACTTCTACCACTGCACCATAGAGAGCATCCTGACCAGCTGCATCTTGGTGTGGTATGGCAACTGCAGCTCAGTAGACTAGCAAGCTCTGCAGCGGGTCGTCAAGGTGGCCCAGCATATCACCGGTACCCAGCTCCCAGCCATAAAAGACATTTATCACAAACGCTGCCTTTGAAGGGGTCTCAGCATCAGCAGAGATCCCACCCACCCCAACCATGGACTGTTTCCCCCCTGCGCTCTGGGAGGTGCTACAGGTGCCTCAGAGCCCGCATTACCAGGCTCAAAAACGGCTTATTTCCACAAGATGTTGCCCACCTGAACCTGGCTACCCACTGAATGTCTGTAGATATTGTTAAATATTTTGTACTCTTGCTCTTTTTTAACTTATTTTTAGCTTTTGGTCTTAATGTGTGTATAGCTTATGCTGTGTTTGCTGTGTTTGTCCTTGTCTGTCTTGCACTGTTTGGTGAAGCCACAGCCCTCATTTAATTTTAAACATGTGTCTGCACATTGTTTTTAATGACAATAAATTGAATTGAATTGAATTACATGGGGGGATGATTAGGTGGCCAGATGGCAAGAGCTAGGTTGGGAATTTTGCCAGGACACCGGGGAACCCCCTACTCTTTGCGATAAGTGCCATTGGATCTTTAATGACCACAGCAAGTCAGGACCTCAGTTTAATGTGTCATCTGAAGGATGGAAGAGGAACTTTTGCGGAAGAAGTTGTTCGTATAAGGCCAATTTCTGCTTGAGAATGTTAATATCATTTTGACTCATTGTGAAAACTGTGACATTGTCAGCATATGCTGACAAACTAACTGAATTAGTGATGTTCTCTGAAAAGGTCAGCCCTGAGAGACCCTACCTTAGCTGAATTAAAAGAGGCTTGATGGCAAGGAGATACAGGATTCCAGATAAGGGACAACCCTATCGTATACCTCTCTGAACAGAGAGGCCAGCTGAGTCGACTGCCTACCTTTAACACACCACTGGCTGCAGAATACAGAATACAACAACTTGATCCATGAAATAAATGTTTCTCCAAAACCAAAACCTTCAAGTATTTTGAACAAATAACAATGATGAACCCTATCAAAAGCCTTCTGTTGATCTATAGAAAGAAGGCCAATATCCAGCTCCTGGAGCTTAGATATATCAATAATGTTCCATATCAAAAACAGATTATTCTTGATTGTATGGTTAGAAACACAGTACATATGGCTATAATGTACAACAGCATCCATACACGCTTTGAGTCTATTTGAAAGCCATTTTGCAATTATTTTATGGTCTGTACAATGAAACTGGTGTCCAGTTTTTCAGTAAGCCAAGATCTCCCTGTTTGGGTAACAATGTTAGGACAGCCGGTCTACAACTCAAAGGTAAACTCACAGAATCCAAACAGTCTTTAAATACTTCATGTAAGTCTTGTCCGATTGGAGTCCAGAACCTCTTGTAAAACTCTGAAGGAAGTCCGTCAAGTCCAGAGGTTTTGCCACAGCTGAGCAGCTGAACCACTGCAGACATCTCATAAAAGGAGATGAGGGACACCAGCGAAGCTACCTGTGTTTCACCCAGCTAAGGCAGTCTCTCTAGTATTTCTTCCATACAAAGTCACAGTTCTCTGAACTGAACAGGCCACTGTAGAAATCTATGGCCAGCTTCCTCATCTCTGTTGGATCAGTTGTTATTGCCCCATTTGGAAGCTTGAGATGCATCATCACATTATTTTTTTTTCTAAATTTTTTCTCAAGCTTAAAGAAAAAAAAATTGGAGCATCTATATCTTTGATGGTAAAGATTCGAGTTCTGGTAAAAAACACCCTTTGCTTTCTCATGTAACAGCCTACCTAAAGCCTTCCTCCTACTCTCCCAGGTCCTGCTGCCATCATTTCCAATAATCACTTCTTCTAATATCTTAATTTCTTTCTCTAATTCTTCAAAGCAGATTTTTTTCTATAGCTAATGTGTTTTCTGTATTGCTGACATAAAATCCTAATTTGAGTTTTTCCTACCTCCCACTACCAAGCTAAGTTTTCAAAATCTTTTTTCCTCAGCCTCCATTGACTCCAGAAGTCAGAGAATAACTGACAGAAAGCTGAATCATGTGTTAACCGTACATTGAAGTGCCAGTAGGGACAATGTCGAAATTGGACTAGTAAGGAAAAATCTGCCACTACCAAATGGTGATCTGAAAATCCAACAGGTGATATTGTGGACTTAATTAATCTGTTGTTATATGTTTGATTTAGATAAATCCTATCCAACCTGGCTGCCCTCACACTAACCTCGACAGCTTTCACCCATATGTACTTCCTAACTGTCGGATTAAGTGCCCTCCAAACATCCACGAGGTCATTTTCTGCGACCACACTGAAAAGAAATGAAGCTGACGGTGGATGAGGCCCTTCTGAGTTTCTGTCAACTGTAGGATGTGTAGTGCAATTCCAGTCCCCTCCCACTACTATTATTGAGCTACTATTAAACTGTTTGTTTGTCTTTCAGTTTGTGAAACAACCTCGAACAATCAGTGCCAGAATTATAAGTGTACACATTTATAAAAACAAAAGGTATTTCTCGGATTGTTGCCAGAACTACTTGGATTCTGCCCTGCTCCACTTCACATGTCAAAACATTTGTTAAAAAGAGGTGCTGTGAGAAGAAAGCAGCTATATTTGCACTAAGGTTGGTACCATGGCTAAAAAAAAAAAACTGGCCTGTCCAACTCATTCCCCACTCTACCTCATTGTCTACTGAGCTGTGTCTCCTATAAGAGCACATCTATGTTCTTAGCTATGCTCGGCTCCGCTACCATACCTCGCTTATCTCTATCCCATCCTATTTAAACTTTTTACCTGCAAACTTTCCGTAAAAAGAAGAAAGAAAAGGAAGTAAAAGAAGACAGTGAAACCTTTCCAAGAGGAAAACACGTTTTGTGCAACACCCATTTTTAATTTTACATTTGTGCATTTAAAGGAACCTTTCCTCACTTTACTTTCCTAAATTTTGTCAGAATTTTCTTTAGACAAACCCTCTTCTGTTTACTAAGCTCTTCATATCCAACCATTTTTCTAATCTTCATAACCGAGTCATCAAAACTGTTCACATTAGAGAAGAAATCCATTATTTCCTTAGACTGTCTGCTATAAGTTTCATCAAGGAAATAATAAATCTCCTTTAATGGACATGACTGCTGATCATCCTGTGACACAATATCAGTAAACTGTGATAGACTATCATCCTCTAACATTTCGTCATCCTCATTTTTAACATTTTCACAGTGTGACTTACCTGTTGCAGAGACCTGACTCTCAGCCTCAGCTGTCTGACTGTCTCTCACTGGTTCTGTCTGTCCTCTGTCTCTGCACGCATCCATAGCCTATGCTTAAGTATCACTTAGAGTACTGTTATTTTCATTATTGTTGTCCTTCTCAGTTGTTTCATTTCCCTTCATTCCAGGTTGTGGTATTTCTCGCTGCCTGCTGTGCTGTTTGTGGGCTACCGCTCTCAGTGGCGCCTCCAGGCTGTGGCTCATCTGAACTGCTGCCCGCTGTGGGCTCTCTGTGTGGGCGGGATGAATGTTTGTGGCTGACATCCGCTACACTCAACAAAACATTTCATACTGCCAGATCTTGTATACACAGTGTAGAAACCGTATTCATATTTGACTTTAAATGACACTTCTAGATGTTGCGAAGAATCATTTAAATACATGAATGCCTTTCTCCGCAGGGAGTTAACATGCTGTAGTCTAGTGTCATAACAACCCAGACGAACTGCTCTGAATCCACTAGCACACTTTCTGAAATGACTCAGTTCTCTTTCAAGGAGCTCGTTCGGGCTAAATGGGGCCTGACATGGTAATACGTGTCGATGGCACAAATAATGGCAAGATGGCTATAAACAGATCTTCTAGCACCAGGCCTCTCTCAACCAACGGGTAGACCAAAAGCTCCTATCAGACAAAAGCCACCGCGGCTTTATTCATCCAAGAGCTGTATGTGATATTCTCATGGCCTACCGGTTCTCCTGCAGCCAGGAGACCCTGTTCAACAGTGTACCGCGAGTCAACCACAACTCTAACCCCGTGTCTAGTAGAGAGGGGAGGCAAACCCTCACCAGGGAAGGATGCTATGCTGTACACCACCGAATTCCCATCAGCTACTTCAGTCACTTTCCAACAACCGGCAATGAAGTAAAAGTAAACTCCTCTTACCTTACCATGTAGAGAAGAAAAGTGAAAAGCAGTAGATCAACAGTGAATTATCCCAAAAAAAAAAAAAACCCACTCAAGCTCATTCAACACCCTCTCTCACGCTCACACACCCAACCTCCCAGCATGCAGAAAGAGAGAGAGAGAGAGAGAGAGAGCAAGAGAGTGAGAGAGAATTAACATTTGTGAGTTCATGCCAGTGCAGACAGGTAGAATGGATTTCCATTCTACCTGCCTATGGATTGAACCTTTCTCAAGGAGGGTTGTGGGTGTTGGGAGTCAGGAACAATTTGGGGGTGAACAAGATGTGATAGGTGAGTAACTGGGGAGTGTCAGGAAGTGAAGGTATGGGTTGATGAAAGACCCAGGGTGTGAGGAGAGGGGCTGAAGGAATATTGTCTCAGCTGGCATTCTTGACACACTTTCCCACTCTTTTTCTTTCGGTATGGCCGTCTCCCTCCCTCCCCTGCGTCTCCTTCACTCTCTCCCTCCCGTGGTCCCCCAGCATCTTCATTCTCCATTTGCTTTGTTTGATAGCTCAGTAGACCCACCTCCACCATCCTCTAGGGTCTTTTGGATTTGGGAGAGCGATTCTCTGACCATAGGTTGGTGAGAGAGTGAGAAAGCTGGGAGGTAGCAGATGCCTTGGGGTCTCCTTGGAGGACCTGGTTCTCCAAGATGTCTCCTAGTCTCCTACTTTTTGCCTCCAAACACAAACACACACACACACACAGGCCAATACACAAAGCACAGACACTGCTACAATCCGACATGCACAAAACAAGCACACGTATACACACACACACACACACACACACACACAACAGATCTCACACACACATATAGACATACACCAGCTCCATTGTCCTCTATCCCCACACCAACCCATCCCCCTCTTCCAGGAAATGTTCAGCGCTGTGTTATGATCGATGGGTTGCGTTCAGAGACAGGGTGGCCCCCACTGTTTGTTTGTCTCTGTTACGCATGGCTGCAGAATGACAGCTGGGACCAATGGATGGCTCTGAAACTGTCTGGCAGTTGCCAAGAAAAGTTGAGATTTGTTGGTGGGGTTTTTTTCCATCTTTAGTTGTAAAGACAGAAAGAGAGGGGAGTTTGTTTGTCATCCGGGAAGGACAGGATAACACTTGGTAAACCATATTCATTCTGGGAACTCTTGGAATTTTACAAATCCCAAGATGGTAAATTTATGTTAACCAGGCGTGCGTGTATAGCCACCTAAATTGCCACTATGATTATGCTGACTTGTGTGTGTGTGTGTGTGTGTGTGTGTGTGTGTGTGTGTGTGTGTGTGTGTGTGTGCGCGCGTGCGCGTGTGTGCAGGATGAAAAGACTAAGAGAGCTAAATAGAAGAAAAAGGAGAGGGCCATTTATTTCGATCCGGAACTCTAACCCAGGAAATAAGGAGGGTCTTATCTCCTCAGCTCATCTGGTGATGAATTTCACTTTTATTGCCTAGAAATGAAACTTTATGCATTTACTGACCACAATTCACAGTGCACAAATGACTAATTCCTTTTGGTGGGGCAGGCATCTGGAAATTCCCCATACATTTATCTCTGGTACATCAGTTGCTATATATATATATATATATATATAAAATCCAGCAAGTCAAGTAAATTCTTTGAGACAGTACAAGCCTGCCACGTGAACGACTCATGCCCCCTCGAAAGAAAATGCCAGATGAAAGGCGTTATCTACCAAGCTACGGTGACGAGAAATGACGGCATAATGGACATACGTCGGTCAAGCAGAGAGAACATTCAAAAAGTGGTTTAATGCACACGTGTAGCTTTAGAAACAACCGTTTAAAGAATGTAACATCTTTAAGCCGTTATATTTGGTCATTGGCGGACAGAAACATTAATTATTCAACCACCGGCAAAATCCTCTCGAAGAACAAAGCATATTCAATCAGCAGCAAAATGTGCAATCTGTCTAACTGAAAAATATTTTATCATTTGCAAACCAGAAATGTCCACATTGAATAACAGGAATGAATTGGCCAGCAGTTGCAGACATAGATATAAGCACCTATTTTGTAATTATAAATAAATCATGCCAATCGACAAATACCACCCCCCCACTTGGACCGTTAGTGATCACGTGTTTTTGGATTTTTGAATGTTGCACCTCTCCCTTCCCCATTGGATGTTGTACACGTGATGTGTATGACGAGGCAGTAAATGGTATGTCCTTTCCCGAGCAGCTTTATTGACAGCTGATGATTGCTTATGGCATGAAACAGGCTTGTACTGTCTCAAAGAATTTACTTGACTCACTGGATTTTATATATATATATATATACACACTAAGTCTTTTACTGTTACACAGTGGAGGGAGCAGCTGCAACTTTTGGGGTTTTTTGTATCTCCCTCTACTGCCCCTTCCCTCATGGTGCCAGTGTGCATCTGCTGTTGCAATACCATTTTCTTTGCACTAAATGCTTTGTAACAAATGATTGCGCTTGTCACAAAATAGCAGTGATGCAATTTCAACACAACTTTGACAATTATCTAACCTGCCATTGTCAAAGCCGCGAAATCAAGTGTAAACAGAGAACGATCAATCCTGTGTGGATTCTGATGTGACTCAGAGGTGAAGAAATAGAATCGATTTCCAAGAGGCACGCTAGTGCTCAGAGACTGTTGTGTTGCTTGGGATGACATGTTTGTGTTAGGTCTATTGATGAATGTGTCTTTATTGTATCAGTTGCAGTTGTTACAAGACAACACAGCGAAGGTGGACCCGTACCTGCTTTACACACACACACACACACAACACACACAACACACACATCAGCTCCCCGCCGACATCAGCGGGGAAAGTTTTGAGGCTGCTAAGAAATGCAGCACTGAACACAGTGGTTGGTTGTATCATAATATCATCATCCTCATGAAATATACACAGAGAAACGCTGGCCGGCAAGCAGGCAACACAGTATTTTCATGAAGCTCCCTGATACGTAATGTATGATGGTACGGGGCTCCAACACAACATCCTCTGACATTAATGGGAAACCACTCACTTTAACGAGTGTTCCTGTATGAATGTCGAAGGCCTGCGGGAGACTACTGAGAGATGGGAGACATGGGGGGGAGAGGAATGGCTAGATACAGAGAATGAGAGAGAATAAGAGAGAAAGGGAGAGGGAAAGAGGGGATGGGGCAGAGAAAGGAAGTTAAACAGACGTGTGTGTGTGTGTGTGTGTGTGTGTGTGTGTGTGTGTGTGTGTGTGTGTGTGTGTGTTTGCACGCATTTGCAGAGATTGCAAATGTAGAAAGCTAGTCTTACAAGACGTAACCTCTATCAACGTATTATTTCAATTCTGTGTTTCATCAGTATCGGTTACCTACCCTGGTTCCGATGTCGGTATCTGGAGGGCAGTGTAGCGACATGGATATATAATGTTTGAACTGTTGCTCTTCTCTCTACCATCACAGGAAGTCCTGACAAAGGTGTTAAATTGGAGTTAAATGAGTTGTAGTCACTGAGCGCAAACTTTCTTATGTTCAGATATACATGCAAACCACATGAGAAAAAAACCGTACACATAGGTATGTGGTGCTGGTGCTGATACAGTACGAGCACCACAAATATGCGAATGAAAAAAATGTGTGTGCATACATACATACACTACCGTTCAAAAGTTTGGGATCACATTGAAATGTCCATATTTTTGAAGGAAAAGCACTGTACTTTTCAATGAAGATAACTTTAAACTAGTCTTAACTTTAAAGAAATACACTCTATACATTGCTAATGTGGTAAATGACTATTCTAGCTGCAAATGTCTGGTTTTTGGTGCAATATCTACATAGGTGTATAGAGGCCCATTTCAAGCAACTATCACTCCAGTGTTCTAATGGTACAATGTGTTTGCTCATTGGCTCAGAAGGCTAATTGATGATTAGAAAACCCTTGTGCAATCATGTTCACACATCTGAAAACAGTTTAGCTCGTTACAGAAGCTACAAAACTGACCTTCCTTTGAGCAGATTGAGTTTCTGGAGCATCACATTTGTGGGGTCAATTAAACGCTCAAAATGGCCAGAAAAAGAGAACTTTCATCTGAAACTCGACAGTCTATTCTTGTTCTTAGAAATGAAGGCTATTCCATGCGAGAAATTGCTAAGAAATTGAAGATTTCCTACACAGGTGTGTACTACTCCCTTCAGAGGACAGCACAAACAGGCTCTAACCAGAGTAGAAAAAGAAGTGGGAGGCCGCGTTGCACAACTGAGCAAGAAGATAAGTACATTAGAGTCTCTAGTTTGAGAAACAGACGCCTCACAGGTCCCCAACTGGCATCTTCATTAAATAGTACCCGCAAAACACCAGTGTCAACATCTACAGTGAAGAGGCGGCTGCGGGATTCTGGGCTTCAGGGCAGAGTGGCAAAGAAAAAGCCATATCTGAGACTGACCAATAAAAGAAAAAGATTAAGATGGGCAAAAGAACACAGACATTGGACAGAGGAAGACTGGAAAAAAGTGTTGTGGACGGATGAATCCAAGTTTGAGGTGTTTGGATCACAAAGAAGAACGTTTGTGAGACGCAGAACAAATGAAAAGATGCTGGAAGAATGCCTGACGCCATCTGTTAAGCATGGTGGAGGTAATGTGATGGTCTGGGGTTGCTTTGGTGCTGGTAAGGTGGGAGATTTGTACAGGGTAAAAGGGATTCTGAATAAGGAAGGCTATCACTCCATTTTGCAACGCCATGCCATACCCAGTGGACAGCGCTTGATTGGAGCCAATTTCATCCTACAACAGGACAATGACCCTAAACACACCTCCAAATTGTGCAAGAACTATTTAGAGCAGAAGCAGGCAGCTGGTATTCTATCGGTAATGGAGTGGCCAGCGCAGTCACCAGATCTGAACCCCATTGAGCTGTTGTGGGAGCAGCTTGACCGTATGGTACGCAAGAAGTGCCCATCCAACCAATCCAACTTGTGGGAGCTGCTTCTGGAAGCGTGGGGTGCAATTTCTCCAGATTACCTCAACAAATTAACAGCTAGAATGCCAAAGGTCTGCAATGCTGTAATTGCTGCAAATGGAGGATTCTTTGACGAAAGCAAAGTTTGATGTAAAAAAAATCTTATTTCAAATACAAATCATTATTTCTAACCTTGTCAATGTCTTGACTCTATTTTCTATTCATTTCACAACATATGGTGGTGAATAAGTGTGACTTTTCATGGAAAACACAAAATTGTTTGGGTGATCCCAAACTTTTGAACGGTAGTATATATATATATATATATATATATATATATATATATATATATATATATATATATATATATATATATATATATACTCTCACACACACACACACACAACCATGCGAGCATACACAAATGCACATAAGATTATATAACAGGTGTTAAACTTGAGACCTGTGGGCCAGAGATGGCCCCTTAAGACTTTTGATCAAGCCCACATATCTATTAGTAAGAAATAAATAAAATTTATGTCAGCCATAATTCCAAATTGCAATGCAGGAGGTGCTTCTGCAGTCCAACCTGTGCAGTCTACTCCTACTGCCTCTAGTTTAAGGAGGCAAGCCAGCTAGCACAATGGCAAAAAAAAAAAGAAAACTGGTGTAGAATGCAGTTTTAAGAGAGATGGGGAACTGAATATCTTTTCAGCAAGTTGAAGAATTGCCTCATTTGTCTCATTTTCTGGGAGCCATTTCAGTCATTTTTTAAAGAATATAACTTGCGTCGTCATTTTGAAACCATACATCAGCAGCATTATGGCACAATGGATAGGGAACAAAGGCTGCAGGTAGGGACAGAACTGAAAAGGAACATCCAGCAGTGGCAAAACACATTCAGACCAAAACTCAATGCAAGGGAGCTGTGAAGGCAAGTTTCATTATAGCCGAGGAAACTGCCAAATCAGATTGATGTCTTGCCTCCAAATTACAAATGCATGTCAATGTAAAAAGCCAAGAAATTTGTCACTTATTTGCTGGCAGTGGATAAGAACCTCAAAATTGTCTATTATCATCCGAGGGGGGGGGGGTTCCCAGTTGTCCATTACCGAGGGACTTTTGAGTGTTAGATTAATACATGGAACAACCATGGGGCAGGATATTTTAGAGCAAGTCATGAATAAAATGTAATTACCATGGAATACACTTATGGGACTAACAACTGATGGCACACCTGCAATGTGAGAGGAAATGAGTGGATTTTTGCAAAAGTTTGAGAGTGAATGGGCTGTATCAGAGAGGAATTGATAGCTTATGACTGCATTACACATCAAGAAGCCCTCTGTGGAAAGGTGTAGACCATCGAGCATGTCATGACGGTTGCAACAAATACTATAAACTTCATTGCATGCACGAGGGTTGAAACACCATCAATTTAGGACATTTTTAGAGGAGGGGAACTCTGTGTATTGGGATGTGCCATTCCTCACAGAGGTATGCTGGCTGAGCAGGGGGAAGGTGTTTTGCAGATTCTCCAAGACATACTGGAAATTCCTCATTTCCTTAACAGCCAGGGAAGAACCATCTGCAAGCTGCAGGGAGAAAAGTGGTTGAGTGATTTGGCTTTCATGTGTGACATTACGGAGTACCTCAGTGCAATGAATTTAAAACTGCAGGGCCAAAATCAGCTAAATACGGAGGTGCATGACACAGTCAAGGCCTTCCAAATCAAACTGCATCTGTGGGAGAGACAAGATGCGTCAAGGCAACTCCGCTCACTTTCCAATTTGCCAGTTAGTCAGCTGTACAATCGCTCCCACTTTCCTGATGCTGGAAAGCTGAACTGACTCAAAGCAGAATTCAGCAGGAGATATGCTGATTTTGAATCCCAGAAATTCAATTTGACCTTTTTGCAAACCCATTTGAAAATGATGTTTACACTGTGCCTGAGTACTGGCAGTTAGACATTGATAGAATTACAATGTCAATAGTGCTCTGAAGATCCAGTACCAGTCGATTTGGGCGGGCAATTTTACCCACTTTTTTTTTTCTTCCCTGAGTTGATACAACAGCTTCTTCTTCAAGCTGTTCACATCATGTGTATATGTGGAAGCGCCTATGCATGCAAACAGCTGTTCTCCTTAATGAAGATTAACATTTCTTCCCAAAGACCCCGTCTCACAGACCAGGATCTAGTCTTGGTTTTGAAAGTGGCCACACTGCAGGACTCTAAGCCTTGAAAGGACTACCTAATGTCAAAGAAAAGGTGTCAGGTTTCTGGAAATAGTTGAACTGAACAGCATGATGCCCATGGTTTTGGCTATTGTTCTTTCTGTACATATTTACGTGGCAAGCCAATATGTCTTGATTAAGATTTGTCCCATGGATTATTTCGCTTTATCAATATGTTTTGCTGGTACCACATAACTACATATTTTGAGTTGGTTAATTCTTGGTTAAATCATGGTTAAATCTTGTCATGGTCAAATCTTGAGTTGTAATGGTCAGATCTTATGATATTAATGTTATTTCTTCCATCACAAAATTGAAAATATCAGAATAAGTATTAGCTCCACTCAGCCCAGCAGAGACATTAGGACCTTATCACCCTCTGCAAAAAGAATGGCCTTTATGTCTGAATTCACCGCAATTAATTCCATAATTCTTGAAGAAATAGAGCAACATCTTAAAACATCCATGTGCTCACCAGATACTCTGCCTACAAGCTTTTTAAAAAGGGGGTTTTAGCTCTTTGGCAGTGGATTTGTTGCATATTGTAAATGGCTCACTACTCTCAGGCATCTTTCCAGCATCACTAAAAACTGCCGTTCTCAGGCCCCTCCTGAAAAAGAGAAACCTGGGTACTTCAATACTAAACAACCACAGGCCTATCTCAGATCTTCCCTTCATAAGCAAGATTATTGAGAAAATAGTTTTTAATCAAATCAACAATTTCCTGCAGACCAATAATATCATTGACAGCTTTAAATCAGGTTTCTGCCTACATCATAGCACTGAAACTACTCTCCCGAAAATTTTAAATGAAATTCACCTGAATTATGATTGGGGGGGGTCTAACAGTCCTGGTTTTATTGGATCTTAGTGCAGCATTTGACACTGTTGATCATCAAATAATTCTAGATAGACTGGAAAATTGTGTCAGGCTCTCAGAAACAGTCCTCAGGTGGTTCAGGTCATATTTAGATATACTATAGTTAGTATTGGCAATTGACCCTTCGCCAAGGCCTGCCCCCCTTAGTTACTGTTGGTAAGTCCGTCAAGCTTTAACATTATTTTACGGTTAATAAATGTAATTACTTACATTGGAGCAAACAAAGCTGTGCTTGTTGACCTTTGAGGGGTTCAACTGGATTTGAGGACGTCCACATAGCTATATCCACAGCCTACACTTTTCAGGGTTTGATTTTAGTTTTGGAAAGGGAAAAAAATGTACATCTCCTTCCAACCTCTCTGGGTAACGAGTGTCACTGTTACAAGTGCCCCAGGCACAACGTTTCACCATAACTAGCTAAAAGTCCACAAAACCGGCTCGAAAATGAAGAAAATGAAAGTGTCGGACCTCCTGTCCTATGCTGCGCTGTGACTGGCCAGTTCTGCGTTTTGGGGGCGTGGCTTAGCGAAGGGTCAATTATGAATAGATAGAACAGCCATGGCGTATGGAGTCCTACAAGGATCAGTTCTTGGGCCCCTCCTATTCAACCTTTACATGCTTCCTCTTGGTCAAATTCTCCAAGAACATCAGGTTGCTTATCATAGCTAAGCAGGTGATACCCAGATCTATCTAGTGCTCTCAAGAAAGGACTATGATCCTATAGACTCGCTATGTCTGTGCCTTGGGAAAGTAAACAACTGGATGGGAAAAAATTCCCTTCAATTAAACAAAGATAAGACTGAAATAATTATTTTCGGCAATAAAGAAAGAAGGCTGGCACTTATTGCTTACCTCGATTCTAGAGCACTAAAAACTATCATCCAGGTCAATAATCTTGGCTTAATTATTGATGAGGATTTAAATTTCAGTGACTACATCAAAGCTGTAACAAAATCATCATTTTGGCATCTCAAAAACATAGCTGAAGTGACAAACTTTGTGTTCAAGCAGGATTTAGAAAAGATAATTCACGCTTTTATTTCTCGTAGGGTGGACTACTGTAATGCACTCTTTATTAGATAGTTGCAACTTATTAAAAAATGCTGCTGCTATAACACTGACAAATCTTAGAGGCTGTTTCGACCTGACATTTACGTGCGTCTTGGGTGATCTGATCACAAGTAGACAGCTCTAAGTACATCAGTTAACTAGAATGCGTCTCCACATGCATCTCAGGTGACCACTTGTGATCGGATCTCACTTCCCCACTCTATATGAAAATAAACACGTACATCACTGTGGTAGGGATGTGTGGTTTAGCCTCGGCTGCAAGTGGAGAGAGGGAGCATGGCTCGTGAGAGAGCAGATGTGATAGAGAGGCTGATTAGTGATCAGCCTCAGGTGTGTCAAACTAATAACCTGTTCTTTATTTACCGCAGTGAAGCTGGGTCTTGTGCAAAACACAGGGCTGAAGGGAGATTGATAAAAGGGGAGCCACATGCTCTGAAAGGAGAGAGCAAGGAACACCAGAGCACACCAGCCTGTGCAAGTCAAAGAATGAAGCACATTAAATTAAGTTTTATTACTTAATTTAAC
The DNA here is from genome assembly GCF_029633865.1 of Lampris incognitus. NCBI lineage: Eukaryota > Metazoa > Chordata > Actinopteri > Lampriformes > Lampridae > Lampris > Lampris incognitus. The sequence continues at coordinate 28,394,996 of NC_079215.1, forward strand.
GTTCACATTCACATACACATTAAATTAAGTAATAAAACTTAATTTAATGTGTATGTGAATGAAACACATTATTGAACAAAGCCTGTGTTAATTGCCTAAAACCGTGTTTGCTTTCATCTTGAATCCTCCCCATTGCATAGATGCGTCACAATCATGTAAATAAACAAACAAACTCTAAACCTGAAGTTGAACTTGAATGTGCAAGCGGGCAGGGGCTCTTCCACAGTTGTGGGTCTGATGTGTGTCAGTAATTACAGAGGAGGTAAACAGAAAAAAACAAAAACAAACCTAAACTAAACCCAGGGAAGGCTTTAGTGACTGCCTACTCATCAGTTGAGTAGGTGGTCCTTCAATGCAGCCTGGAACACATGAAGTGTAAAAGCAGTCCACTTACTTACTTACAAGTGCGATGTGGACAAATGTGTCCCAGGCCACCACTGAATGTGGCCTGAGCAATGGGATCTCAAGACACATCGAGGATGCATTGGTTGCAATCACACTTGTACTGTGAGCTTTCCAGTTGTGATAGGATCATCTAAGATGCATTTTAAAGACAGGTGTAAACAGCCCCTTAGATCCTTGCACCGGCTTCCAGTTAGATATAGAATTGATTTCAAGGCCCTGCTTATTGTCTATAAGTCACTCAATGGTCTGGGCCCAAAATATATTGCAGTCATTTTTGCTGAGTATAAGCCGGGTAGGTCTCTTAAATCTGCAGGGGCTGGCCAGTTAGTAATGCCCAGAGTTCAAACCAAATGTGGTGAAACAGCTCTTAGCCATTATGCTGCCCACTGCTGGAACCAGCTCCCCTTGGAATTAAGACATACCCCACCTGCAGCCATTTTTAAAACTAAGCCAAAGTCTGCTCTCTTTTCCACTGCTTTTAATTAATCAATTTTTATGGCGCTTTTATTTATTTTACTAATTTGGTTTTAAACTTGCCTGTACTTTTATCGAAATTGTCTGTACTTTTATTTATTTTATTTTTTACTTTTATTTTTCAAATCTTTTTATTTTTCGTATTTTTTGCCTGTAAAGCACTTTGAATAACTGCTGTTTATGATAAGGTGCTATATGAATAAACTTGCCTTGCCTTCCTTTGCCTTGTTTGAAAAAAGAAAGAAATGAGATGCTTTGTTTTACTTAATTAAATGCAGTGGAGCCAAGTAGGCTTATTGTCTGAAACGTAAAAAAAAACAACAAGAAAACATGGACATGCTGCACTTAATGATAAAATGTAGCATGAGACATGAACATGACATACCTAAGCGTTTTTCTTTCAATAATAATAATAATAATAATTAAAAAAAGATGTCTGGCCCTTGAATTGATTCACAAGTCTCTTCATGGCCTCCAGTATGGTTGAGTTTGACACTCATAATGTAAATACTTATTCAATCTCCTGATGCTTACACACACACACACACACACACACATCTGTAATTTGTGTAAGCCAGCAAATACCTCCCTCTTGAGACAGACCCACAAACATATATGTGCATAGTGGAGTCCCTGGGGTCTTCTATACTTTTTTCCTCTCTTAACCTTGATGTCCTCCCCAATTTCCACATCTTTGCAGAGCAAGTGTAGCCATGAGCGTTCACTCCTCCTTGACAAGAGAAAAGCATTTTGAGATGAGAAGACGAGGGGGGAGGTGATAGAGTCGGAGCTCAGCGGTGCCCTGGGATTTCAGCTGGCATTCTGAGCTACAGGATCCATTTGGGTTCCTTTGGGCCCCTTGTCAGATAATGAGAAGAGATTGAGGGCTTCCTTGATGTACTGGCATATTGACTCATTTTGCTTCTGCGAGTTGTGGTGTGAAGTGTTTGTGGTTTAGTTGCTTTGTCTTGTGTTCGGTTGCATTCTGCTGCATTCCGCTTAGTTGCTTAATGTTGTGCCGCAGTGTGTTGGTATGGAAAGTGTTGTCTTGCATAGTGTTATGGTAATTGCTTACATTATGTTATGCTGAGTTATATAGCTCAGTGGTGTGTTGTGTTGTATCAGGTTATATCATTATGCCTTGCTGAAAAGTCAGCACCCAAAATTTGGCCCACACCTTAAAGTGAACATGAAGCAATAAGTCAAGTTAACATGATTTACTAAATGTATTTTCACTCTAATCAACAATTATATAACAAACATGACAAATGTAAACTTCTAAAAAAAACAAAATGAAGTCCCATTCTATCTTTTGAGGCAAAGGCGTCATCTTGCAGTGCTATAACCTGTGACGTCACAAGGTTGGTTGGCTTGGCTGAGTTCAACAAATACAAAAGTAAAAGAAAGAGACAGTTTGAGACTGAGGACCCACAGGACAGAAGAAGACAAACGAGAGGCTACTATTGTATTGCTCCTGGTGTAAAAATTAGTTTTACAGGGTTACAACCAAGGACAAAACAGTCAATTTTCATAAACTGCTGCTGAAATGGAGCACAGTACTGAATCATTTATGTACTGTCAAAATTCTTCATTATCAGATTCCAGAATACGCCCACTTTTTCGTGATGATCTCACTCAAAAGTTATTAAGGATGAACCTAGCTGAATGTCTGAATATCCAACATCAAACTGCCTACACCACGGCATTTTGACCATGGTATCCCAAATGTTGGTTACATCACATGCTTCACAATGTGATGTAAACAACCTACACATAGAAAGTGTTCTTATGGCATTATATTGTAGTCGTGTTCACTGCTATTACATAACATGCTGACTTAACTTACAACTGGGCAGTACCTTTATTTTTGATTGTTGTCGGCCACAGCCATCCTGTACAGACTGCCATTATTATTGAAGAAGTCACAGGTCGTCTTTACCTGCGCATAGACCATCCCTCTATCAACCCCACTACACGTCACAGAACCCGAACACCACACACCCCAGAAGGAGCAGGCCTTCCCCTAAACTCTCACCAACATTTGGCCCTGGCAACAGTTCACCCCCCCCCTCCTCCCCGAACTGCAAAACACCTCCCAACCAAATAAAAGAAGGTTGAATTAGTTCATCTGGATACATTTATTAATAAAGGTTGTATCCAGATCAACTGATTCAACCTTCTTTAATTTTCTTACCTGGATTATTGAGCATGCATCAAGACATCTCCCAACCAAACTCTGTATATCTGACAATCCACACACAATGGTGAATTTGAACACGCTACACTACCCCTCCTATTAAAGTCCTGGCCCTGAGGACAAATTCTCTGTACCTCAGCATAGTTCTCCGCAGCCTCCTTGGCCACCCTGTAGGCATTGTGTCCCCTGGTCAGTCCTCCCCTGGCTCTGGTGGGGGTTGCCCTACCCTCCAAGGAGGTGAGCTGGGCACTTGGGAAACAGATTGGGTCTCACTTATTGTGTCATCAGGGCTGGCTGCTACAACCCCCCTTCCACAGATGTCACGGCAAGAAAAAATGGTGTTCCCCCCCCTCTCCTCCAGTCGCCTGAGGCGTTGTAGAGCCCCTGTATGGCGCCAGCTGGTCACGGTGTAATGCTACTTTGCAGCTAGTGTTGCCAACTCCTTGAAATGGAAAAAAGGAACAAGGGACAGGGACACGTGTTTGGATGGACGGGGCGGCATGGGCATAACAAATATAATGTGCCTTACACTATACACACATACACATATATACATTATATGGACAAAAGTATTGGGACACATGGCCATTACACCTACAGGAGCTTTTATGACATCCCATTCTAAATCCATAGGCATTAATATGGAGTTGTCCCCCCCCCCCCCTTTGCAGCTATAACAACTTCCACTCTTCTGGGAAGGCTTTCCACAAGATTTTGGAGCGTGTCTGTGGGAATTTTTGCACATTCATCCAGAAGAGCATTTATGAGGTCAAGCACTGATGTTGGATGAGAAGACCTGGCTTGCAATCTCTGTTTCTAGTTCATCCCAAAGGTGTTCGATGGGGTCGAGCTCAGGGCTCTGTGCGGGCCAGTCAAGTTCTTCCACACCAAACTCACCCAACCATGTGTTAATGGACCTTGCTTTGTGCACTGGGGCACAGTCATGCTGGAAAAGAAAAGGGCCCTCCCCAAACTGTTTCCACAAAGTTGGAAGCATAGAATTGTCCAAAATGTCTTGGTATGCTGAAGCATTAAGATTTCCTTTCACTGGAACTAAGGGGCCTAGCCCAACCCCTGAAAAAGAGCCCCATACCATTATCCCTCCTCCACCAAACTTTACAGTTGGCACAATGCAGTCAGATGGGTAGCGTTCTCCTGGCATCCGCCAAACCCAGACTCATCCATCAGACTGCCAGACAGAGAAGCATGATTCGTCATTCCACAGAACATGTTTCCACCGCTCCAGAGTCCAGTGGCAGCGTGCTTTACACCACTCCATCCAATGCTTGGCATTGTGCTTGGTGATGTAAGACTTGCATGCAGCTGCTCGGCAATGGAAACCCATTCCATGACGCTCCCGGCGCACAGTTTTTGTGCTGATGTTAATGCCAGAGGAAGTTTGGAACTCTGCAGTTATTGAGTCAACAGAGCATTGGCGACTTTTACGCACTATGCACCTCAGCACTCGTTGACCCCGCTGTGTGACTTTACATGGTCTGCCACTTTGTGGCTGAGTTGCTGTTGTTTCTAAATGCTTCCACGTTTCAATAAAACCATGTACAGTTAACCGTGGAATATCTAGCAGGGAAGAAATTCCATGGACTGTCTTATTGCAAAGGTGGTGTCCTATGAGAGTACCACCCTTGAATTCACTGAGCTCTTCAGAATGACCCATTCTTTCACAAATGTTTGTAAATGCAGACTGCATGGCTAGCTGTTGGATTTTATACACTTGTGGCAATGGATCTGAATGAAACACCTGAATTCAATGACTAAGAGGTGTGTCCCAATACTTTTGTCCATTTAGGGTGTGTGTGTGTGTGTGTGTGTGTGTGTGTGTGTGTGTGTGTGTATAATAAGGAACAATTCCTTATTTTAAGGAACGGCTGGCAACCCTATTTGCAGCCCTGCAGAGGGAACTGTACCCAATAGACAACCTCTCCTAGCCGCTCCAAGACTAAGCAGGACCCCACCCAGTGGCTGTCCAGTTTAGGGCACCTGCCCTTCTTTTGGGTTGGAGTGTAGACACAAACTAGCTCCCTGGCTGCAAAGTGTCTGCACTCACGCCACACTTCCTGTTTGTCATGCTTGGTAAATTTATTTTTGTCTCATTTCCAGGGATTACAAATCCCAGTTTATTAATCCTTGGTCTATCATCCATCTCTGCCGCTAGCCAGGGCTTCTTTGTACTTCGGATGTGCAAGTACACAGGTGTCAATTGTTGCAATGGTTACGATTAAATAGAAGTACTTGTCTGTGGGAAGAATTTACCAAAGGAGACCTTTGGAGAATTTACCAAAGGATAATGGTCAAAAGTCAAGTTAAAGTCAAAATCAACTTTTCTACCATATGTAGGGGTATGGTATGCTGGGATCTGACAGTCAGACCCCAGCGTAGGCATATACAAGTACTAAAACAGAACAACAAGGGTTTAAAAATACTACGATATGAAAAAAAATACTAAAAAAAGTACTAAGAATTTTATTTTTTTTTATAAATTAAACTGGGGGTCAGGAGGGACAATAAAAAGGCACAGATCAAGCACAAAAACTTTAACAATAAAAAATTCTTCTCTGTGGATTGTCACCTTGTCGTGGTGGAGAAACTCGTGTGGTCCTGAGATCCCAAGAGAAATGCTGTCTGGAGCTATGCTCCTGGTAGGGTCACCCATGGTGACAAGGTCAAGGGGGAAGGTCCCTGACAAAGAGCAATCCAACCAAGACCTCAATGGTGGAACAGGTGGAGGATGATGGCTGACTTTAGGGAAACATCACAATGGCTAGGAAGGCGGATGAAGGCTGCAGCAGAAAGGGGCCCCCAGTCGTCTTGGACTCCATGCCACTGGATCCTGACCCAGATCTGTCAAGGAACATGTAGTGGCTGTCTGTGCACCATTCTCCCCACATTAAATAAAGTCATGCACAGGCATCCTTCAGAGGACAGTCAAACTCACTCCGAGTGACTGTCAATGATGATGATGATGATGTGTGTGTACTTTTACATATGATATTGTGTGTTTTCTGTTATTTTTACTGCATTGTAAAGTGTACAGAGACTCCTTGGGTGACGTTCACTTTAAATAAACTGAAGTTGAAGTTGAACAAATATAGTGCAAAAAGTGGTGAAAAGATGTGTAAGCAATACGTCATCCACAGGATGAGTAAGTAGCAGAAGGTTTGGAATAGTATTCTGTACAAAGTGGCTGGTGTTGAGTGTAGGCTGGTGCTGATGGATGTGTAGGGAGTAGGATTGGTGAGTTACAGTCCAGATTTTTGGAGGCAGAGAGGAGAGTTCAGCATCCTGACAGCCTGATGGATGAAGTTGTTACCCAGTCTGGTGGAGCAGGCTCGGAGGCTCCAGTATCTTCTCCCAGATGGCAGGAGAATGAAGAGGCCATGTGAGGGATTGGAGGGGTCACTCGCAATGTTGGTTGCTTTGAGGGCTAGGAAGGTGTTGTAATGTCCAGGAGAGCGAGGAGTGAGGCAACAATGATCTCCCCAGCCATGTTCACTATGCACTGCAGGGTCCTGTGGTTGGAGGCCGTGCAGCTCCCAAATCACACAGTAATGCAGCTGGTCAGAATGCTCTCAATGATGCCTCGGTAGAAGCAGCACATGATGGGTGTCAGGGCTCTTGCTCTCTTTAGCTTCCGGAGGAAGCAAAGATTCTGCTGGGCTTTCTTGGCTGATGATGCAGTGTTATTAGTCCAGGAGAGGTCCTCGATGATGTACACACCCAGAAATTTGGTGCTGCTCATCCCAGTTTATTAATCCTTGGTCTATCATCCATCTCTGCCGCTAGCCAGGGCTTCTTTGTACTTCGGATGTGCAAGTACACAGGTGTCAATTGTTGCAATGGTTACGATTAAATAGAAGTACTTGCTGCTCCACAGCAGGACAATTGAAGGTCAGCGGGGGGTGTTTGAGTGTGGGCACGTGTAAACTGTTATAGGTAAATAAATTGTATCCAGCCAATTACCCCACTCTTCCGAGCCGTCCCGGTCGCTGCTCCATCCCCTCTGCCGACCCGGGGGAGGGCTGCAGACTACCACATGCCTCCTCCAATACATGTGGATTTGCCAGCTGCTTCTTTTCACCTGACAGTGAGGAGTTTCACCAGGGGGACATAGCGTGTGGGAGGATCACGCTATTCCCCCCAGTTCCCCCTCCCCCTGGAACAGGTGCCCCATCCGACCAGAGAAGGAGCTAGTGCAGCGACTAGGACACATACCCACATCCGGCTTCCAGACACGGTCAATTGTGTCTATAGGGACACCCGACCAAGCCGGGGGCAACACGGGGATTTGAACTGGCGATCCCCATGCTGGCAGGCAATGGAATAGACTGCCATGCCACCCGGACGCCTTAAAATTAAACTTATAATTTCACAAAGTCACGGTTGCCTTTGAAACTTTAATTAGTTGGAGAAGAGAGAATATGCTCCCCCATCCACAATTGCAACCCCCTCTGCTCCCTCATCCCCACCCCAACCACCCCGATCGAAGCATACTACATATAACATACAGATTCATTTCATGCAACCAAATTATTTCAGTTTTTGTCTTTTTTTATTTTGCAATCCATGTTTAAAGCTGAAACTATAGTGGCTTATGGTTAAACCACCATTGTGCTCAGAGATATATGTAAGTTATCACTCGAAGATCTTACCAATCTAAAAACAAGGGACAATGAAGTTGCTTCAACATATCTACTTGCTGACATTATGACAGTGACAAACAAATGAAAATATCTTGGCTTACAATATGAATAACAAAGTCTGACTGTCTATGCTGTTATTTTTGTATGTGCGTGTGTGTGTGTGTGTGTGTGTGTGTGTGATAGTTTAGGGCAAGACATTAAAGGGAGAGGAAAACAATACAGGCTCTTCACTCCATTCTTTTCCCGGTCACTTTGTAGTTTAACACTGTCTTCTCTTCACAGATTTCTGTTCATAATGTTTGTGTTCCCCTCTTACACCCTTTTCCTTTCCCTTTTTCTCTCTTCTTCACTAGCGTTCGTTTATTTACAATTGTGTGTGTGTGTAAGTGTATGTATGTATATATAATATATATATATATATATATATATATATATATATATATATATATATATATAGTGACTCCATTTGTACAGCTGCTTTCTAGTCTGAGGACACAAAGCCCTTTACATGAAACTGCACTCTGCATCACATCATAATATGACCCATGTCCCCAGTGGGAATGGGCCCCATACCATTTGGCAGTATCAGTGCCATGCTCAAGGTTATGCTGCCATAACACCAGGTGCTCTACCGAGGCAGACGAACACAACTGCTCGTGTGGAGGCAATGGAAACGTGCAAACATACAACACACACACACACACACACACATGTGCACGCGCAAACACACACACACACATGCATGCACATACACATGCACACATGCACACACACACACCTCTAACCCTTGAGCAGCCACATTGGGAGGATTCAGGTATGTATTCAAGTCAGGCAGACCTTGTTCAATGCTGCTCATTACAAACCACCTCACTTCAGGCCCCAGGTCAGATAACCAGCACTTTTTCTTGTAAATATATCCTCTTTTCTACCTTCACATTTTCAGTGATTTTGAATAAGCCATTACTTCATCACTGTTCCATGTCACCCTGTCCATTTTCCATTTTAAGGACAGTGTACCACCTCCCTCCACCGATCCTTCTCTAAGCATTTTTGGACTGCATTAAATTCATGATTATTAAACCCATTCTGCTTCAAAGATTTCACATCACATTTGCCTTCATCCACTTTTAACATGCTATTGGGTCTCAGGCAGTAAGGGGTGATGAGATCGTTTCACTTTAAGTTATGTCTATGTCATTACTGAGCCTCAAAATTAGAAATTACGGCCATTAGTAACCCACCCATGGCCTTGCGGGATATTACAGCGGTCGGTTGGAGCAGAGGTTGTCCAAGCCAAGAAATGGAAAACAGTGGATTTCGGGTGTGAAGCTGAAATTCTGAACATTAACATGCAGACAGCCTCCCCTTTGATACTTTTTATCACAGCTGTATTTTAAATAGCATCTCATTCGTGAATGTGTAAGTCATGGATGCTTTTGCTGTTGCTTATCTTGATATTTGCAGTCTGGTTGTGCCTTTCCAGGAGAAATACTATGGCACACAACGGTTTATAAGTAGAAGGGAGACCATGGCGAGTTGCAGGAAGCAAGAGGAAGTAAAGTTGTTGTGGCAAACAGGCACATGTTGCAGAACAACATCGTAAAAGACCTGCACTAGAAAATGCTTCAGCATCGATCTCTAAAACCTAGGTTTAATCATGTTTTATTTGTGTGGGCAGTGGAGAAAGTGAAAGTTCATTTCAAATAGATCTCAGGGGGTATGAATTGCTCAAACTCCACCGCAATTACCACATACCACCACAGGTGACAGTGAGTTAAAGGAATAGTTCGTATTTTTGGAAGTCCATCCGTACTTTACGTATACTCGCCTCTCACATTGTACATTGGTAGGTTTTATTTTCCCAGTCCATACTGGACATGAAGCTACAGCTTTCCATGTAGAGTTCAGTGCAATTAATTGAAGACAAATCGATAGTCCTCGTTTAGTGCAAAAAAAAAAAACCAAAGACATTCCACAGCTCAGCCAAAGCTAACATAATGAGTGGTCATTTAAAAAAAAAAGGATCTACTACTAATACTACTACTACTTGTACTTTCAGCTATTTTATATATATATATATATATATATATATATATATATATATATATATGTCGCCTCACAGCAAGAAGGTCCTGGGTTCGAGCCCCGGGGTAGTCAACCTTGGTGGGTCATCCCGGGTCATCCTCTGTGTGGAGTTTGCATGTTCTCCCCGTGTCTGTGTGGGTTTCCTCTGGGGGCTCCGGTTTCCTCCCACAGTCCAAAGACATGTAAGTCAGGTGAATTGGCCATACTAAATTGTCCCTTGGTATGAATGGGTGTGTGTGTGTGTGTGTGTGTGTGTGTGTGTGTGTGTGTGTGTGTGTGTGTGTGTGTGTGTCAGTCCTGTGATGGCCTGGCGGCCTGTCCAGGGTTTCTCCCCGCCTGCTGCCCAGTGACTGCTGGAATAGGCTCCAGCATCACCACGACCCTGAGAGCAGGATAAGCAGTTCAGATAATGGATGGATGGATGGATGGATGGATGTATGGAGATATTCTCCTCCGAGAATCGTCACCTTAACCTGGTGGAGGGGTTTGTGTGTTCCGGTGATCCTGGGAGCAGTGTTGCCAGGGGCAATAGCCCCTGGTAGGGTCTCCCAAGGCAAATTGTTCCCAGGAGAGGGGCTAGACTAAGAGCGACTCCCAAAATCCCCACTGAATTTACACCAGCAGAGTTACAGCACCTCGCCCGGAAAAGGGAAACCGGGACCCCCTCCTGGAGCCAGACCTGTGAGGGGAGCTCACCAGTGAGCATCTGGTGGCCAGGCTTTGGCCCATGGGGCCCGGTCAGGCCCAGCCCAAAAAAACAGCATGAAGCCACCACCCCATGGACCCACCACACATGGGGATGAGCATTGGGGTAGGGTGCAATGCAGGCCGAGTGGCAGGCAAAGGCGGGGACCGGGGCATGTCGACTTCTGGTATCGCAGATTGGTCCTCAGAACATGGAATGTCATCTCTCTGGCAGGGAAGGAGCCTGAGCTGGTGTGGGAGGTGGAGCGGTACCAACTAGATATAGTTGGGCTCACCTCCACACATAGCATGGGCTCTGGTACCAAATACCTGGAGAGGTGCTGGATTCATTACTTTTCCGGAGTTGGCCAAGGTGACAGGAGCCAGGCAGGTGTGTGGATACTCACAAGTCCCTGGTTGAGTGCTGCTGTGTTGGAGTCCTCCCCGGGAAATGAGAGGGTTGCCTCTATATGACTGCGAGTCGCTGGGGGAAAGGCTCTGACTGTTGTGTGTGCTTATGCACCGAATAGCAGCTTGGAGTATCCAGTCTTCATGGAGTCTCTAGGTGGTGTCCTGGATAGGGCTCCACCTCGGGACTCTATAGTTCTGCTGGGGGACTTCAACGTTTACGTGGGCAATGATGGAGAAACCTGGAGGGGCGTGATTGGGGGGAACGGCCTCCCCGATCTGAACCCAAGCGGTGCCTTGTTATTGGACTTCTGTGTGAGTCATGGATTGGTGATAACAAACACCATGTTTGAACATAAGGTAGTTCATAAGTGTACTTGGTACCAGAACACCTTAGGCTGAAGATCAATGATAGACTTTGTGGTCATATTATCAGATCTGTGGCCGTATGTTTTGGATACGTATAATATTTATATATTTATATAATAAATTTATATTATAATATTATAATTATAAAAATATATAATATATATTTTATTTATGATTTATATTTTAAGTATAAAAAGTAAAAAAAGAAAAAGAAGTATAGCTGTGGTAGTATGGTATGCTACTTCTTGCAACACAGCCTACAGGTGATGGCCAGGAGGAGTCACTCTGCTACAGCAGAGCAAAGCAAGGCTAAGAAGGAGTTTAGCAATACAAAAGACTGAATTTTTTTAAATGATCGCTGGAATTAACTATGATAGACTGCTGTAGCATCATGCTAGCTTTGGCTGATTTGTGCACCGAACGAGGATTGTGGATTTGTAAACCTACTGAACTCTATGGCAAGCTGAAGCTGCGTGTCCAGTATGAAGAAATGGATGGATGACTGTGAAAGTGAACCCTGCATATGTACTGCATGAGCAGTGAGGGATAGACTCCAAACTATTCCTTCAGATACAAATGACAATCTTTAAAATTATAACTTCTCTCTCCCTGTGATAAAGTAAAACAGAAATGTCAAGTAATTGATATATTTTACCCAAAAATTTATAAATTATGCTCTAAAAAAGATTGGCCTGACAAAGAAAGAAAACAAATTAAATTGTAAATGAAATAAATGTATGAGAGACAAAAATCCCATAAGTATTGCCCTACTTCAGATAATAGGCTCAGCAATGTGTTTGGTAACATCTGAAATGTGCTGTCCTCATGCGATCTGCAGTAGTCCAAAGCATTTAGCAAGCTGGAAAACTACATTTGACTGTGCATTATGGCAAACAAAAATAAAATGTTTTCTATGTTCTTATTTTTGCACTTTAGCAACTCTTAATTATTTTGATTTAGTTTATGGATAACACATGAATGTGGTTGGTGACAAAGGAATGTTTTAAACCACTACCGCTTTAACAATGTTGTTGTTTTGTCTCTGGAAGCCCTCTTGCTTTGTTTGATGCTACATAAATATAAGATTTATCTGCTTCTGCGCTTGCTGTTAGGTGCTTTACATATTAAAATTGTATTTGTTTTTGTTTTAATGAGATGCAAGACTTGTTTTAGGCCATGTCCTAGCTACAATAGTCTTCATATTTTAGCTCTGCAGGGTCCACCACTATCAGAAATCACCGCTGATTGTATATGTTTGCACAGGCTTGCACAACCCAATGCTCCTCACTGAATTTTAACACATAATTAAATAATGTGCTCATAGTCACCTCTAAAAGGGCTCAAAGCACTGACTGGAAATAGATTGCTGTGTCTTTTATTATTGAAAAAGGTGCTCAGCTGAACTAACTTACTGAATAAATAAGCAGCATTCATATCCAAAATGCAATTCGGTTTCATGCATTCAATAAGCCAAGGCTTATCTTATTCTTTCAATGTTATCTGTTGCCAACCTGCTTGGACTGGTGTCCTGCAGCTCCACATTAACCTGGAATTAGACACCCAGTGAGTCCGTGAATGTGAGTGCACATCTATGTGCACGTAAGCAGGTCTGCATATGCTTCTACTGTATGAGAATATTTGCAGTGTCTTAAATGTTAATCTGGTCAGACAACAGGACCAGCCGTGTCTGGCGGCTATGGGTTAAGGACAGGAGGACCTTGACAGCGCTGAGTGTGTGTGTGTGAGTGTATGGGTGCCTTTACCCTCATGGGTCAGTCGCTCTCACCATGTGACTGTCAAGACAATTGTGTCCACCGAATCCGGAATTAGCATTTGATAGGGTTCACACAAGTGTCAACATCAGGGGTAGTATAGTCGGGTTAGGGTAGTGTTGGCTGGATAGGTTGAGAGGTCGAAAGTTGGATGGCAAGAGATTGTGAGAAATCCTACATCACGATAAGAAAGCTGAGGGGAAATAAAAAAAAAAAGAAGGTAGCACCATGTAAGAAAAACAGTTCGATAGAAGAAAGCAGAGAATAGAATTTTTTTTAAAAGCGAACCGCATAGGAACAAAGAAAAAAAATGGACAGAAAGATGAATAGAACAGAAGGAGAAGTGGGCAGTTACCCAGCAGTTGCTCTGGAGTAAGGCTGGGCTGGCTGCCAGATGAACAGCAGTGTTCGTTCAGCAGCTGGTCAGAGCACGCTGTTTGCTTTATTGGCCTTAAAACACTGTTTATCTGCTGGGATGAAAGCCCTCAACTCATCATTCCCAGCCCTCAGTACACGAATATACATTCACCCATGCTCCAGTGGCTGGTAGGCAACTCCAATCATCACATAATTGATTCTTGTCCCATATCTAGAGCCACCTGAAAACTGGATGAAAATAAAGTTGGATGAAAATGAAGTTCTTTAGGTGTGTGTGCATGTGTGCATGCATGTGTCTGTGTGTGGCTGCCCACAGGGTGTTGTGAGGCATCTAGTGCAGCAGCGTGTAGTTGGAGGGAAGGTCCAAGTGTTCTTCCAACCTGCTTGCAACCCTCCTGCCTTTAGCTCGCTGCCGCTGGCTAGCCCTTGTGGTGAACAGGGAAGCATCCTACCATGTAAGCCTTCCCTACCAGTATATAGCCTCTCCTTCACCAAGACTCCTGCCAGGCCTCCGCGTGACCACACATTGTAACTGGGGTCTTGCAGCCCCAGGCTAACTTAGCAGGGGATCTCAGAACAGCAGTGGGCCACAGAGATATGGTGTGCGGCCCCACCCTGGTGGACATGCCTTCGCACCTATCAACCACTGCCCCGCTGCCTTGCGGGTGAAGACGTAAGGCTAAGGGAGCTTACCCCAACAGAGAAGCAAGCTGTAGTGGCATGCTTCGAGGAGGTTTCCGAAAAACTGGATTTCCGGCAGCCTCCTGCAGTTGTGAGGAGATGTCGGCCATCTAGGGGTCCCCCTTTTCCATCGAAACCATCTCCTCTACAATCAACTCATGTGGCGTTGGGAGAAGTGCACCCCCCATGCCACTTTAAAAACCATCTCTGCACAGGTATCTTCTTCTGCTACCTGAGTCCCCAACCTCATAAAGCCTGGCAGCAATGGCGTATCCAGTGACGGGAGCAGGTCTGAATGAGCTGGGAGCTCTTAGTTGGAATTCTGCACGCCAGCGGCACAGGGCAACAGCCATTAGCAGCTGGGTTTGAGTGGCAGCTGTTTCTGGCAGACCCCTGTGCGTCTGAGCAGTCCTATTTAGGGACCACACTGCTCACCCCATTTGGGGAATGGCCTAGAAAAGGTGGCCCAAAAATTGCCCACTCAACACTGAAACACTGCCTGGGCAGGAAACCACACCTGCTGGGCCATTCCACTACGCGGTCGAAAAACACACTCTATACCACGAAGAATTGCAGTATGGAACATAAGGACACTCCTGGACGTCAGCCATGGTACAGACAGACCTCAATGCAGAACAGCACTTATTGCCAGCAAGCTGAAGCACTATTGTGTGGATGTGGTGGCACCCAGTGAGACCAGGCTCCTTGAAGAAGGCTCGCTCAATGAAGTAGGAGAGAGCTATACATTCTATTGGAAAGGATACCCCCTAGGAGGTCAACACATTCATGGAGTTGGTTTTGCAATCAAGAACAGTCTCTTACCCAAATGATGAAGAGAAAGATTGCTTCTACCAGGCACTCGATGATATACTTACTCATCAACATCCCAAGGAGAGACAAAGTCATTTTGCTTGGTGATTTTAATGCACGAGTTGGGAAGAACATGCAAAATTGGAAAGGAGTGATTGGCACCCATGGCATTGGAAAAATCAACCCCAATGGCATAAGACTTGTTAGTCTGTGCTCAGAACATGACCTCACCATCACAAATACCATTTTCAACAAAAGAATAAATACAAGGCATCCTGGATGCATCCCAGATCCCAACACTGGCACCTGCTTGATTATGCTATCGTGAGGTGGGCTGATCTTAAAGATGTGCTCCTTATGAGAGCTATGCGAGGAGCAGACTGCTGGACAGACCACCGCATGATCTTGACAAAAGTCAGAGTGCCTGTCCGACCCTTGAGACGCCAATCTGGACCAAAAAAGAAACCACTCCACTGTGCCAGACTCTCCAACAGCGACACCCAAAACACTTTCCATCATTCTCTAGCTGACAAGTTAGTTGACGTTGAACAGCTGATTAACTCAGAGTCTGGGATGGATGAGAAGTGGACCTCTCTGAGCATCACCCTCTTTGACAATGCAGCCCAATCCATTGGCTTCAAAACCAAGAAACATCAGGACTTGTTTGATGACAATGCTGGAATGATCTTCACCCTCCTGGACAACATGCATAAGGCACACAGAGCCGCCATCAGCAACCCTCTATCCCAACCTCTCAAGAAAAAATGGCAAGCCCTCCGCTGTGAGGCCCAAGCAACTCTGCAGAATCTGCAAAATGAGTGGTGGATTTTGAAAGCCAATGAAATCCAGGCTCATGCAGATAGGAACGACATGCATGGTTTTTATGATGCAGTTAAGACAATCAATGGCCCCAGAAAGTGCTCCCTGGCACTCGTTAGGTCTGCTGATGGAACAACTCTCATCAAGGATCAGGCCTTGTTAGTGGAGCGGTGGGCCAAGAATTTTAACACCCTTCTCAACCAGCCCACCCCAGTGGACTCAACTATACTGGCAAAGCTCCCTGAACAGCCTACCTTGCAAAACCTAGACCTCCCACCAACTTTCAAAGAAATCCTGCACGCAGTCAAGACCCAGAAAAACAACAAAACCCCTGGACCTGATAATGTTCAAGCTGAAATCCTTAAGGAAGGAGGCTACCTCTTTATGAGAACACTGTATTGCTACATACTTGAGGTGTGGAGTCGCGAGTGTGTCCCCCAACAGTGGAAAGACGCCAACATTGTGACCATATAAAAACAAAGGAGACAAATCCATCTGCTCCAACAGTAGGGGTATTTCACTACTGGCCATTGCTGGAAATGTCCTAGCCAAGATCATGCTCCGCAGACTAACACTCGCAATAGATGAACTGGTCATACCAGAGTCACAATGCAGCTTCCAAAAGGATAGAGGGACCGTTGACATGATCTTTGTCACACACCAGCTCCAGGAGAAACCCCAAGAACAGCACAAGGATTTATACATAGCATTCATAGATCTCTCAATGGCCTTTGATACAGTTAACCGGACCCTGCTGTGGCAAGTTCTGAAAAAATTTGGATGTCCACCCAAGTTTCTCACCATCCTTGGACAGTTTCACTCAGGAATGAGGGCCCGAGTGGTAGTGGGGAACCACAGTTCTGAGCCCTTTGGTGTGTAGACTGGAGTCAGACAAGGCTATGTGCTAGCCCCAGTCCTGTTCAATATATTCTTAGTCTCTGTTACAACACTGTTACGAAGGAGGATGGAGAAGCAGGCTGGAGTCACCATTGACTTCAGGCTCGATGGTAACCTATTCAATATCAGGAGGATTCAGGCAACCACCAAGTTGACCTCTGAGAACATCATTGAGCTACAGTATGCCGACAATTGTGCCCTGGTAGCCCACACACCAGAAGCCCTACAAAACACTCTGTCAGCGGTTGTAACTGCATACAGGAGAATGGGACTGATCATCAACACCCAAAAGACAGAGGTAATCTGTCAGATGAATGCCAGCCTCCCAAGCCACCCAACAAACTTCACAGCAGAAGGGCAACAACTGGCCACTGTTCCTGCCTTCAAATATCTGGGACTATACTATCTGACCCCTACACAATGGATGATGAGATCCAGCACCACCTCAAACAAACCTCAACATCTTTTGGTCGTCTAAGGAGAAAGGTTTTAGCAACCTCAGCCTCCACACCAGTGCTTGTTTACAGAGCAGTGTGCATCTCCATACTACTCTATGGATGTGAGGCATGGACCATCTACAGCCCCCATCTCAGAAGCTTGGAGGCCTTCCATGTCAGATGTCTCCAGAGGATCCTCGGCATTACTTGGGAGGACAGAGTGCCACACACACAGATGTTGGAGCAGGCAGGCAGTTGCAGCGTGGAGTCTACCCTAAACCACCATCAACTCAGGTGGCTTGGGCATGCCCAGCCAATGACTCCCACGTAAAGTCCTCCTTGGCCAACTACACCTTGGTCAATGCACTGCAGAAGAAGCCGTTCAAAGACCAAATGAAGACCATACTGAAAAGATGCCAGATCAACCCCACTTCTTTGGAGGAACTTGCCTCCTGCCGCACCATCTGGCACTCTCACGTCTCACAGGGAGTGATGTAGTATATGGAAAACTCCTCCTTTGGCCAGCTTATTATTCCAGCTGGATTATCTGATGACTGGTAGGGCATATGTGTTGAGGCTTGGCTCTTATTCTTCCCATTGAGCTGGCTCCTTGGGACCTCCCTCACTCTCTGGAGGTATTTGGCTGTAGCCGACTTCCTTGCTGCCCCCTCATTGTTTTCCATTTGTCTGTGGAATACCCAGGTACTTGTAACTGTCCTGTATCTGTTATCCTGCCATCAGGTAATTCAACCCCATTCAGTGCTCACCACCTTTCCTCTTGTTGCCACCATTTGACCGCACTTGTCCAGTCCGAATGACTATGTGGATCCTGATGAGGTGGAACTGCGAGTCAATGTCTCACTAATTCCTGGCATACAGCTTGATGTCATCCATGTATAGGAGGTGGCTGATGGTAACTCCACTTCTGAACCTTAATAACTTTATTTACATATAGCACTTTTCTAAAATAATGTTACAAAGTGATTTACAAAGAAATAAAACCAGACAAGGCAAAAATAAGAAGACCAAATAAGTAAGAGTAAAATTAAAAGCTTCACCCATCCATTATCCAAACTGCTTATCCTGCTCTCAGGGTCCTGGGGATGCTAGAGCCAATCACAGCAGTCATTGGGCGGTAAGCAGGGAGACACCCTGAACAGGCTGTCAGACCATCACAGGGCTGACACACACACACACACACACACACACACACACACACACACACACACACACACACACACACACACACACACACACACACACACACACACACACACACATTCATGATTACATATGTCTATATGTCAGTTACAGTCAGTTACAGTTGCGGGGGTTTGATGTATTTACAGGACATAGCCCACTAGATTTAGGACCCTAGTTCTTGCTGGTAATGAAATAGTCTTTTATTGTTGACAGGTGATTAACCCAGCCACTGAGGATGCACAAGCCAGTGCATTCTTAGTGCCGGTCCCAAGCCCGGATAAATGGAGAGGGTTGCATCAGCAAGGGCATCCAGCGTAAAATCTTTGCCAAATCAGATATGTGGATCATAAATCGGATTTCCATACCGGATCGGTCGAGGCCTGGGTTACCAATGACTGCCACCCGTACTGTTGGCCAGCACGGTGCAGGTAGAAACTATGCTACTGTTGAGCAAAAGAGAAGGAGAGAGGGAAGACATGTCCACAGGCAGCAGGAGAGGAGGAAGAGTAGGCGTGTGGAGGTGAGAGTCAGAACTTTGAATGTTGGCACTATGACTGGTAAAGGGAGAGAGCTGGCTGATATGATGGAAAGAAGAAAGGTAGGTATACTGTGTGTGCAAGAGACCAGGTGGAAGGGGAGTAAGGCCAGGAGCATCGGAGGTGAGTTCACACTCTTCTACCGTGGTGCGATTGGGAGGAGAAATGGGGTAGGGGTAATTATGAAGGAAGATTATGTCAAGAGTGTGCTGGAGGTTAAGAGTGTCAGACAGAGTTATGAGTATGAAGCTGGAAATCGAAGGTGTATTGGAAGGTGTATTGATTAATGTTATCAGTGCATATGCCCCGCAAGTTGAGTGTGAAATGGAAGAGAAAGAAGAATTCTGGAGTGAGTTGGATGAAGAGGTGGAGAGTGTAACCAAGGAGGAGAGAGAGGTGACTGGAGCAGACTTCAATGGACATGTTGGTGAAGGGAACAGAGGTGATGAGGAGGTGATGGGTAGGTATGGTGTCAAGGTGAGAAATGTGAAAGGACAGATGGTGGTGGATTTTGCGAAAAGAATGGAAATGACTGTGGTGAATACATGTTTTAAGAAGAGGGAGGAACACAGGGTGACGTACAAGTGTGGAGAAAAATGCACACAGGTGGACAATATCTTATGTAGAAGGCACAACCTGAAAGGGATTGGAAACTGCAAGGCGGTGACGGGAGAATGTAGCTAGGCAGCATTGATGGTGGTCTGTAGGAAAAAGGAAGGCTGAGTTCAGGGAGGAGTTAAGATGGGCACTGGGTGGTAGTGAAGCGTTGCCGGATGGCTGGCAAGCACTGCATAAATCATGAGGGAGACAGCTAGGAAGGTACTTCATGTGTCATAAGGACAGAGGAAGGAAGACAATAAGACTTGGTGGTGGAATTAGGAAGTACAGCAAAGTATACAGAGGTAGAGGTTGTCAAAGAAGAAGAAGAGGGATAGTCATAGAGATGAAGAAAGTAGACAGGAGTACAAGGAGCTGCAGTGTAAAGCAAAGAGAGATGTGACAAAGGCAAAGGAAAAGGTGTATGGTGAGTTGCATGAGAGGTTAGACACTAAGGAAAGAGAAAAGGACTTGTACCGATTGGCTAGACAGAGGGACCGAGCTGGGAAGAATGTGCAGCAGGTTAGGGCGATCAAGGATAGAGATGGAAATGTGCTGACAAGCGCGGAGAGTGGGCTGAGAAGCTGGAATGAGTATTGATGAATGAAGAAAATGAGAGAGAGAGATAAAGTTGAATGATGTGGAGATAGTGAACCAGGAAGTGTATTGGATTAGCAAGGCAGAAGTGAGGGCAGCTATGAAGAGGATGAAGAGTGGAAAGGCAGTTGGTCCTTATGATATATCTGTTGAGGCATGTAGATGTTTAGGAGAGATGGCAGTGGAGTTTTTAACTAGATTTTTTAACACAGTCTTGGAAAGTGAGAGGATGCCTGAGGAGTGGAGAAGAAGCATACTGGTACCGATTTTCAAGAATAAGGCGATGTGCAGAACTGCAGCAACTACAGAGGTATAAAGTTGATCAGCCACAGCATGAAGATATGGGAAAGAGTAATAGAAGCTAGGTTAAGAGGAGAGGTGACAATTAGCGAGCAGTCATATGGATTTCATGCCGTGAAAGAGCACTACAGATGCGACGTTTGCTTTGAGAATGTTGATGGAGAAGTATAGAGAAGGCCAGAAGGAGTTACATTATGTCTTTGTGGATTTAGAGAAAGCATATGACAGGGTGCCGAGAGAGGAGGTGTGGTATTGTATGAGGAAGTCGGGAGTTGAAGAGAAGTATGTAGGATTGATGCAGGATACATATGAGGAAAGTGTGACAATGGTGAGGTGTGCGGTTGGAATAACAGATGGGTTCAAGGTGGAGGTGGGATTACATCAAGGATTGGCTCTGAGCCCTTTCTTGTTTGCAATGGTGATGGACAGGTTGACGGACGAGATCAGGCAGACTACAATGTTTGTGGATGACATTGTGATCTGTAGCGACAGTAGGGTGCAGGTGGAGGAGAGCTTGGAGAGGTGGAGGTATGCACTGGAGAGAAGAGGAATGAAAGTCAGTAGGAGTAAAACAGAATACATATGTGTGAATGAGAGGGAGGACAGTGGAATGGTGAGGATGCAAGGAGTAGAGGTGATGAAGGAATATGAGGTAAATACTTGGGGTCAACTGTCCAAAGTAATGGGGAGTGCAGAAGAGAGGTGAAGAAGAGAGTGCAGGCAGGTTGGAGTGGGTGGAGAAGAGTGTCAGAAGTGATTTGCAACAGAAGGTTACCAGCAAGTGTAAAAGGTAAGGTTTACAAGATGGTTGTGAGACCAGATATGTTATATGGTTTGGAGACAGTGGCACTGACGAAAAGACAGGAGGCAGAGCTGGAGGAGGCAGAGTTGAAGATGTCAAGATTTTCATTGGGAGTGACGAAGAAGGACAGGATTAGGAACGAGTATATTAGAGCGACAGCTCAGGTTGGACCGTTTGGAGACAAAGCAAGAGGGTCAAGACTGAGACTCTTGGACATGTGTGGAGGAGAGATTATGGGTATATTGGGAGAAGGATGCTGAATATGGAGCTACCAGGGAAGGGGAAAAGAAGAAGGCCAAAGAGGAGGTTTATGGATGTGGTGAGGGGGGACATGCAGGTGGCTGGTGTGACAGAGGAAGATGCAGAAAACAGGAAGAAATGGGAACAGATGATCCACTGTGGCGACCCCTAACGGCAGCAGCTAAGAGTAGTAGTAGATTTGTTGACAAGTGACTCTCAACATATTCAAAGTTTTTGCAATGGAAAGTAGCATATGTTTATTCCAAGACATATTTCAGTTGCCACCTTGTAACATGCCATCAGCATGGCTTAAAGAGTAGAAACAAGTAGCCTATCAGTGGGGTTGTTTTGTAACCACAAGTTACAGCAATTTTAACTGAACATGTAGCCTAGCCTATAATTTTACGTTCATCTTATCGCTTCAGGCTGCTCTTTTTAAATAGTGTTGCTGGCCACTAGAGGATGTTAATGCCAAATAGTATATTGATTTTTTTTCCCCACCGCATGCATGCAACTGCCACCTTGGGCTATGTGTCGCAAAGACCTAAGAGGGAAGTTTAGTAGGACATGCTCGCAATTGATGTATGGAAACACGAAGGACCACAAATAACATTGTAGAGGTAAGGACATGCTATAGCTAGTTCAAAACTGATGTATGGACACATGGAGGACAACAACTAATGTTACATAGTTAAGGAAATGCCATAGCTAGCTCAAAATTAATGTATGGATGCACAGAGGACAAAAAATAACATTACAGAGGTGAGGACATGCCAAAGCTAGCTAGCTATACTGTTAGCTTAGTTTTCCTCATGACACTTTTAGGCTAATCCCTGGAACATAATCGTCACTTGCTGGTCCCTCAGGTTTCTCATTGAATACTGCCTTGCTTCACCTACACACGTAGCACAGGTGTGCCATGGGTCTGGACGGTTTCATGCTTTTTTACATTTGGTAGCCTGTGCCTCTAATGTCTGCTTCATTTTTTTCTCTAATTTTTTCCACTGTTCCTTTACTTTTTCACATTTGTTGGCCATTTTGTTGGCCATCTCAATACTGCGCGCTACTTTTTTGCATTAGTCTAGAATGTAAACGTGCATTAATTAACTTGGTTGTGATTGGCCAGTGAGCCCAGTCCTGGAACACGCACACGCTCTCATGTGCCTGAATGACAGGCACACAGGGTCTGTCATGGAATTTTTTACAGTCCACTGGCCCACTGGGATTTGTCCTGGTATGCCTGCTGGCCAGTACAGCACTGGTGTGTGCTGACTTATAGTTAAATAAACAAATCAACAAGCTGTCCACTGCATTCCATTATCAGATGAAAAAGTTAACCAACACCACTGATGAAAACACAAGACAGTGAATGGCTGCAATGGGGGGGGGGGCGACAAGACAAATCATTGATTGAGAAGAAACTGAGCGGAAACTATTAGTGCCTTAATGCTGAATTCAGTCGGGCAGAGATGTGCTCTCTCCACAAAGTCACCAACGCTGCCACATGGTGTTATGATGATGACAGATTGGTTTCATTCTAAGATTAAACCCTACAAAAGTGTAAGTGGTATCTTTCTGCCAGATCCAAACTAATGCTACCTCCGTGAGTGTACCTGAATATGAAGAGATGATGTTTGTTTACTAGGCTATCTGTAATGTCCTCTGGTAGTGTGTTCAGTATCCCATCCCTAGTGATTATACATAAACTTAACATGCCTGCTACAGCGATTCTGATGCAATGGATTGTGATCAGTCATTATGATGTTGAAAGGCAAGGCTGCCTCCCATATGTCCTTGGAAAAGGGGAAAAAAGCTATAAACTGTTAACAAAATACTGAAAAAAAGTGGCAGCAAAGGAAAGAGAAAGGGAAAGAGAGGTCTTGGAATAAAACATTCTGTGTCTGTAACATAAGTGAGGTATAAGACTGTCATGTACACTGTTGTAGCTTCTGTCACCAACAGGTTTTGCCAATAAGCAAAAGCAGCGAGGGCTCATAATCCCTCACCAATGCTGCTGGTTGCTGGGCATCTGTGATGGTTATCTTTGCCGGTGCAGACTTAAGATTTTCCTCTATCTGGGCCTCATTACCACCCTCCTATCTTTCCACACATTAGCACTCTTTTCCTTCTCTCCTCTCTTTGGTAGTGTTTCTATTTTTACCATTCTAACAAGGTTGCCTGGTCACAGAGGACTCTGTTGGGTGTGCTAAAGGAGAGAATGTTGGTTGAGATCAATGATGCAGACATGGTATTTCTGTAGTGCCAGCCCTCAGAGACACGCCCTCTTTCTCTCCCCAACTGAGGAAGTAGGGGGTTGGAAAGAGAGAGAGACCCCCTCATGATGGAGCAAGAGGAGAAAAAGAGGGCATCATGAAGCAAGAGCTGCAACCTGGAGCATTGGTTGAAGAAGCTACTCACCTTTGAGACAGTTGAAAAGATTTAGCCTAGCGAGAAGTGAACGGGAATAATTCCCGGCTTTTACTGCGGTTATAACGTTTGGTGAGGGAAAATTGGACCTTTAAAAATTCAAGAAGAGAAAAAAGACTTTGCTATAGCTGTACAACTGAATAAATGGGTGCCCAAAGACAGAAACTGAATCATTCAAAACCATATTTTCTATACAATTAGGAAGTAACTCAAATTCATTATTTCTCTTACTGCAAAATATTGTTTTAATTTTGTGTAGCTGTCAATAGATTGCACTTTCTATATCAATGTGTGCATGTGGTAATTGTATTGTAATGCAATGGCAAAAGTAAACAACATTAACATGAATGCATGCTAACATGGTTTAACTTTCTAGTTTCAAATAAAATCAATGTACTGTTTTGGATACTGGATACTTATTCAAGGTATTAGACTCAAAGAAAGACAGAAAGTATTGGAGTTCCCAGTATCCACCATATTGAAAATGGTGATGACTATTATTATTGAAATACAGGAGAGCACAAGGTCCTGTAAGGGCTGTAATCTAATATCTTTCAATCGACCGGAGGCAAATTTACATCGAGGTCACACACAGTGCATTCATTATAATCCTCAGGATTTCTTGTCATATAAATAACTCATGTTTGGAGGAGAGGTGCATACTTCAATATAAAACAGTCATTCTCTGTCTGTCAGACACAGAACCTGCCTTAAATTCATTCAGCCAAGCTTCACATGATGTCTAGTCAGCAAAGAAATAAAAAGGACTAGATTAAAGAATGATCAATCATTCAATACATTAATGAAGGTGCACAAGGGGAAATTAGCTTTAAATATGGTGCCTCCCTGGTAACCCAGCCACTGAGGATGCACAAGCCAGTGCATCCTTAGTGCCGGTCCCAAGCCCGGACAAATGGGGAGGGTTGCGTCAGGAAGGGCATCCGGCGTAAAATCTTTGCCAAATCAAATATGCGGATCTTGGTACCGATTTTCAAGAACAAGGGCGATGTGCAGAACTGTAACAACTACAGAGGTATAAAGTTGATCAGCCACAGCATGAAGATTTGGGAAAGAGTAATAGAAGCTAGGTTAAGAGGAGAGGTGATGATCAGCGAGCAGCAGTATGGGTTCATGCCACGAAAGAGCACCACAGATGCGATGTTTGCTTTGAGAATGTTGATTGAGAAGTATAGAGAAGGCCAGAAAGAGTTGCATTGTGTCTTTGTAGATTTAGAGAAAGCTTATGACAGAGTGCCGAGAGAGGAGGTGTGGTATTGTATGAGGAAGTCAGGAGTTGCAGAGAAGTATGTAGGAGTGGTGCAGGATACGTATGAGGGAAGTGTGACAATGGTGGGGTGTGCGGTTGGAATGACAGATGGGTTCAAGGTGGAGGTGGGATTACATCAAGGATCGGCTCTGAGCCCTTTCTTGTTTGCAATGGTGATGGACAGGTTGACGGACAAGATCAGGCAGGAGTCTCCATGGACGATGATGTTCGCGGATGACATTGTGATCTGTAGCGAGAGTAGGGTGCAGGTTGAGGAGAGCCTGGAGAGGTGGAGGTATGCACTGGAGAGAAGAGGAATGAAAGTCAGTAGGAGCAAGACGGAATACCTATGCGTGAATGAGAGAGAGGACAGTGGAATGGTGAGGATGCAAGGAGTGGAGGTGACAAAGGCATTTGAGTTTAAATACTTGGGGTCAACTGTCCAAAGTAACGGGGAGTGCAGTAGAGAGGTGAAAAAGAGAGTGCAGGCAGGTTGGAGTGGGTGGAGAAGTGTGTCAGGAGTGATTTGCGACAGAAGGGTACCAGCAAGAGTTAAAGGGAAAGTTTACAAGATGGTTGTGAGACCAGCTATGTTATATGGTTTGGAGACAGTGGCACTGACGAAAAGACAGGAGGCGGAGCTGGAGGTGGCAGAGTTGAAGATGCTAAGATTTTCACTGGGAGTAACGAAGAAGGACAGGATTAGGAGCGATTATATTAGAGGGACCGCTCAGGTTGGACGGTTTGGAGACAAAGCAAGAGAGGCAAGATTGAGATGGCTTGGACATGTGTGGAGGAGAGATGCTGAGTATATTGGGAGAAGGATGCTAAATATGGAGCTGCCAGGGAAGAGGAGAAGAGGAAGGCCAAAGAGGAGGTTTATGGATGTGGTGAGGGAAGACATGCAGGTGGCTGGTGTGACAGAGGAAGACGCAGAAGACAGGAAGAAATGGAAACGGATGATCCGCTGTGGCGACCCCTAAAGGGAGCAGCCGAAAGTAGTAGTAGTAGATATTAGAGGGACCGCTCAGGTTGGACGGTTTGGAGACAAAGCAAGAGAGGCAAGATTGAGATGGCTTGGACATGTGTGGAGGAGAGATTATGAGTATATTGGGAGAAGGATGCTGAATATGGAGCTGCCAGGGAAGAGGAGAAGAGGAAGGCCAAAGAGGAGGTTTATGGATGTGGTGAGGGAAGACATGCAAGTGGCGGGTGTGACAGAGGAAGACGCAGAAGACAGGAAGAAATGGAAACGGATGATCCGCTGTGGCGACCCCTAACGGGAGCAGCCGAAAGTAGTAGTAGTAGATGGTGCCTACCTGGTAGAAAAATACAACGACTGATGGGGGACAAACAGAACGGCTGTGAGGTTGTAGAATATCAGTATTAATGGATGTGACGCTACAGGGAGCTGCATAACTTCACATAGGTCAAGGTTGCTGATCAAATGGTTATGTGACATGGTACACACACATACTAGCTCTGAGAGGAAAACAATTATGTTTATAGGCCCTGACCCAATAAGGTTTGACAAGCAAGACCAAATTGTGTGCACAATGTGACAACCGACAAAATCGATACGGACAGACAAAAATTACCTAATGTGATTAACTATGCACAAATCATAGGTCTGATTTCCCAGACAATATGTGACAGCAGTGGTTTCTTGGTGATTTCTTTGACTCTTTCAACACCTTGTGACTCACTGGTAACTAGGAAGTGATGGTTTGATGGTTCAGCTTTTTGGGTAATGAAATGGAATTACAGGACAAGGCATGAAGATTCGTCATCAGAAAGATGTCCGGTTACACTTTATTTTAGGGGGTTGGAGGGGGTCGGAAATTACTTAGTAATTTCATAGTAATAAGGTGGTAATTATCACGTAATTTCTTAGAAATAAGGTTGAAATTCCCTTGTAATTGGGTTAGGGTTATGGTTGGGGTTAGGGTTAGCTGTAAAATTAGCTGTAAAAACTACCACCTTATTACTAGGAAATTACAAGGTAATTTCAACCTTATTTCTAAGAAATTACGTGATAATTACCACCTTATTACTAGGTAATTTCCAACCACCTAAAATAAAGTGCTACCAGATGTCCTTCCTATGACTTCATCCACCCATCCATCCATTATCCGAACTGCTTATCCTGCTCTCAGGGTCACGGGGATGCTGGAGCCTATCCCAGCAGTCATTGGGCGGCAGGCGGGGAGACACCCTGGACAGGCTGCCAGACCATCACACAGGGCCGACATACACACACATACACATACACACACACACACACACATTCATACCTAGGGACACTTTAGTACGGCCAATTCACCTGGCGTACATGTCTTTGGACTGTGGGGAGGAAACCGGAGCCCCCGGAGGAAACCAACACAGAAACGGGGAGAACATGCAAACTCCACACAAAGGACGACCCCCAAAGTTGGACTACCCTGGGGCTCGAACCCAGGACAGGTGACTGCGCTAACAACTGTGCCACCATGCCGCCCCCCATGACTTAAAACATGTGCAATTCAGCTCTGATGAATATAGATGATAGCAATCCAGTATTATGATATTCTAATTTATCAATTATCCTACTACCTCTATTTATTGTTGTCAACTGTATGAACTGTACAGAGTTAAAGTGCTTATTGGGCTGAAATACAAGTTACAGATTGACTTCATTTAAATATACCTGCTCACTGTCACTGTCACTGTATTGTACTGGTTGGTTGGACTTTTAATGGTGAGTTTAGCTGATTTTAGCTATACCTGATAAGACGCTTTGTGTTGCAGTAGGATAAGCTGTCTCCTGATGTGGGAAAGGCTTGGTTGCCATCCAGAATTCATCCATTTCCATGCTGAACATCTTAGTGAATGAGCACGCATTTACTTACACATGTGCTGGAAAACACACGCGCGCGCACACACACACACACAGCCCTGTTTTCATTTGGAACAAGGTTGGCTCACTTGAGTATTGCCAAGCTGAGCTACCATAGAAAATAAGCCAGCTGCAACAGCAAGCTAAATGTCACAGTTGGGTTGAGGATGAATCACAAGTGCCTAAGCAAAAAAAAACAACTTTTATGCGCACTTTGATACACACAACTTGGATCCAGTGATGGCAGCACAGTGCCCACCCAAAGAAGTCCATCTACAGGTGACAGAGGCTGATCTATGTAAAACTTTTGAAAGGGTTATGGCTCGTAAAGCTGCTGGCCCTGACGGCATCCCTGCCCATATCCTCAAGACATGTTACACTCATCTATCTGGAAGAATTAACCATATGGTGCCATGATAACGACCTCTCTCTAAATGTCATTACGTCAAAAGAAATCAACGTTGAATTTAGAAAGATCAGAGAAAATCACACATTCCTGGGGGCATCCAGGTAGTGTGGCGGTCTATTCCATTGCCTACCAACATCGGGATTGCCAGTTCGAATCCCCGTGTTACTTCCGGCTTCGTCGGACATCCCTACAGACACAACTGGCCGTGTCTGCGGGTGGGAAGCCGGATGTAGGTATGTGTCCTGGTCACTGCACTAGCACCTCCTCTGGTCGGTTGGGGCGTCTGTTCAGGGGGGGAATAGCGTGATCCTCCCACATGCTATGTCCCCCTAGCGAAACTCCTCACTGTCAGGTGAAAAGCGGCTCGCAGTTCCACATGTATTGGAGGAGGCATTTGATAGTCTGCAGCCCTCCCCAGATCGGCAGAGTGGGGTAATTGGCCGGACACAATTGGGGAGGAAAAAAGGGGGGGGGGGAATCACATTCCTATTTCCATCAATGGGTCAATCTGTGGAAATTGTGGACAGTTTTAGTCCTGACTGCTCAGGACTGCAGACTGCTACAAAGGACTGTAAAGACAGCAACACATCATTGACATGGATCTACCACAACATAATAATATTTACACCACTCACTGCAAAAGAAAAGCCCAAAACATCATTAATAACACCAGCCACCCTGCTCATGTTCTGTTCTCACTCCTTCCATATAAAAAACGGTATTGGAACATCAGATCACACACCACCCATCTCAGTGATAGTTTCTTTCCATAGGCAGTCAGGTTGCTGCACAGCTAATGCACCCATATGCACCTTACATTGTTGTGTTTTCGTGTATTGTATAATGTGTATATAATATGGGTTTACATGACTGGAAGACTCAATTTAGCTGATGAATATACAGAGACTTGACTTTGACTGCATGAGATGACTTTATTAACGACAACCCGTGCTGCATACACATACACTGAATGTCTGGCCGGACGAATCACAGAGTTACCCCACCTCCACATCTCAACTTCGGTATTAGTATCAGTGCACGGCACTATATACTACATCCTCCTTTCTCAAAATGAAAGTTACACTTCAATATTGCTATAATGAAGATCTGTTTAGGACTGCACTTTGTGTCTCATTACTGTTATTGTCTAACTCACACATTTGCTTTAACATAAGAAAAAATTGAACTTGCTGCTCAAATAGTCTAACATTTCAAATCACATTTCCTTCTTGAACAATTTTTTTTTCTTTCTAATGAGCATAGTTGGAGCGCGACTCTCACCGCCAGCTCGTCAGAAAGTCTTGGTACCTCTCAGGTGGTCAAATAACTCGACCACTCCTGCTTTGAGCTGGCCTTGACGAAGATGAGAGCTCAATGTCAACACTCTCCGCTGTACCTGCGTCTGGTGTCTTGGTTTGCCCCTCATCTGTTAAGTCTGTTTCTGAGTTCATCTGAGTGCTGGATGGTGTTTTCCTCAGATGGCATCCGTTGCATCTGTAGTGCTGACCTGAAGATGTCACTATGTCAGAGGACCATGGTTCAACCCTGTGTGCTGTGACCACAGCTGGACGCCAACCTTGTGCTGTCTCCATGTGAACAGTACTACCTGGGTGCAGTTCTGGAAGCCACTTTGCTGCTCTGTTGCAGTACTGCTGCTGTCTTTTCTGTAGATTTTGGAGAGTTGAGTGTACATCTTTGGGCACTGCTGGACGGAGAACTATGCTGGAGCTCGGTAGAGTGCTTCTGAGGACTCTGCCCATGAGCATTTGTGCTGGGGAGTACTCCATGCCTGTTACAGGTGTGTTCCTCAGGGTAAGAAGCACGAGATGGGGGTATGTGTTTGTTTGTTGTGCTTTCTTCAGCATGAGTTTCACGGTTTTCACTGTTCTCTCAGTTAGTCCATTTGACTGTGCATAACCCGGACTGGAGTGAATGAGTTTTATGCCCCATGATGTTGCAAAGTTTCTCATTTCCTGACTTGCAAATGGAACATGGTCACACACCATCTCTTTTTGTATTGCTATTCTAGAGAAGACGGATTTCATCTTGCTGATCACAGTGTGTGATGTCTTGTCCTTAATGTTCAGTACCTCTGGGAATTTTGAGAGGTGGTCTACTATCAAGAGAAATGACTTACCTTCTATTTCAAAGATGTCAGCCCCAACTTTCAGCCAAGGAAGCTCAGGGATGTCATGTGAGATCAGTGGCTCCTTCTGGTTTCTGGGCTGGAACTGCTGGCACATCCCACAAGTCTCAACCGTTTGTTCTATGTCTCTTGTCATTCCTGGCCAGTACCAGTGCTTTCTGGCCAGTACTTTAGTGCGCTGCATCCCTTGATGAGTTATATGTAGCTTTTGTAGCATTTCTGTTCTCATTGTGCTTGGGAGGATTATCCTGTCTCCAGTGAACATTATTCCTTCTCTCACAGCCACTGTGTGTCTGATAGGCCAGTATAGTGTCAGTCTTGAATCTGCCTACTTCCTGTGTCAGGGCCAACCATCTCTGTGTATGACTTGCAACAGCTTTAGTGTTTCATCTTTCTTTGTTTCACCCTTGAGTTGTTCTAGAGTCTCTGACTCAAGGCACCTGTGGGCTCCAAAGCATAGACAACTTTCTTGTTCATGAAGTCATCTGCTGTCATGTGCTGTTCTTGTATGACAGTTCGTGAGAGTGTGTCTGCGATCAGTAGATCTTTATCCAGTGTGTAGGTATAGGGATGTCCCGATCAAGTTTTTTGGGCCCCGATCCGATACATTTTCCTTTAAATAACCAATCCAATGTATATGCTTGACAATTGAACAGCTCTGCAATACATTAAGAAAGAAAATGCCTGCATCCAAGCTGTTCCTTCATGGGTTTTTATTTATTT
The DNA here is from genome assembly GCF_029633865.1 of Lampris incognitus. NCBI lineage: Eukaryota > Metazoa > Chordata > Actinopteri > Lampriformes > Lampridae > Lampris > Lampris incognitus. The sequence continues at coordinate 28,426,192 of NC_079215.1, forward strand.
TCAAAATAAACAGTATAAATATGCCTTGGTACCTCCATCTCATCTATTGCCTTTTTCATATTTCTTGCATTGTCACGCAGTATCACATGGACCCACTGTTTGTCTATTTCCCACATGTTCAGCTTCTCCTCGATTGCCTGTTTGACATGCTCTGCTGTATGAGACTCACGAAGCTGATGTACATGCAATACCGCAGACTTCAACTCAAAAGCGGGGTCAATCCAGTGTGCAGTGAGACTAAGTAGTGACATAGGGCTAACATCAGAACTCCAAATGTCTGTAGTAAATGCAATAGCCTTTACACCTGATAAAAGACCTCGTAGGTGGTCCCGAACCTTGTTGTGAAGCTCCGGCAGGGCTGTGCATGACATGTAGTGTTGGGAGGGTAGGACATAATGTGGCTCCAACAGCTCCAAAAGACGGTGAAAACCAGTGTCCTCTACCACAGCGATGGGCTACCAAAGCGATGAATTCAGCTACTTTTTCAGTTATTTTTTGGCCTTGTCGTTGCCAGGAGGAAATTTCTCTCTCTTTTGAAAAGTACCCTCCAGTGTGAGTTGCTTCAGTGCAGCCTTCACCTTGGTTAGCTGAGTGAACTCGTTAAATTCCGTTTCGTGTTTTTTTAGGTGCCTAATCAAGTTAGTGGTATTGTACGCAGCTCTACAAAAACTGTCCCACGAAATGCTTGCATTGCAAGTAGCTGTTGGGCTATTTTCAGTTTCTATTTTAAAATAACACCACACTTCAGACATTTTAGCTGCGTCCTGGTCATGCCCGATTCTGCCGCAAATTGTGCTCCCCGTTTACGACAGCTTCGTGACAGTGGACTGAGCGGAGGTGTCGCAAAACAAAACAAAAGATCAGACTTATATTTTCTGATCAATCCGATCCGATCCGATCTTAAAAATGCCTGGATCGGCCCCGACATTTAAGTCATATCGCTGCAGCTGAAGCAGCATTCTCTGCGGTCTGGAAGGAGCTGTTCCAAGTGGCTTTCTCAGGATGTTTTCCAATGGTTTGTGGTCTGACTGAACATTCACCCTCACCCCATACACATACTGGTGGATTTTTTTGACAGAGAAGACAATAGCTAAGAGTTCTTTCTCAATGTGTGTATAGTTCTTTTCGGTCTCAGTTAGTGTCCTTGACGCATAGGCTATTGGGTGGCCCTCTTGTAAGAGACACGCCCCAGGCCATCTTTAGATGCGTCAGCCTGTATTATGACATGTTTCGTTGGATCGAAGAACCTGAGCACAAGAGCATTTGTGAGGGCATGTTTCAGTTTGTTGACTGCAACATCATGTTCATGTTGCCACTGCCAGACATTGTCCTTCCGTAGCAGCTGTCTTAGTGGCGCAGTTATGGTGGCCTCGCCAGGGATAAACTGCGCTGGGTATTTTATCGGTAGAGGCTAGTTCCCATCGATGCAGAGAACAGTTAACTGAGCATGCGCAAGTACTCGTTGCCTCCGTTGTTTGGGTAGGTTAAGGTTAGGGCGGGGTTAGGGTTAAAGTTAGCTAATCAGACGCAGAGTAGGGGTGGGTCTTCCTAGAATCCTAGCGCCTGGATGCTACGCGGGGCGTGTGGAGGCATGGTAGAGGCATTTCGCGCCTGCTCAGTTGACCATTCTTACGCCATTTCCGTTCTCTGCATCGATGGGAACTAGCCTCTACCGTATTTTATCATGCCAAGCATTTGCTGTAGTCCTGTTTTGTCAGTAGGTGGCGGCATCTCAGCAGTGGCTTTAACTTTTGCTTCATCTGCCTTAACACCCTCCGCAGTGACAATGTGGCCCATGTAGTTTACACTGCTCACCTTATACTATATTTACTCTTTGTTAAAGTTCACGTTGGCCTCTTTCACTCTGGCCGTTACCTTCTGTATTATCGCATCATGTTCCTTTTCTGTAGATGCGGCGATGATCATGTCATCAGCTATTATGTGAACTTCTTGGATGTCTCCAAATGTTTCAAAGTTGCGTTGCTGGAAGACTTCACTCACTGACTTGATTCCAAATGGTAGGCATTTGAATATCTCCCCCGTGGTGTGTAAATGTGCACAGTAGTGATGACTCCTAGTAGACAAGGAGTCATCACTAGTCAACGCATGGCTTTACTTGCCAGTAGCCATCCTTTTCGTCGAGCACTGTGAATATTTTCTTACCAGCAAGTTTGCTCAAAACTTCATCAGCTGTAGGAATTGAGTAACGATGTCTTAGTATTGCTTTGTTCAAATTACCAGGGTCCACGCAAACACATAACTTCCTTGTGTCCTTATTTTCAGTGACTACAAGGCTATTCACCCATGGTGTTGGTTCAGTTACCTGTGCAATCACATCAGCTTGTAACAGATCGTTCAGAGTGGCTTTGAGTCTGTCCATTACTGCCAGTGGTATTTTTCTGCAGCCATGTATGACTGGTGTAGCCTTGGTATCCGTGTGGATATGATACTCTCAAGAGAACTCCCCCAGACCTTCAAAGACAGTTGGGTGCTGAGCTATAAGCTGCTCTTTTGTTGTTGGATGTTTCATGTCCAGTGTGTCAATGTCCACCCTTTTTACTAGATGCAAATCTTCACACGCCTCCCTCCTAGGATGGTTATGGAGGAGTGCCTGGACATAAAATGGTAGACTTGCTTGAGCTTTGGGTGTGGGGCACTTGAGAGTGAGTTTCCCTTCTGTCCTCAGTCTCTTCCCTCCGTATGCCACCAACACTGTTCTTGTGGGCTGTAGTAGTAGGTGTGCTCTTCATTCACGCCTAGCCTTCCTTTTCATGGACTTAAGCATCCTCAGTGGCAGGACATTGGCCTCTGCTCCCGTATCCAACTTGAACTTGACAGACATATTGCCTACATTTACCTCAGAGTACCATGATTTGTCAACTTTAGGGTCTAGCTGATTAATGTTCACCGTTTCAAAAAACAGGGCGTCTATTTCAGGATTCACTTCATGTGCTGTCTTTCCATGCTGTGCTTTGCCTGACATGCACATCTTTGCACAGTGGTTCTGCTTTCCACACTTACGGCAGGATGCACCATATGCTGGACACTGCCTTGGCTTGTGTGATTTTCCACATGACATAAAAAGTTGAACTCGAACATTTTTAGTGAATAAATCAGGCCCTGACCTGTTAATAAACCCACAGGTGAGCTTTGTGGTAGGAGCCTTGGTAGGAGATGGTAGGAGATATCCAGGTCAGCAACTTTATTTGATTTAGAGAGCTCCCAGGATACAGATCGGAGAAGAGCCACAAACTATACAAGTCCTGGTGTCAACATGTCAACTGATTAAGTCCAAAATGACTTCACAGCAGAACCAACACTGCTCAGGTTCCTCCAAGAGCCCAACAGAGCAAAAGCAATGTATCAGAACCCTGTATAGTTGTGTAAATATAGCGTTGTTAAACAATGTCAGTGTCATTGAGTATTTGTTAACTTGACAGCCGCAGCTGCTGTTGATTTCCACCATGGGCTTAAAGGATAATTCTGTGTTTTTACAACCTGGATTTTTTCTTTTTCTTTTTGGACCCCCCCCCCTTTTTTTTCTCCACAATTGTATCCGGCCAATTACCCCACTCTTCTGAGCCGTCCCAGTCACTGCACCACCCCCTCTGCCGACCCGGGGAGGGCTGCAGACTACCACATGCCTCCTCCGATACATGTGGAGTCTCCAGCCGCTTCTTTTCACCTGACAGTGAGGAGTTTCGCCAGGGGGACATAGCACGTGGGAGGATCACGCAATTCCCCTCAGCCCCCCCCCGAACCGGCGCCCCGACCGACCAGAGGAGGCGCTAGTGCAGCGACCAGTACACATACCCACATCCGGCTTCCCAACTGCAGACACGGCCAATAGCCTGAGTGCGTAAGATGGCGTCGTTAGACTTCCGACGTACGAGTTCTTGCAAAGAACTTCCGGTCTGGTTTGTTGAGAGAAGAGATGCCTTTGTTTTACACTCACTGTTTGCAGGACCTCCCTAAAATCATGGTCAAGGATGTACATGGCATCGTGAGTGCTCCTCGGTAGCTCAGACGAGCAAAAAAGAAAAAGGGGTTTAAGATGTATATTTCGAGCTACATCGACAACTACGAGGGTGAGTACATGACATGGTATCTTCTGTACAGTTGTTAAAGTATAGCCCATTACTTATTGCAATCTACTGTGTGTGAGAGAGAGGCATGGTGGTGGGGGGTAGGGGGTGGAGAGACTGAATAGCTGAGTCAATTCGGCAGGGGCGATTAAATGAAATGATACAAATCAGACATACCTGGTTTAAACCGAATGTCCTCATCGGAACCTGCAAATTGCCTCAGGCTGAATTTGGACTGTAGCTGGACGGTCTCTCGTTGTTTCTGGAGCACTTCTATTTGTTTCCTCATTGACTCGTTTTGGGCCAGGGCATCGTCCAAAGCGGCAGGATTAGGAGCCACGCAATAGTCTCGCTCTTGCACGCAGCTGCTGACATCCATCTCATTATCTGAGGAGTCCGGAGCTGGCAGAAGGGTGACAGCAGGACGCTCCCGGCGCTCCCACACACCTAACCTGGGGTGTGGGGACAGCTCCTTACTTGAGCCTCCTTAACACACCTGTAGCTGGCACAGTGTAATGAATGAAAGGTCACGTGTTTAACTTGACCTACTCACGGATGTACGTGCAGTGCGTGTGACGTATACAGGAAGTGAGAAGCGCATGTTATGAAGGTTGTATGTCGGATGAACGCTAGTAAAAGCTACACAGTTAAGAACCTACGAAGTCGGCTCGTTCTTGAATTGTTCTTATGTCAGTAAGACAAGGCGTCTACGGACATTACATGGTGTCAGAATAGTCTGTGTATCGGAACACGAGCGGTCATGCCGAAGTTTAATCCGCCGAGTGAATTCAAGTTTGACTGCCCCGTTGAATGGCCGGAGTGGAACCAACGGTTTTCGCGCTTCAGGCTCGCGACAAAGCTGGATAAAGACGACGGGGAGATTCAAGTGAGTTCGCTGATTTATGCAATGGGAAGCGAGGCTGAAAAAATATTCAGCTCGTTTGACTTCGCGGCGGAGGGTGATAAAGTGGACTATGATATCGTACTGAAAAAGTTCGACGGCTACTTTATTCCCCGCCGTAACATCATACATGCGAGGGCGTGCTTCTATCAACGTAGCCAGCAGCCAGGAGAGACAGCGGAGATGTACATCCGGACATTGTATGAGTTGTCTGAACACTGCGAGTTTGGGGACAAGAGGGATGAACATATCAGAGATCGTCTGGTAGTGGGCATAAAAGATAAGGTGCTCTCCCGTCAGTTCCAGCTCACAGCGGACCTTACTCTGGTGAAAGTCATTGAACAAGTGCGCCAGGCGGAGGCAATAACAAAGCAGCTCAGCCTCCAAGCTAACCAACCAGAGGCCCAGCTGGCTAACGTCAATGTTGTCCGACGGCGGGACGGACGCCAAAACAAAAAGGGCGGACAGCGTCATGGTGGCAGCAGTCCTGCAACCAACAAAGTAGATGAATGCGGGAGGTGCGGCAAGACGCAGCACACCGATGAGCGGAAGTGTCCTGCAACGAACAGTAAGTGCAACAAGTGTCATAAAAAGGGACATTGGGAGCGTGTATGTCACTCTAAAGCGGTGAGAGAAGTCACTGAAGAGGTTAAACAGCTGTACTTTCTGGGAGAAGTTGGCAAAGAGAGCAGTCAGGAAGATTGGACTGTTAGTTTAACAATAAGTGATGTACCAATAACCTTTAAAATTGACACGGGGGCTGACGCTACTGTTATCAACCAAGGGACATTTAAAAAGCTGAAGCCAAACATAAAACTGGGACCTCCTGACACATGCTTCATAAGCCAAGGTGGAAACATCAGCTGCATAGGACAGTTTCAAGCCACAACCAACTACAAGGAGAAACAATACTCCTTTCCAGTGTATGTGATCAAGGGGAGAGGCAGCTGTCTGCTGAGTCGTCCAGAGGCAGTGGAGATGGGTCTAGTGAAGCGGATGAATGAGGTCAGTGGAGTTTTCGGTTCAAGTGGACTGCTGAAAACAGACCCAGTGAAAATAGCTCTGGTGGAGGGTGCCCAGCCATACGCGGTGCATACAGCCAGACGGATACCGCTGCCACTTGTACCACTGGTTAAGAAAGAACTGCAGCGCATGGAAAATGAGGGCATTATTGAAAAAGTGACTCAGCCCACAGAATGGTGCGCCGCTATGGTGCCGGTGCTGAAACCGAACAAGAAAGAGGTTCGCTGCTGCGCTGACCTCAGGAGGCTGAATCGAGCGGTGAAACGTGAGAAATACGTGCTGCCCACTATGGAGGAAATAATGCCAAGGCTCGCAGGGTCAAAGTTCTTCACAACGTTGGATGCAGCAAGTGGGTTTTACCAGATCCCCTTGCATGAAGACAGCAGGGGGCTCACCACTTTCATCACCCCATTTGGGAGGTATGCTTTCTGCCGCCTTCCATTTGGTATAACGAGTGCTCCAGAGATTTTCCAGAGAAAGATGGCGGAAACTCTGACCGGGCTAGAGGGCACAGAGGTGTACATGGATGACATCCTTATACATGGAGAGACTGAGGAAATCCATGACCGGCGCCTAGCAGAAGCGCTGGGGGTCATTGAAACAGCAGGTCTCAAACTGAACCAAGCGAAATGCAAGTTCAAACAGAAACAAGTCCGCTTCCTTGGTCATATCATCAACGAGGCAGGCATCAGACCTGACCCGGACAAAGTGGCCGGAATAGAGAACTTTCCTCAGCCCCAGAACGTGACGGAACTCAAGAGGTTCCTCGGGATGGTGAACTATTTGGCAAAATACGTCCCAGAGCTGTCCACTGTAGGTCAGCCGCTTTATGGACTGCTTAAAGCAACGACAGAGTGGCTGTGGGGACCTGCACAGAACACAGCATTCCAAGACCTTAAAGCAGCACTCGCCACCGCCCCGGTACTCACCTTTTATGACGTCACTAAGGCTACGGTGGTGTCAGCAGATGCCAGCAGCTACGGGCTGGGAGGCGTTCTGCTCCAGCAGCACGGGGAACACTGGAAGCCCGTGGCCTACTGCTCCCGACGGCTGAGTGACGCAGAGACAAGGTACGCACAGATCGAGAAAGAGTGCTTAGCCAGCGTCTGGGCATGTGAAAGGTTCGAGAAGTACTTGTTTGGGCTTGACAATTTCAGACTTGTCACCGATCATAAACCACTAGTGCCTCTCATGAACAGCAAAGACTTGGATAATGTGCCCATTAGGTGCCAGAGACTGTTAATGAGGCTGATGCGTTTCAATGCAGTGGCTGAATACGCACCAGGCAAAACTTTAGCTGTGGCTGATGCACTCTCCAGAGGCCCAGAGCAGCGCTACGGAGATGGTGCTTCTCATGATGATGTTGCAGCGCACATTGATGCCATCGTGTGCCAGGTGCCTGCCACACCTCAAAGGATGCAGGAGATAAAACAGAGCACGGATGGGGATCTGCAGCTCCAGACAGTGTTGGGCTTCATCAGACACGGCTGGCCTGAGTATGTCGATAAAGTGCCGGAGACAGTCAGAGACTTTTATCAGGTGAGAGGGGAGTTATCTGCGGTAGATGGTTTAGTCATCAGAGGCAGTCGTATCGTCATTCCCACAGAGATGAGGGAGGTGATCTTAGACAGAATACACGACGGGCACCAGGGGATAGCTAAATGCAGAGAGAGAGCTAGCCAGTCAGTGTGGTGGCCCAAAATGACAGAGCACATTACAACAAAGATACAGCAATGTCAATTCTGCAGAGAACACAAGAACACACAGAGAAAAGAGCCTTTAATGTCAAGTGAGCTCCCATCCAGACCATGGCAGAAAGTTGGCATAGACCTGTGTGAGTACAAAAAGCAAAACTACTTGATAGTGTCTGACTATTATTCCAGGTTTTTGGAGATCCTAAATCTACCAACAACTACTAGCAGTCAGGTTGTAGCTAGGCTGAAGGCTACATTTGCACGTTTCGGTATCCCTGAAATTGTAGTTAGCGATAATGGGCCACAGCTAGTTTCAGAAGAGATGAGGAGGTTCAGTGAGGATTATGATTTCATCCATGTGACTTCAAGCCCACACTACCCCCAGAGTAATGGACAGGCAGAGAGGGCTGTTCAGATAGCCAAAGGCATATTAAGGCAGGAAGACCCTCTCCTCGCCCTGTTGACATACAGAGCTACACCCTCTTCTTCCACTGGAGCCAGTCCAGCGGAATTGCTCATGGGTAGGAGACTCAGAACCACCTTACCCACATTGCAGCATAACCTGAAACCGGCCTGGCCTAAAGAAGAACTGATCAAAACCGCTGACGCCGCAGCCAAATCGAGGCAGGCTTTCTACTACAACCGCAGGAACGGCGTGCGGACACTGCGCCCACTGAACTCGGGTGACGCAGTACTCACCAAACCTGATGGACAGAAAACATGGACAATGCCAGCAGTTGTTCACAGTCAGAGCTCCACTCCCAGATCCTACATAGTGGAGACAGCTCAAGGTGAACATTACAGAAGGAACAGGCGCCACCTGTTGGCTACACCCAAAACACTCACCTCTGTCAGCAGGGATCCTGACCATGTCACTCCAGGGGAGAGTGGAAACACGGATGAGTCCCGAGCAGCAGAAATGCCAACTTCCACACCATATGTTACTCGCTCTGGCAGGGTGAGCAAGCCAGCAATCCGGCTGGATTTGTGAGGCGTATGGACTTGTGTACTGTGGGAGATTTTTAATTTTTTGTGAAAAGGGGGGTGATATACAGGTTAAAATTGTTGGCAGTAAATGTTCAGAGAAATGTTTAGAAAATAATCTTAGAGGGGGAGATGTAATGAATGAAAGGTCACGTGTTTAACTTGACCTACTCACGGATGTACGTGCAGTGCGTGTGACGTATACAGGAAGTGAGAAGCGCATGTTATGAAGGTTGTATGTCGGATGAACGCTAGTAAAAGCTACACAGTTAAGAACCTACGAAGTCGGCTCGTTCTTGAATTGTTCTTATGTCAGTAAGACAAGGCGTCTACGGACATTACACACAGCGAAATCACCCTGTTCAAAATGTACTCTTAGTGACGCAAATTCATCCCTCCAAATCTTCGCTAGCCACTTAGCTCTTTCCTCGCACTTACTAGGGAATGAATGAAAATTTAAAAGAGAATTATAGCGCGCCAAATTCGCACACTGTGGCACTCAACAGTGCTTAGTGGAGTCTGATTCACCGCGTTGATACTTGAACGCCCCTTTTTGCCCTGTTTGATTCATTGATTTTTCGGACGAAATTAAGATTTCGGACGGATAAATTAGCAGCTAACTAATGATTCAGTAGGACGTAAGCATCCGGTTGTACCGGAAGTTCTTATGCAAACAAATACCCGGAAGTTCCGCAGCGCGACATTAATGCACCGAGCCTATTGTATCCATAGGGACGCCCGTCCAAGCCGGAGGTAACACGGGGATTCGAACCAACAATCTCGGTGTTGGTAGGCAACAGAATAGACCGCTATGCAACCCGGACATCCTCTGGATCTTTTTTTTTTTTTTAGTTTTTGCCATCGTGTAATGATATCATTTTACCCACTGGCTTCATTTTGGAGATTTCTTTTTACACAGGTCTGCCGCTGGACTTTAAAATGGGGTCCAGAATACGATAAACAGACATGTTTCAACAAGTCCAATTAAACACAATTATCTAAAACACATGTTTGGAAGTGAAAACAATTGAACAAGTTAGATATATCACCTGAAAAGTCCAATAATATCAAAGGTCAATTACATTGCTGTGCTACTTCCTGGTTCAACTTGAAGGAATTACCAGTCTATACTTACTGTAAGCAATACCATCAATAAACTACCTGGCCAGTACAAGTAAGAAGTCATAGATCATGGGAAATCATGTACACAGTCTAATTGAGGGACTGGGGTTTGTTGTTGTTGTTGTTGCTGCTGTTGCTGCTTCACTCGATTGTTGTTGTTGTTGTTGCTACTGCTGCTGCTTCACTCGATTGTTGTTGTTATGGTTGTTGTTGTTGTTGTTGTTGCGAGGACTGGTTGAAGGCTAGTGTTCAGTTGCCCTGTAAGAGGCCATTGTAAAGCTGTGTCTAGCCAAAATCTCCAAAATGAAGATGGTGAGTGGCAAAATAATAGCAAAAACTGCAAAAATAAAACCCATGTTGTGGACATAAATGGAATTATCCTGTAACATCTGCCATGGGGAACGAATTGTAGGCAAGCCCTTTGGTTTCTTGTTGTAGCTCAGTGGGAGATATGATTCTCCCCTGGGACATTGCTGACAAGGACAACTGCCCACTGCTGTGCGTTGCTGTGTTTTACTGCACTCAAGCAAAGAAGCTGCATGATTACATAAACTCTTGAATGCATGAGAGTGCCCTATGGCAGGACACCCAAGGCTAGTACAGTCATGACATGCTGCATGCAGCTACCCAAGTCCATGCTCTCTGCCATTGCATACCCCCCCGCCACACACACACACACACACACACACACACACACACACACACTTCCCCCGTTTCACTCCTTCTTTCTAACGTTTTGCTCCTTCTCTCTCATGTCATTTGTGACAGGGAGATTAGAGGACATGGGTAAGACAGCTGGGTCGGAAGGTAACAGTGCAGCAGTGCTTGCTTAAGCTCGAGTCCATTGCTCACAGAAGCTATTCTGGTCAGCAAATGTGTGTGTGTGTGTGTGTGTGTGTGTGTGTGTGTGTGTGTGTGTGTGTGTGTGTGTGTGTGTGTGTGTGTGTGTGTGTGTGTGTGTGTGTGTGTGTGTGTGTGTGTTCCTCTAGGCATGTGTCTGTCTGAGTGACAGAGAGATCGGCTCTAATTAAAATCATCATTTGTTGCCGCGGGGAGCGGTAGCCATTGTCGCGACAAAAGTTAGCCTACTCAGTCCCCCGGGCAACAGAGCCAGAGCTAATGAGAGGAAGCGATGGCTTTGCTGCCAGAGGAGCTCTTCTCCTCATCTTCACCCTTGTCTTGTTCCACCCTGTTCTCCTCCACATTTTTCCATATCATCCTTTTGCCGTGTCAAATCTCCTGACATCAAACTGCTTCGTTTTTGTCTATTCTTCCTTCTGTTTCACTGTCTCCATACTCATCTGTCTCTCTTTAGCTCTCACTCATCGGTAGGCCTACATGCAGTTTACATCCCTTTCTTGCTTCTTTTTAAGACAATAGCCTTGCTTCTCCTCTCTCCCCCATTTTCTAAGTCCTTCCATCCTTCCTGATTTATTCCATTTGGGTTTTTATTTAACTCTTGCGTACTTCCATTTCCAGCATTTTATTTATCCTCTCTGTTCCGCCTCCCTTAGTTCTGTCCTTTATCGCTCACTTTCATTGCAACTTTCCCCTCTAATTTTTTTTCCTTACTGCCTCTTTTCCTCACCTACCCACCCCTGCCTCCATGCAATACACACACACACACACACACATATACATATATATATATATATATATATATACATATATATATATATATATATATATATATATATATATATACAAACCCTCCCTGACTATATTCATTCGCCAGCCCTTAATCCCAACCTTAACCATCATAACTACATGCCTAAACTTAACCCTTACCCTAACTTTACCTAATACTGATTCTAACCTTAACCCTAAAACCAAGTCCGATCCCTAAATTAGATCCTTTTCCTCGTGGGGACCCATACATTTTCCCCACAAGGTAGGTGGTTTCAGGGTTTTCTATTCTAACGGGGATATTTGGTTCTCATTAGGATAGAAAACCTGGTACACACACACACACACACTCGCTCTCTCTCTCTCTCGCTCTCAATCACTTACACACACACACACACGCACGCACGCGCGCGCGCGCACACACACACACACACACACACACACACACATGCACCCACAAACTCGCCTTGACAAAGAATTCACATTTATATGATACTTAAATATCCTTGGATAGTCTGTGGGAGTAAAGGCATTTTGAAATTCAGTACAACATTTATCTGTCTGTGGTGTGCGGCATTATCTCAATAGCTTTGACTCTGCCTGAAGAAATATCACCATGCTAATAATTTGCGGGGCTATTCAGATGCTTAAAAATTTGAAGCAAGCCATCATTGTATGCACATGCAATATGAATACTGATTAAGCTCTTGCACCAGGACATAACCAGGTAATTACCAGGAAAACCAGGAGGCGAGGCAGCGACCTAAGAGCCCGCTGGTGGACACTGGTGGTGAGGGAAGTTGTCAGGCTGAAGAAGGAGGCCTTTCGGGCTTGGTTGGCCCAGGAGTCTTCTGAAGCAGCAGACAGATACCGGGAGGCCAGAAGGGCTGCGGCTTCAGCGGTCGCAGAAACAAAAACTCGGGTGTGGGAGGAGTTCGGCGAGGCTTATGGAAGACCGACTTTCGGTTGGCCTCAAGGACGTTCTGGTAAACCATCCGGCGACTCAGGAAGGGGAAGCAGGGCTTGACTCAGGCAGTGTTCAGCTGGGGAGGGGAACTGTTGACCCAGACTGGGGATGTTGTCGAGCGGTGGAAAGAACACTTTGAGGAGCTCCTGAACCCAGCGAACACGTCCTCAGTGGAAGAGGAACAGTCTGAAGACTCAGGGGAAGCCCTACCCATATCCCTGGCAGAGGTATCTGAGATAGTGAAGAAGCTCCTCGGTGGCAAGGCGTTGGGGTGGATGAGATTCGCCCTGAGATGCTGAAGGCTCTGGACGTTGTTGGGCTGTTTTGGTTGACACGACTCTTCAGTTTCGCGTGGAGGTCGGGGACAATACCTGTGGAGTGGCAGACTGGGGTGGTGGTTCCCATATTTAAAAAGGGTGATCGGAGGGTTTGCTCCAATTATCGGGGCATCACATTGCTCAGCCTCCCTGAGAAAGTCTACTCTAGGGTGCTGGAAAGGAGGCTCTGACCAATTGTCGAACCTCGGATCAAGGAGTAACAATGCAGATTCTGTCCTGGCCGTGGAACAACGGACCAACTCTTTACCCTTGCGGAAGTGCTGAGGGGGACATGGGAGTTTGACCAGTCAGTCTACATGTGTTTTGTGGTCTTGGAGAAGGCTTACGACCATGTACCCCGGGGCACTCTGTGGGGGGGTTAATGCAGGAGTATGGGGTACCAGGGTAGTTGCTGCAAGCCATCCGGTCCTTGTATAACTAAAGTGAGAACTGTGTCCGCATTCTCGGCACAAAGTCAAACACGTTTTCGGTGGGTGTCGGATTCCGCCAAGGTTGTCCCATGTCTCCGATTCTGTTTGTGATATTCATGGACAGGATCTCAAGGCGAAGCCAAGGTGAAGAGTGTGTCCATTTTGGGAACCTCAGAAATGCATCTCTGCTCTTCGCATATGATGTGGCTTTGTTGGCTTCATCAGAACGTGACCTCCAGCATGCACTGGGGCGGTTTGCAGCTGAGTGTGAAATGGCTGGGATGAGAGTCAGCACCTCCAAGTCTGAGGCCATGGTTCTCTACCGAATTGCTCCCTCCAGGTTGGGGATGAGTTGTTGCCTCAAGTGAAGGACTTTAAGTATCTCGGGGTCTTCACGAGTGAGGGTAGGATGGAGCGGGAGATTGACAGGCGGATTGGTCCAGCATCAGCAGTAATGTGGACATTGTACCAGACCGTTGTGGTGAAGAGGGAGCTGAGCCAGAAGGCAAAGCTCTCAATTTACCAGTCAATCTTCGTTCCAATCCTCACCTATGGTCATGAGCTTTGGGTAGTGACCGAAAGGGTGAGATCGTGGGTGCAAATGGCTGAAATGGGTTTCATCCATAGGTTCTCTGGGCTCAGCCTGAGAGATTGGGTGAGGAGCTCGGACATCCGGAGGGAGCTCGGAGTAGAGCCACTGCTCCTTCGTGTCAAAAGGAGCCAGTTAAGGTGGTTCGGGCATCTGATTAGGATGCCTCTTGGGCGCCGTCCTTTGGAGGTTTTCCGGGCACGACCAACTGGGAGGACACCCCGGGGTAGACCCAGAACCCGCTGGAGGGACTACATGTCCAATCTGGCATGGGAACGCCTTAGGATCCTCCACGAGAAGCTGGAGGGCATTGCTGGGGAGAGGGACGTCTGGAGCGCCCTACTTAGCTTGCTGCCACCACGACCCGACCCCAGAGAAGCGGCTGAAGATGACTGAATGAATGAATAACCAGGACATAACCAGTACATTACCAGGACATAACCAGGACATTACCAGGACATTACCAGGTGTGATGGCCGCACTCGCAGCCACACATTTCGTTTTAATTTTCGGTTGTTGAGTTACCAGTGCTGGGGGTGCCGCTGCTGGCTGCCACTGCTGGAGGACATCTTGTCAAGCCTGAGCAAAAGATGCGCTGCACAGAGCAGGGCTGTTAAATACAGGGTGGCCAATTGGGCTCTACTAACTACCGGCCATGTCATAGGAGGGGACTGTTATTCTCAATTTAGATATTTTATTTGTTTCTTTTGAATATGTTAGGTTTGGGTTCTTTTGCTTTGGTTACTATGTAAATGTGTTAACTTATTGAAGAATTGTCCTGTTTGTTTATTGTTGTTGTTTTGTTTTATGTTGTTGTTTTGTTTTTTTTTGTTTTTGTTATTTGTAGTTTAGTTGGAAGTGTTTTGTGTGTTACCCCTTTTGTTTCAAAATGGTCTGACCAGCCAGTATATACACTCACCGGCCACTTTATTAGGCACACCTGTCCAACTGCTCGTTAACGCAAATTTCTAATCAGCCAATCACATGGCAGCAACTCAATGCATTTTGGCATGTAGACATGGTCAAGACAATCTGCTGCAGTTCAAACCGAGCATCAGAATGGGGAAGAAAGGTGATTTAAGTGACTTTGAACGTGGCATGGTTGTTGGTGCCAGACGGGCTGGTCTGAGTATTTCAGAAACTGCTGATCTACTGGGATTTTCACGCACAACCATCTCTAGGGTTTTCAGAGAATGGTCCGAAAAAGAGAAAATATCCAGTGAGCGGCAGTTCTGTGGGCGAAAATGCCTTGTTGATGCCAGAGGTCAGAGGAGAATGGCCAGACTGGTTCGAGCTGATAGAAAGGCAACAGTAACTCAAATAACCACTCATTACAACCGAGGTATGCAGAAGAGCATCTCTGAATGCACAACACGTCGAACCTTGAGGTCGATGGGCTACAGCAGCAGAAGACCACACCGGGTGCCACTCCTGTCAGCTAAGAACAGGAAACTGAGGCTACAATTCGCACAGGCTCACCAAAATTGGACAATAGAAGATTGGAAAAACGTTGCCTGGTCTGATGAGTCTCGATTTCTGCTGCGACATTCGGATGGTAGGGTCAGAATTTGGCGTCAACAACATGAAAGCATGGATCCACCCTGCCTTGTATCAACGGTTCAGGCTGGTGGTGGTGGTGTTATGGTGTGGGGGATATTTTCTTGGCACACTTTGGGCCCCTTAGTACCAATTGAGCATCGTGTCAACGCCACAGCCTACCTGATTATTGTTGTTGACCATGTCCATCCCTTTATGACCACAGTGTTCCTATCTTCTGATGGCTAATTCCAGCAGGATAACGCGCCATGTCATAAAGCTCGAATCATCTCAGACTGGTTTCTTGAACATGACAATGAGTTCACTGTACTCAAATGACCTCCACAGTCACCAGATCTCAATCCAATAGAGCACCTTTGGGATGTGGTGGACCGGGAAATTCGCATCATGGATGTGCAGCCGACAAATCTGCAGCAACTGCGTGATGCTATCATTTCAATATGGACCAGACTCTCTGAGGAATGTTTCCAGTACCTTGTTGAATCTATGCCACGAAGGATTAAGGCAGTTCTGAAGGCAAAAGGGGGTCCAACCCGGTACTAGCAAGGTGTACCTAATCAGGCACGTAGCCAGGTAGGTGGTTTTCGTGTCTGAACCCCCGCCCCCCGAAACCCCACGGCCCGTCTGAAATGGCACCAATAAGTGTTTAGTTATCGTTTTGATTATTTGTCACCGCCCCTCTAGCCTACTCATACACTGCATCTATTGTGACTGACAGGCGTTAAACCTGTCAGTTAATTTGTTTCCAAACATGATGTATCTTATTGATGTGTTTCGTAAAACAAATAAAATCACACGCTTTTGATTGTCTCAGGGGTCTGACGAGTCAGCTAAGCAACCTGCCACTGGTTATGCTAGCTAAATGGTCGATCTATAGTTTGCTTTTCAAAAGCAATGGAGCCGCCGAAAGCTACCTGTAAATCAGGCAAGAGCAGTAAAGTTAATATTTGTAAAATCAGTGATTTTTTTGTTTCAACGTGTCCCGACTCAAAAAAGAAAAAAAAAGAACATTACAGATGATCTGGTCACTAACGTTACCGACTTTCCGGAGCAAGTGTTAGCAGACCCACTGCCCTCCTCCTCGGAAACGTTTTCACACGACTTTGTGGATTATATTGGTGGGAAAATATCAGACGAACAGAGAAGATAAATATACTCACTGGACTGGACGGCCAATATCGGACAAACATTCCCTACAAAACTAGGAGGTAAACTACGTTTCCAACGTCATTGGATTGACCAGTTTAGCTGGCTAGTATACTCAACAAGGTCCGACGGTTGTTTTTGTAAGCACTGTGTTGCGTTTGCAGTCGAGCATGTGGGCAAGGGAGGGCACAGAAAAGCTGGCGAGCTAATTAATGTCCACTTCTCAGACTGGAAACATGCTTTAGAGACGTTCAAAGGCCATGCACAAAAGGCATATCACAAGCATGCATGTTTGAAAGCGGACAATTTCCAAGTGGTTCTCAACAATAAAATGGATGCAATTTCACTGAAGCTAGATTCTGAGAGAAAAAGGCGAGTCCAAGAAAGCAGAGAAAAACTCAAAAGCATCATTTCAACGTTGATTTTTTGCGGTCGCCAAGAACTCGCCCTGAGAGGTGATATTGATTCAGGACCAGTGACATTGAATGAGCCAACTCACTATAACGGAAATTTCAGGGCTTTACTCAGGTTTAGGGCTACATCTGGCAACACGGTACTGTTACAACACTTGAGTAAATGTGCAGCAAACGCTAGCTACTGCAGTCCTGATGTACAAAATGAAATAATCAGCATAATTGGAGATGTGATAACAAACAAACTGGTGCAGAAAGTAAACTCCGCGCAGTGTTTCGCTGTCTTGGCAGATGAAATGAAAGATGTTTCAGGGCAGGAGCAGCTTTCTGTCTGTGTCAGATACGTGAACCAGCATGACAGCCAATATAGCATCAGAGAGGATTTTTTGTCCTTTGTTGATATCGAGAAGTTAACCGGGGAGGCAATCGCCAATTCAATCGAAAGTCAATTGACAAATGCAGGCGTTGATTTACAGTTTTTACGTGGCCAGAGATACGACGGCGCATCTGCCATGAGTGGCCGTTTAAATGGTGCCCAAGCTAAAATCAAAGAGAAGCACAAGCAAGCAGATGTGCACTGTGCGAGCCACAGTTTGAATTTGGTCCTAAACAAGTGCTGCACTGTACAAATGGTGCGAAATTGCTTTGGAATTGTCTCGGAAATCTGCACTTTTTTCCATGATTCGGCTTTGCGGTCTGCCAGTCTGCGACACGAGACGGAACGTCTTTTACCCGACTGCAAGAAAACGCGACTGACGAAGTTGTGTGAAACGAGATGGGTCGAATGCCACGACGCAATATTTACATTCAACGAGCTTTTAGACCCTGTGCGATCCAGCCTGCAGAAAATCAGTGAAACCTTCACAGGAGACACATCTGTCAAAGCCACTCAGCTCTTTAATTCAATTGACAATGCAGAATTCATGCTGTCCATGAATGTGAGTGAGAAGATGCTTGCAAAAACCTACCACCTGTCCACCTTCCTTCAGAAGTAAAATTGTGACTTGGTGAGTTGCGTTTCAGCTGCTGATGCTGTTATTAAGCAGGTAGATGAGATGAGGGCTAACTCTGAGATGGAGTTCAGGCAGATTTTCCAAAAGACCTCTTCCCAAGCAGCCAAGTATGGGGTTGAATTTCGACCATGAAGAGGCATGGACTGCAATGAGGATCCATTGAAGGCCTGTGAAAATCACTACCGGCAAAAGCTTTTCATAGTCATGCAAGACTTTTATTCATCACAGATGAAGGAACGCTTCAGCAAACACAGAAATGTGATCTCCAACCTCTGCTCCTTACTGCCATCTAAGGTCAGCATGCTGAACGACAGCTCAGCTCAAGCGCTCTCCAGCCTGTATCCCGATGAAGTGTCACCGCATCTGGAAGTTATAAAGTCAGAAATTGACACCTGACGGGATAAATGGAAAGATGCAACTTATGTTCCACAAAATGCCATTGAGGCATTAAATGCCTGTAACAGTGAGTTGTTTCCAAGCATCTTCAAGCTTCTCCGCGTTTTGGCCACGCTTCCTGTCACCAGTGCCCATGTCGAGAGAAGTTTTTCCCGTCTGGGAAGGATCAAGGACAAAATGCGCAGTACAATGACGGAAAGACAGCTTAATGGACTGACATTGCTCTCGGAGCACAGAGACATTGTGGTGATGCCGGAAGAGGTACTGGACATCTTTTGCAGACAAAAAAGACGATTAGACCTGCTTTTATAAGGTAAGACCCCCTTTTATTTATTAATGCATTGATGATTATCTACGGGCCATTAATACGTTGACATTTACCGTACGGTTGGGTATTAGGCTATAGTATACAGTGTGGGAATTTTATTTACCGGTAGCTTTCGGCAGTGTTGCCCGACCCCCCCCCCCCAAAATATGTTTCTGGCTACGGGCCTGTACTTAATAATAAAGTGGCCAGTGAGTGTATGTTGCCCATTGTGTTCATTTTGTTAGGTCAGTTTGGTATATTGAGTTTGTTGTGTTCAGTTTCTTACTTTTGCATGATGTGAATTAAGTTCTGTTTAGTTGACCTCTTTTATGGGCCCAGAGCTTTTTGTTATCACAGGGAAATTATTTTGGGTAAATAAAAACTTATTTTTCGAAAAAACGACCTGTGACTCCTCTTGCCTACCAGCTCGGTCCCTTACACCAGGTCATAACCTGGAAATTACCAGGACATAACCAAGACCTACAAGAACATACCCAAGAAATTACCAGGACATTACCAGGAGGCTTTTGCTACTTGATGGTGCCTCGTAAAATGGCTGAGATTAATAAATTGTTCCCCTATAACAGAGATTAAACAGTTGGAGGCCATTTAGCGTTATTGTCATTATGGTAAACATGGACATATCACCGTTTGTGCTACCTTTAAAATATGGTACTAGTGTACGGGGATCATTGATAACACACACACAAAAAAGATCACCATCTGAAAGGGACCAGATGTAATTTTGAAAATGGTAGGAATTTGCTGATTATCTTGTGGAGGTACGAGCCCCGAGGTCAGGTGCTCCAACATCATGTGAGAATATCCATCTAACACGTCTGTATCTTCTGTGAAGCAGTTGTTTTGGTTTTGGCATAATGTGCTTTGTCTGCATGTCACTCAGGGCATTCCTTAAGGTGTAAAACACAGCGGAGGTGGACGTGACAACCCCATCCAATACTCTGACTATCTATTCATCTCATATTCAAACAGCTTTGGTATGTATGCGCTAAGGTCCGCTATCAAAATTCACATAGCAATTTTACCGTTTTCACCCCTCCAATCATCCTTTTTTCCCCTCTCTCTTTTATCCAAGAACCAACCAGTCATCGTTTCGTCGGACAGCTATGGCCTACAATCTTATTTATCTGTTTCCGTGGTTTGTTGCTTTTGAATCAAAACCCAGGCCGACCCCGAAAAGCTTTACTGCAAGTGTTAACACATTTGTTTGACATCATTAAATGCAGTGCTGAATCTCTTGCTTCTTGGTGGTAGCAGATTACACCCAAACATCCAAAGCATCCTTGGCCTTGACTCACAATTACAGAGGCTGAAGTGTCCACGGCCTAACTAAAGCACCCGGGCACACAGAAAAATAAATGTAACTTAAATTTTTATTCTGCTGGTAGTTTAATTTCCCTTTGCTTTATATTTTTTTCAATTTGCTTTCAACAAATTAAAATTTTCCTTAATGGTCTGCTGTCTCACAAGGCGTTTCTACCCTGAAGGCCAGTCAATTATTTTGCCACAGAGTAAACATGATGAATGCTCAAGGCAGACGGTTGTCTTTTATTTATCGGTACACAGTACATGAAGAAACCATCCCTGGTGTGTTGGACCGGTAATGAAGGAAGACTGCCTGCACAACACAGCAGCCCCTGGTATAAGCTTGATCACTCACTTGAATATCGGGCTGTTTGACCCAGCACAAAAGTCATCTTAAAATTATCTGTGACTGCCTCATGTCATTGTCAAAGTTTCTGGGGGCCTGTAAAAAGCTATTAGCGTATTTCGTGACAGCTTTACAATAGGCACATGTTGAAATGAGTCTTGTCAATGTGCACATGGTGGGAGTTGGAAAACGTGAAGAAAGAGGTTGTTATGTTGATGAGTGACGACATCCATTCTGATTCATTCTCTGTAGGCTGCTGAGTCCCATTCAGACTGGTGGACTGAAGCAGGCACTGCGTAGGCACCCTGCAAGACACCCTGGACATCAGTCATCACAGGTCCCACACACTCAGCAAAACACAGGAAATACATTGTATTATTATCATTATTATTCATTATTCGTGAACATATATTAGATAAGAAAGAAGTAGAAAGCCACTTTATTTTGTCATTGTACAGTTCCTAATGAAATTTGTCTTATGCATTTAACCCATCCTATTGTATAGGAGCAGTGGGCAGCTGCAGCACCTGGGGACCAATTCTAGTTCTTTCCATTGCCTTGCTCAGGGGCACAGACAGGAGTATTAACCCTAACATGCATTTTTTTTTTTGATGGTGGGAGGAAACTGGAGCACTTGGAGGAAACCCACACAGACATGGGGAGAACATGCCAACTCCACACAGAAAGGACCTAGGATGGCCTGGGGTTCGAACCCAGGACCTTCTTACTGTGAGGCAACAGTGCTAACCACTGGGCCACCGTGCTGCCACATTTACTTATGATGATTGGAATCATCATAAGTAAATGCTGGTGTTGAGTCGTGATTAAGAGTACCCATCAGTTTTATGTGTGAGAGAGGCTGGGTTTCACAGTCCTGAGAGGACACGCGTCTAACCATTTAACCATCTAACCAAGTGAGAATTCACAACCCATGTGTCCTGATCTGTATGTGGCAGCTACGTATGTATATAAACGCAAGATCAATTCAGAGAAAGGGGGGGTATTTCCTCTACACATTACAATAGCAGCCCCACCTGGTGAGCAGGACTCACCATTTTACTCAGTTCATGGCACCAGTGTCACAGTTGTCATGCGTTATGGCAGAGACGACTACATCCCCTTGGAAAGAGACCTCTTCATAAATGTTATAAGTCCATTATAAATTTGTTATCCTCTTTCAGTGTTGTATTGTGTAAATTGCGTAAACACAACATCCATTGCGCATTGTCCGTATTGGGAGAGAGATCCCTCCTCTGTTGCTCTCCTTGAGGTTTCTTCCTATTTTTTCTCCCTGTTACAGGGTTTTTTTTTTTAGGGAGTTGTTCCTCATTCAATGAGAGGGTCTAAGGACAGGATGCTGTGTTGATGTTAAGCCCACTGAGGCAAATTGTAATCTGGGATATTGGGCTATACGAATAAAATTGATTTAAATTGATTTGATTTCAGTCTCGGCAGAGTTGTAAACAGCCACATTACAAGATGGAGCTCAAACACTCTTGATTTGAATGAAGGACTGCAGCTCAGCCACAGGATCAAGTCAATCTGTGCTCTGTTACACTGCATTTTAAAAGGCCATTTTCATCCTGCATCCACGCGTGTCTATGTATCGCCTCCTACAGATGGTTCTCTGTTGATTGGTTTACTGTGGGCCACGTTAATCTACCGTAAAACAAAATTTGCATATCCTATAATTGTAGATGTGGCCTTCCCTGTTGTCACCTCACTGGACCTACTCAAAAGAATAGATGCTGATTTTGTTTTAGTAGTTGAGCACAACATAGGCGGAAATCCCGGGGGGGCAGGGACACGACCCCCCATCCTGGGAAAAATATGATATATCCCCCCCAATATTTCGCCCCTGATGTATAGCACTACTTTTGGGGTCCCCCTCAGGAATTGCGCTTGAGAAAATGTCATGTAAGTTGATATCAGAGTTTCGCCCCTGGAGCACAATATTTTCAATTCTCGATGACTTCAGACAGGTTTGTTATTATATCTAAATAATCATTTGGTTTGGTTTACCAAAATATGTCTCCTCATCCCCTTGTTTGCACAACTATACAAAATGCAATTAAGGATACACCCCCCCCCCCCGCGCGCACACACACAAACACACAAAACACTGGGCCCTCTGTAGCCCCCCTCATTGAGAGGTTTTTGCTGGTGTCATTGCTTATAGCCAGCTAGTTACCAGACTGTGACTTGTAACTTAATAAAACTCCTAAGGGAGAAAATCCTTCTTCCAAACAAGGATACAGAGAGGGACATAAAGGCAATAACAACGTGTCTGTGTCAGGCAAGGAGTCCAATGTTTCTTGCATCACCCTTCCCAGTCATCAAGAAGCCATAAAAGCCGAGCGATAAACCCCCATTCCTTTGGGAATATGGTCAGCAGCTATACGATTCTAGTTTGGGTCGAGCTCTGCAAATTGAACCATTTTCAGAGAACTACGAAATCCTTCATAGTGGGGGGATGGAAACGTTGCTCGCCACAGCCATGTTGTTTACACTCGTAGACTAGTCAGTTCAAAACTTGCGCTGTTGAACATGTCCCCTGAACACACGCACGCACGTACGTACGCACGCGCGCGCACGCACACACGCCGTTTTCATATCTTCTTTTGTTTCACCACACGGTGGCCCTGTCCCCCATCTCTCCCCGTCGACGCTCCCCCCCTCCTCCCTCCTCTCCCCTCGCTCTTACGTTCATTTCGTCCGTCCTGTTTGGCTGCGCGCTAGAGCCACGAAACCCATCGACGAGTCCTCTCCTCCTCCTCCTCCTCTCCCCTCTCTCTCTCTCTCGCTCTCTCTCTCTCTCGCTCCTGAGCCCGCTCTCTCTTGAGCTCTCTCTTCCTCCTCCTCTCTCCTACTCTTTCTCTCTCTCTCTCTCTCTCTCTCTCTCTCTCTCTCTCTCTCTCTCTCTCTCTCTCTCTCTCTCTCTCTCTCTCTCTCTCTCTCTCTCTCTCTCTCTCTCTCTCTCTAAATCCACACACGGCGGTCCGGTGCGAAAGATGGTCGGCGGCTCGTGCGCCCGCAGGTTAGCCCGCCGCTCCCGCTCGGCGCTGATCGCGGCTCTGACGGTGCTGCTGGTTCAGACGCTGATAGTGTGGAACTTCAGCAGCCTGGACTCCGGGGAGGAAGGGGAGACCGGAGGCTCCAGCATCAGAGGGAAGAGGGACCGGCTGGCGGCGGGCAACAAAGGCGCCAGGAGCGAGTATGTGAGACGCGGAGTACAGCAGCAGCAGCAGCAGCAGCAGCAGCAGCAGCAGCAGCAGCAGCATCCTCCACCAGGGAGAGGGACGGCTCACCACATACAACAACCGGTAAGAAAGAAAAACACTACCCCCGCCACAATACGAGACCATTCTCCCGCTGCTATGGCTCCAATGAGGAGATGGAAGCCTACAAACACTTGACACTTGACTAGCAACATCTCTGTTGGATTAAAATAAAGAAAGAAAGAAAGCCCTCGCTTGGGATGCGCACACTGCCGGGCCCCGAGATGAAATAAGATGAAATGAAATGAACGACTTGTGCGTGACTGTTGTTACTTCGGCATACCGCAGGCTGCCTTCGGGGTGGGTGTGTTGATGTGTGGGTGGGTGGGTGGTGGTGGGGAGGGGGGGTGATGTCAGTTTACTAAAGCCACACAGCTCTCCTTAATCCGATATTGGTATAGGCATCTTTAAGAATTGCTCTCTGCCGATAGGAGACACGTTGTGCACCCCCCCCCCGCGCCCCAACCACTTCCCACCACCACCTCCCCAACCTCCCTATGTACAGACTCCGGTTTAAAAAAAAAAGAAAAAAAAAGGTCTGGCTGGGAAACCTGTAAGCTATTGTCGCTGTTCACTTCAAGTTAGAAAATAATGGAATGGTAAATCCTTCCCTAAGCTATATAAAGGTACCCCTCCAAAAAAAATGTTGAAGTCAAATATACAGTGCAGGATACAACCATTTCATGATGCCCAGCAGATGTTACGCCAAAATCTGCGACCATCGAAAAGTATGACTACGATAAAATTGTGACCACGTTTGTCCACGCCGTATCAGCAAAGAAACTGGTTTACTTTTAAATCCACATTGATTAGAGTTAGCGTGTCTATATTATGTGAAAACAAACACCAAAGGAGTACCGTTTCTCACTTTTACATGACAGTTTAAAGCCACATGAAAAAAATAAGAAAAAGCAGAGACAAATGATTTTGCACATAGGCCTAAATAAGACGGAAAGAAACATCCAGAGTTTAGTGTATTTGCATTATTTTGCACTATGGTAATGTCAACATGACTATATTGTTGGTCTGCAACCTGTAGGTCATGTATTGTATCACTGGCGTGTTAACTGATTGTAGAGAGCATCATATTTAAACAATGCCCAATGCGCAGGTCTGTTTTACCCTGGGTCTGGGATGAAATCGTCAAAAATTGAGTCTGCATGTGGTTTTTCAACCATTTAGATATGCCCAGGGAGTTGGGGCAACATTGTCTTTGCAATGGTGTCAATCATTCTTTGTCACAATGACCGCCACAGCAGCCAGCCATGCCAGAGGTGGCCCATCCTCTGGCCACCTTGCAGTCAGTTGATAAGTACCTTTGATGTGGTGTGGTACACTGTGGGCTACAGTGGCTCCGTAGATAGAATCACTCACTCATAGCCGCGCGGTATCATCTGTCTCCTGCGGCGATTTTACAGTGGCTCACTCAATTTGTCTTGCGAGTGTGATTTTTCGTCCTGCTTGCCCAATCCTGTGGGTATCATCCCAATACAATACATAGGAGGAAAGTCATTCCAAGGACAGGTGGGGCTTGATGAAGTTGTCTGGACTAGCTTGGCTGGCAGTCTGTGTCGACAGATTATTGGGTTTTAGAGGTGGGAACCAATGTTTTTTTTCATCCCTTCGTCTGTCCGTCCACTGCTAAATTTGGTCAGCCGTACCCTGTCCAAAGCCTGATGTGTAGAGACTCACATCCGAGACTGTCGTTAGACGTGTCAGAGTCTATACGTGGTACACCAACAGGGATTTGACCATAAGGGTTTTACTGTTAAAACACAGCATTTCTGCAGTTGTGACCTTTTCAGTGAAATACGAAGGGCTTTGTGGCCTATTTAGGCTTCCACCCCTGCTCTTAGGGCACTACACATATATGCTAGTTTAACAGTCCCCTTGCCTGCCTGTAAGATTGTCTAGTTGTCCTCTGCAGTTCTGTAGACACTGGACTCTTCCATTCAACTGGTACATTTCTTCAACTGATTAATCTCTGCACTCTCGTTTCCCCTGTTTCCCCTGTGTGTGTGTGAATGTGAGTGTGTGTGAGTGTGTGTGTGTGTGTGTGGTGAGAGAGAGAGAGAGAGAGAGAGAGAGAGAGAGAGAGAGAGAGAGAGAGAGAGAGAGAGAGAGAGAGAGAGAGAGAGAGAGAGAGAGAGAGAGAGAGAGAGAGAGAGAGAGAGAGAGAGAGAGAGCACTCGTACACTGATTTTCAGAACAGGCGTTCTTAATATGGAGGGCATAGCGACACTCAGTGTTATACAAAGCTAATTGCTAGAATGTGTGTGTGTGTGTGTGTGTGTGTGTGTGTGTGTGTGTGTGTGTGTGTGTGTGTGAAGGTGGGGGGGATCATGAATTGAAGAATGAGCCAGATGTTTCAGCATGACACTAACAGAAATTATATCTGACAAGTTGAAGAAGATGAAAATATTGTACATTACCATAGCGATGTAATTGCAAGGGCCAGATTTGCGTTGATGTCTCCAATTCGGGAGACATCCTGAGCCAAATTGTTGTGGCAAGTGGAAAAGGAGGGAGAGATATATTCCTCTTCAGTGCGACGGACACCAAAATACCCCCTGACAGTTTAAACGTACGATTGCAATATATGTGCGCATCTCAACTCTCTTATTGACGGAAGTAATATGTGAAAACGCTGCAGTGAAATTGTCAATTTACAGAATCTGTGGCTGCTTGTGACCGATTTCACAAGACAACTCAATGACTATCATAAGTTGTCAGTCTTTTTTTTTTCTTTTCACAATTTTCCTGACACTGATTTGTAAATTAACATCAGAATGACAATAATCGTTACTTGTTAAGATCGGCCGTTTCACAGGTGAGTCACAGCTCAAAACCCAGTGTACCGAGCAGAGCCGCTAAGAATGTCCAGCCAGCCTCCGGGTTTGTCTCTCCCCTTTTAGAGGTTTTAGTCATCTTTATTTTCTTTCCGTCTGGACGGGCAGTCATAGTGCCATGATCTTATGTTCCCAGTGGTTCTTCAGCTCATGCATGTTGTGAAGTGTTTCCACGTTTAGTCACTGTGACAAGCTTATATCATAAGGAGTGTCTTTGGACAGTTATTTACTGCATTAATAACTTCACGGCACTTAACCATTTGTATTATTTCGATTTGTGCACCGCATTATTTTTGAAAAATGTTCCTGTTTTGCTATTCTTAACGTCTTATTGTCGGATTTCAGTGTTGAATGGCAGAACTCCAGTCAATTGAGCAACATTAATTTATTTCCCACTGGCTAAGGCCTTTAGCAACAGGCTTTTAAATTGTCATGTTCAGGGATTACTATAAGATGCATCTGTTTTGCATTGAGGAGATTTGCTAAACTATTGTTACTACCAGCCTATTCTCCTAAGGCCCTCCTCCTTCTTCCCTACCACCAGCACCACCATGCTGTGATTCATGCCACTGTTGTCTCTGATCACGCTGCTGACTCAAATGCACATGCACACACACACACACACACACACACACACACACACACACACACACACACACACACACACACACACAGATGCTTGCATGCATATACACACACACTCTCACACACTAGTATGAACAATGCAACATGCACAGAAAAAAAATACATGCAAGCTGGCTCTCATGCACACATTTGTGCAGGATTGCAAACTCAGACATGTGCAATTAAATTCCAACATGCATGCAAGTAGGGACACACACACATACACACACACATACTATGCATGCCACGTATGAGAGCATGTGCTCCCCCCCCCATTTTTTTCTCTCAATTTAAACATCAGCCGGCTGCCACAGTGGTCAAGCCAAGGTTACCCTATTGGAAGTGCAATCAAAGAGTGATGCAGCACTCAAAGCAACAAGAGGGTATGCATTTGTGCCTATATGTTTGTTTTTCGTTACATCATAGCATAGCTAATATATTGAAGTCTCTTATGTGTAGGCATGGTACACCATTAATGAAAGAGCAAGCATTCTGAATATCATTACTCATTTTTAATTTACTCCTAGATGTTTTTTTTTAATTCATTCAATCCAGTACAGGATTACAGATCACTTTTTCTCACCATTTTCACATTTCTCATATGTAATCTCTTTCATTGTGCATGGTCTAGTTGTCTTGAGTACCATTTAATGTGTCAGTTAGTGTCAGTATCGGTTTTTGGTATCATAGGAGAAGCAGGCATTTAGAACTGGTAGTTGGCAATTAAATTGGCACTCCCAGAAAGGAATTCATCTGAGGAAATCCATCAGATCCACCATGCACAGTTACAGTCAAAGGAAACCCGGAGAGGCACAAAAGGATTTTAAAAATCCAAACTTCCCAATTATTACATCAAAATCTGTCTGGAAAATCTGCGATGAGGGAAAAGCAAGCTACGGTAAACTCGCTCTTTTTTTTTTTAGTGGCGCAGAGTTCGTCCATAAAGAGGAAGTGGACTCAGCCATATGTGATAGAAGGCATCTATATACGTAGGGCTATACCTCGGATTTAAAAAGAGGCAGATTGAAACCTGCAGACGCTTTGATGCTCAGGTGTAATTTGTATACATGGCAGCATCTCTCCCCAAAACCTACAAAAGGAAAACTATTTCACGCGCATCAGAAAGTGATGTACTCTCTCATATCAAAGAGGGCACAGTAGCTGGCGGTGTATTTGCCATACCTCCACATATGTTTGTGTGTGCGCGCATGTGTGTGTGTGTGTGCGCATGTGTGTGTGTGTGTGTGTGTTTGTGTACAATATCATTCTGATATTGAATCCTACCATGGTTGTTCTTTCTATTGTAGGTTTAGGTCTCCATAGCAGCCTCAGACAACACACCACATCATGCTCTGTTGCTAGTCGCTGCTGTGATATAACCCAGCACCTCCCAGCTAAACACCGTGGTGTGAAAAATAGGCCTCTTTGGTCCGGTCCTCATGTAATCTCACAGATAGGGCAGAGGCAGCCGTCTCCATGACCTTATCTGTGTAATGACATGCAACATAAAAAAAATGGCCATTAAAACTGTGACAGTCCACTGAAAATCTTACTTAGGAAAAGTAAATATGCCGACTTGACGCACACAGTCCTTAATATTACACCGGCTCTTAAGAAATGTGAAAAGGGCAAGGAGCTGTATATATGTAAGTAGGTAGGAGGATGATAGTATACACTTTGCAAAGGTTTTCGAGCAATATGCAAAGTGCTCTATCAGTGCCGATGCACATAGACAAATGTGTGCTCTTATGTTTTTTTTCTCCCTCCCTTCTCTCTGTCTCTTTCTCTTTCTCTCTCTTCTCTCCCCTGGTTCTGGTTCTCATTCATTCTCATTTGTTCACGTTCACCAAACCGCACGATTTCTTTCTTACTTTCTTACTCTCTCTCTCTCTCTCTCTCTCTCTCTCTCTCTCTCTCTCTCTCTCTCTCTCTCTCTCTCTCTCTCCATCTTGTTGAATCTCTTTGCCACTCTTCCATTAACACTGGAGCACACACACACACACACACACACACACACACACACACACACACACACACACACACACACACACACACACACACACACACACACACACACACACACACACACTTGAGTGGTCTGCATTAACAGCTGCTGTAGAGCAGGGTCAAAGACAGTCCACAGTCACACTACACGTTTCCTCTGAATCACCGAGCGGCTGCCGGCTCAAATGCTGTGTGCAACTCAACCAGTGGACTTCAAATCACAAGCACGCACGCACGTGTGCATGTCCGCACACAAACACACACACACACAAATATACACTCATAAAATCATATGCAGACATACTCAAACAAGCACATAAACACACACACACACACACACACACACACACACACACACACACACACACACACACACACACACACACACAATGTGACTCCAAGTTGGTATGTTAAGTAAACATACTGTGGAATGTGCGTATGACATGTACCACATGCATGCACATTTGTGTGTGTGTGTGTGTGTGTGTGTGTGTGTGTGTGTGTGTGTGTGTGTGTGTGTGTGTGTGTGTGTGTGTGTGTGTCTTTATGCTGACCAGTGCACATGTGTATGTTTGCATGGTTAACATCCATGTTTATGTTCTTCGTGGCCTTTGTAAGCCTCTTCATTTGCAAATTGACGATCAGAACAATTTCTCATCTCACTCTCCTGTCAATTCTTATTTTTTTTAAAATCAAAGTGGTCCCGCCGTTAAAAGCGGTCCCGCCGTTACCACCACTTAGTTCTGTTTCCCCCGTTTCATCCCCAGACATCCCTCAGCCCCCACCCACCAAATACCACCACAGCCCCTCCCCAGGTCAGCAGCCTCCCCTGCCTCTACACTTCCAAGACAGCCACCCTCCATCCTCCAATCATCCTCTGCCACTATTACAGATGGTTCCCTTTCCCCAACAAGTTAATAACGCATCATCCAGATGAATGAAGCCATATAATACCTAGCGTTACCAATAATCCCATAGGTAAGAAGCTTAGCTGACAGCCTCCAGAGAGAGATGCAGGGGGGGGGGGGCTTGGGGGAGCTTAATTAGTTTTATCTAAAGTCTTGTGTTCGTGTTGATATTCAGGGCAGGCCTGGAACTCTGTATGCAGTGGCAATGAGCTTACACGCAAATACTTACATGTAGAGGTCTGCACACTCACAGATATACACAAAAAAACACACGCACACATGTATAACCCTGGCGAAATGGAGAGGTTTAGACTGGGCAATCACCATATGGAAGGCGATTAGGCCGATTACTCAACTCCCTGCTGTTTACTAGGCCTAGGTTATCTCTTTAAACAGATCCATTTTCCCAGCATCCCGATGATGGCTTGTGTAACTAATGTTTGGAAGGCCAGTGAGGTGTGGCAAGCAACGCGTTCTTATCTTGTCTTTTTCCGTATGGGTGGCGTATGCCCACTCTGCTGTTTCTATCCTGATTAAAATGCATTCATTCATTCCCCATAAATACTACATCCACATTGGAGCCTTGCTCAAGAGGCATTGGGCACAAGGCGAGGAGATAGCCTGAATAGGGCAGATATTGAGTATTTGAAACCAGAATACATGGAAAGCAACGTAGATATGGGGAGAACGTGCAAATAAGCACAAGGTGGGACTGGGTTTGAAGCCAGGGCTAGCTTGCTGTGACAGAGCAGTGCTAACCAAAAAGCTGGCATGGTCCCTCCTTTTGGGTTTGCACGTATGAGGGGTGCGACTCGGTGCAATGCTCACCTAAAACAACACAAGGGACACAACACAACATTTATTAAAGTGGAGCGACTTAATGTGCAGTCAATCGAGGAGTAGTCTGCTTTTTTAAAAACGTGTGTATTGTCAGTGAAATTGCAGAGAGCAATATTTGTTATTTCTATTGTGGAATACAACAAAGAGTGTTGTTTTTGTGGGCACCTCCTCCAGCTGGGAGGTGAGACATGATGAGAAGCTGCACCAGTGCAATTCTATCAGGTCAAATAGGCTATTGTTTGGGGGTTTTTTTCTGTCTCATATCTAAGATATGGACTTACGGTCTTATTATAGCCGTATGTACAATAAATACCATTCATACACTCTTTTTTCGGGTGGGGGAGTTGTGTTTGTTACTTAACCCTAATGGCCACGTGTCACTGACAACCATTTGATGGCCTTGTGATCGGGGGGGGGGGGGGGTGCGAGATGTCGTGCTCCTGGGAATCAACTGCATAACTGACACATGCAGCATGCAAATGGACACGTAACCCACAAATGCGTGCGGACATTCGATCACACCCACACAGGCTAATGACATTGAGTGTGAGCCACAGCCTTGCTATCTCCTCCTCGGCATGCCACTCTCTAATCCCCTCGTATTGTGTTATTCTGATAGGACCGGGGGGCGGGTGGTAATAGAAGGGGAGAGGGGTGTGGGGCGCGTTGAAGTCAGAGGGTGACGGCACATTGGTAGGGTAGAAATAGGGGCGAGCGGGCCCGCCAGGGAAAGGTTTTGTCCTTCTGGTCCCACGGAGCAAGAAGAAGAAAAACTGCCAATGGCACTCATCTTTTCCCTCCGCCTCCCCTTCCTCCTCTTCTGCTCCTCCTTCCATTCCTTTCTTCTCACCAGCGGGGCTCGACACTAACAGCCAAGAAGACTTGTCTCTGTCTGCGATTAAA
This sequence comes from Lampris incognitus, assembly GCF_029633865.1. NCBI lineage: Eukaryota > Metazoa > Chordata > Actinopteri > Lampriformes > Lampridae > Lampris > Lampris incognitus. The sequence goes on from NC_079215.1 coordinate 28,457,841, forward strand.
TGGAGAGAGCGAAGGAGTTGGTGAGAGAGAGAGAAAGAGAGAGAGAGAGAAACAAAAACAAACGAGAAAGACGAGAAAAGAGAGAGAGGGCAGCAGAGGCAGATATGTAAGCCAGAAGAAATGGGGCTGAAAAGAGGAAGAGATGTAGAGGGGGTGGGGGGGGAGAAAGAGGAGGAAAATGTCTCATCCCTTCTACAAATCCGACGTTGACTCAAATCCCAGCGTAATCCTCCAGGGAACCCAGTTGGGTTTGAAGGCTCGTTTGTGTTGCTTGGGCCCGGCTGGCAGAGGCAGTGTGGTTGGAGACCGTTCCTGGAAGCTAACCTGAGACCACATTCCCTCCCTGCACATCCAGGGATCAGGGTTGTAATTTTCCCCTCAATTGGTGGGGTTCAGGAGTTAGGGGGGGGAGGTAAACCCATCCCAGGGAACTGATCACAACCGTTTTATCAAGCATCTTTAAGTGAGACTCTGGCCAGGGATTCCAAGAAAGTAGCCCTGAATGAATTTGGGAAAATATGAAATTATGATATGTTTCGTTTTTTTGTTTTTTGTTGTTTTTTTGGTTTTTTTTTGTTGTTGCAATATGTATTGCGATAATAAAAGTGGCACCAGGTAACTTGTCATCATTAAAGTCATATTGTGATGGCTATGGAGAATGGGTTGATGGCCATTCAGACCAGCTCCCTAGAAACCTTGTTTTTCACAATACATTTTGTCTGCCATGAATCCAACCAGTTATGTCCTGTTTCTGAATTCAGTGAAAATCAAATTGGAGCAAATTTCCTCAACCTTGTCTGCGAACATAGCTCCTCTTCTTCTGTGATATAGTCTTTTGAGCTGTAACCTGTAAATAAAAGCACATATCTTGTTGCTCTGCTGTGAAGAGAAAAAAACAGTCCCTGTTTTAGAGGGGGGAATTATGAGGTTGTTTAATACTTCGGTTTTTACTCAACATCACTGTATTCAGTTAATACTCACCCCTTCACCCAAGGCTAGCCCATGATCAATACTGTATTTATTATGCAGGGGAGCTTGTCTGTGAATTACTGCAATAAAGGTGGTGTCTTGAGAGGATTCAGAAGGTTGCAGGAGGCTTCATAGCAGTGTTCTCCAGTTGTATTTAGTCTGTCATCGTTCCTGTCTGCTGCAGCCAGAGACAGGAACGATCTGCAAAAAAAACCCCACTAAAACTGGACAATTTTATCCCCAAGTCAGCTTTTAAGGACTCTATTATGGACATTTTCATTGATGCATGCAGCTGTTTCCCAACCCACTAATATTCTCGAACCTTTGTCCCATCTTATGCTTATTGTTGTCCCATGCATATCCTTGCTCTCTTGCTGCAGCTGTTTTGCTTTGCCTGTTTGTCTTACTGTTTATGTATGCTATTCTTGTTCTGTTGTTGTACCGCCTGATGCTGTTGTCTGCTAGCTACCAGCTCAATGTTTTTTGTTTGTTTTTTGTGCTAGATTGCATGTCATTTATGTAATGCATGTTGTGACTATGTAAGTAGTGGATGTGTTGGAAATGTTTGGATGTGTGCTGCTCTCTTTTTAACTTTTTGGCATTTCTTTAAGACCCTACCTACCCCTTTCCCTCAAGAGGCTTTGCTTTCTTGTGCCAGGCCGCCATTGTAAATAAGAATTTGTTTTTAATGACTTGCCTGGTTAAATAAAGGTTAAAAAAAAGACTACACTATGGCTAAAGCTGAAATATCACTTAAGGCGATTAACGTGAAAAAAATAGATATTTTTATTGCAAAAATACAAACCTGTTAAATTACAAACTTTTGGAAATTACCAAAACTGGAAAAGAAATAAACAGCAGCTATACATCTGTAACGGGGGCAGTCCTATGCTGTTCTGTGCTGGTCAGCCTGCTGCATGCCCGTCACTCTCATCATTAGCTCTGCGTTGTGTTCTAGTTGGGTGGGGCCCCAGGTGTTGTGGGGGGCCCTCAGTCTCTCATCATCATCATCATCATCATGATCAAGGAAGGAGCGGGGACACACAGGACTCTATTTGGCCCACCTTGCCATTTATTTTGGTTTCAAACCCTTCGACAACCGTCCAGTCCTCCAGCGGGAGCGGTGTTTCTTACGGACGTGGGGGTCGAAGTTCAACCACTGCCCGGACTCCACTCGTGTGCGTTAGAAGTAGAAACCGTCCACGGGACTCCGATGTAAGAAAGGATAAACAAGTATTTTATCCCACAGCTTGCAGTATCTTCTTACAGGGATACTCAAGGTTACGTTCTCCTCAACCAGCAAAACTGTCCCACGGTAAGAAACACGTGTGGCTCGGCTCGATTGCTGCTTGAGACTCCTCCCACAAAACAAAAATGGCCTCTCCCGCGTTCCCTCTTCCGTGTACCCACAAGACCTCTCTCTTAAAGCGACAGTACACGTATATGACGGTCGTTGGAAAACATACATAAAAGTAAATAATGACATAAAATAAAATGTAGTAAACACAAATAACAGCACACAGACAGGATTTGGTGATATTTCATACTCAAACAAAATAAAATAAAAACATTAATTTTAACCTGGTTACATTCACCCCTCCTGAAATTCACCAACATCCTGACAGCAGGATAAAAAGAGAAAGAGGAAAGGAAAAGCCCATCACTGACTACTGGCACAAGTGAAAAGAAGGACCTAGTCCTCCAGTCAACTTAGGAGCTACCTCGGTTACGAGGTTCAGAAAATAATGAGGTTGATCAAGTCTCAGTATTCCCCTAGATCAATGTGACGCCTGATACGCCACACCATGCACTTGGCCCAAAACAACCCTGTCTGATAGACACCTAATAACTCACATTAAACTAGTTTGAATGACTCCAACCTCCATCAAAGTTCAAACCCTCACACTCCGTAGAAATGGCATCTGAGCCATAGATTCTATTAACCTGTTCACTGACCTCACCACCCTCCCTGTGCGTGTCCTAACCCGACCATCGCTCTCTACTTGTGTGCGTGAGACAGTGCGAGCTGCAACATCTGTATCGAGTGAGTGTGGTGCTTCTGTGTGCGAATCAGTGTGAGATATAACACCAACATCGAGTGAGTGTGATGCCTCTATGTGTGGTGCATGTGTGTTGTGTGGTGCGTGTGTGTTGGGTGGAGTCTGAGCAGTGGCCCCCACAGGACTGACTACCAGACTAGACGGAATGAACTCTTCCGCTTCTGCCCACTCAGATCTAGGCGAGTCTCCAAGTGATGAGACTGCTAGCCCCACTGCATCCCCTGAGACCGTCAGGCCATCTGCACTGTCCTCCTCATCGGACTCTGCGCAGTCAAGCAACTGACTGGTTGTACTGGACTCCTCACCCTGATCTAACTCAGGAAGGGGCAAGAGGTTGACCTCCAACAAACGGTTCCTGTGCACCACTCTGGTGTGCCCCTCTGCATCCTGAATCTTGTAGACGTGGATATTGGGGTTGACACCGACAACCGTGTACACTCCGTTCTCCCATTTGTCAGCCAACTTTCTCTTCCCTCGCTCACTCTGGTTCGCAACCAAAACACGATCCCCGACAGACAGGACAGTGCCCTTGGCATGTCTGTTGTACTGTCGCGCCTGATGCTGCTGCTCAGCCGTGGAGTGCTTCTGAGCGATCTCCATTGCACTCCTTAGACAGGAAAGCAGAGACTGAGCATAAGAGTCATAGTCAACAACGTAAGGATCATGCAAAACCTGCCTGAACATAACATCCACCGGCAGTCTTGGGACACGCCCATACATCAGGAAGAAAGGTGCATAACCCGTGGTCTCGTGAACAGTGGCATTGTACGCGAGCGTGAGAGAATGGATCTGCTGAGGCCACTGTTGCTTCTGCTGAAGCGGAAGGGAACGGAGCATATTCCCCATCGTGCGATTAAAACGCTCTGTCCCGCCATTACCCATAGGATGGTAGGCCGTTGTGTGGGACTTCGCTACACCCGCCAACTTGAGAAGCTCTGCAATCAGGTTGCTCTCAAAGTTTGTGCCCTGGTCAGAATGTATTCTTTCCGGAAACCCGTAAACACAGAATACATGATCCCAGAGTTTCTTGGCGACCTGCTTCGCTGTCTGATTGGTGCAGGGGAACGCGTGAGCAAGCTTAGTGAAGTGGTCAGTAACCACTAAGACATCGACTGACCGCTGCTTACTGTCCTCAGCGGACCAGAAATCCATACACACAAGCTGCATCGGTGCGGAAGTTTTAATGCTCTCCAGGGGCGCGCAAGCAGCTGGCTCTGGGGTCTTCCCAAACACACATCTCCGACAGCATCTGACATATGCTCTGATATCCCTCTCCATGTCAGGCCAATAAAAACGCTGCCTTGCAAGAGAGAGAGTACGGTCCTGGCCCTGATGACCAGCGTGATCGTGGATGCCAGACAGTGCCTTGTCTTTCAGACTCAGAGGTAAAACATACTGAGACCTCCTCTGCTTGGACACTGGGTCCTTTGTCACCCTGTACAAGACACCATCATTGACTTCCAACTTCTCCCACTGTTTCAACAGCCTGAGGACCTTCTGGTCAGCACCATGCCTCTCACGCCTCGATGGCCGCTTCCGAACAGCGACAAAGGGCAACACCTTGGAGATGCAGGGGTCCTGCTCCTGACTCAACCTGAGCTCCTCGGTGGATAACATTGGCAGTGTATCCTGACCACCCGACAGATGCTGAACGTGCTGGACCAAACTGAGTGCTGTGAATACTGATGCATCAGGCCAGTCACATTTGGCTTGACAAAAAGCCCTGACCTCAGCTGCATCACAAGCAAACCCAGATCGCGCACTACTCAGTGTTTGGGACTGGCAACTGAGTCTGAAAACATCCTGCACAGAGTCCCCCTCAACCCCGTCGGCTTCCTGAACAAGGGCCGGGTAGGGCTCCCTAAGTAGCCTCTGACTGACGGGCTTGGAAAAAGGGTCGCGACTCAATGCATCCACCACCACGTTTTTCTTCCCTGGCAGGTGTTTGAGATCGAAGGTGTAAGACGCCAACTTAGACACCCAGCGGATCTCACACGCGTCAAGCTTCGGCTTCGTTAGGAGATAAGTCAGCGGATTATTATCTGTCCAAACGGTGAAGCTTTGACCCTTCAGCCAGTGGCTGAACTTTTCACAAACACTCCACTTCAGCGCCATGAACTCCAGTCTATGAGCTGGATACTTCCGCTGTGAGGCACTGAGGGACTTGCTTGCAAAACCAACAGGTCTGGCCTTGGACTCTCCTCGGGGCACTTGAGACAGCACCGCGCCGAGTCCGTCCAAAGACGCATCGACCGACAAAATGAAAGGCACCTCAAAGTCTGGATGGGCAAGCACCACACACTCCAGTAACATCGTCTTCAACAGATCAAATGCTTCCCCACATTCCACCGTCCAGTCTGCGGAGGTAAGCTTACGGAAGCTGCCATGGGGCTTCTTATCCTTAGCCGACCTCCCCCTCCTCTTTTGTCCAGCTGTAAGGGCGAACAGGGGCTTAGCCACGGAGGAGCAGTTCGGGAGGAAATGCTGGTAGTAAAATACCATACCAAGGAAAGATTTGATCCTACGAACAGAAGGCGTGCACCCATCACCTTCCATGAGATCCTGCACTGTCATGTTGGAGATGACCTCTACTTTGGAGGGATCGACAGACACACCTCCGCCATCAACCACATGGCCCAAAAACCGCACCCGCTTCTGCAGCAGATGACACTTCTTCGGAGCCAGTTTCAAGTTGTTCTCCCTCAAACCTCTGAAACACAGTGCGGAGCCTCGACAGAGCCTCAACCTCTGACGGCGCGAAGACAAGAAGATCATCAAGATAGCACAAAAGCTTCGTGAAGTTCAGATCCCCAAAGATCCCAATCATCATTCTCATGAAGGCTGCAGGGCTATTACAAAGGCCCTGTGGCATGCGATTGTATTCATGCAACCCAAGGGGAGTCGTGAAAGCAGTGTACTTCTTGTCATCTTCATGCATTGGGATGTTGAAGAAGCCAGAGGTGAGGTCCATCGTACTAAAGAGGCAGTTACCACCCAGCGCGGCAAGACAGTCCGACTGGTGTGGCAAGGGATGAGCGTCTTTCAAGGTCCGAGCATTCAGCCATCTGAAATCAGTGCAGATCCGAAGCCCGCCATCCTTCTTCCATACCATAACCAGCGGTGAAGCGTATGCGCTCGAGGACTTCCGGATAATCCCTTTCTCCTCCATATTAGTGAGAACCTGTCTCAACTTCTGGTAGTGGGCTGGGGGAACCCTCCTGTAGGGCAAGCGAAAGGGGCGCTCATCCACCAGATGGATGCGATGTGTGTATCCTGTGACCTCGCCACAGTCCAGAGAGTCCCTGGAGAAGATGTCATGGTACTCGGTGAGCAGCTGAGTGAGCTGGGACTTGCATGCCTCACTAACCTGACAGGAGCTGAGGTCAATGTCACTGAGTCCGAGCTCTGACAAACTCCTAGCCGGCTGGACAGGGGGACAGGCACTATCTGTGGCGTTGGACTCATGCCTCCCTGCAACTGATTGCAGTCCCTGGAAAACATTAAAGTCCTCAATCGCCAAGCATGGAAACACATCAGCCAACTTGCAGTTCCTTTTCAGTGTGATGGCTTTGTCAGATGGATTGACAACAGTCATGGGTACCCACCTATCACCCCAGAGCGGTGTGACAAGTCGACCTATGAGGACACTGCGTGGCATGGCCTTGGAGTCTGTCGGCTCCACAACAACAGTGCTTCCAGCTGACATAGGTACCTTAGCAGGAAGTCTGCCCCAGACTAAGTGCTCGTGCCTCGGTAAGAGTGTCACAGCCTGGGTGAGCTTAACAGTACCTATCTTCTCAGGAACTGCACCACCCCTCCAGCGCTCTACATTCGTGAACATGGACAAGAACTGTTCAACGTCAGGACTAGACGGATGTTCCTGTCTGGACGCGATGTCCCAGTACTCAGTACCACTCTTGAGTACATGGGCCACATGTTTAATGACGTTTGTGCCGACTATCAGATCATCATGCTGACCGGGCACGACCAGAGTGGGTATGACAAAGGAAACACCATAAAGCTGCATGTTGAGGTCATAAAAACCATCAGCCCTAGTCTCCAGACCACCGCAGCCAATCAAGACAATGTTCTCTTCAGGCTGCTGCTTCTCAGGTAAAACACCCCCAGAGCGGAGCTTCTCTACTGCATTTTCACTGATACTGCATGACATAGAGCCAGTATCCAACATGCCATTAAGCTGCACACTCTGGTTGATAAGAACAGGAGCATAGAACAAGTCACTGAAAGCCTGAATCCTCTGTGTCGCCTGAATGACCATACGCGAACCCTGAGGTGCTTTGGCACACTTGTCTTCATACAAGTGAGCCAGGTCGGAGACATCAGTGAGGGATACATCTACATTACCCACACCATCCCTCTCTAGGTGTGGGTTTAGTAGTTTAACGGACGAGACTGACGACCAGCTCTTCCACCAGGCTGAGAACGGAGCTGGTTGGGCGGCTGAGGGTGAGGACAGTCCCTCTTCCAATGACCAGGAGACAAACAGTTTATACATCGGTTCTCCCGGCTGCAGTGGGAAAATGTGGAGTGATCCGGAGACTTACAAACCCTGCACAACCGCTGCGGTGCGTCTGGCACCCGCCCTGCGGCGCTAGCTGGCGGTTGAGTCCGCGTCGGTGTCTGGACCGCAGCGCTAACTGGAACCTGAGTCTGCATTGTGACCAAACGGTCTAGCAAGCTCACCAAACTCCTCATATAGTCATCACCGTCAAAGACAGGTGCGGGAGACGGTGTAGGACACCTTGCACAAAATGATGTAGATGACACATGAGCCGGGACGGGAGATGGCACCACTGGCACGGTCGTGTTCAAGTCGGGAGCCACGTCGACTACAGGGACATGAACCTGTGAATGGAACCTACGCTCTACCGCGCCTGCTTCACGTTGTCCACCTGCAGCAACACGGTACTTCCTCTCCAGCATGTGCTCATCAAGCCTCTCTTGGATCTCGCTAGCAGACCATTTCCCTGCGGACTTGAACTTAAAAACATTGGCAAGAGACTGATCTGGACAGTGTTTGATAAACATCATGCTTACCTCATGGCTTGGCTCTTCAATACTACGGCCTTGCCGCTTCAAGCATTCGTCAGCCACCTCCACTGTCTTATTAAGCCTAATCCAATACTCCATAGCGTCCTCACCTGGCTTGGGCAGCGTACTGTAAAAGTCCGCCAGGGGCATGCTCGAGTATGTGAAGTCACTAAAGTGTTGCTTCAGTACATCAAAAATAATGTGGGGGTTCGCTATGTGGTCGACAGATGTGTTGCGCAGCTTTATCCTCACCACGTCCCTTGCTTTCCCCATAAGCTTAGCTAGAATCTCATGTGACTGCTCACTAACTGGAATGGCTCGCTTCCTCAAATACAAAGTCATAAGGCTCTCCCACTCATGAACTGTAAACTTATCAGAGCTGTCGCCCCTGAAAATAGGAGGCTCCCTAGCGTCTGTCTGCATTACTACTCTAACACTAGGCACTGTCTCCGAACACTGTTCAGCAGACCTAGCACTGTCTGTGTGTGTGTTTCTAAGCATTTGTGTTTCCTGCAGCTTAGCAGTGATTGACTCTCCTATCTTCTCTGCTAACTGAGTAATGAGCATTGCTAACTCACCCACTGGCTGCTCGCTGTTACCTAGCACAGCCCCTTCGCTGATACCTGGCCTGGCCCATTCTACGTAGCGTGTGGAGGTGAACTGAGGAGTGCCAAATGTGGTCGGGTCTCTAGGTCCTGGTGCTCTGGTGTCTGGTTCCCCGCCCTCTAAGAGCTGCCCGAAACTCCTACCTACACCTAGCCGTAAACCCCCACCCACATCTAACTGGTACCCCCTCTCCATAGCATACTGGCGATCCAAAAGATCCTGATCAGCAATGTTACCCCCACCTACGTACGAACCACCCTCTGCCATGTTCCTACCTCTAACACTCAGATAAAATAAAAAAGTGAAAAGCTCAATTCATTTAAATAATTGAATCTAGAAATCACTAAGAGATTGAAACAATCACACACAATCAACAAATTCACCAATAGATTAATCACATATGCACATATCCAGTAGTTTAGATCAATAGATTATTCACGCGAGTCCTTCAATCACATCAACATTAACCTTTTTTTCCTTTTTTTTTCGTGTGTTTTTCTTCCTTCAGTATATACAAATGTCCTGTTCACAAGCCCAGTCCATGGTAACCACAGCTATGACTGTCCAGTGTCCACACAGCTCAACTCCAGTCCACTGTAACATGAGTGTACAGTCTGTAGAAATACCTGAGGACGTCTGGGGCTTGATGACGACAGCAGCCTCCCGCGGCGAGCAACTGATGTCACTCTCAGAATCCAGGAGGGTCACGGCACCAATGTAACGGGGGCAGTCCTATGCTGTTCTGTGCTGGTCAGCCTGCTGCATGCCCGTCACTCTCATCATTAGCTCTGCGTTGTGTTCTAGTTGGGTGGGGCCCCAGGTGTTGTGGGGGGCCCTCAGTCTCTCATCATCATCATCATGATCATGATCAAGGAAGGAGCGGGGACACACAGGACTCTATTTGGCCCACCTTGCCATTTATTTTGGTTTCAAACCCTTCGACAACCGTCCAGTCCTCCAGCGGGAGCGGTGTTTCTTACGGACGTGGGGGTCGAAGTTCAACCACTGCCCGGACTCCACTCGTGTGCGTTAGAAGTAGAAACCGTCCACGGGACTCCGATGTAAGAAAGGATAAACAAGTATTTTATCCCACAGCTTGCAGTATCTTCTTACATGGATACTCAAGGTTACGTTCTCCTCAACCAGCAAAACTGTCCCACGGTAAGAAACACGTGTGGCTCGGCTCGATTGCTGCTTGAGACTCCTCCCACAAAACAAAAATGGCCTCTCCCGCGTTCCCTCTTCCGTGTACCCACAAGACCTCTCTCTTAAAGCGACAGTACACGTATATGACGGTCGTTGGCAAACATACATAAAAGTAAATAATGACATAAAATAAAATGTAGTAAACACAAATAACAGCACACAGACAGGATTTTGGTGATATTTCATACTCAAACAAAATAAAATAAAAACATTAATTTTAACCTGGTTACACATCACTTTCCAGAGTGATCTTTAAATACATAAAGTAATTTGAAATTCAAACACTCTTGTATATCGTTTTCTGTCAAGCAGTAAAGAAGTTTCAGCGTGGCGTGACAGATGGGCCAAGTTTACCTCACACTGCATCCCTCGCACAGTACACGCGTGTACATTGCGATGTCGACGCTGAAACGGTGTATTGTTCAGACCTACAAAAAATGAGTAATTGGCCATATGACTGTGGTTCTTCACCGCTCACTTAAAATAAGGGGTGTCACGATTCTCTAAATCCCCCGATTCGGTTGGACTATCGATTTTAAGGTCATGATTCGATTTGAGTTTCGATTTTAAAAAAATTTCAGCACTGCTGTTAATGCCATTGTTAGTTTATCTAGTCTTGGTTTGTAAAGATCGACAGATTCGATGACAACTGTCATTTACATTTTCAAAATCTTCTTTAAAAAGATAGGGTATACTGTGGGAGTGCAGGAATGAGGAGACGGAGAGATCGGGCCGAGTCAATTCCGTTTACTCGCCACACAAAACAACACCGATACAGCACAATCTCGCCTGGCAACCAGCTAACCGCTAGGCTGCTGCAAACATGGCTCTGCCCCGGAAACTCTAAGCAGTGCCTACGTCAGCACTATGCATGTCCGCCTTAAAGGAGCAGCAGCCCCTGGTGAATCTACCCTCAATTGTGTATCACCACAATAGGGTATTACATAACCGCCACGACGTTTCGACTGGAATGTACCACACTAAGGCCATCTGGACAAATTTAAATAATGTATTTAAAATACGGCAGCACCTTATTTCACCCGTCAACATATTTGTCGTGATGCCTGAGGCGGCGTATGGTGCACGTGTGTAGCACGTGTTGTTTTTCTCCGGGCGTGCGCAAGTAGACAGATGTGTAGAGAAAAAGACATACTTGAGAGAATCGTCCATCCTGCTTTTGGCTTCAAAGCTCGAAATCGAAAGCACATTTCAATCGATCTCAATCTTCGACTTAGAATCAAACTCGTGACACCCCTACTTATAATAAATTGGGATTGCATTGTTGAATATTTCAAGCTAATGGTTAAGGTCAACGTGAAGGACAGCTTTCTGTAGCTCTGTCGGATCATTTGTCTGCTGAAATATTCGCACTTCCAAAGAGCTCCTGACTTTATGGTAATAAAGCTAAAGCGTTCATTCATTATCATCCACCACAAAACGAGACATTTATAACAGTGACTTACCTATGTAAGGTGTGTGAAATGTCTTTCTGTTTAATCTAGGAGCAAAGACTGATTACCTTTTGCCCATTATACAGACATACTATCACAGTTCTAAGAGTCGAGGTTTAGGTTATGGTCAAGGTCATTTTGGATTTTCCATTCTCTGAGTCCTGATGAATCACTTGAGCAATTGATTCCGGCCGAGGCAAATACACATCTGCCTCTTGATATTATGGGATGATGGGAGGCGAGGGGAAACAGTTGGGGTTTATTAATTAGACTCACAGACTGTACAAGCAAACACACACACACAGAGCCATGCACACACTTGCCAGCACATACAAAGTGCCCCTCTATTTCACATGCACATAAAACACTAATGCTATTGTCTTTTCTAGTATGAACACATGTGTACACACACTTCTCTCTGTCCTTTCTTTCCCCTCACACATATCACACACACACACACACATGCAGATAAGGGAATATATCATTATAATGAAACAGCGTCTTGAAGATGTTCCCACCCTTTAATGTTCTTGTCAGTGTACTGGTTCCAGTGAGTTCAGAGCCACGAGAGCACATCCTCATCACTGAGCAGGTGTTTTCTCAATCAAGAGTGCATTTAAATCTTGTCTCTTGACTGTCTCTCTTCCGAGTGCTGGGCCTCCATTGAGTAGCTATAGATTATTTCTGTAATAACTCACTCGCTCACTTACTCACTCATACACAGTCATGCACAGACAGACACACACACATGCCTGCACAATATTTCCACGATTCTTCATACATATTTTACTCAATCTCTTCAGCCTGCATCTTCCCGCTCCTACTTCTCCCCAGTCATCCCCTCCTGCCTCCTCTTCTCCGAGTCTCAAGTGGGGATATCTTGCTGCACTGCTGAGTTGTTCGCTGGTCCTCCAGAGCGCTGTGGGCCTCTTAAATCAGCCTCAATGAGGAGCCCCGCCGAGGCTGGCACCGCCGAGAAGAAATTGTACCGTAATTGAGCTGCGTGATAATGATTTGTTCTTCTCTGCGATTCCCTACCAGCAGTGAATCATCGCTGCTGCCATCATCATCATCATCATCATCATCATCATCATCACCATCGTCTTGCCTTCACATCAGCGACATTCTGCAGACGCTTCCAAACAGTGCTGCTCAAGTTGAACCGCTCTTTGACTTGATTCGCCGCCACTCCTCCCTCCCTCCCTCTCTCTCTCTCTCTCTCTCTCTCTCTCTCTCTCTCTCTCTCTCTCTCTCTCTCTCTCTCTCTCTCTCTCTCTCTCTCTCTCTCTCTCTCTCTCTCTCTCTCTCTCTCTCTCTCTCTCTCTCATCTATTGCTCTTTTCACTTATTTCATCCTGCCTCGCCCCTCATGCTTTTGCTTTCTGTCCCTCTTTCCTCATCAAATTCTCATCCACTTATCTTTCTCTTTCTCCTCCTCCATCCTTCTCATTCTGATCCATTTCAGTGCACAACGTGCCTTGGAGGTATACAGAAATAACCATGTATGAGAAAATGATGTGGTGATTGTGTGATTGTGTGTGTGTGTGTGTGTGTGTGTGTGTGTGTGTGTGTGTGTGTGTGTGTGTGTGTGTGTGTGTGTGTGTGACCTTTTGCTGAGTGAAAAGATAATTAGGGTGGAGTTTGTTGGTGCACAATTTGAAATCCCCATTTGCTGTTTAAAGCTAGCAGATAGCTAGAGTGCTTGGTTTGTGTAATTTGCTGCCCCTTACGATGACGCTAGTGATCACAGAGGGGTTTGACCACTCCAAATCCCAGACATTTACAGCGTCCTCGAAAATAAACAGAAATCCCCATCAATCTTGCGTCAGCACCTTCCACGCCACCAACACAGTTAAACTCGTGTTTTAGCAGTTCGTTGTGTATCAGTATCATCTAGTGCAGTGTTTCCCAACCCAGTCCTCAAGGACCCCCTATCCTGCCGATTTTCTTTGCAACCCTGAATAGGTACATGTTTGTAGTTATTCAACCAGTCAGCAATGAATTATGTCAGATTTTGCACAACTTACACAATTCAGTGCTATAAGATGATTGGTTGAGTAGGTACAAGTAGGGCTACCTTTGCAGCGTTACAATGAAAATCTGCAGGATAGGGTGTCCTTGAGGACTGGGTTGGGAAACACTGATCTAGTGAAGGTCCTCTTTGTGTGAGCTTGGTCTGCTTGGTAGCCACAACGTCTTTTCGTCTTCTTCAAACTCACTGCTACCTGCCTACTCTTATGCATTTGGTGATGACATTTAATGCTGGGATGATGATAATTAAATATGTAACTATATTTTTGTTATTATACATATATAACATGTAATGATTTTTATGATTAAATTTAAATATTTTTTTCCTAGGAAAGTCCTGCCTGACAATAACTGTTGAAATGCGTTCTTTATCTTAGATGTTTGCAGATTAGCTTTTGTTTTAGATAATCCAGGGCTTGACCAGGGAAGTACATTGGTCGCATGTAAGTTGCAGCTTCAAGCCCTTCACTCCTAAATGGTCGGAGACTGACACTGGGTGATGTGGCGTAACAGTTGTGTTACCAGTTTTTTTTTAATATTCGCCCATGAGCGTGTTTTTTTTTTTTTTTGGTAAAAGGAATTGAATTTCAAATTCTTCTGCACTTGTGACTTTCTCAGCCGCTGCATTTTCCTTTTCCATGTCTCTCTCTCACTCACTACATCTATTTTTATGTGCTGGTCTTACCCACATTCCCATGTTGATACACAGTTAATCATCTAGTCCCACATACACCTTAAGACTTCACAGGACAAAAGGGCCTTGTGCTTGCCTTAACCAGTCTCAAAGACTCCTTGAGGTAAATTAAAGTCAATTGGTAAAAGATGAATGCGAGTGCATGTGTGCGTGTGTGTGTGTGCGTGTCTGAGATTGCCATGTCTGAGAACTTTTTGAAAGGAGAAATAAAAGAAATGGGGTTATATTATGAGACAGAGAGAGAACGGGGAGAGAGAGAGAGAGAGAGAGAGAGAGAGAGAGAGAGAGAGAGAGAGAGAGAGAGAGAGAGAGAGAGAGAGGAGCAAGAGGACGAGATGAAGATGTGAAATAGGAGGAAACTGAAACAGAGGGTAAATGCACATTCAGGCATAAAGAGAGGGAGGTGAAAAAGAAAGAGAGGCTGCCAACTCAGTGATGTTGCAGACTACTGTGCATGTGTGTGTGTGTGTGTGTGTGCGTGCGTGCATGCGTCTGTGCACGTGCACATATATTGGACTTTTCTCGCAGCAGTGGTGGGAATTTGCACGGGGCTGTCTCAGTGCTTTAACGATCCTCGTGAGAGGACTACCTTTCCATAGAAGCAATCCATTAGCAAAATCATTGACTGCTCACTGGTTTAAGCAACCTCCTAAAGCCTCTGTCCGCATGTGTGTCTGCGTGTGTTTATGTGTTAAAGAGCTAAAACAAAGAACAATACAGTTCTTTTTATTCCCCCCTCTCCCCCTGGAATGGCCAATCTGGCATGTGGGGGGTTGGGGGTAAGCGTCGGGGAGTCAAGGCTCTTTTGACTTCTCCCTTTGTCCTCATGTTCTCCCTCGCTTGCTGTGTGAGAAATGTGGGCTACACTGGTAAATATAACTATCTGTGGCCTACAACCATTTTCTTCATGCAACTCTCAGCTTAGGCTGTAGTTGGAATGGATAAATATGTCTATTTTTTTACGGCGGGTCAGTTGTGAAGCAGGTTTTGTCAGCGTTCCCAGTCTCTCCTCATCCCCATACAGTAGGCCCACATAAATCATGGTTTTGTTAACGAATCTCTGGGTAAGCCTTGGCTGAATATGACTTGTCTGGGGCAGGGGACTTGGCTGAAATGTGAGTGCACTGATCACATACACTGTCTATACATGCAGAGGAGCACGCTGGCGCGGGTCAACTGCAGACTGAGTCAGGTCAGCCTGTGGTTACGTGTGTGAGATGCACAACAGTGAATTAAGACTCGGTGTGTGTGTGTGCGTGCGTGCATGCATGTGTGTGTGTACGTGCGTGTGTGTGTGAACATATGTTCTTGTGTTCTTGTTCAGCTATACGAGAGCGAATCTGAGGTTTTAACCATCGGAGAGAGGGCAGCTTTGCAAAGGGAGGACATTTTGGCTGGTACTCATTTCTTCAAGGGGCTATTTCAGGTTTAAGACCTCTGGTTTAGGGCTATGGTTAGAATTAGGATTAGATTAAGGTTAGGCTAAGGGTTTACATTAGGCATGTAGTTTCGATGGTTAAGCCAAGGGTTAGGAGCTAGAGAATGAAAATAATCAGTGATGGTCCTCACAAGTATAGAAAATGCAAAGTGTGTGTGTGCGCATGTGCGTGTTGCCTGTGGTATTGTTCGGGGTGTTAAGTGAAGGTGGATGTTTATTTGTGTTCAAACATTTCCGTGTGCACATACCCATGCGTTCAAGACAGTAAGAATATGCAGATATAATTGTCTGAACCGCTGAGCAAGAGATTTGGTCCGAACAAGGCAATTACTGTTTAATTCTGCCAGGCCACCTCTGCTTGCTTAGCAGTCAGTCTGTTTGCCTAAAAGACACAAATGACTGCAATTTAACAGCAATAAAAAGGGAATGTAATGAGTTGCTAACTATTGGCCTGACATTGTCGTTAGCTGTAAGGTGCTGAGAATAATCAAAGGGGGGGGGGGGGAACATTTCCACCGACAATTTTTCCAGTGGCAACAATAGAGATTAATGAGCATATGGTGCATTAGCTTCTTAGAATGATTCTAGGGCCGTTTTTCATTATTTTCCCCCCATTTCTTGTCTTTGTACAATAGGCCATAAAAAAAAAGAATTATGCATTACTGCTGCTCAGATTCCCCTGTTTGACATCCAATGGCAAGGTGTGTCGGTTCAGCACACAAGTGCTGTCTAATGGGAGGTTTTAATGAGAGCCTGGTATCCCATGAAGCCCAAGTACTCGGCATCGGGAGATATTTACAGCTCGCCTCACACCCACCGGGGTTTGTCCGGCCATATACACAACAGTCTCCTCACGTGGAGAAACACACCTATCATCCAAGAAACGCAGACATCAGTCTTCTCTTCTCAGTTTCCATAACACCCATTTTTAGATAGCGTCAGCCATGTTTTGCCTGCACATGAGGTAAACCAGTAAGGTGTCAGGAGATGGTTTTTAGAAAACACCTCGCAACCAAGCACCAACCGGATAAAACATCTGTGCATTTCCATCCTGCAATACATAGCTATCTGATGATATATATTCCCACTGCAATGGTGGAGTTAAAAAAAAAAAAGGAAAAGAAACTGGCGGCAGCAATCTACTGCTTTTGGGAGTGAGGTGTGCTGTATGCCATGCTGCATGAATGCACACACTGGGATTTGATGCGCTTTTCTACTCCGCTGGCTATTGTACATACAGCATGTATTGTGCCACGGCACCGAATCTGAGGTCCCGCTGTCCTTGTGCGACGTATGTCAACATTTGCGGTGTTGTTGTGCTGGTTGTCGATATGCTTCTCGGTGTCAGCGAGATTAATTCCACTGGGTTCATTGTATGTGAAGAACCAACAAAAAAACCAAAACAAAAAAGAAAAATAGAGAGAAAGAAAGAAAAACGTTGCTGCATCAAGAGCCTGTGGTGCATTTTAAATTCTGGATTATAAATGAGCATGCTTAGCGTGTGTGATACAGAATGTGTGGTGTTTTTAAGTGGGCTCATGCTCTTCATCTAGTGGAGTCAGATTTGTCAGGTTAGCACTACGTGTAGCTGTGTCACATACAGATATATTTTGTGTTGTACTCGTGTGAAATGAATGAGGTTGGTATTTAATGATGGCCGATGGTAGTGTGTGTGTGTGAGAGTGTGTGTGTGCGTGCACAGAGAAGATCAGCCCTAACCCTGCTCTACAGCAACTGTTAGCATGGAGCTCCAGCTGTGTGTTTGCTACTTTCCGTGGTGGAAGGACATGTTTGTGATTTATTTGTCTTGCGTTTACTATGTACACATATGTGTGTGTGTTGTTGGTGCGTGCATATTTTAGCTGGTCCCACGTTTATGCCAGGCTCTCTGCTCTCGCGTTAGTACCCAGCATGTGCTCCCAGGGGCCCCGTAGGATTTTGGATAGGGTGTGGTCGGCAAACCAAAGCTGTTTCCCCAGATGACTGAACTCTGTGATAGGGGCCACAACACTCTTTGAATACCAATTAGCAGCCATGGGTACACACGCAAACACAAATACGCATTCATGCAAACACAAAGACTCACAATGGGCATCTTAATTCTCAAACACCGGAACCAGAAATGGGCCCAACTATGGGGGGAATCCCAAAATCCATCTTAAAACCTGGATCAAAATACCTTTGACTGGATGATGTGAACAGAAACCTGTTTTCCACCAAAATTAGCACGCATATGCAGGTTTCAAACAGTGAAAGTGGGCAAAATAGCTTTCCTTTTTTTTTTTTATAAATGTGTTATTTGGTGCATCTGTTATGCTGGAGTGCTTGGCGTAGCAGACGCTTTCTTTATTACAGTGACAAGCCTGTATGGTTTCCCTATGTAGTATTTCAGAGTGGAGCTACCATGTTGTTTGTTTAACACTGTAAAATTAATAGTTTTGACAACGCATTTAACAGTGATTCTAAATAGTGTATGACTGTTTTATGTGTGTGTTTTTGTGTGTGTTCGTCTATCTGGCTGAGGCATTTGTGCCTGTAAATTACTGTTTTAACACTAGGATTAAATCTCTGCTTGCAGTGGCTAAAACTGGTTTCTAAAAAGGCAGTGATGAAAGAGACGTTGACTGCCTCTTGCAGGCAGTGATGAAGAGGTCTGAGCTAATTGTGTGTTTGTGTGCGTGTGTGTGTGTGTGCATGTGTATGTGTGCACGCGCGTGCTTCTGTGTGTGTTTGGGTGTGTGTGTGTATAAGGCGGGGAAGGTGTCGCGAGTTTGTGCACAATGTGATAAGAATTGATAGTGTTGAAGCGCTGTGTAGCAATCTGAAGTTTTATTATCACAAATATATACAATTACACTCTCATCTGTACACATTTAATCTTCGGCATCACACACACTCACATGCATGCGCAAAGATAAACGCACACAAAATGCGTCGACTTCTACATTCATTAATGGTACTGAACCTAATGAACTCCAGACTGACGCTGTTCAGCAAAGGTACTCACTGCACCTCACACACACACACAAACACACACACACACACACACACACACACACACACACACACACACACACACACACACACACACACACACACACACACACAGGCTCCACTGTGTGTGACTCTTTTAACAGTTTCCTCCTAGACAGAGGGAGTTGAGCTCCAGTCTGGCGGTGGTTTGCCACTCAGTACACCACTGTAACCAACTAGCTGAATTTTTATCTTCTGTCCTGTGTCAGAAACCAACTATATGCAGGCTGTTAGTCCAGATCACCGATATAATTCCCGAACTAGTCTCTGAAAATCTACTAGAACGCAACATAGGTAGGGGTAGAATAATGCAGTTGCGACACAGACAGACAGCTCTTCTACATAAGAGGTTACGAGGGTAGCTCAACCCTTCAGTCCAGTGTTGTTTGGAAGACACTGACTCGTTCTACTGAGTGTGCCTTGAGCTTAGTAGAGAGCGCAGTTGGGATCCAGTCTTGCTTGGCCAAACTTGGTCTAGAGCTGAATGGCTTGGCTTGCTGCTGAGTTGTGGTAGGAAAGTCTGCTTGGCGGCATGTGGACTAGGATGGAATGGGAACTGCTGGCATTCCTCTGGAGGACTGGAGAGTCACTTTGTCTCTGAGTTGTAGACCGGAGGGACTCACTAACTAAACCCATACACAGGCTAATAATGAATGGGGACCGAATCCGTGCAGGAGTGTCAGGTGTGAGTGTATGCGTGTGAGTGTGACTGTTGTGTGCGTCATACCTGACACGTGTATTGATTAAACGTGTGAACATTCCCAAATACGGATGTGGATTTCCTCCCGGGTATATCCCATCCCCATAACAGGAAGAGAAGTAGAGCTGGCCAAGGAATACAAAAAGACAAAAATAGAGGGTCACTCATGGCACTCGTTTGTGAATCGTCAGACTCCCAAGGGTTTTGTTTTCTCCTTCGGCGTTCACAAGTGTGGAGCTGTCAGTCATTAAGAGACCTCTTAAAAAAAAACCCCGATGGGTGCTTCAACCAAATATATAAATAAACTGCTCCTTTCCTGCTTTCTCAATTCCCCCCCCCCCCCCAATTTCGGTTCTGCATTGATCTCAGCGTTTGGCTCAATGTAAACAGTCGGATTGGCCCAGATAGGTCAACCCCTCCCATCTTGCATTGTTGGCAAATACTTCATTGGAATCTCACTATGTAATTGAGCTTGGCAGTGATAATCCACTTTATTCCTCTCATTTCGGATTCTACTTGTTTTTGCAGGCATTGCTGATTTCCGTATTATACAGTATCGCGCTGCCTTGCGTCCTACTCCAAAATCAACTGGGCCTTCCTCCCAGACGACTCGGAGCGTCTAGTAAAAGAGAACTGCAGCCACAGGGGTACTACTTCAGATCTTTGCTAGGCCCCCACGGCAAAGCACTTAAGCCATAGTAAATGCCCTGCTGTGCTAATGGAAAACGTGTAAAAGATTTTGCCTTGTCAGACGCTTTGTAGAAAAGTCATTTCCTTTTGTTTCCACTGGGGCTGGAGATAAGCTAGGACTCCAAGTGCGTTACGAAACATCGAATGGATTACATGCTTTTGTTCCTATAATAGAGAACGGGTTACAACCCGAACGCACAACAAGGTGGGGCAGCACAATTAATTGTAAATTACTGCATATCTGAATTGTATGTTTCCACAATTAATAGTCGTGTAATGCAGCGATAACGAAGGGTCCAAAGGACATGTTGAATGCAGCTGAATGTCCCCGTGTGTTACATCCAGTGCTTCCAACTGCACCTGCCCAGTCAAGCCATCATGGTGAAAGAAGTCTCCGGTAACGGGTGGGGAAGAAGGGAAGAAAGAAGCCAAGTGTCTTCAGAAAAAAATGTTGAAACAAGTAAATGAAAAAGTGTTACGATAAGTTGCAAATGTTCGTTAAAGCAATTTTGTCTCCTAAAACTGAATTTTGTGATTAATAATCATGATCACAATAATTTGCAAAATAAGCAGGATTATCATTTTATTATCACAGGGGGGCAAAATTGATAGAAAAGTTTTCCGCACACTTAGATCTATGCAGTTATCACTTTATTCAAGCTTTTCCATCCGTCAGACCATCATCAGAGCGTACATGATTAAATAATGGTCAGGCAGGTAGAAATAACCAATCCCATTCTAGTCATTGGCAGTGTGCAGCACACCTGTGCACACCCTGGTGGTGGACACTATCTCTTGGGAATTGTAGTTTTCAGTACTAAATTGAGTATTTTGAGGCATACAAAATGGAAACCATACTTATAGAATACACAAAAAAGGGGGGGGGTGACCCACAGTAAATAGAAAAAACATGTACACAATCAGGAAGCACCTAATAGTAGTACCAACACATATAATATATCATCATGTAGTAAATAGGGCTTTGAGTAGAATCAGGCAAAAGCCTTCATAAGTAAAAGATTCCCAAATCTATAAGAAAATAGCAGCATCTCAGAACAAAGACAGAACACAGAACTATGGACAGGTATCAGGCGAAGGCCATCATGAACCATACACCCCAAATTCTGCACTAGAGAGGATAAAGAAAACATCCTGGATTACAGCATAACACGCATAACCTGCTATACCTCCTCAGCAAGTCGTCTAGTAATCAGGTCACTGGTTCGATCCGCGGCTCCTCCAGAGAGCATGTTGAAGTGCCCTTGAGCGAGACACTGAACCCCTAACTGCTTCTGATGAGCAGGTTTACTCATTGCCTTGCACGGCAGCCTCCACCATCAGTGTATGAATGTGTGGGTGAACGGGTGAATGTGAGGCATCCATTGTAAAGGGCTTTAAGTGGTCGGTAGACTAGAAAAGCGCTATATAAATGCAGTCCATTTACCACGTTTTCCCTAATCGTGCAACCTCACATATGGGCATCTTTTTTTTTCAGACTTCAAATCCATCTTGCAATCCATCTAAGTGCCAACAGGAGTTATTCTACACTCATTGTCACAGAGACAGATGCACATTTAGATCTATTCAATTGTGTATTCACCTACAGGTGGGAGCAGCAGGATTTGGTCTGAAAACGACTGTCATCAGCGAAGTAACACACCAAGCACATTTGACAAAAAGGAAAAAGTGAAAGTAAAAGTGAGAGCGAGCGAGTGAGCGAGAGAGAGAGAAGCAGAAATGGTACGTGACAAATATGGTGAAATAAAAAGTTTTTTGAACGACGCTGCGTAGGAGGAGATTTGGAGTGACCTAATTAAAATGTTAGAATCCTGAGAGGAATAAATTAAGAAAATGTCAGTTAGGCTGAGCCGGAGGAGGGAAGATTAAGAGGCAAAAGACCGAATACTGTCTGATATTTTTTTCTTCGCTTTCCCTTTTACTGTCACCGTGGTATACAACACTGGTCTTTCAGCAGCATAGTGGGAAGGTGCCGCCATATTATTACTCATCAGAGAGAGAAGTCACAGATTATAGGTGAATAAGCCCTCTCTGCTGAGAAGAAAAAAATAATGACATGATTACCAGTGTACAAATTTTGACGGTGAATCTGATTTGAGGAAGTTCAACTAATTGTCCCAACAACTGTTGATTCTTCGAGCTTCCTGTGATGTGAAAGTTAGCGTCTGAGCACCAGAGTGAAAGTAATAGAGACAGATGGGCCAAAGAAAGAGGTTCAAAGTTCAAGGCACGTACAAGCTCTTGGTACGGCAGCCCTGTTGGGTGGCATCTTCTCATAGCGTGTGAGAATCTCAAGAGGCTCGGCCAAACATGTCCCAGAACAAACAATAGCCTAGATACTGTAGCAGTGCACGCCGTACTAGTGGGACATTTCAAACTGTGAATGAGCAGCTTCTACAATGCTACACCCGCCCTTGATGCACAGGGTTAACAGTACACCCAACCAATATGGTATCCTCATCTAGCCAGCATCCCTTCTACCTCCAGAGCCCCAAAGCCTTGCAGAAGCCATCCCAGACCCACCAGCCCTGTTGGTGGAGAGCCACATGTGGGCTGACATGCTTATGCTCTGCTGGGCAGAGAAAGGGCCACATGGATGCTGCCAGACTTACACATACCATATGATGGAGCAGATGACAGAGATGGCAGTGTGTCTATTGTCAACACAAAGGAGCAAAGATGCTTGTTTAAAGATGAGAAGAAGCAGAGCAGAGGAGGTAGAGGGGGATGAGAACAAAGGGCAAACATCTGCTACGAAGATCGGTGTTATGTAAGGATGGTTAAGGATGACACACTGATGAGCGATAAGAAGAACGAATAAAGGAAGGATGAAAAAGTCAAACCAACGAGCCTCTGATCTCAGTAGGTTCTTGTAAAGTACACAATCTTTCTATCCATTTGATGTGATCCATGCATGCACCATGCAGCATGCATTAAACATCAAATATGTAGTCGCACAAAAAAAAAATCCAATTCGAACAGCATCTCTAACGCTGAAGCTGTGCTGTCTTCATTAACTTGCAGAGCCACAGTCTTCTTGTTTTCCCATGCTCTGGTGTTATTACACTGGCTGGCACCTTGGCTTTGCCTCAGCACTAAACATGCATTAGTATGTGGTACTACCCTTTAGTTGTGTTAGATATCAATATTATGTAGCTGACAGTTCATGCAGTAGAATTGTATCACAGGCAAGACTCTTAAGAGAAACTCTTGCTGTGAAGATACGCATGCTACCATGCAAGTGATGTAAATTGAAAGCAAATCAAATCCCGACCACGGTGTGCTTCACTTGCTAATCCTTGGCTTTTTTTTTTGAAGGGGGTATTTATATCTGCAAAACACTATGTCATTTGTTTCTGTCTAACATGGACTGAATGGGAGAGAGATGAATTGTTGTCATTGTTTTTTTGTTGTTGTTTTTCCACTTATCTCCTAAACCTACTGTTGAGCAAGGGATCCATACCATATTTTCTCTCATCATTTCTCCTACCCCTCCTCTATCACCTCCAGACAGCATTGTGGGTTCGCAGTGCTGCAGTGGGCTCTGTTAGTCTGCGCAGTATTGTGAAGCTGCAGATCTGTGTTGTGTGTCGGTGAGACTGAAAAAAATGGCCTGCAGTGAAGTATCAACACTCCACTAAAGCTGTCACGTTGGTAATGAACAATGGATTTCACTATCAAGCGGATCTGTGTGTGTGTGTGTGTGTGTGTGTGTGTGTGTGTGTGTGTGAGTGAGTGAGTGAGTGAGTGAGTGAGTGAGTGAGTGAGTGAGGAGGCTTAGTGGTGTCATTGCTAACCTGATGGGAGGAAAGCTGTGTGACTACTGAGTGAGAGGGATTGTGGGTCATCCTCTGGGATTCAGTGAAAGCAACAGCATTATGCAGTAGCGTTGGTGTGTGCATGTGTGTTTGTCTGAACACAGACAATAATTTCCCTCACTTTTCACCATACATTTTCTCATCGCCCCCCCTTCATCTTTTGCCGCCATTTTTTCTGGGTTGATATTTACTCGGCATCTCTCTCTCTCTCTCTCTCTCTCTCTCTCTCTCTCTCTCTCTCTCTCTCTCTCTCTCTCTCTCTCTCTCTCTCTCTCTCTCTCACACAAGCACACACTTTTTCTTTATCTCTTCACCCCTCTTATTTCTTTCTCCCTGTCTTCCCCCTTTTTTTTTTTACTCCCACTCATAAACAGTGTCTCTGTCGCCTCAGCACTTTTCCCACTCTGTGCCTACCATACCATGTGTGTGTGTGTGTGTGTGTGTGTGTGTGTGTGTGTGTGTGTGTGTGTGTGTGTGTGTGTGTGTGTTTCTGTTCCCAGTGACAATTCTGTGCCAGGTGTGACAAATGGCAGGCTGAGAGGAAACGTTTATTCCCCGCGGTGAGCTTAATTAGCCTATCAGCAAAGCTTTGGCACCAGCTTGTTTTGAAGATCGCACATACACACAGATAGACGTGGACACACATTCTCTTTGCCTCTCTCACGCACACACAAACAACACTTCAGAACCTAAACTGCACCGATAATTGGGGAGTGCAATTAAATGATGTCTAAATCACAGCTCCGGTCCTTACTTTGCTATCCCAGCTCCTCGTCCGGTGGGATTTAGCAGCAGCCAACCACATGCTTTCTCTATTAAAAGGTTAAATCATTTAGAAATAACAGCTCTTATGCAGGCGCTAGCATATGGTGGGAGTGTGCAGGTCATTGGAGGCCACCAGCTGAGATTGGATGAGACAGAGAAGAGTGTGTGAGAGAGAGTGACAGAGAGAGCATGTGATTGCAGGGGTTGATTTTAAGGAAAATATCTAGTTGTACTTGGAGCAACCAAGATCTCATGTTGAGGTCGCCCCTCAAGATTTGAGGTCGTCTCACACAAAACAGAGCCAAACCAACACAGTGGCGGCTTCATTCTTTTATTTACACTAGTAAACAATATTTACACTAGTAAACAATATTTCTGAATAATCTTTGCGTTGGCTCAGGTGTTTCGTAATGGAATCAAGCAGCAAAAGCAAAGGTCAACACATGATACATATGAAAAGAAGTGTGCATGGCTCTATGCTAACTTTTTCCCCCAAGGAGTACATGTGCTCCAAATGGAAAAAAAATGTAGGAGCACACAAAGAATTAAGAAATTTCGGAGCAAAGTGAAAAATGTTCAAGTAACAGAATTTATTTTACTGCTCGTGCGTGTGTGTGCGTGCGCATGCTCCTTCTCCTTGTGTGTAATTATGATGTGAAAACTAGTGGAGGGCTATGAAAGTGGAAGACCCTAGTATCTAGTCATTAGGCATGGGCCTTAAAATATTGAAAACAACATTGACATAGGTTTTTAAAACACTGAAATGCGGAAACACAGTTTTTAAAATAAAATACTGCAAGAGATGTTTAAAATATTTGACAGCTTTCTTTTTTAACATTGAAGCATTGAAACAACTTTTTGAAACACTGAAAGTTTTTAAAATATCGACACTGCACTTATTGGTTCTGCACTACAGGTTCCCCCCACTGTGTGTGTGTGTGTGTGTGTGAGCGCGCGCACGCACGCACACACACACACACATCTGTGCAATAGCACATACCACCCAAAACACATTGGCCCATGCCTATTAGATGCAAAGGATATCGGTTGTCCAGCTGTTTTTGTATGTTGGCCGTTTGGCACGCTTAGAGGTTAGCCAGCGGTCCACAGCAGGATTGAGACAGAAAATTAATGGGCTTCGTTTCTAGCAATGTCTTTGCGATACGTTTTAAAGGCGTGTCCCTGACTGACTGTAGTTACACCATTGGTCGGCCTTGTGTCACCACTTCCTGTATCTGTCGTTTCAAATGAAATGCTCTCTCGCATAAACGGTCCAGCCAACCTGGTATTGTTCTCATTGTTGTTCACCTTTCTCTCACTTGACACCGGCTGCATCGTCACAGAAAACTCTACTGCGATTGGTGCATTGCAGTTTGTGGAATGTGGGACTTGTAGGTTTTGAACAATTAGCAGCGGGGGGAAAAACAGATTATGGTAGGTTCTAGGTTGTAATCTTGAAGGCTCAGACTCAGTTTCCGCGTCCGCGGACAGCTGTGGATTTGTACTGGTCGTGCGGACCGTTCTTACTACAATTGAGGGTCCGCGTCAGTCTGGTGTTCCACGCATGCGCATTTCCTGATCCACACTCCGTTCCAGTTGGTGGCAGTAATGTACCATAACGTGTTTGTCAACAGCCATTTCCACCTTTTGTACCCCCCCCCCCCCAGTTGTATCCGGCTGGGGGTCGCCAGCCGCTTCTTTTCACCTTGACAGTGAGGAGTTTCACAAGGCGGACGTAGCGTGTGGGAAGATCACGCTATTCCCCCCAATCCCCCCCGAGCAGGTGCCCCGATCGACCAGAGGAGGCACTAGTGCAGCAACCAGGATCCGGTTTGTTATCTGGGGCATGCGCAGTCGGCACTCATGCTGCGTACAGTCCGCGCGTTTTCCGGTTCGCACTTATCAATTTTTCATTTGGAGGAGAAAAAAAACAAAACATTATTTTAAAAAAGAAGTTATCAGAGGTAGTAAAGAACAAGGTGGTCTTGAAGTCTTGGATTTTTATTTATTGAATAATACTTTTAAGATTAAGTGGCTTGTATCATTTTTAAAGAATCTCAACAATATCATAGATACGTTATCTGGAATAATAAAGATATTTTATACAAAAATAAATCCCTGGTTTGAGTCCACCACATGGACTGCTGCTTGACTACACGTCAGTCCCAGGGGAGCTAGTAGGTTAATTAGCCTTAAGTTTGAGAGCGTTTTCATCAGGTAAGAATGGGAACAGCCACCCGATGCTGTTTTATTATTTTGGGAGCGTCCCTCAATCCCAGGAGGTTTAGTTGAATTCTGTTTAGAAATAACGTTGTGCAGTTGTTTTGCAGTTGTGCAGTTCTTCTGAAATCCTCGTCTCCGTCTCTGTTTGTCACCGGCACGCAACGCTGCAATTGGTACATTGCTACCGATGACCAACATTACAAGAGTGCTGGAAAGGAGGCTCTGACCGATTGTCGAACCCCGGTTCCAGGAGGAAAAATGCGGATTCCGTCCTGGCTGTGGAACAATGGACCAACCATTTACCCTTGCGGGAGTGCTGAGGGGGCCATGGGAGTTTGACCAGCCAATCTACATGTGTTTTGTGGACTTGGAGAAGGCTTATGACTTTGTACCCCGGAACACTCTGTGGGGGGTACTGTGGGAGTATGAGGTGCTGGGGCAGTTGCTACAAGCCATCCAGTCCTTGTATAGCCAAAGTGAGAGCTGTGTCTGCATTCTCGGCACAAAGTCAAACACGTTTTCAGTGGGTGTCGGACTCCACCAATGTTGTCCCTTGTCTCCGATTCTGTTTGTGATATTCATGGACAGGATCTCAAGGCGCAGCCAAAGTGAGGAGTGTGTCTGTTTTGAGAACCTCAGAATTGCATCTCTGCTCTTCGCAGATGAT
Organism: Lampris incognitus; assembly: GCF_029633865.1. Classification (NCBI taxonomy): domain Eukaryota; kingdom Metazoa; phylum Chordata; class Actinopteri; order Lampriformes; family Lampridae; genus Lampris; species Lampris incognitus. The sequence continues at coordinate 28,485,261 of NC_079215.1, forward strand.
GTGGTTTTGTTGGCTTCATCGGAACACGACCTCCGGCATGCACTGGGGCAGTTTGCAGCTGAGTGTGAAATAGCCGGGATGAGAGTCAGCACCTCCAAGTCTGAGGCCATGGTTCTCTGCCGGAAAATGGTGGATTGCTCCCTCCGGGTTGGGGATGAGTTGTTGCCTCAAGTGAAGGAGTTCAGGTATCTCGGGGTCTTGTTCCCGAGTGAGGGTAGGATGGAGCAGCAGACTGACAGGTGGATTGGTGCAGCATCAGCAGTAATGCGGACGTTGTACCGGACCGTTGTGGTGAAGAGGGAGCTGAGCCAGAAGGCAAAGCTCTCCATTTACTGGCCAATCTTCGTTCCAACCCTCACCTATGGTCATGAGCTTTGGGTAGGGACCGAACGGGTGAGATCGCAGATACAAGCGGCTGAAATGAGTTTCCTCCATAGGGTGTCTGGGCCCCGCCTTAGTGATAGGGTGAGGAGCTTGGACATCCGGAGGGAGCTTGGAGTAGAGCCGCTGCTCCTTCGCGTCAAAAGGAGCCAGTTGAGGTGGTTGGGGCATATAATTAGGATGCCTCCTGGGCACCTTCCTTTGGAGGTTTACTGGGCATGGCCAACTGGGAGGAGACCGCGGGGTAGACCCAGAACTCGCTGGAGGGACTACATGTCCAATCTGGCCTGGGAACGCCTTGGGATCCCCCAGGAGGAGCTGGAGGGCGTTGCTGGGGAGAGGAACGTCTGGAGTGCCCTACTTAGCTTGCTGCCACCGCGACCCTACCCCGGAGAAGCGGCTGAAGATGAATGACTGAATGAATAAATCTCTGTTTTATCGCTCATGGTATGACAATGGAATTTTACTAGTTGGTCAATTGATAAATAGAAATAGTGAATTACTGTCATATTCAGAATTTCTTCAAAACATTAAGATACCAATCACACCCAAAGAATACGCTATTATTTTCGATGCAATTCCCATGGATTCTCTTCAGCTTTTAAAGAGTAAATAACCTTGCAGAAATTAACATTATTAGCTTTAGGCAAATCTTTATTGGCGATATTGATATTCACAATAAAACATGCGGTAACAGACACATCGTTTGGACTGTGTTACACCTCCTGCAGCAAGATTCTTTTGGTCTTCTATCATGAGGGATTTACAGTGAAAAAAAGCTTGTTGTATTCTAAACAATTATTGTATTAATAACAAAGTGAAAGAAGTATCCTTCAAGATCTTACATGGAATTTACCCTGCTCTGCTAAAGAAGTTTTGGAAAGATTTAAGCTAAATATGGAATATACTTGTGTTTTTTGTAATTCAGATAGAGAAAATATATTTCATTTGTTTTTCACTGTGCCCATTCAAAGGTATTTTGGATTGATATGCAAGACTTAATAAATGGAAAAATAGGTACAGATTAATGTATTTGATGTGATGTTATATTTTGTGTTTTATGGGCTGGACAGCAATATTACTTATATAATTCAGCTTTTGATTATTCTTGGTAAATTCCACATCCACAAATCGAAATGGTCTGACTCCAAACCCTGCTTTAACTGATTTGCTGTTGAACTCCGGCCGTTTGGCACCTTAATTGAAAATGTGAAAAACAAAAAAAAAACTATAAAGAATTTTGATATTTTAACGAAAGTACATTTTATGTGAACTCTGGGAGGACTTAAAACGAGTGGACTTTGAACTCCCCTTGTCTGTACAAATTTGTTTTGTTTTGTTTCGTTTTTTCCCCTCTGTATGACAATTGTAAATTGTATATCTGTTTGTTGTAAATAAAAGGTTTTTTGAAAAAAAAAATCTACTTTTAGGAGCAAATGTGAGAGAAACACTCTGACTGTAGAGCCTTGAAATGATCAGTTGAGCGATCGGAACACAAGGCTTAATGTTTTCAGAAGCCATCAATCCAAACACATACTGCAGATCACAAAGTTGATTTCATAAGTAGATTCTACAGGGGTTTTTTTTAGGCAAAGCGGGATGTTTTATTGATAACAGTTTCATAATTATGGCAGTATAGCTTGTTCCTCATCTGCTACTGTAGATTTGTAAACCCAGAAGTTGAAATGACACCACAGTCGATCAAAAACCTATCGATTAAAGCTGAGCAAACATTCGGTAGCAGCTACTGTTTACTTAAGGGACCGAGCAAATATCTTCTGTCTTACAAATGAAAAGTTAATAAACATTATGTTTTGAATAACCTGCAGATCTGTTGCTCAATAGGATTTTGCTAAAACTACTGTGTGTCAACAGCTTGTTTTTAGTCCTCCAAAGGACATCTGAAGTGTTCCATCTTGGTTTCCATATGGAAATTCCTGTTGTCAGAGATGACCTGATGACCCCAAGTCTGCCTGTGTGCATGCTTTTGACCAAAAGCAATCTGCTTCACTGAAGCTCCTTTTGAAGGTTGTGCCGTTTTGCAAGATATTTCATTGGATACATATGTTTAGTTTTTCTTTTTTTTTTCTTTTTGGTGTGTGTCAATTACAATCTGCAGACGTCTAGCCGTTTTGGACAACTGTTAGTGTTAATCCCAACATCTGAAGCTCAAAGTAACTTGACAGAAATGAATTAAAAGACACCTAACATCTATACTTTGGCAAAAAGGTTCCGTAAAGCTCCCTCATTGACGAGATGACCCACCTCTGCATTGACTTTGGCGACATAAACTGCAAATTCAGTCAAGCTGCGTGGCAGCCTATGGCAGTGTCTGAGACATCGCAAATTGACTTTAGGTGATGCTGACTTGAAGTGTCTAGTGACCTTTTTATGTCAGAAATTCATCATTTCAGATTTATTTTTAAAAGTGTCAAGAAGCTAAGCATAACAAAGTCAGGCACGAAACTGCAGCCCCTCCTGAACTTCTATGACAGACAGCTGCTAATTATACACACACACACACACACACACACACACGCACGCACGCACACACACACACACACACACACACACACACACACACACACACACACACACACACACACACACACACACACACACACACACACACACACACACACACACACACACACACTTAAATGGATGAGTGGACTCTGGGGGCCTCCCTTCTCTTGTCTCTTCAATCTGAAGACAAATTACAAGCATTATAGCCTGCCAAAAAGACACCCTGTCTGCCCCCTGTCCTATTTTTTAGTCTGGGCTGGGGACTTGGCATGGCCCTGAGATCCCCTGCTGCACTTAAGGAAATGAAAGCCCAAAATATTGCTGACACACCTTACCCTGTATAGATTGGGGAACGTCTGGACTTTGATGCTTGTCATGTGGTTTAGGGGCTGTTAAGGCCCTCTTCTAGAAAAGAAAGAGGGAGGGGAACATGTAATCTGTCCAGGTTGTGTTGAGACTTGTTGCTGTTTTGGGTGTGGCTTTGTTTGGCAGCCCTCCTTGCAATGAACTGCGGTTTGGTGTCGAGGTTAAAAAGGTTTTGTGGGCTTTTGGAGGAGTTTTGTAACACTCTTTTGCAGGCCTACCAGTTTAGAGACCGCAAGGAGAACTGAGTACTTGTCACTGCCAAAACGAATCAAGAAACACTTGACCTGGCCTTGTTACCGTCGATCCGAACACGTTTTCCCCCGCTCATCCAATCAGCTTCTTCATTTCTGATGTCATGTGGGGAAGCCCCAGCTTTAAATCCCGCAGAGACTTCACTCCTCTTGGTTTCTCAATTTCAAATATACCGTAGCAAGTCCAGTTGAGTGTTTATTAATTTGATTTGACATCTTATTACCTGGATGACTGAGATGAATATATGCAGAAATACTTGTCATGCTTTTTCAACTAAACTGTTTCACCACCTTAGCTTATTCGCTCATTGTCAAGAATGAATGAGAAATACTGAACCGTCATGATAAACCTAGCCCCCCCCCCCTCCAAAGCTAATATGTACATATGGACATTGATAATGCTATGATGATTGGCGACAGGCATGGGCACAAGTACATGAATACTGAGATGCCATTCAGCGCTTTACCTGTGCCCTCATCCATAGGCTTAGTGGTTGTGTCAGGAAGGGCAGCCGACATAAAATTTTGCCTAATCAGTATGCGGATTGACAAGACCATACCAGATCAGTCGAGACGCCATACCAGATCGGTCAAGACCCGGGTTAACAACGGCCGCCATTGGTGCTGTGCCCTCACAGGGTACCAATGGAAACTGTAAAATCTGCTGTGGGGACCCCTGAGAAACAGGGAATAAGCCGAAAGAAGAAGAAAATGATAATGCTTTGATGACGTTAATGGTTCAAGACCACATCCCGTGAAGAGAAAGTGTTATGGCCCTGTGTGACCTGGTCCTGTTTATCCTTTACAATCCATACATCTTCCATACATCTTGCACTATCTGGGTTTGTTTTTCTAATATAAATTAAGGATTGCTTCTGATTTCTTAGTCGGCCTGCATGGGTAAATAAGGGTTAAAATGATCATGTGATCCGAGGACACTGAAGACAATCTACTTAGTCCAGTCAGGGCTTAGCATTAGCGAGAAGCCGCGCGGCCCTTCTCAAGAGTCATTGCAGAGCTTGAGAGGAGAGGGGGAGAGGCCAGCTTTGTTGCTCTCTTGGCCCAGAGTGGTTGCTCGATGGCTCGGTTGAGGCGGCGAGAGTGTTGCTACTTGGTCGCTTTCCATCGCTAGTGGCTCGAGGGAGATGTGTGCGCGGTTGTGTGTGTGTGTGTGTGTGTGCATTCATTTTTTTTTTTTTAGCGATTCAAAATCTCCCTGCCAAACTCTACATGCTGTTTCAGGTGGTTTCTAATCACTTTTTGATACAGTCATTACTGGCTGATATTTTGCTCTGCAGTAAAGCCAGCACATAACATCTTTACACAGACAATAACAATATTATTAGACCTTCCATTTGCCCAGGAGGTGCTGAGGGATTAGAGAGCTACTGAAAGTAAAGATCTTCTCCTGCTTAACTTGGACTTTTCTTCTTAGATTTGCTGTGCTTGGCAGTGCATCCTCTGATCAGTCGGATGTTTTAATGATCTGGTTGTCAGTCCTGAAGATGCTATCAGTCACCTCCTCACTTGTTGCTGATGTTGTGGGTGCTAAATCCCTCACCTTCGCTCCCCACCCCCACCTACGCCGTTATCATCTGTTTTCCTCCGATCTTTATCTGGCCGTCATTCCCATAGACAGATGACTTCTGTAGACTTAAGTGACTTTGGAAAGTATGCTGTCCACTTCCTCTAAATTTGCAAATGGGGGCTTATTTGTTTTCCAGTTGTGTGGTGGTCAAGCGTGATTGCATGTGTGTAAGAACCTAATAACCCAACAAGCCCACAGCTGCTTAGAGACAAGCCATGTGTTGTTTACATTTGTTGTTTAAATGCAAATCTGGGGACATGAGGTGACTTCCAAATAAAGTGATTATGTTCATTTTGAAAATGGTATTCACGACAAATGCTTTACTGTTTGAAATTTGGACTACATTAAGCAAATTCAAAATGCAACAGATGGACCGCTTGCACTTTTTCATAATGCATTTTTATGGCATTTCTGCTTCAGTAGATGTTAGAGGAACAAAAGAGCACAGAGCGCTGTGTAAATTGTCGGGCAGATTTGAGTGTACATGGTGTATGACTTATCTCCTGAAGCGCCGCTGCAGACTTTTCACAGGTGCTTTACGTTCAACTGACAACATAAATGTATTAGGAAATATGGACTTTTTCATATTCAAGTTTTAGTCTGGCAGTTAAAAAAAAAAAGTAACTTCTCCATATGATAAATATTACACAATAATGGGTTACTGCAGGCTATCTTTGCTGGCCGATTTGGGAAGGGAAACTAAAGCCCTGTGTAATTCAATGTTGAGCACAGCACTGAATGAATGAACAGATCTAATTTGAACCCCTGTTGGCCACCACTCCCCATGTTGCCATAACATCCCAGCTGTGGGGGAGTCGATTCCCAGTGACCTTAGTACCAGGGGTCACAGCAGGGTCAGGTCATGTCACAACAATGTGACACACAGACCTGGAATGCCAACTATGCCCCCTTGACACGTCAACTACAGACCTGACATCACATGTTCTCCACATTGTTCCCACCAGTCCGCTCAAGCAGAAAAGTGGGGAGGGGGTGGGGGGCCTGGGTAAAGGGAAAGCCCCCTGCCAATCCTATCAGAAGTCCCTTTTTTCCTCTGCACCCTCTCCCGCTGTATTACAGCTCCTCTACATTTTCTTCTCTCTTTCTTCCTCTCTCATTTTCTCCTGTTTTTTTTTCTTCTTCTGTTGTTTATGCACCCGGTCTTTTTGTGTTTTTGGGGCCCTACATTTTCATGTGAAGGACCCTCTCTTTCTATTTCTTTCTTTCTTTCTTTCTCTCTCTCTCTCTCTCTCTCTCTCTCTCTCTCTCTCTCTCTCTCTCTCTCTCTCTCTCTCTCTCTCTCTCTCTCTCTCTCTCTCTCTCTCTCTCTCTCTCTCTCTCTCTCTCACACACACGCACACACACACAAAACCCTTTCTACTACCCTATACATTAGCAGTAGGATGCAGGCGAACCGCATAGCCTCAACACAGAAGAGACCCTCTGTGGTGCTTTTTCAGAGTGGGGCAATGATGTCATCAGAAGATCGCCTTCATTACAAATACAAATACACACACACACACACACACACACACACACACACACACACACACAGAGCCCCTCCTCTGCTCTTCTCTGCTCTCATCACCGTGGTGAATGGAATTCCATGGCTGTGCAGTTCAATCACTGTCAAGTGCGAAGAAAGGGGGTCTCTTGTGCAAAATTTCACGATTCACAATTTATTAAATAGAGGTGTCATTTCATGGCCTTTGTCATGAACAGCAGGATGTGTGGAGAGGCGCTAGGAGTTTTCCATGCCCTTGTGAGATATGGCCCAGAAATCACATGATAGGCCCTTTCTAAAGCTGGAGATCTAAAGTTGTGGGGTTTTATTCACACAGAGAGAGAGAGAAAAAAAGAAAAAGAGGCCAGTATAGATGAGACGAGGGAACGGGGCCATAGTGGGGAAATTGCCAGTATCTACTCAAAGGCCGTGAAGAGGTTTTTTTTCTATATAAACCGATATATGCTCTAATGAAATAGAGCTCTAACATACTGTATGTCGGCCATATATGCCTCTTATCATCTGGAAAGTGTCACAGTTTACCATACGGTAGTATAGGAAAGCACATAGGAGAGAGAAATTGTGTGAAGGAGAGGAGGAAAAGGAGAGCAGGTTAGAAATGAGAAACTGCAGAAGTGCATATAATGTGATTGTGTATTCTGCAACCATTTGCTGCTCCTACCAACAAAATGGGAAATTAAACATAGCAATAAGGAAGGTTTTTGGGAAAATATATTTGAGCACTTAATTGTGAAAACAGCAAAAGCAAGTGCAGAGGCCAACCTACGTAGAAAGAAGAAGCTTTTTTTTTACATCTGTCACTCGTGCGTCTCATGAAACACATACGTTTCCATTTTACTAAATGTATCAAATTCACTTTGACCCGCCGCGTTTTTATTTTACGCTTCGAGTCTATTTTCGCCATGTTTAGTGAAGCGTAATCGGCAGAGACAGCTGTTTAAATATTCTGTTTGGCTTTATTAAGCGTACCTGCAGGCTCCCAGTCTGTCTGCGAGGTTGCCTGTTCCGCTACGGGCAGTTTACTCTCACTCGACGCGGTGGGCGTGCAAATAAAATCAATGAATTAATATATACAAACACCGCTGATTTCTTCCCATGGGGCCGACGTAACATCTATTTGGTTCAGTAAATTAAAATTAAAACTTTCAAGGCGTGAGTCGGGAGTGGTCGTTAGGGATACAAAAAAACAAAAATAAAATACGTGTAATATAGTATTCCAGCCATCCATTATCCGAACAGCTTATCTGCTCTCAGGGATATATAGCTTTACGGTAGCACATTCAGGGGGCAGCCGGGAAGCGAACCCGGGTCTCCCGCACCACGGGCGACTGCGCTGACCAGTCGACTAAAGGGTCCGACCTGTTAGCTAAGGGCTAGCGAGTCTATCCATCCGTGGTCGTTACACTACCCCGCGCTTCAGCATAGCAGCTCCCTCACGCCTCTGGGCGCACGCGCTTCCGATGGCCTCACGGTCTCACGATCCCACCTCTGACACCAGTGTAATGTTTTACTTACAAAAACGGAGACAACAGTTGGTTTCTCGCACAAATCGGTTTATTAAACCTCTCGTACCGCGCCGAGGAAACACACACAGATGCAACAATGTCTCGCTCAAGAGCAAAACAGCAAAGACACACAACAGAGCAAATAAGTCCCCAGCAGGACAGCCCTCCCCCCCTGCTCCACCGACCACGGGCACGCACAACCGACATAACATGCACTCCCGTGATTGGCAAGAGCAGTCACGGTGTAGGGGAGGAGTGATAGGTCGGACTGTAACTTTGCATCAGGTTGGGAGTATGTGACCACTGTGGTGCATCGGTAAGAATGCAAAGATGTTATCTTCAAGATGTTTATTGATAACAACTGGTGTGTGTGTGTGCGCGCGCGTGGTTATTTCTCCGGACGAACACAACAGGTCTTTCGGAGGACAGGAGAAAAATAGTGTAACGTGCATGGATAAGTAGACACGTTGGTCCTTGACTAACGGGTCGGACCCTTTAGTCGACTGGTTAACGTTGTCGCTTGCGGAGTGGGAGATATGAGTTCGCGTCCCGGCTGTGGCGACGGTCTCCCAGACTGCTCCCCGAATTCGCTGCGATATAATCGAACGCTCCCGTAACTTGTACGGTAACCTACGGTAAACCTCATGCTGGTTTTCGGTCCGTTCCTTAAACAGGTCCGACGCTCTCCCGGATGTAATATTTGCTAGTAATATTTGATTTGCTAATGTCCCTTACGGCTTTCCGTAGCGCCACAACAAAGTCACGTGATGTACGTAACAACGTCAGTCGGAATCCGGTCGGTGAATAAACACCCAGCACGAGAGAAGTCATCCTTGCTTTATTAATGTTATAAGTTAACATAGCCAGAGGGCACAGATCATTACATGGTGTCAGAGTAGCGGAGTTTAAATACCCAATATGGATTCGTACGGCGTTCCAGCTCCACGGATGGACTGGGAATCGGCGAACTTACCTGAAGCATGGAGACGATTTCGACAAACAACGGAGCTAATGTTCAAGGGCCCCCTGCGCGGGAAGAACGAAGAGGAGAAATGCAGCTACCTCCTGCTCTGGATAGGGGAAAAAGGGCGCGATGTGTACAACACTTGGACACTCAGCGGAGAACAAGCCAAGAAGCTAGAAACGTACTACGATAAGTACACTGAGTACATCACCCCCAGAGTGAGAGAAAGCTACTTAGCCAGGGAGCTGAGCTAACGCTAGAAAAAGCCATAGATGTAGCCCGCTCACACGAGCTAGCAAAGCAACAGCTAAAGTTTATGGGCCAGGGCAGCACACATGAAACGGTGCACGCAATAGGCAGAAAGACTTACAAACCGAACGCACCCAAAGCAGCTAACGCTAACTTCAGACAAAGGGAGGGTAACGTTAGCACCGCCGCCAGGGCGTGTAGCTATTGTGGAGGGCTACACGGCGCTAAAGCCACTTGCCCAGCTAAGGGTAAACAATGCATTAAATGCAAGAAGCTCAATCATTTTGCTAAAGTATGCAAGTCTAGCTCCCAGGGACAGACAAAGTACTACCGCGGCACAGTACATGCCGTCGCAGAGAACCCAGAAGAGTACACCACTGACAGAGAGCAGGAAGAACTGTACTTCGACAACATTACAGTGGAGAGCACCGCTGTGGGAGAACAGACAGAGCTGTACATAGACTGCATCTCAATAGAGAACAACGGAAAAAGCAACGAGCAGGCTTACGTAGAGGTTGGAATTGGCACACCTCCACAGAAGGTAAAGTTTAAACTAGACACTGGGGCACAGGCCAATACTATTCCCACCAACCTGTTCCAGGCGCTGTTCAAAAATGTGACACTGAAACCAGCAATACACAGACTCACTGAATATGGAGGAGGCGCGCTGAGCGTGAAA